>NC_082344.1:16303915-16922665 GCF_027477595.1 Haemorhous mexicanus | reverse complement strand
AAGATGCGTATTCATGTGTATTCCCGTTATCCATATCTCTGCTGTCAGTGAATAACCATTCAATGATCACCCAGTCTCGTCTGAAATAAGTCCTTGAACTAAATGTGCTACATTTGATTTAATATCAGAGAGCCACTCACAGTGTTATCCAAGGGGAACAGGCGGTCTAAATTCAGTGTAAATAGACTGTAGGACATAAAACTTCCAAGTGCAAAGAGCTAAGCTACTCTTTCTGCTTCTGGGTTTCAATTTTTACACTGTAAGTGAGAAAAACTGGTAAACAAGTAAAGAACCCATATTTTTTGAGTGTCTTTTTGTGCCACTACTTTTCTCAATGAAGTAATTTAAACTTCAGTTGCAGTCTGAGCTATTTGGTTCAATTTCTGTGGCTTTATTTCTCTTCTGGAAGGGGCAAACATAATAAAAAAATAGATGAAAATGTGTGAACAAGGTGTGGGGGGAGTTGTACTTAAACATATACTATGTAATGCATTTATTTCTATATAGCCAGATTTCTCAGGGTCTGTAACAGCTTGGTTGCTTGCAAAAGGGAACAGTGGAAGGCTTACTTTATTCATGCTTTCTTTTCCTGTCTGAGCCAGCCCAGATAGACATGAAAAGACAGCTAATTTGAATCACTGGGAATTTGCTAATGTTCTGAAGATTAATCAGGAAACAGAACTAAGCAACTCTTACAAAAAAAAATTAAAAGAAGAAAAAGCTACAAGGAAAGACAATTATAACACAGTGCTTCTGCTGCTTATTTTTGTCTTGTGGTCTGTTTTGGAATGAAGATCTTTCTGCTTCTCCAAAACTGAGAAAACAACAGCACTAAATCTTGGTTAATGAGACTAATCCGCAGAAGACATCCTGTGAACTTGACAGAAGTTTTTCATTGTCTGTGAAAATTTGTGTTGTCTGTGCAGACAGAAGTTCAAGTTCAGCATATTTACTTTGAGAAGGACTACAGAAAATAAAAGGAAATGAGAATGACATGAGTGAAGAGAGCGGAATTTGACCCTATAAATTTAGGGAAAGGAATTCATCAAACTGACTTGTACCAAAGACGTCTTGTGCTGGTGAGAATTTAGATTTCATCTTCAGAAATTTTATGAAAAGTTGCCTAAGAAAGCAACGTGACCCTTGATTTTCCTTTATCCTGCATAGCTGCAAAAGCCAATACAAGAAACAAACTGGGAATGAAATGACTGCCCGGTCAGCATATACATGGTTTGAAGAGTAATAAGCTCTACATTCCCTACTCCAAGTAATTAAAACGGCTCATTCGATTAGTGAACAAGAGCTTTTCCTGGGACTGAAAAAGGCAGGATCTTGATGATGAGATACAAAATCTTTTGTAGAGTTAAAGGAGAAGCTTACCCCTTATTTAAGGATATATAAATCATGCCTGAAGCCAGTGCAGAAATCCCAGAGCTACAAAGGAGGCATCAAGATGATATTTTAACTTTATGTTCTGCACTTGAATTTTAAATATATTAATATTTTTTAAAAGTCTTTTTTTTTTTCTTTTTTAAGTGTAACTACTTCACAAGTGATTTTCAGCCTGGCTTCTTCTTGTATTAATGTTTTCATTATACACAGGATTTTTTTTTCTCTACTTTTGGTTGTGAGCATTAATTCGCTTATTTTCTGAAGAAGCAAACTTGCAGTCATGCTGTCTTAATGTCCCTCCCCAGTAACTTTTCAAACCAAGAACTCATTCTGACCAACTCCAATGGCAGATAGAGCACTCCCCAATACAGAATTCCCACAGCCTTAGGAAAATATGTGGCCAAAGGGAAGAGACAGAGGCAGAGACAGAGAGACAGAGAGTGAGAGCAAGCCTCTGACGTGCACCAGTAGACATCAAAGCTGCAGCACAATCTCACCATCAGGGACAGATGAAAGTGCTCTTGGACTCCTTTCAGAGACTCCACACAGAAGCACATTCCTGTGAGACAGACCCACACAGAGCCAGACTTTGTCAGCTCCCCTGGTAAAGGAACTGCTTGTTCCACCCTGCTTGTTCCACTGTGGTTCTGGCAGGAGTAACCCAAAAGGGCTTCTGCACCCAAAGGACTGTAGTTGCACAAAACTGGCAAGGAGGTGGGGGGGGGTCAAACCACTGTCCCTTGGAGGTGACAATGTGAGGGTGGCTTCCGCTGCACTGGTGGTGAGCCCATTTTCACCATTTCTCTTTTACACTGCCATGGATGTCATGGGGCTGAAAAATTAAAATAAGAATAGTCCAACAGGAAAATTCAGTGTCAGCTTTCTGGTTTTCCTGGCTACATTCAAGCAAAGGCTACACAATCAAGTTCCAATCACTTGATCTAAGCATTTGTTGCCAACAACCTTGGTGGAAAGCAGAGGCTCATAAGGATTGCTGCAGAACTACTTTTGTTCAAGGTAGTTCAGCCCAGGATCATTTCAAGCATGCATTGCACTGCATGAAGTTGTGATGTAGAAAAAAAATGGGTTCCTTTTCCCCAGCAGTCACAGACTTTAGCTTTGAGACTGGCTCCAACCAAATTGACTCTGAATCGTCAGCAGAGCTTCACTGAAATTAGCAGAGCACAGCATAGGAGATGACAGTTCAGCCTGGTCTTTGGGACTGGGGCTGAAACTCATGGAAAGGAAGACAGAAAATAGTGAGTCTTGAAACGTGTTACTAAATCTAAGCATTTACTGGATAATAAATTATTTGCTAAAAGTCTAAGATGAATTGGAGCCTTATCATGATTTTACTGTTAATTCAATCATTCTTGAGTTCTTGATGTTAATTAATTTTTGGTTTATAATGGGTATATAGTTCTGAAATATAAATTGAAGACACCTCACATTTTTAATAGTTGTTCCTTAACCTTTAAGGTGTTTCATTTTGTGTGGTCAATGAAACCAATGTAAGCCTTTTTCCATTACATAGAGGACATTTTCTGAGACATTATTATCAGTCAACTGAACAGGAAGTGCTTTGACTACTTACTTTTCCCTCTTTGTCCCTCTGTGATGCCTCCATATATACCTTTATCCGTGGCAGATCATCCTGTTTTGACACTCAGCAGATATTCCAAGTATGCTTTCCATTTATTCCATTTTGCCCTGGGCAGGCACAGGCAACCAGTCCATCACCCAAGTCCTCTTTCCCAAAATGCTCCAATAATGCCTTACAAGGAAGGAATCAGGTTGGCTTCCAGGAGATTATCAAGCCTAGGCAACAGTTTAGTAGCGGTTAGACCACCTGAATCTTGTCTCTGACAGTGCTTTCTAGGAGACGACACTTCATTCTTGCTGTGGTTGCACCAACACCTGAAGGATATCCTCAAAAGCCAATCACTATGCATGGGCGCCTCCCAAAAAACTCCATTGTCTACACCTTGCCATGGCCACACTAGGGTTCAGAGGCATTATTACCACTCTCACTCCACAATGATGTCACAGTAAATATCTCCCCATGTGCAGATCATTCTCCCTAGCCAACTCAGAGCATTGTCAACTTCCAGCTTTATTGAAAGGCACCCCACAATCCTTTGGGGTTGTTTCTCTAAATCTTGTCACTGTAATGCCACACATCCCTGAAGGAATTGCTTATTAAGGAGGATGGGAAGCTGAAAGATTTCTATAAAACATGAAATCATATTGGGTTCTGAGAAACCTGGAGATAGAAGTAGAACATGAGTTAATGGGACCACAAGCTCAACAAAATAATTACTTTTTCACAGTAAATGAGAGGTGATGACAACACGCAAATGTGGGGGTTGGGTTTTCTGCATCTCCTGTTCCTATCAGTCAGCACAACATCAGATATAAGTAATTCTCAAGGTACTTCTCACCATCTTGTGCGTTCCAGACAATAAATCACATCTTCAGGATCCTTTCCCAAAAAATACAGTTTGGAGGATAAACTCTCCCAGTGTGACCCCTGAGAGCTACATTCAGAGCTCAGCTTCTCCCTCAAGGGTTCCCGAATCCATAAGCTTGCTGCTTAATTGAAGAGTAATGAAGATATCCATGCTTAGCATTTCCCCCAAGTCTGTTGACTGCTACAATCAGGATTTTTCCTAGACATGTAAAGAATGCTTAAAAGTGCTCCTGTCCCTTGGATGTTGCTATGCAGCTTTGTTTACTGGCTGTCCAGGAAATAACTCTATCAGTCAAAGGTGGCTGCAGAATCTAAGGACACAGCTGGTACTTAACTTGACTATAAAAAAAACTATTTATCCATTCTCCCTTCTGACAAGCAGGAAAAGATTTTAGCTTAACGTAAGAGCTGAAAAAAAAATCACCCTTTATACAGGCATATAAAAGAGAACAATTAATACAGCTTATTGCTAGTTTTTGACAGGGCTTAGTATGTCAGCAGCCAAATCAATGTGAGGATTATCACATTTTGGAGTAAAAGATGCCAAAATTAGATTTGAAGGGCAGTGCACTTCGACATAACATAACAAAATAAAAAAGCTCCCTATGAGAAGCTGAAAGATTAAAATAAAATAAATTACATGATAGGTCCTAGAAGCATCACCTCCATAGCTTAACTTCAGCAAGACATCTTTGTGCTTCTCATCCTGAACTTTCTGTTTCTTTCAACAGTTAAATAAATTTTAAAGAGAGATCATCTTTTTACTGAAAAGCAAAAAGCAATGGGAGATGGAATTTTCTGTTCCCATTTCCCTCAGCCATGGTAAGCATTAGGCCCACTTTGGGTAAATGTGTTTGTCATGTCACCTGCCCAAGACAATCAGCAGCAGTAGCACTATTTTAAGAAAAATGTTGTCCCCATACACTGAAATTCACTACTATTTGATTTTGAGTAGATTGTCTTCTTAGGACTGGTGCTGTTTCCTTTCACTGACTTGTCAGGAAACAGCATTTTCATTCTAAGTCATGAAAAAAAGAAAATTGTATAGACTTCCACTAATTCATTTTTCCCCACCAGCTGCAGAATATTCTCAAGACCACAATTAGGCATTTTCCATTAATCCATACAAACTCTGTCTTTGCCCATCAACAACTACAAAGTCACAAGATTTCAGTAGCCAAAATATAATTGCATTTATGAGTCAGTCTGTAGTAAATTCTGTTCTTTATTGAAAGGGTGAGACTGGCTTTTCTGACAGTGGAGAGAGATACATTGTATTCTCTGCATGCTTAAGGATGATTAGAAGTGGATAAAAATGCTATCAAACAAATTCTGTCAATGCAGAAAAAGGATATCACATGGATGAATCAGTAAGTCTCACTAGATACAAAGGGAGATGATAGAGAGAATGCCATGACCTAAGGCTGAACAATCCCAAAATATTTGGGATTGTTCAGCCTTAGGAGGATAAACTGGATGTGAGACCTAACAGTCATAAATACATTAAAATTCTGCTGCAAGCATTAAAGGAGAAGGTTTTTTCCCATATTCAGAGTGGGTAAGTCAAGAGAGAATATCCATAAACTGTGGGGCAGGAAAAATGTTTAGTCATCCTTTCTAACAGGAGGCATGATGAGGGTCTCCAGCCTGAAGAAGAACCACCTGGATAGGCTGTGAAGCTTCCAGAAAGGGACATCTTTAAAGTCTAACTGAACCAAAACCCATTGGGAATGACAGAAGGATCGTCAGGCCTGCTTGGGGCAGAGGAATTCATAAAACTCCTTCCAATGGTCCCTCCAGAGCTGTTTTTCTACATTTTTTGAGGTAAGTTCAAGAGTGTATCAAGGGCAAAAATCATGGAAGCAAAGAGGGGAAAACCTGTGCCTTTTTGACTAACTGAATCAGCAGGTGAATTTGTGTCCCACTATTGCTGTTTTGTGTAGAGGAATGACACTATGAATTAAATGCAGCAAGGCCTGGCAACATTAATACTTTATTGACATTCAGAGAACAAGCCATTCAAACTTGGATGCCAAATGCTCCCCCTAGTTTATTTCAAATATTCTACTGGAAGCTGTATAGACATTTCACAAAAAAAGGTTTTGTTCACAACCTATGCAGAAAAAGAGAAGTTGGGAATGGACACACACCAGGATGATTTGGTATACCCTCAGACACAGACAGCCACATGAAACACCATTTTGAGTGACATGCAGCCATTTATGCCTTTTTTCTTTCAGCCTCCACACAATCACTCGCTCAGGTGTACACACATTTTCTGGGTTGTAAATAGATCAGTGAAAAGACAGTCTCTATCTATCTCTAGTCTTGCATTTGTACAGCACCGAGACCATCATTGCCAATATATAATTACCTTTTCCATTATAATCTGTTACAGAAATGAGGAATACCAAACAACATAGAAACAAATATTTAAAGGAAACCCATGCCAGAAAGGAAAAGGAAATTACTGGCAGAAGCAGTAATTTGATAGTACACACATTTAATGCTCTGTGCATTTAATTACATTTAATAGTCAATGTTTCATGAGGCAAATCACCAGTAAAAGAAGTTTGGGGATCTGTATAAAGTCCTTTTTTAGAGCCGAGTCCAAAAAACTCAGGCAACAAAAAATATCTTTTCTACAGGAAATGTTTATTAAAACCTCTTCGAGGAGATGAAAGGGCCCATTTTATGAAGCTTCCAGTTCAAGGCTCAGAAGAGAAACAAATTTTTTAAATGCTAAGTAAGCAGTGTTTTCCATTTGTTTGGTTCAAGAAAGTTCAGAGGTTGCTCTTGGGACACACTAGGGTGAGGCTATCAAGGAAATCATGATAAATGTGTTTTCCAATGTACTGACCTGGATGTTAGCATATTTTTTAGCTGAACATTATGGGGTACTTCACTTACTACATAATTGATTTTCCAGTAAAGCTTAAGACTCCTCTCTGATTCCAGTAGAAATCTGCAAGCCATTTTCTTTATTACCACCATCCCGCACCAAGGGAAGGTGTGGGCTGGGGTGAGGCAGGGGGGAGCAGATTATGAAAATACAGCAGCATTGCAGAGTACCAGTTCAGTAACTCCAACAATAACCTGTTGAATTATTTGTGTATGTGTGCACGCACACATACAATCACTTATACAAGGACCTCTACAAAGCCCTAATGGTCTTTGAAAGCACAATAATATTTAAGTAACTGGATGTGCCCCAGCTCTTTTTTCCAGTAGTCTTGGAATGAGGCCTAGCTAAAACTGGCATCTGGTGGGATTTTTTTTGGTGTGTTCTATGTATGTGAGGTTTTCCTCTTCATCCTTGAACCTTTAGCACAAATATTTCAATATTCATAACTCTTCTATGCAAAGCTATTTTTTTTTATTCCTCAGGTGTTTTTCTGTACATTGAACCCAAACTATCCTCAAGGCAGGGAAAAAACTAAAATAAAAATCAAGGAATTTTGGTAAATAAGTTTGCGTTTGATATACATGTAAGATGTAATTTGAAGAGATCTCAGGGTACACAGTAGAGGAAATTAGTGTGTAGGTAGAAAACTACTACAGGAGTACATGGCAACCAATCAAGACACTTTCTCAATTAAATTAACCTACTTAACTTTCAGGCTGCCCCACCACTGCTAACTGATGCTCTTTTCCAGAATAGTCCAAATTAAAACTGTCAGACAATATAAATGCAAAAGCCCCAAATAATTTTAACTCCTCTCCCTTTTGTAATAATTTACTTTGCAATCATGCTCTTCTTCCAAGAAATCACAATTTGGATGGAGAAAAAACAAGCATATCACTGACAGTAATGTGTGGAGAAGACAGGAAGAACACACCGAGTGCATCAGTGTCTCTCTGGGTTTCCCAGAGCCCCATTTCTAAAAAAGGTTCATCATATTCCAGCATGATGGCTTTGACTGCTTTAATTCAGCAGTATGTGTCTAGGAGCAAAGGCCACCTTGTCATTGATACACTTGACTGGCAGGCATGGATCTTCCCTGTCAAAATACCCAAGTGTTTAAGTAATGACTAGTGCCACTTGAGTGGAAAAAACTAGGGGAGCTGTCAATACAGTGGGTGTCAGAAGCACATTGTTACTCATCCTAATCACAGTAATTGTAGACAGGGACAGGCAGGGAAGAAAAGGAAATGAATGCCTATCTGCTGGCAACAATGCAACTTCATTTAACCTTAACAGACCAGGCATTGATATAATTTCTTCCTGGCATTCTCTGTGATCCTGATGTCAAAACAGCTTCTCATGTGCAATGTATGACAATTTAGTTGCATCTGAAAAGACACTGCTGCAAGTCAATAGACTATAAATTGCACTTGGAAATGGGATAATCTTAACTAAAGCCTGCCTGCTTTACCCAGGAGGCCCAGGCCTGCTTCCCCCTCCTTTTAATAATTTGTATGTTTAGATGTTTGGTCAATTTACTCTACACTTGTAAATCTTATAGGCAATACCATCAATCAGATTCGGTGTGACAAAAATATCCTGCTGCAATATTACAGGTTATTAAAGGGATGATGAGAGAAGGCTGCATGCATTTACTGGGCCCCTTTTTTCTCATCTCAGGAAACTTGTCACAGATCTAAACTGGTGATTCATCTTCTCTTTACTATCAACAGGTAGCAGCCAAGAGTGGACTTTGATGAGCTGCTTTAACTGCTCTTTCCTCCACACCTTCGGGCCTCCTCTAGCTGCCTCCCAGCCCTACATCCAGTTTTCCCCACTCCTGGGAGAATGCATGGCTATGGGGGATGCTGCTGTAAAGGCTCATAGCTTCCAAAAAGGCAAAAATAGTTCCAGTGTCCATTGAAGGGTTCCCAGTAAGGGGCCCATCACAGTCTGAAGCACTGTATTTTTTCAAGGAGCCAAATACACCTTGCAAACATTTTGCAAAAGGCTCTAAAACAGATGTTGATGAAATTATACCATTCAGATAGTCTTTAAAAGATTTTTAAAGAAAAAACAAGGTCGATTATATACAATATTCTTACATTCATTGAAATACATAGTAATTATACTTACTAGGCCTCAGAGTATTTTCTCTGAGCTTAACAGCCTAGGGCAAAGCATGGAGGAGCAGAAGGAGAACATCTTGCTCCCTGATTTCCCAGGCTACTAACTGTCTGCACACAGAGTGTCTATTTATGACATGTCAGTCCCAAAATTGGAAAAGAAAGGGACAAAATAAAGTAATAAGAACAAAGAACTATGTGAGGCTTACACAGTATCCTGGGATTTCTACAAGTGACAGTCTGGGTCAGAGAGGCTCTGAAAGGATGCCACAGCCAGCGCAGAGACACCAAGGACTTGTCGGATCTCTCTTCCCGTGTTTAGTTCAGTAGGAGAGAGTGTCACCGTGACTGCATGTGATATTCCAGCAGCCTTAACATTTTAATCCAAGGGTCTTGTTCCAATATTGTGACATTTCCTGCCTTGCTTTGGAATAGAGATGATACCACATGGCTCAGTACCTAGGAAGCACACGAGACAATTCTGTCTTCAAAAGGCAGGTGCCCACTAATAACCATCACACAATGAAATGAATGTAAGAAAATGAAGCATATTTTACATAATTTCACATAATGTTTCTCCATGTTTCATCTGTTCCGTGTCAGATGGCTGTTTTGCTACATCCTCTTCATTCCTATTCCTCTAAATTGTCATTTTAAGAAATGACATTGAGGAGGACATTTTCTGGCCCCCTGCCTTCCAGTCCTGTGCGCAGGTTGAAAACCTGTTAGTCATCTCTCCTAGGGTGACTTTATGATGCTGAATCATATCCCCATTCATCTGTTTAGCCCAGAAATAAGTTTTCTTTAAGACTGGTTCTGAGAGCAAAGTGGGGAAGAAGCACAGAGTTTGTTATCAGAAACTGCAATTGCTCCTCCGCATTCCTTCTCATGGACTGTTCTGTCTGCAGCACGGACAGCGGGAGAGAGCTCTCCTTTGCTTTTAGTTAGTTTTTAGCTGGCTGAGGCAGAGATGTTCCCCAGACTGTGGCTTTTCTTTTTCTTGGAACTGGTCAGCCCTGCTCTGGACTGAACACCCAGAAAAACACCCAGAGTTCGCACCTGTGGCCCACTGGGGCCCGGGATTTTCCAGCACAGGAGGGACTGACAAGAGATTCAGAGAGCCAAGCTACACCTCACAACAAGGACTCTCTCTCTGAATTTGCCATTTCTTCAGAACAAGAGGTTCCATTATTTAATATTATTAATTTCTCCATGATTGTGAGTACTTCAGTTGTTAAATAAACAGGTTTTTCCACTTTTCTCAAAGGAGATTTGTGTCTCCTGAAACAGTGGGGGGAGGGGCCGCTTGAATTTGCTTCTAGAGGGAACACTTCAGAAGTTTCCTGCTAAAATTTGCCCTAAACCAGGACATGACCCTACCCTGAAATCCAGGTTCCTATTTAAGAAACAAAGAAATTTTTCTCCTGGGCTGTGCAGAGCTGGAAGGGATTTTACATGGTATAATAGAGACTAGGATGATGATGATCACATCATTAGACAGAAAAGTTAACATCTTCAAAGGGATGAAACAATCAGTCACAGAGAGACCACTCAACAAGTAACTCATGAATGTGCAAATTACATCTAAAGCTTTGTGTGGAGTGAGGAAGGAAAACTGAGAAAAAAAACTGAGAAAAAGCATGAGTTGCTAGAAGGACCTCAGGACCCTGTTGATGGCGTAGAAAAGGAGGTGGTAGAGCACTCTTACCTTCAAGGTGTGTCAGTCACAGAATATGAGCTACATCCTGTGAACTGCCCACACAGGCAGAGGACCCCTTGGAAGCCTTCTACAAGCTGGCAAGCTGAGGACTGCGCAGCACAGGGACCCTCCAACCCAAAAATTCTTCTGAGCTCTTTGTGTATTGGTGACTCATATCAGAAAGGCTTTATTTCCCAGAGGGGAAAAAACTGTGAGCAAGACAGGCAACAAGGAAAGAAGAGTGTGTCTTGAGCTTAAATGTGATGGAGCCATTTGCTTGTGCTCTGACCTGGATGTCTTTGGGTGCTGAGGCTGCCTGGAGCGAGCTCCTCCTGCGGTGAGCAGCCAACACGCCACAGTCCATGGGCCAGCGCTGCAGTCCAGCCACATGTCATGACTCAGCTTGCACAGGAAAAGCTGCCAGAAAGTCCACAAAGAAAGGTGAATAAATCACAAACAGAGGCAGACTGCTAAAAGACAGCATCCCGTGCCAGCCCAAGTCACACCTAGCCAGCAGTGCCCTTCAAAGGCATCTGCCAATGGGTATGGTTTGCCTTGTGGGCTGATGAAGCATTTGGGTGGCTGAGTGGTGAGAAGGCCTTGCAGCAGGGAGGTTCCCCCCCGATCTTTCCTCCCTAGCTGGAAAAGCCACCTGCTAATCCACCAGTGCTTTCACAGCATGCATATTTTTCTCTTCCGTATTCACATCATCATCGTTACACAAAAACATTGCTTGTTTTTGTGTTTTTAAGAATGCAATTTTAAGCATGATTGGATTTTGCCTGCTGTTTATTAAGAGAAAAGGTCACAGCAATTTTGCTTTGCAAGCCATTAATGAAGGATGTTCTTAAGTCTCGGATCCCCAGTGCAAATTAATACAGCCCACTTTTCCTTAGCACCAGTGCTTTCTGTCATCTAGGCAGCCCCACAAGAGGGCTGAAGGGCAGCAGCTTTATCTGCAAGGCTGATGCAAAGGCATATGAATGCAGTGAATGCATATTTTCTTTTTTTTTTTTTTTTTGAGCAATGACAAATTTAACAGGGGCAACAAAGCATTCCCCAAATTACAGGCAATTTCCCTAATTTACTGTTATCTACTGTTGCAGAATTTTGACAGCAAGGACCAGGATATGAGTTACTGCAAGGCATGTTGTAAGATGCTATGATCTTTGCACAGCCAGCCCATTTTTTTATGCTGAACTTCGAACACACTGTAGTATCTGTGCCTGTGGAGAGATAGCCCAGGAAACAGCTAGAATATTAAGTACACAGTTATATGTCTCCCAATGGAGGCTGCTGCTAATATTATACATTACAACAACATTGCCTGAATGGTTTATTAATGGTAGCAAAACAGAGTGCATACAGCATACAATGATAATAACAATAAAAGTTATTTATACGGTGCCTAGCCTTGACAACGCTCTAGAGGCCTCACAAAAATACACTTTAAGTGCTAGCATTGCAGTATTAAAATGTGCCCAAGGCCTCAGCAAATAAAATGGATTTGGTGTTTAAAATGTGATTTACTTATATGTAGTGCCCTTAGCAGCGAATTTACATTTTAGATGAACAGACAGAGGCTTTCAAAAATCACACATGGTTGTCATTGCCCAAGTGTTTGGAAGCCAGCTTAATCTGCTACAAAAAGATTTTGAGCCCAAATTATCTGCATGTTTCTTCTAGTACTCAGAGCAGATTACATGGAATTATAAGGTCCTGAAGCAACCAATTTTGTTGGTTTGTGTGTGCAGGAAATTATAACTGCAATGAAAATATAAATGAATTTGATTTTAAAATGTAGCTAGTGTGTGAGGCAGCCAAGATAAACCAAAATGTCTCTGGAGTCTTCGATCTTCCTTTTATGTTGCTGGATAAACAGTGCCACATATTTGACACTCCTTTACTTCCTGGGCATTTCCAGCCTCGAAAACACCTTCCCTGGAGCTTATCACATGTGTTGGGATTCACCTTCTCAGGCAGCCTGTGTGGATGAGGTGGTGCTGGAGCAGGCAGTGCCTGTCTCTTGGCCTCTGAGCCTGGCTTTCCATGAGGGATTGGATCTGCTATCTCATACCTTTACCATGCCAGTCCTCCTTCCCCTGTCCCAAGCACCAAACTGCACAGCCAATAATTTTCACAGCTCACTTGCCCTCCAGGAATACAGGGCCTTTCCTTTCAGCATCTATGGCTTCAAAAGCTACCAGCAAAGAAGGAGTGCTAGAGCTGCCAGAAAGCTCTGCAGACCAGCCTGAGGACAGAGCTGGGCAGGAGGGGACAGACACTATGCTAATGTATTTATTAATAGTTGGCAATGATAGCTGGGTTGACTACCAAAGTCAGACCTAACTCTACATTCTTGGATGCTGTGTCTGATCAAAAAGCCAAAATCACATTCCACCACTGCACCTGGTATGCAGCTACAGAGCCATCCTCTTATTCTTTGTTTTACAGTGTCTCATAGCCCAGCAACACCTGGACACATTTGAAAGGTTTATCAAGGGACAGTAACAAGACTTTGACCAACAACCTCTTTATCTGCTACAACCCTTTCCATATGCACTTCTGACAGCACTATAGAATAACTAAAAGGAGCATAAGGTCATCTTTCTGCATGAAGACTTCTCTCATTGAACATGCAGAACAAGGAACCAAAACATCTCTTGTTCCCTCACCTCATCTCCCCACACACAGTAAATTTAAAATGGAAAACACTGAATATGTAAGGAGTGCATGGGGCACAACCCAGAGGGTTTTTGAGTTCATAAAAAACAATTAAAAAAAGATTAATTTATATATATACATGCATGTCTGTTTATATAGACATGCACATGTATATCACCATACAGTTTTCTAAAAGTACTATTTTCATACCACAGAGACCACACTTTGATCCAGCTTTACTGTGCAAAAGAGGCACATCTGCAGGGAAATTCCTCTTCTTTGAGCTTTTATTTATGTGGAAAAACATAAAAATCTCAGATCACTTGCATGGAAAAGGTCTTAGACTCCATAAAATGAATCTGGTAAATGGGCACAACCTGAGGGTTTAAAAAAAGAAAAAGAAAAAAAAAGTTAAAAGTTAAAAGTTATCTATTAGTAAAAAATTCAGTGGATTGAAAGTAGCAGAAGCATTTTAAACCACCAGAAAACTTGGCCATGAATTCTCCACAGAAGGTGTATACTTAATGACAGCAAAACTGTTCTTAGTTCTGGGCCTTCTCTGAGACCACACCAGGATCTTCTGCCATCCCTCTCCATGCAATAAGCACAGCCTTTTTCTTTATCTGTGAACAATGACAATTTCCCCATTATCAAAGAACCTGGGGGAGAAAAATCACCTTGTCTTTGTATAAAACCACTCATTTTTATGCTTTATATAAAATAATAATGAATGTGAAAAGATCGCTAAGTTCCAAATCAATCACAGTCTTTTGATGTTATTATTAACTGCACATACTCCATTCTTGTGGTTTATGATATCATCAGAACCCCTCAACTGATTTATGCCCTAGTGATCTAGTTGTCTCTATTCATTATCCCATATTTAATTAATATATGCCTCAGAAAGAGTTGTCAAAAGACAAAGTTAATTATAGCAGAAAAAAAAAATCTAGTTGAAATCATGTCATATTTTAGTTTAGTGACAGGTCTCACAAAAGACAATTTTAGCTGCTTCTGTATTTTTTTTTGTTTGTCTGAACAAATATTACTGTATTTTCCTGCCCAAGTAAGAAAAAAAAAAGACTTGCCTTTACTCTTCACTAGGCACTGTGGAAAGATTTCTTAGAGAATTAATGTTTCACTAAGTATTTGCAGTTCTTGAGCTGTACTGAAAAACCCAGTCCTGAAGAATGGAGAATTTGACAACATATTATTAACCTTATTTATCAGGCTCAAATAGCACCTTTTATGAGAGGAAAGTGAATGTTATACAATCTATAAATAAGTACATAAGAATTTTTTATTCAGAATTATTCCAGCTGTGTGGACAAACTTCTTTGAGATGTGTTCAAACAAATTACTCCTTCTGGAGGAATGTGTGCAGAAACAGTACATTTTAACTTCATGCTGGACAATACTGATTTAAAATGAACATATTAGATCTTAAGTATAAATATTCACTGTGGGAATTTGATTCAAATCTTTACAGCCATCCAATCAGAGGTGTGAGACTCACAAATCCAAATAAGTCAAGTTGTCTTGACTTAGGTATATTTAAATTAAGTCTGTCAGAGCCCACTTCCAAAAAATACTGATTTTAAGATACATCTGCAGTATTTTAGTGAATTATTTTGAATTATGAATATATTGAGAAAATCTTACTTGTTCACAGGTACAACTTAATGAAAGAAATTTTTAAAACCCACCCATTACTCCTAGCAAGCTGAGAATGAGTGCTGCTATCTATGTAGCACTTACAACACCCTTTACATTAAACATGCTGATGCAAGGAACTCTCATGCTGATATTTTTAATGTTTGTTGCTTATGATTCTTCTCTCAGAGATCTGTGTTTTGCTACTAAGCTTTTATTCTAGATTTGACAGTAAAATCAGAGAGCAATGGCAAAGTTAGAAATATAAACCAGGCCAAAAAGGGACTCTTTCATCCATTAAAAATGCCCCTATTCCATATCCTCATACATTTCACTGCACAGAATCTTATTGTATGCAGCAGCTGTCTAGATTCCTTTATTGAAATCCTTTTATGGGGCTTCACTAGACACTGATGTGTCTTCACCAGAAAGATTCCTAGATATTTTAGATTGGTGGTTGCTGTCACCCTCCTAAATTTTCTTCACTAGCACGATTGCTTAAAAATCTGTGATTATATAGATATTATTCGAGGTATGAAGACCACTTATAATGATCCCACGAACTGCAAATATCCCATCAAGCTGGTTAATACACCCTTCTATCCTCCTTGTCCACTGCCAGATGAACACTGCCTCATGAGCTGCCTGGATGTCAGCAACATGTACCAAACAGGGATATGGCAGGAGCAGTTGCTCTTCTGTAGAAAACAGGACTATTAACAAAGACCTGACATCCCTCAAACCCCAAAACCTATCATTTCAGAACTGGGTGGACAAGCCTGGGTTCCTTGGTTTGCATTTCGATATTTGACATATGTGCAAAGCACATACTCATCCTCTTTTCTGTGTGGCAGCATATTTCACTCCAAGAGGCTGTTCCATGTACAAGATTGATCCCAGTGTCCAATGCTTTGTTAATTTCCAAAACCTGATCTAAGAATAAAACTGTGGGCCCCACAGAGCCTCCACCCACCTGTCTTTGGTTACACTACCACTAAAGGCATGCCCCTGCACTTCCCCTGCGGCCCACAAATCCCAGGGGATGCAATTTCTGAAGGAACTATAAATGTCTAACAGAGCTGGTCAACTTATTCTTTAACGTACCCAAGAAAATTGAGCAACATTATTTTGGGTCATTAACCATTTCTGGGCAGACTTCTACTTTATACCTATTCATTTACCATTTGTACCAAGTTTTAGCAAGCAGAGAAAGCATTTAAGCCTCACTTCTTATTTAAATTTCTTGAATGCATGCCTTAAAATGTTTGAAATAATAAGTACAAATAAAGAACATGAGAAACAGTGCAAAACATAAACATGGATAAATATATGAATTACAAAAATATTGTTTAAATAAATACCACTATATATATATATTATGATTATTATAACTAATAATGAATAAAAATAATGCCTTATAACTAAAATTAGGTCAATATATAACAACACAGCTATATACAAATACAAAGAACATAAACAAAAGTCAAGCTAGGCTCTGTAACTATGAAAAAAAACAGAGGTGTATCATGTCCAAGTCATTAAAAAGGGAAAAACTACTTTGTCAATGTTTGCAATATTTGACCCTTTGTGATTTCTAAAAACGAGACTGACCATAGAGCACCACAGATTATAACTATTCATCTTCTATAAATCTATTTCTTGACTTCCATATTTCTCTCACAATTTTTAGCTTTGTTCAATATTTTTTCTCCTTGATATGCATGCATTCACAGATTTGGGATTTTCTAATACATCTCTTTAGATTGGATTATTGGCATTTATCAGTGAATTAAGTGTTGGCCCCTTTATATTCTATCTCAGCTGGGACAGTACAGTGACCAGAATCAGAGAGCTGTCAGGGTGGGGAGCAAACATCTCCCATCACCTTCTCAGAGGCACTTCCTGCTCCAGCATCTGTATTTAGGGATAGAATACAATTTCCTGGCCTCATTCTTTTCAAGTAATGGCACTCAGAATACACACTGGCACTCAGATATGGGCCAGTAGGAAGGTAATGGATATGGTCTGTGGGGAAAAGGAAAACAAACCTGTGTATAATGGAGGGTATCAATATTATTTCATCAATAGAAGATACTAAAAACACATTTGAATCACACATCAGATCACCTGTTTGTGTTCCAGTCACAAATCACCACTGTCCCCATGAATTTACAGAGAAACCTAGTAAGTAAATACCTCTTCTTGACTTGTATAGTAAAATGGAAGGGAAATAAAGGTTGTGAAGTGTCTGCTTGGGAGTACATGCAAACTAAATCAAAAGTATTGTTCAAAATTTACAGCAGGCCATCTCTTCTTTTTTCCTATTTCTTTTCAATATCGAGTGAAGGGCTGACCAGCAAGGTCAAACTTTCCTTATTAATGAGGCATTGCTAGAGCTTTGTCTCATTAGGGCACTCAGAACAGTGCATTTACTGCAATTTGCAGCACTTAATAGAGAAAGGTCAGAGTGGGTTACGTTCAATTTCCACTTGGCAGAGGGAGGAAAAATGGAAGTAATTCATTTGCACAAATTTGAATAATTCTTCTCAGTCTCCCTTTCTTTATCTGTGTCCAGATAATTCCTGTATCTTACTCCACTCACAATCATCCCAAACCTGCCAACAGCAGGCTTTCTGTGAAGGCTATAATGGAGCTGACAGATTCTATGGATCCAGGTGTCAAAATAAAGACATTCAGCTCTCTCTCCTCCCTCTCTCACAACAGGGAATGTGAGCTGCCTCTAGTGAGCTCTTAAACTTATCATAAATGTATCAAGATTGCTGTGGGCCATGAAACAGCTGTAGACAATTAATCTTTTCAAAATTCTTCAGCAAAAGAATTGCTTTCCCTGTGAAGTAACATCTGCCATGCTGAGGTGATTATTCATGGGCAATGGGCGCCACCACAGTTCTATGCATAGAGCCATCAGTGGCAATGAAGCAAAATTTATAGTTTTCTCTGGTTCAGTAAAAATAACATTTCAGCTGCATTAAAATGTCATCCATCAGCATTGTCCCAGAGCACAGGGCTCCATCTCATCCAGAGAAATTAAAAAGTATTCATTTAATGCTAACTTGTGAAGCTTGCAGTGACATGGCTTTTTATCCCTCCTCCCTTTTTTTTTTTTTTTTTTGGTAGGCAATATTGAAGAGGAGGAGGACTGAAGGAAAAGGTTATGTGGTGCAGCGAAGCTGAGGATTAAATGTGCTACTAGGGAGTAATGATATACCAATTATTGGGCTGCTGGTTCTTATTTATTCATAACCCCTGAACGCTTAATCAAAAATCCTTGAATCAAACTGAACAACTAAAGAAGGAAAGTTATTTCACAGAGATAATGTATTTCTCAACTTAAAAATAAAAAAGAGAGAGAAGAGAGAGAGAGAGAGAGACACAGTGCCAAATGGATATAGAGGCAAGACATGGCACCTGCTAGAGTGGTAGGGTTAGTCTTTTAAAACATTAGCTTAAAGGAGTAGAAATTTAAGCCGGAAATGTAATGGTTGTAATTTACTAGCAAGTTTCTATTCTAACTCCTAGAGTAAAGCTGATTAATGTCTGCTTTGGCAGCGTGATCAAGGGAGAGAAATGTGCAAAAACTTATTGTGTGAGTCTAACACTTAACTCTGTACAGCTCATGTGCCACTACATCAGATTGTTGAGGTAACACTTTGCTCTGAAAGCACTGACAAGTCAAGGACTGCTCAGGAACTGAGATGCCATTCACCAGAGCAAAGACAACACATCCTGGATTTTAAACTATTTAGATGCTTACATGGGTAAAAGACATTTTTTCTTGGTGAAGAAGTGACAGAAACAAAAAACTAACCACATCTGCACCTTTTGGAACTGGACCTGGACTATACAGGCTCCACAGCCCAAAGGCAGTGGCAAGCTGCAGTAGGTCCAGTTCCCATTTCTGAGTTACAACCACTTCTTCTTTTAGGGTAAAAGAAACTGTGTTTAGAGTAGGAGATTATGTACAGAAAACCTTTCAAAATATCTGAGAGCTAAATCTAAATATGTCTACATTCAAATTTTCAGCAAAAATTGTGCTGACTCCATTTCTAAAGCTTATTAATTTAGCAATCTGCAAATCAAAAGTATTTTGGAATTAGAAGATTTAGAAGACAATTAGAAGATATTTTAGCCTTTAAGGATAGACTTTTTACAAAGGCATATAGGCAGTAAAATACTAGAAGAAACACAGAACTGAAGGAAGAGCTTCCCCACCAGAGCAGATTTGGTTCCAGGCAGACTGAAGCACACACACTGCAAGTTTTATCTTTTTTATCTTTTTGTTTACAGACTGATTTTACTGATCAGTTTTAGCATTGTACCCTTAACCACTCAATTGGGGTTTTTCCCATGGCGTTTCTCAGGAGACAAGCTCTCGCTGAGGGTTAAATCCTCTGTATTTAATGTTTCTCTCTCCTATGATGCACCTAATTACGACACAAGTGCCCAAAACAAAAATTCAGGCTTAGACCAAGAGTCAAATCTCAAATCCTTCAAGAAGTTAAGTGATACTAAAATATAATCTGCCAAGTCTAGAAGAGCTTGAATTTCAATAAAACACCACAGCAGGCAGATGGACTTTTTTTACACTACCTAATTCTAAAAGTACTGCTTCCTATAAGAAAAACACCTCCCTCTCTTTCCTGAGAGTCTCTAAAAAATGCCAAATACACAGTAAGAGACAAACTCCCCATATATTGTTTTTATTTGAGAATGGAATTAAATATGGTCTAAAAGAAAAATTAAATTCTTTAGTGAGAGGTAGGGCTGTCAGCAGCTTAGTGGTGATGAGAGACTTCAATGAAGAACAAACAGGTTTGTGATAAACTGTTACATGCTTGTGTTTAGATCCATTCTTCTGTTTCCTGTGCAGTAGGGAGACTGACTCAAGGCCCACATCTAGGATGAAGGGAGCCTGGGCTGATTTTTAATGGATCCTACACTTCTTACTGTTTGCTGCAGAAGAGGACAAAACTCAACAATACTGTCAGACCTATCCCCAATACGGGAAGCAGCAAAATAATTTTGATGGTTTGCATAAATTCCTTCAGTCCCACTGCTGATTCATTGTAAAGAAAGGTTCAGCTCCCAGGTCCTGACTGACCTCTCTTGAATTATGAGGGACCTTGCCTGGAAGAAATATTACAGTTGGCAAGATTGGAAAACAGCAACAGTGCCTGTCAGACCCTCCTGAAACTTCAGCGATCAGCTAAAGTGGCACATGCTGAAGGACACGAGACTCAAGAGCAAAGAAAATACTGAAAGGGAATTGCAAGTAACAAACCTCGTATGGACTGAGAGAGAAGGTTACAGATAGTGAGAAATCATATAAGAAAGACTTTTGATTAAGGAGAAAATACAGATTTACTCATCCATGTGAAAAGGAAAAGACATCTGACCAAGGCCCCTCTCAGTTCCAACAAGCAATCTGAACTTTTCTAGATACAGGTTGTCCACAAATAATTTTAGTTTTAAGGTAAGAATTGGGTTTTATGAGCACTGACAGACTCAATGACCATTTAGTACTGGACCTATCCCTGCAAGCCACAAGTGGCAGACTCCCCAGGAATCTGCTAAGAACAAGGCAAAGCATTTGTTCTCCTGGATATTATTCCCAGTTTCCAGCAATCAGTGTTTCAGAGATCTCCTGAAACAGAGGCTGCATCTTCCTCTTAGGAGTCACTTGTAATATCCAATCCTCCTCAACAAAGTAACTGTGCTTTTGAACAATTAGCAGTTTCAAGCAGCTCTAGCGAGTTGCCCTTAACTCAGTGCAATCCCTGCCCCTTCACAACACCACCCACCTCCAAAGAGCAGCACTAAGACAGGCATTGATCAGTGCTACTTGCAACAGCCCAGACCGAGGAGTATCATGTGAAGGACTCATGGAGACATTGGCCTTCCTTCCTTCCTTCCTTCCTTGGCAATAACCCACTTTGAGCTCCAGCTCAGCTCTTCCCAGCAGCTCTAGGGGTCTGCCTTCCTAGGAGGCCAAATGTCTTCTGCATTCAGAGGAGAGACAGAACCCTCTACATGACTCCTTTGAGTCTCAGGAGGGTTGAGACTCAAATATGTGTTCAAATATATGAACCCTTTTATGAAAGTTAGCATTACAAGTATGACTTGGCTTTCAATTTAAAAATGTTTCAACTGAAATAGTAAGCCACAAGGCTTTTAAATTTTGGCTCTTTTTTAAGCTGCACAGTTACCCTCCCCAAGGAATGTTAGGACAAGACAATTAACCATGCTATTGATTTTCTAAAATAGCAATCTTACTGTGACTTCATCAAGATATCTGCTGATGCCAGGCCATAACTGCACCCCCTGGCCACACCAAGCCATCTTTTCCGACTGGGGAGGTCTTTGTCACCTTGAAAATGTCTGGGTTTCACCATAACACCGGCTGAATACTTGTAGGGATTTGTGATGCGCTCTTAATTATCAATTATTACCTGACTTCCAGCAACCCCCTGTGGAAGTTCATGCATGGAACAGAGCATTATCCAACATCCCTGCACTAGTTTGCTCTGTCAGAATAAAAATGTGCAGGGAAGGCCCAGTCCTAGCCTGGGGTTTATCCCCAGGGCCTCCAGGGAATCTGCATCCGAGTTGCTCAGCCAGGATGAAACTGAACCTCTGTGTGCTCCCATCTGAGGTCAGTCATGCATTAGATTTAACTCTTCAGGCTCCACAAGAAAGTACAACCATTCTTCCCTTTGGATGGAGGAGCACATACATACCATTAATTATGAACAGTAATTAGGAGCAGTGTGTTAGCTCCAGCCAGAGGAGTTCCCCACAGGCAGAGAAGAACAGGGAAACCCTGGCAGATAAGTGCTCTATTAACCACTGAGCTGATGAGGTGATGAGTGGATTACAGATGGCCTGCCTAAAATCATGTGAGACTAAAACCAGCCTGGGAACTGTACCTGCAGTCACATTATCCATCAAGCACTCTTTTGTACTCCTCTTCCTTCTTGGAACACATTGAGAGGCACCACTGTCCAGCAACTCCTCAGCACCAACCACTGCACACACTGAAAGAAGAGATTTAAAGAGAGCTGGGGGTTTTCTCTTTGTTTAGCAAACCACCATTGTTTTCTGCCCTACCAAAGACACTGCAAGTGAGAAAGAACAACATGTTTCTGGACCATCAACTCTCAGCCAAGAGCAGCCATTCATTCACTTTCTAGCAACAGCAAAAAGCATAAGGTGTTCACATTTGAAGCCAAGGAAAGAGCAAATTAAATCTTCTTGTATCCTTCTCATTGAGCTAAATAACTTTCTCTACATGTATATGGTTATTTACTATAACTTTACTTCATTAGAGTTAAAGACTTTATGTTAAATGTTGTGGGCCTTTTAAAATAGGACACGCTGTAGAAAAAGAAAACGGGTTGCTTCATCAAACATTTTAAACCTTATCTCTATCTGATTTTTAAAAATTGTGAAGCACAAATTATCCAGAGCTTAGCACTCAATGTCTCTTCCTTGGCCTATAAAGTCAACAGTTATGGTGTTAAAGTTTAATCAATCCCATAAAATGTTACTCAGAAAGTGACCCTGGTATTATGGCTGAAGTACATCTCCTACATTAAAAAGCACTTTCGTGGAAGCCAGAGCAGTGTTATTGAAACAGAGAGCTAATAGGTATCTAGATGAGGTTATGAAAGGGAGGAGAAAGTGAAGGAGAGCACTGTGAAAGGCAGCTGAAAGAGGAAAGTAAGAGGAGGGGGAGGAGAAATATTTTTCCCAGTGTTTCTCCACAAAGCTAAATGTAAATACATGAATGTTAAGGCTGAAGTATAAGAAGCTGTTTTGACAGTTGCTCAAAAGCAGAGATCTTAATGAATTTCATATGAAGATCTTAATGAATTTCATATGAAGATCTTAATGAATTTCACATGAAAGCCAGATGCAATTTTCAGAGTCAACACAGGAAGATTACAACAAACAAGACCAATGGTAAAATCAGTGTAAAGAGATGACAGGACATGACTTTTCCTGCAAAGTATAGGCTTTTGGATACTGTTAAGATGAAGTTAATTAAATTATAACTTTATCAGAACATTATATTTGCTGGCAAAAAATTAAAGCCAGAAGATCAGTAATTATTGTCTGTGAACATCCTTTTTGACCATTATCATTCTGATTATTGATTCACTTCCTAACATCCAGCTGAATTCCATTGCAACATGCAAGCACTAGACAGGGCACAATGGGCCTTGCCACATATTCTACTTCCTCTATGTTTTGTGTTAGAATAGTCAGCACCCTTCAATATTTATATTGGGGTACGCAGCTCTGTTTGGAAAGTGTCACCAGTGAAGGTGATGAAAGCACATAAACTATTCTGATGGAGGAAATATGGCTTGAAATCAAAACAGTTAGGCCTACCAATAAATATAAAACTGCACAGTGAGCTGCCAGACCTCTGTATTTCAGCCAACAGAATTTAGACTCCACCACTCACCAATAGTTTCATAAAAGTCTGGCAGATTTTAGGTCAATATTATTAATCATGCTGAACCTTTGATATAATATTTGATGTCTTCCAGACCCATGTCCAAGCACATACAAACCACTGAGATTATCAGAGACATTCAGAAACCACCCAAGTTAGTACCTTACCAGAACTAGTTCTGTGTGTTAGATATTGGGCGGGGAGAGCTAAAAAGAAGACAGAGCCTGAGGACAACCCAGTTTTGAGAAGCAGCTGGAAAAAAAGCTATTTTAAGAGGGAAATAAATATTTCTCTTTCAAAGGCCTCTGTCTCCAGATTAACCCCTGAGCGATTAGCAGTGTATTTTCAAACCCTAAAGAAAACATTTTTTTGCTTACTACCTTTAATCAAGTTCTGGAGCGCACATCCTGTGAGAATCACCTAAGGGAGGTGGGGATGTTTAACCTGGAGAAAAGGAGGCTAAGGGGAGATCTTATCACACTCTACAACTCCTCAAAATGAGGTAGCAAGGTGGGGGTCAACCCCTTCTCCCTGCTAGGCAACTAGTAGGACATAGCCTCAACCTGAACCAGGGGAGGGAGGTTCAGGTTGGACATCAGGAGGAATTTCTTCACAGAAAGGGCTTATTAAACATCGGAATGGACTGCCCAGGGAGGTGTTAGAGTCACCATCCCTGGAGGTGTTCAAGAAAAGTCTGGATGTGGCACTCAGTGCTAGTTGACATGGTAGTGATCAAAGATTGGACTCAATGACTTGAGATCTTTTCCAACCAAAATGATTCTGTGATACCTATGAGAAATTTCAGCTGGCTTTTTTTTTTCCTCAGGGATATGGATGAGGAGAAGGCCATATTTCGGAGATAATTTCAAGTAAGTTGTACCCTGAAGTGAGAATGTTCAACTGTAGGATCAGATGTAAGGTGCTGGTGTTTCAGTCTAGTTTAACTAAGGTAGTTATAACTTGATGTTTATTAAAGGATTATCTAAGCCTGCCCTGGGCTGGAATTCAGTACTGGTATTCCAGAGCAACTTTGACTGCAGTAAGGATTTTCTTGTAGTCCGGGAGAAGAAAGCAGAAAAGTTCTCATCTGAAGGAAAGCTAAGAAACATTAAGAATCACCCCTGCAAGATAAATACAGAAAATACTGAGCTGCCAATGGCTGGACAGCTCCCTCTGCCTAGGCCCTCCCATACAGACTCAGCAGCATGCAGACTCCTGTCCCAGCTGTTCTCCTCCAGAATCTGCTACAGCATCCAGAGAAGCATTCTCCAAAACAATTTGAGTTACATCTCAAATGGTCATTATGAATTGTTTACAAGGAAACAGACACCTGCAATGACTCAAATAAAAGCTGACTTTGACGGCTTTGCATATCAGACTGTGTGTCAGCAACAAGAGCACAACCTAAAGAGTGAAATATGACAATTTATTCCAAATGTACATGTTTGCAGTTCTGCACAAGCTAAGCTGTGAAGGCCATTAAATGCTGGAACTCAGCTGAAGACATTTGAATGTACCAAGGCATCAGAGTGTATCTTCCAGATACAAATTATACTAATCTGAATTTAATTTTGAACCTCTTGGTTTACACAGTGTGGGATTCCTTCAAGCTTTTATCATCTACAGAGATGAAATTTTGACTAGTTTCATCTTGAAATATATGGCAATACAAGATGTAGTTTAATAAATGTAATCCTTTGATCAGAACAGAAATCATGGTGAAAATTCAGTTGTTACTTCTAAACAGGACTCATAACACAAACACTGAGGTGCTCTGCACAGTCTTTATACCTAACCATGCCAAAACTTGTCTTGGACATTCCTATTCTGACTGCAAGGCAAAAGTAATGAATAAAACAATGAGAAAACCCATGTTATTCTCAAAGGTGTCAACTTGTTCAGGTGAATTTGCAGATGTGCAGAAGTTGACATCAATGGAACACAACTTCTCAAGTCCTCAACTTGTTAGTGGTTCCAGATCCTCAGAATGACCAAAGCTGCAAGTACAAAAGACCAATTAGTCTCTTGTATCTATTTTCCACTCTACTGGGGCTTTATATGCTATTGTATCTCCAAGGCTATTTTGAAACAGCTTTAACCAGAGTTTTTCTTCCCTGCCAAGAGACTACTGCAAAGCCATGGCTACCACCATCAGAGTTTTCCTTCAATACTTACACGAAACCTTTTGCCTCATTTTAATCTTATTATTCAGACTTTTTTATGTCCTATATACAATAAATAATTATTTCCCCTTTTTATTTTTTCCTGATAAAAAATATTTGTAGACCATGATTTCTTGCTCAAAAATGGATATTTTGAAAGGCAAACAGTAAATTGTTCATCTCCCTGCCATGTCTCAGAATAACAAAAATAAAAATGAAGTTTTCTTCAAATAATTTCACACCAAAATAAAGTTCTTCATGACCATTTTGACTAGGAACATATTTCTATTGAAGACATAGACAATCTCCAGTGGGAGGGAGGCCTAGTATTTAGCAGAGATGTAATGAATTATGAATAAATAAATAAAACTACCAAACTGAGACAAAGGTTAGTGTTTGAATCTTCCCAGAACAGAGGAAGAGTTGCTATTTCAGCATTCTTCTGATCAGTCTATTCAAATTATGAGCTAAAAAGGGTTCCTCTTTTTTTTTATTCCCTTAAATAACTTATTAGTTAAAAGGGTGTGAATTAACTTAGAATGAATGTTCAATTCATACAGTAGAATCACCATCATCATTATTACAGGAAGCTCTAATCATTACGCAGCCACTAATATAAGACATTCTGATAGCTTGCCTTTAATGAACATGACTCACATTTCACTTTAATGATTCCTACACTCCTGTCTCCTCTGAGCCTTCTACTTAGCCATGGGGGAAGGGTGGCCTAAATACCTTTTTAAAGATAAAGGAATCACTTCCAGTACCCCTCTTTTATAGGAGTTCACACTGAGGAGCATTGCAGAAATCTGAAGTCCAGAAAGTACCCAGAGCCATCTCCTTTGAAGAAGTCTCCAACTAGGCTACCCAAAATTGGGGCATATGGAAAGAGTGAACTCCTCAAAGGAGCTGAGCCATGTGCAGCTTTTCCTCCAGAAGATTCCTTCCCACCTTACTCAGTCAACTCCCTGTTTTCCACAAAAAAATGCATCGGCTTAAGCAGAGCTCACAGGGAAGGGGCTTGAGTTGGTGGCAATGCAGAGATACTTAAAGTGCATTGTTCTCTTCCCAAAGAGCCTGTGGGAACATTCCAAAGAGAAGCCCAGTACCTCACACCCTCCTTTTTCACTCAAATCTAACCTCACCATAACAGTGAGGTATTGAGAGACTGAAGCTTCAGATTGCCTAAACAGTTGAAATGGTCCATTTACATCCAGGTTAACCATCTTCACAGCATACCCCATTTCTCAAAAAATCCACCTCAATCAATCAGGTCAGCCAGAAATATCTCTGTAGCAACTGCAAACTATTGCTTGAGAAGCATTACAACATCCAGAGATAAGCACATAATTAGCTCTTTTTTTGTGTGTCTGCTACCTAAAAAAAAAACGCCCCAGCAAACCACTTTTGTGGCATGAGGGATAAATAAAACTGCTAATTTCACAGGACTTCCATTCCATTCCTTAGACTTTTCTTGCCACTAAGTGTACAACTGAGCTGCAGACTAAATTTCACTACAAATTCCATCTCTTAGACAGAATCCTAGTCCAAATAACCTCACTGCTAAAGCCAATGCTATGCCTTGTGCAATCATAGCCTTCCCAAAGGATAAGGCTTCAATAGTTCAGTGAAATCAGGTTGTGGTTTTATAGATGGTGGTTAAAGGTGAAAATAAATTTCTTCTTTACACACCAAGAAATGCTCAATTGTACTCCTCAGGCAAATAGATCAACATTTTACAGCATTCCTGAGAAACAGATAAAGGAAAAGCAGAGACAACTTCACAGAAGTTCCTCACATCCATCCCATCCAGGCATGATGCCTGGCACAGAAGCACAAAGCATTCAGACACATGAAGCCAGGACTGAACACTACCACAGTCACTTGAAACAGTGGCATCAGTCTGGGGGAAATGATGTCATTACTAAAACTGATTGAAAAGTTTAAGATTATGGTTTTCTTCCCTGTATTTCATAGTCTATTTTGTTTCCTTAACTTTTACTCAAACTTCTTTCCTTCTGTCATTAAATTTAGAGAGGATGGCAAAATTAAGTATCACTAACCTTCTTAAATTACCTTAATTGTCCAGAACCTATTTAATATCCAGTCTTACAGGCAGTACTGTACAAGAACAAAGTTTGGTCCACTCCTGACCTAGAAGCTCAAAAATATTATTGAAACTCCACAGATTGCTCCTACCTAAGGGACAGGAAGTGCAGTTGCCATGTCAAGAGACTTGATTGCAAGAGAGGGACAAGGACAATCTGAGGAACAGCACAGAGAAAAAGAGGTGTCTCTGATAATGCTCTAAAGCAATTAAAGTGACCCAAGAAGAGCAAGAAACTGGCCCTTCCCTATTCCCTATCCCTGTACATGACACTAATGCCCATGCTTAACTACCCAGTTTTATTCTTCATCTGTTTACAGGACATCCCTTTATGTCCAGTGTTCTTAGGAGATGCAGGACTTTCCTCCATTTCACATTTGGAGTACCATAGCTATTATTTCATGCATTCAGCTCTTCTGCAGCTGCTTCCTGTTACTCCTTAAAACTATACGACAACCTTTTCTCTCTCTCTCTGGTCTACGGCACACAAGGATCTGCGGCATCACAGCTGAACTATTCCTGGAAATGCTAAACATCTCATGCTCAAAATTCATCCCTGGTGTGGTTCAGCAGCCCAATCCATCATTACTCAGTCAGGCCTAACACGTTTGAATAATTTTGAACCAAGAATGGAACAACAAAGCCAGCCAAAACAACATTATTGGTATGAAATGTTGACCAAACATCCCTGAACAAAGTGTTTTCCTCTCTTGTTTTGAAGATGACAAAATGAAGATCCTCTCCTGTACACACCTGATCCTGACATCCTGCTTGACATCTCTTACAACCAAGGACAGAACCAGAACTGCGGATTGCCATCCAGCAAGGCTGACCATCAAAGCCTGAGGTACGAGTTGAGAAGCCTGCAAACCATCCCAAGGCAGCCGGTCATTGCCCATACAAACTCCCCAAGCCTTTCAGGCCAAATTCAGACATTTCAGCTGGTGCTGAATGGCATCTTTCTCACGTGGCTGCACAACAAGTGCCTGAGCCTGTGAGTTAGACTCTGACCTCACAGGCTTTGAGTTTGCAATTATCCCAAAATGTATTCTTGTCAACAACACACAATTTTCAATACATCACTTGCCTTTCAAGTCAAATTAACACTTCATAGTCAGATTCTGCCTTCTGGACAACTCTATCCCAATAGAGACTTCGTTATTTCATTTCAAGGGAGGGCAGAAGCCTTCATTTGTGATTTTAGCTGCAGGGACAGATATATAATGAACTGTGTAGATTTCTCCAAACCAAATATCACGTCCTCTGAATGCAGCTACCTGACAAAAGACATTAGACTACAGAAGCTGGGACTGTGCTTAAGCTCAGACATGTATTGTTAAATGTGACATGCTCAATTTATCATTAGTTATGAAGTGAAAACGGATGAATACACATTCAATTTAGTTCAGCTGCTTTCTTCATTTATCACACTCTTTCATCATCCATCATTCTTCCCTGCCACCCTTTTGATTTGAACAAATAACACCCTTTCATAAATTTAATCTAATTAATCATAATTGTAAGGTAATGTTCCCTTAATGAAGCGTATACTGGGCTATATAAAGTTTGTTGCAATTTTAATAAAATCTGTTCCAGATAAAATCTACAAATGTTTTCAATGCAGCCAAACCCAGCCCTATCTCTCTCCCACTCATTACTCAGGTTGATGATGATGTATCAGCACAAAGAGTTGCTCAAGCATATTGTTCTTTTCTAGAACCGCTGCTTCAATAAATTGGAAAGTGTTCATCATTTTATGAGACAAGACATGCAGTTTAAAAAGTTTATTGAAGTAGAAACAAATTTGAAAACAAACCAAAACGATTTTTCACACATTATTGCTATGAAATTTACAATATTTGCTGTCTTCTGAGTGCATCTTGCATATCAACATCAGTATAAAGAGGAAGTTACTCCTTAGCAGCACAAACAGTATACAGACCTACTAAGTTTTGCTACAGTTCTCCAACTGCAGGTTACCCAGAGCAGAGCCACTTTATAGCACCGACACTGAACATGTAGCTTCACGCATCAGTTCAAGTAAAAGAATTTTAGTTCTTCTCAGGACAACTCAGCTTTGTTTGCTGAAATTTTTCGAACCATAACCCCAGATTTCATTTCCACCCCTCCACCATCGCTTTCTATGCTACACAAAATTTCTCACCTTGTCTTGCTCTTTGCCAGAGTTTCAAAGATTCATAAAACATTTTTGTGCATCTGGGTAGGAAGTGGTGTAGAGATCAATATTACTTATGGTGATTATTAATGAGAAATTTAGTTCGATCATTGTTAACATACATGGGTTCTTCATACCAAGATTAGCATAATCTCCATTTGTTCACACCATAACATACTCATTTGCATCTCTTTCCACTCTTATATTGTCAATTATTTCTAAGTTGCAGTAGCAGAAACAGCGTATTAGAAAACTGACTTATTTTCCTGCTGACAGACTTTCAAATCTCTGGATTACTAATGAGATATCTGTCCTTTTCCAAATCTGGCTGAAAGATGTACTTCCTTGCTCTGGGGATTTTTGCCCAAGTCAGCATCCTGGCCATAAATACTGCTGCAGAAGTACTGTTAAATTCATGCTCTACCCATTAAACCATTTATGCACAATGTAATGTCTGTGTTTTCAATTTCGAGTGCAATTTTACCAACTTTAGTTCAGCATTTTCAAAACTAGTGAGAAATTTCCATGAGATAAACAATTCTAACAATTACTATTACCATCTCCACCAAGATAAATTTTCACCAGGACAGAGGATGGGTGAACAACCCATAAAACTATAAAACTCTACTCCAGCATCTTATTCTGATGCAAGTCACTATAGGATCCCTTCTTTTTCCATCAGGAAGTAAGGAAGACAATGCAGCTCTACAGCTTGTTCTCTGGTTTATGTAAGGAATTGAAGAGCTTTTTCCTTCCACTTTGTGAAATGAATGTGTGATGGTTTCTGGCAGACCATTAGACAAAATGTGATTGTGACTTTCCCTTGTTGCACACAAGATTAGAGCTGCACAGCTGCCAGTGCTCCCTTTAGACCTGGCAAGTTATTTTACATACTCACACCAACAGGGGCAGAAAATAGGGATTTGCTGGTTACAAAGGCAAGAATAACAGGAATTATCTTCATGTTTAACACAGATTTCCTGTGGCCAACTGCTGCTTTTAATAGCCATTTACTTCTGTAGCTCACCCCCTGAAACACAGGAGTGCAGGGTTTAATAATCCTCCAAGGACACAGAACACCTGAGCAGGAATGCTTGGAAGAGGAAATAACTCAACAGTAGGAACAAGCCCCTGTAGCTGCAGCTCACTACCATAAATTAATTTGTAAAGTAGCAGCTAGCCAGGTAGGATCCAGGGTCAGCTTCCTTCTAGAGGCTGGTGCAGAGTTATCATGTGAGAGAGAAACTTCAGGCATTTAACACAGTTCTACATTTTTTGTGAAAAATAAAAAAATAAAAAAGAAAAAAAAGAAAAAAAAGAAAAAAAAAGGTCGTAGCCAGAAAGGGAGAAGGATGCAAAGCAAGCTCTTCTCTCAAGACAGGAGGAGTTTCCACATCTTCTCAGCCAGGGGGATTCCTGCTCTAGTCCTCTTTCTCAGCTCTTCCCTTTACTCTTATTTTGCTCACAACAACTATGTGGGCCAGTGAGGTGGCAATTTCTGCTCCTTATCCTATACCCCTTCACTTTTTTTTTTTAAATTTTTGTCTCAGAACAGGTGTATCCTATAAGTTGCTACAGCAACCAGTGCATCCAAAGTCTGCTACCAATTAAGTACAAAGTATGAGACCAATTAATCATTCATTATCTTCACAATGCAATAGCTGGAGCTCAAGGGTAGGCAGTCCAATAATCCTTACAACCCCCAAGGTACTCATCTTCTTCTAAGACGACTATTCATTACCCAGAGCATATCAGCATAGAAATTTCTTCAATTTCCAAGGCCATCAGTCTAGTAGAAGTCATTGAAACTCTGGTGCACCTTAACTATGTGAAGTTTAAAAGGCCTGTAAACACATGTTTAATCAGTGCTTTCAGTGAAAGCAAAGGAAAAAGTCATACTGAGCACTCGGAATTCAGGTTCATTTCACAGCCTCGACAAAACCAGGCAACCTTTACAAATGCCTTGGTATACACTAAATGTTCCTCTGTCCCAAGGCAGAAATACATAAGAATCCAATCCAGGAGATATATTTGCGGTGGAGAAAGCTACTCTCAGAAAAATGAATGAGGCAGGAGCCTTCAGGCCCCTGGCAAAGGAAAGCCTAGAAAGTGCATGTGTAAAATAGCTCCTTCCTTGGTCTGAAATGATGGATAAACTCTGACACAGGACAAATAGCAAGATGGCAGCACAAACCACAGAAACCCCAGGAGACACACTTGAAAGCACTCAGACACAAAGTGGTGCTAATTGTTTTGGGCTGTGGTGCACCCATTCACTTTTTTAGCAAAGAGGTATTTTATGATGAAGCATCTCAACTTTACAGAGGAAGATTATTCATGGAAAAAAAAAAATTCAATGCCTCCCTGCTCCTTAAAACAGATCAGTAGGAAAGAGAAAAAAACAACTCTATGGAAATGGTGGAGCCCGTGACTTTAAGCTCTCAAAACAGGACTATCCAGAGTAACAAAAAGCATTATTTAGAGAAAAGTGACTGCCAAAAAGAGAACAGATTAGATGATGTAATGGGAGTGTTCAATTCAAAGGAACATGCTGGTCTGCAGAGACTTTACATTCACACAGCTGTTTTTCCTGCTTCACGTTACCCCCTGAACCTCTTTTCTTTCAGTCTCCAAACTCCACAGCTTCCCATATAACCTTGTTTCCCAGTCAAAGCACTGTTTCCAATATGGAAGTTGCTGCACAGGCCACAAAACAGCTGGAGGGTCTGGGACCCATCATGCCACGGGAAAGTTGGCACTGGGACTGGCCCAGTGGTGAGGGGTGTGTATGTGTAATCCAAGAGTGGCAAAAGCTGATTTAAACAAAAGTGAGACAGCAATCAAGGAAATAAGAGGTTTTCCGCTCACACATCTGCAGAGGGAGTACAGCTTGGAAAACTGGTTTGCCTGGTGTCCAGAGATGGCTGCTCAGCCCAGCAGGATCCAGGTGAGCCTACACAGCTACTGAGTGCCCCAGATCCTATGCAGTTATAACCTGGCTGTGACTTTGCCACAGTTTGGGAAACTTTTCAGAAGAAGAATGGCATTCAAAATCCATTCAGACATCAGTTTTAAAGAAGCTTGCCTCCAGTTCAGCAGTAGGACTAAAGAAGTTTGCTCACATCTGGGAAAAGCAAATGAATAGGAAAAATATTTCCCAAAGAAATCTGCTACAGCTTTTCTAAATAAGAAATCCCCCATTCAAACAAAAAGCCCAAAACAAACCCCACCATTTGTCCAAAATGGAAAAAAAAAAAAAAAAAAACCAAAACCCAAAACCTCAGAACTTTCTTTCTTTTTCTTTTTTTTTTTTTTTTAATTTGGTAGGAAACTGATGACTGGGAAAATTATTTTTCTGCATATAACAGTGTTTCTCCTGCTTTTCCTTGGAAATTAAAGGGGAAGAAAGGAAAAAAATCCTAACATAGCTGATTTCTCACATAGCATTTTTGCTAAGTTTCTTCAAAATTCAATTCTTTCCTGCAAAACATATTAGAAAATGAACTTTGCAGATCTTCCATGGCAGTTTCCCTAGTTTTTCCACCAACTCTCATGCAAGGAGGCAACATCCCCAGAGAAAAATGCACCCCTCTGAACATCTCTAAACTGAGAGGTACTTTCTCTATCTGAACAATACTGCCCACATATGTTTCAGACAAAATAGCTGTGGTGCTGCTCAAGTTGTCCCTTTACTTAAAGCCACCAACCTCTCCCCCTATTATTTCATCAGTAATTTTCTCTTCTGGTTTTCCCACCCCAGCAAACTCACATACTGCAAAGGACTTGAGGCCATACAGGGGTTGTGTCCTACTTATTATTGGTGATTGTGTCCACTTCAGTGCCCTCATTGAGCCATGAGTTTTCATCTGGTGAAGCTGGTGGAAGACCCTTCTATTTAAGAACTAATTTGTTACAATGAATGATCCCTTGTATTTGGTTGTTGTTTGCCCAGGCAGTTCCTTTGTCATTTATTTGCTTGGTGTAAGGTATTTACTGAGCACTGCATTCCTGGCAGCAGCACAGAAACCGCCTGGACTCAATTCATTAGTGTCTAACATTATATGTGTAATAAGATCCACCACTTAAAAACCAGTAGCAAATGTTGCCACCATGTTATGCTGCAAGCACAAGATGAGGAGATAATGTACCAAATATCATCTTTATTATGTGTGTGCCAAAGCTAACCTTGCTGTATGTGGCCGTTATAACCTTGCTTTCAACTCTGCAGAAACAGCTCATAAAATCTGCCTCCATCACAGAGCACTGTCTGCTCACACGGTGCTAATGTTTAATTAAATGGATACTTGCTAAGAAGAGCACAAGGAAGGACAAGTTTCCACTTTCAGCAAGACCATCACTCGCGCACATACCCAGTGTTTCATGTTTATGAGTGTTAAATAGCACACAATCAACACCCCCAACTCCTGAGCTTTGCAGGTGTATTTGTTCAACCCAAGAAAACATTTCTTTGGGGCAAGAGCTTTAATTAGAAAAAAAAAAAAAATCATAAAAATCTAACAGCTGGTTACCATTCAAATTTTCTCAAGTAAATGATTCTTTTTTGTTTTCCAACTTTTGGTTAAAAAGGTGTTTTCTTGGAATTGTTTAGAAGAAAATTTCCAGAGAATGGAGCTGATCAATTAAGACCCGGAAAAAAAGGATGCCATGCAAATGGATAAGCAGGGAGATAGTGCAGGGAGAAAAAGAAGTGGTAATGAAAGGATAGAGAAGAAAACTATGTGCTGCCTGTGAACTGTCTTCTGCATGTTGGTGTCTTCTCCTAGTTTTTAAAAGCAGAGACAGAGTCTAGAGAGCAAATTTAGCAGTGTCTACTTGAAAGGTAAGAGTAAACTTCGACCCTGACAATTACTAAATAAGAACATAATTAATTATTCCTTCAACCGAATAGTCCTGAATCCTACCACAAATCAATCAGCTCTTCTTACCTAAGAAGCTCTGACTCTATTTTAGCTCAATGAAAACAAAATCAATGAAGGCCAATTATGGCCCAACTTGTTAAAGTATGCAAACAGTGCCCCGCAGAGCTGAGCTGCTCTTGCTCTGGGCACTGCCGCGGAGGACACGCGTTAGGCAAACCAAGCATGATCTGGTGCTGGCACCTAGCTGCCTGTGCTGTGATACATCAGCTCCCCACAGCTCGTTTGCAGGAAGATGCAAAGGTAGCAGACACCAACTGTGCCAAACAGCAGTTCTTCAGCAACCTCCTGTCCCACAATTTCAGGTGCAGAAAGCAGACAGCAGATTCAGCATTATTTACAAAAATGGGGCGTGCAAATATGTAGAAAACAGAGGGCTTACCTGACTTTCATCATCTTACATCAAGAGGAAAAGGCACTAAAAAAACATGTAAAATTGATACAATTATAATGTTAATAATGAAATTGCAAGGCAAGGATTTCATCCAAGTGCTATCAATTAAACTTCTTGCCCTCTCAAACGGCAGAGCTCTGGGTCTCCAGAATAGAGTTCTGGCTGACAACAAAAGGCTGTAGTACATCTCCACCCTGCCACCACTCTAATCTGAGCTTGCTTTTCCCAACACCAAAATCATAGCATTTCAGGAAGCTTTCTCCTCTTCCCTGAGAAAATTCAAAATGCAAAGGAATAGTTTGCCAAAATTTTCCTGCATGCAATGAATGGTCCATAGCTGCCTGGAGATGCAAGGCTACTGTAGCATGAACTGCTTAGAGTTCAACCTCTTGGTCCTACCGGGGCCACCCCAGCCACATAGGAGCACAGTGACTGAACTCACACCCTTGCAGGATTCAGGCACCAGGCAAGTGTCTGCTAGACTGTGAGATCCAATTTCACGCACCCACAAAAATCTGGCCTTCCTGAGTCCTGCTTATCCTGACCAATTTCCCCATAATTTGTTCACAACAGACAGGATTATTTCTTTCAAGGAGCCACCCACAGGAACTGAGCTTCCCGGTTTTCTGGCTGCAGTCCAAAGACATTTTTGGCCAAAAGCCCCCATAGTGGGGGCTTGTAGTGGCTTTCTGCCCTTGTAGTGGGACTCTTCCCTTGACCTCAGAGCCAGCTTGGACAGACAGCTTAATCTTTCCACTGGCTACCTAAAAATAATGATGTAATATTTACTGCCACACTTGGCAGCGCTGCCAGGACTTGGGGTAAACTACAGAGCAGCAACTACAGAATGATTTAAAATTAGATGCACAACTTCTGCAAAAACAGAGTGACTCAAGTTTTTTTCTGGTGCAGAAACCTTGATGTTGCAGCATATTCCAGGCTTTTGGGCTGTGTGTGGTTGGGAGCTTTGAGTTTGTTTGTTTTCTTCTCAATATTGTTGTTTTTATATTGGTCATATTATAGCCAAAGGGTTTTTTTGAAGCACCTTGAAAAGCAACATGATTATGCTACACATAAAGCATGGAAGACAAACCATTCCTATTTCTAAATCTTGACGCACCTTCTCAAGAGATGCAAGAAGCCAAACCTGGGAGTTCAAGTGCTCCAAACACTGTTGATCCTCACTCTCTCTGCATATTAGTTAACAGTGATTTCTAAGCTAAATCCAAACATTAGCATTTTTGCCATTTAAAAAATAATCTTCCTACTTAAATGCTGTATAACTTCAGGAACAGAAAGCATTAGAACTGAAACCTTTAAAGCAAAAAAGTTGTGGAAAAAAATTGTTCATTACTTCATAAGCAGTTACATGCAACAAAAAGCACCCTCTTCAAACAGTTTTAAAAACCACAAGCAAACTCTGGTGCAAAGTAACATGATTTTCAATAGCATAACAGCCTCCTTGAAACAGTATCTTTAAGAGTTTATTTTATATTTCTGCTAAGAGAATAGTGTGAAATATCCACTTTTACCTCAGGAGCATGCACAAATGCACACCATTAGAGGGCTGTGACAAACACTGCAATAAGGGAATTCTGTAAGTTGTAAAGAGGTCTGCTAGAATTGCCATCATATGCCCATGAAAAAACCTTCAGGGTTATCAAGGGCATGCTCAAGACAGCACTTCTCCTGTCGCATCCTGGGATGTATTTCTTCTGCTTTCGCTCTGGACCACAACCAATTCAAACAGCAATCTCCTTAATGGCTCAGTTTTGCTCCTTACAGAGTCCATCTTCCTAAAGGACCACAGTGACATATATAAGTAACCTGACTCTTTGTCTGTTAATGATCTCTCTCTTCTTTAAGCTTACAGGAAAAGATGCTCCACAGCCAGAACAAAATAGCAGACAAGAAGAGGAAGTCTGCCTTACTGATGGAAAATCCCAAGGACAGCAACAAGCAGGAAAAATTATACTGAGTTGTGAGGAAGGAAAACCTATGAAGAGGGAGCTAAAATGCAACACCATGCAAGCCTCAGTAGTGGTCCCATTTACAGATTCCATCTTTTTACAATTTCATTTCAGCTGGTGTTGTGGCAGGGCAAATAAAGCTACTTCAAGCAAAGATTAATCCAGAAGGTCCTGAACTGTTAAGTCACTTCAATCTTGTAAAGCTGGACAGTACAGGCTCAAGTAAATAATTTTTATCTTTTGACAATCAGCCTGGACTTGGCTGGTTTCTGAAACTGGATTTCTGTAATATAAGTTTACTGTGACTTAGCCAGATCAAACGCACACTCTGTGTAAGAAGCTGGTGTCTGTTTCCGCCAGGAGGGGACCAATGGTCTTACTTGCTCCTAAAGCCTGGAATGAGAGTAGCAACAACCCTGTAGTTACCAGTTCCCGGTGCAGCCATCAGTGAGGACTGTAACACCCACATCTCATGGACAGCCCATTAGAGAAACAAGGTCTGAATGATAACAGCGATTTAAAGGAAGTCACAAAGTGCCTCAATTTTGGATATTGAAAATAGCATCTACATCAGTGATCAATTAAGGCTGGTTGGTATTTGCAAGAGAGCACACACACGTATCTAATCTTAATCTTCTACACCATTAGTAACATGACAGCGATGCCACTCTGGATAGAAGTTAACTCTCAGTCTTGGCCCTTAAGACAAGACTTTGCCCTTTTGGCAAACCACTGCCACCTCTCAACATGCTTCAGAAACATCTGCAAATACAGCAGCAAACATCCTGCTCAAATAACTTCAGGATCAAGAAATCAGCATGTCTAAAGGAAATGGAAGTCCTGAGATAGCCTTGCCCAGGAGCTTTCTTTAGGACTTGAATGAGTGCATATGATTTCAAGGGAGGAATGGGAATACCACACAAACATTCCTGCCATCCTTGAGGTTTATTTTGAGCTCCTTATAAACACAGTAAAAAACCCTGTACTGACAAAAATGGGAGCACAGCTGAATCCTGACCTGTACACATTCAAAAGTCCAAAGGCAACATATCAAGCTTGAATATGACTAAATATTTTCCTTCTTTGGTGCATGAAGAGATGGTCATAAGACCGCCCTGCACAGCTCCAAAAGATACTGAGGTGAGTACAAACTAAAGATGCAGTTTTGGCTTCAGCACTACATTTTCTGAACAGCAAGTTATTTCTAATGCCATAACTTCACCTCTTCCCAGCTGTGTATTCTTAATTCCTGTTTTGTCTCTATTTACACAGAGCTAGACCAAACCCATGTTACTTCTGAGCTACTTAGGACTGAAGATTTATATTTGGGCATCACCTTTCTCAAGATATCAGGGACAATTTCCAAAGATCTTTTGGCACCTAAAGATACAAGCTTTTTAGGCATTCCAAACAGCATTTAATTAATACCTACCAGGCACTTCACAACCCTAAAAGCCTAAATACTCTCCCTACCCCCCAACTCATCCCCAAAATCTCAGACATGTTTAACTTTCACCACAGATAGGCCAGCCCAGCTAAACAGGTGTGTTTGGGACTTCAGCTGGTCACTGGTTTCTTCATGTGGCTAACTTGGGAATTGACAACCTCCTAAACAACATTATTCCTCTCCCTCCCCAAAAAGCAGTGACACCTTTATTATTGAACGAGACAAGGAGGAAATTGCTGCTGCTCTCAAGAGCTCGTGCTTCTGAATTCCCATCCCCTTCCCTGAGCACGAACCCAGCATCAGGAGTTGAGGGCACAAGTGGAAGTTTGATTGAGATTGTTGGAAAGGATTAATCCCTGCCTGGGCAGCTGACTTCTAAAGTGCAATAATTAAGTGGAACCATTGCACAAGATGAAGCATGAGGAAGGAAATTAGAGTATGCCATGTCACGGTTGTTTTGTGCTAGAGCTGTCCCCACCTGGGCTTCCACTCCATCACGATCACTTTACGCAATTCTACCAAGCATCTGGACTAATCCATTATCCCAGTATTAAGTGAGGAGAACACAGGGACAATCTCATGGTTCTTCTTTGTAACTAATTGCAGGAGAAAGTGACTTGCTACTGTGTGGGAATAGAGGTAGAAAGACAGAGCCCACAAAAAAGCAATATAAGACAATCAAAGCTGAAAGTAAATACAGACATCATCCTTCAACAACAAAACTTGTGCCTTTCCTAAACACCAGGCATAGAATTGCACACCCAGATAACATTAAAAAACAAAATAAAAATTATGTTGCAACAAATGCATGACACAAAATATAGAAAGGTGGAAAGTCCTGATGAGCAAAGCACACACAAAAACCTGCTGCTGCCCAATAAAGCTCTGACTTATGCCAACAAGTCACTTCAGAAGCAGAAAGTTTTGGCCTGCCTAGCCTGACACTGACACAGGGCCCCACACTGAGGATGGCAGGGCTCTGCTGGGAATACCCTTTACTTGAAAACTCCAAGAGCATCATGGAAGACTTAACTGTAAAAGGCACAAGGTCCTTGCTCCCATCCTAGCTCAGTGCCAGGTCTTCCAAAAGCCCTCTTCACTCCCCAAACCAACAACAAAATAGACAAACCACAAAACCCATTGTTTTGCAGTCATCAGATGATAGATGGTGCTGCTTGGCAAGGAAATTTCTCTCCTGTAAAGTGTCTGGATTAGGTGATGGCCTCAAGGTTCCAAAGCAAATTTCCTTTGGACTTCTGCGTAAAGCTGCTTTTACATGAGACAACTCCAGAAACAAAAGCTCAAAATACCGAGACAGGACATGAATTTAAGATATAGCTAAAAACATCACTCTTGAGGCCCATTCCTCATCCTGGATGGCTGCCCCTGCCGTGGCGACAACGACAACGGGGGTGCAACAGATACCCCTCACAAGCTCCTCCGTAAATCCCAGCTACCAGCAGTGGTTCAGTGCAGGAACAAAAGGCAGCAGTACGGCTCTTGGGGTCAAACAGGGATGGCTTTATTTACCCATGACAAGTACTCAACACCTTAAGGCGCCAAGACCCCAAGACAAAGACTCGGGGCAAACAATGGCTTTTATAACCTCACTCAGAAGGAGGGGGTTTAGGGTAACGAGCCAATAGGGGTATGGTTGGGGAGGGGTTGAAGGCAGGACATTTTACACATAAACCAATAAGGGAGCAATAGGGAGGAACCTAACTTGGGTAACCAATAGGGTGCTAAAAGACACAGGATAGACAGGGCTTTTTCCAGAAGGGAGGGCAGGTTCAAGGGAGGATTGACACTCTGGGGGAGGAAGGGACAAGAGGGATTGACAACTGGGGAGACTGGGGATTAACACTTGATAGGGAGTGGCTAGGTGGCAAACAAAGAGATTGACATCTAACTGAACTGAATAACAATAAGGGAGCAGGTCTAACTTTAGAAACACCAGATACAAAATGAGGAGCCTGTGCCACTCCGAAGGCAGGGGGAGGACAATACAGGGGGATAACAAAACCCACAGATCAAACAGTGAACAAAACCACAAATTAAAAAGTGAACCTGTCAAACAAAGAAAACACACTACAACATGCCCCATTCCTGAAAGTGTTCCAGGAACAGTCTTCCAGGGTCTAGTGGAAGGTACCTAGTGGAAGGTGTCCCTGCCCATGGCAAGGGGGGTTGGAACAAGATCATCTTAAAGTCCCTTCCAATGCAGACCATTCTGTGATTCCTTAAGAACTGACATGACTCCAGTCAAATGAATCAAGTTACACTGGTTGAATGGCATCAAGACATCAAGTGACAGAGCAATTCACAGAAATTGAAGGCTATTCAGTTCTCAGACTCCCTTTGAAATTAAAAACCCCAACAAATTAGGTCTCCAAGAGATGCTGTGCACATAGAACATCATCTGGTGTGAGAGAGAAAACTGCATACGGTCCAGCCTGTGAACTGTGCACTACCATAGCACAAGGACACAACAGAGTCACTGCTCCTGGGGGTGCTGGAAATTCTGGATTTCAGTGAGCCAGGTCCAAGACAAGCCCTTCCCACCTCAGAGATGCATAAACTGCAACCTGGCCACATCTGAGTTTCCAGCCTTGTACCATGCCTGGCCCAAGAGAGATAGGGAGCTGTTAGGGAGATTTCCCTCACCAAGCCTCCTCAATAAGCTGCAGGGCAACTTATTCATACCTCCCTGCCCCAAAGGCGGCTACAATTTGGAAAACTGAGCCAAGCATTTTCCCATTCCATGATATTTAACAGAAATATCAGTCTTATCTATACAATTATCATATCTTGTGTCTGTCTTGTATTTAAAAACAATGTAATTTTTCTTATTAGCCAAAGGGTAAGGTCACACAAACCATTACAGAGCCTAAAAGCCAGATATTCATTTTAAAAGACTGTAATAGCTTTGTGATCTGTGCAAAAAAAGAAAAATCATCATTATTCCAGATGATGTCTGATATGCACTGGCTTCTTTGCAAAATGCATTTACCTTTTCATTACTATTTACTGACTGTGCTTGTATTCCATTTGTATGGATTTTATACAGCACAAAAAGAGCTTCAAAAAAATTTAATAAAAATATGGAGACACTGAACAATCAGTGGAGTCTGCTGGTTTTATTATGTTCATTTCAGAGAAACAAAAAACCTTTTTTAATGAGAACAAATCAGGATTGGTAAGTGCATGGCCACATTCTGCATGGCACAGCAGCACCCAAAAACACATCTGGGACAAAATCAATTCACCCTCACTGCTAGGCTTGAGCAGCCAGCTTATCACACACATGAATATTAAAAATCCCCATGACTTTTAGTAGCTCTCAGTCCACCTGCATATCCTCAACACAGGGCTGAGTCAAGCTCTGTTCTGCAGCACATACTGGCCTACATCATGCTCTAGTGGTGTCCCTCAGGGGGATGCACTGGAACCAGTATTAACTCCATCCATGACATACTGGGATCCAGTACCCCCTCAGCACATTTGCAGATGACACCAAGCTGAGTGGTGCTGTTGACACATCTGGAAGACAGGATACCTGAACAAGCTCAAGAAGTGGGCCTAGGGAGACTTTGTGGTGGCCTTTCAGTATTTGTAGGAGGCTTACCTCAAAGATGGGGACAGACTTTTTAATAGGATATAGGACAAGGTGTAATGTTTTAAGCTAAAAGGTAAATTTAGAGTAGAGATAAGGATGAATTTTTCCACAATGAGGGTAGCAAAATGCTAACACAGGTTTCCCAGAGAGGTGGCAGCGGCCCCATCCCTGGAAACATTTGAAGTCAGGTTGGACAGGGCTCTGAACAGAGTGGTCTCGTTGAAAATGTCCCTGCTCACTGCAGGGGGGTTGGACAGGATGGCCTTTAAAAGTCCCTTCCAACCCAAATCACTGTAATAACACTGTATTGTACCACAGCTTCAATCAGAGCTTGCAGTCTAAGCTGAGGCACAATTACATATAAAATCAGGCTTCCTTAGTGCTAGTACTGATAAATACTTTCGTTTATCCAACAGCTACTTTATGTCCCCATCCAAAAATAATCAGAACTAGGAACCTCCTTCCAGAGCATTAGTACTGATACCTTGGAGAAGGCTTCACAGCCAAAGTCAGCTTCCACCTTGGTTGTGTATCTCTGGGGTTTTCTTTGGCCCTTTCCTTAAATATCTCAGTACTGTCTCAAACCATTTCCATTCCTCAAGCAAGAATTTGATAATATCAGGACTACGCAATTCTTGAGATGCACTAGTTAAAAATAAGGAAGAGCAGGAACACATCACATTTGCCAATCTGACACTTGAAGTCTTCTTTGAATTAGACCAGATAAATATTGGGGGAAGACCTAAATCTTGACTAGAAACCTTTTTATCAATCTGTTCAGTAATAGGAGGGACAAGGACATTTTAAAGTACCTTAAATTTCAGGATTGGGCCAGGAACTTCCAGAATCACACTAAAATTTTTAAAACAAGTTTCCAAAGAGTCTCAATTGAGTTTTTCTTCATTAGCCTCCTTCATGTCAATTAGGAGCTGTCCATAATGACAGTCTGCATATATTTAATGTATTAGAGGCAGAGCAGCTTAACAGGATACAAATGGAACCCTTGGCTATACCCACAGTGCTTAAGGTAGAAATAACAGATTTCAGCAGCAGAAAAATTATTATTAACATTTGAATTGGATTTTCTCATCACCTTTAAAACCACCTACCTGTCCATACCCTGTAGTTTTATCAGAGGTTGAAAGGAGCCAACCCTTCTCTAAACTCAAAGGTCTTTCTCAAATCTAAACAAAAATATGCACTTAGGTCCTAAAATAAGAATCAATGCTCTGTGCTCAGCACCAGAAATGAAAACTTCCAGTTCAGCCATTGATTTCTTGAGCTATCGCTACTCATTCAATCCAATACAGCTGCAAAATTTCCCATCTCGCAGTGAAAAAAATGTACAAAACCTTTCCAAAGGCAGCAGAGAGGCCTAACTGGCAGTGAGTCAAGTGACACCTTCCATGCACTGGCCCTCTGCTATTAGTCATCACTGCTGCCCTACAAAAATACTTCTCCGAGGTGAAAACTAAACCACCCCAAAAATGTGGATCTCATGTCTGTAACAAATCTGGAACACAGTCCAGAACCACCTATTAGTTATCACCACTGACCACATAGCCTCTCTGAATACATTTTCAGAGCTAAGTGAAAAGTCGGGGGATATACTGCCAAGAGTCAAAGAAGACACAGGACTTTCTGCTTAGTAAAGATGTACAAGCTGCTGCAGGATCAAGAAACTTTAGCTTATTCACCTATATATTCTCAATTAAGAAATGACTGCATGATGCCTCTGGTCATGGCCCATGCCACTCACACAGCTACATCTACAAATTTCCTTGACAAATTCTCACCAAAATAAGGCAGATTTTGTTAAAAATCAGTTCAATTTGTAATTATGTCACAGAATTCCCTTTGGCTTGTCAGACATTTCATTACAGCATCATTGGATTACCTTGTCATTATCCTTTAACTTGGCAGGGCTTTTTGCCTTAAAATTCAGTTTTGCCCTAAGCAAGAAGCAAACTGCAGCCTTGAGCACTTTTGCCAAAGCTCACAATCCTGTTGCTATAAACACTTGCACCTAACAGAGCATCCAAAAACCACTGCAGTTCAGTTACTGATGATCAACTCAAAAAGCAGGAAGAAAGCAAGAGGGCCAATAAACTGGCTATGAAGGTTCTCTTAGGAATCATGTATTTAAATCTTCAACCAGAACAATTCTTGTTCCATCTGCAGACAAATACATCATAATCTATACCTTATAAGAAACATTCAAAAAATATATCCCAATATTTATACAGAATAGATTTTTAAATGTGTTACCTAAACTGTATTTCAGGTGTGTAGGTATATAAAACAGGCACGCATGTTTTGTAAGGGCTGTCCTTGCAAAGCTTCCTATTGTGAGTGCAATCCAGGAAAGCTCAAGCTCACAGCTAATATCCATAAATTATGACAAACACTTTCATTAGCCCAAAGCTTGCATGACCAGATCATCTTAACAGCAATAACAACTCAGACCACAGCTGAACTCTGTTCACCTTAAGCAAAAAGCCTTTGTTGTGTCTCACTTGTCCTACCACTCTAAACCTGAAAACACTTCCCTATACATTTGTTTGTGTAAGTGCATAATAGGAAACAGGAATTCTTTTTCTAGGAGAATATGCTCTATCAGTTTTTTAAGTTTTGATTTATAGGATAGTAATTTTCTTTCATCATTAAATTTAATTTCTAAAAATTAGAAATTAATTAATTTCTAGTCTTTTTGCTAAAAGGAAAACACTACTTAGAAATGAATTCAGTAAAAAATTTAGAAGCGCAGTTCTTTCCCAGTTAATTACAGATTCATTAATTGAGTCTCCCTGATATGACTTCATACTGTAATTTCAAGATGAGCCTGCATGAGTTACTGCTACTCTAACAAGGATAAACACCAAGCCATCTATGTGCCTTAGAGTCCAAGAAGAGGGTAAAAAAGGAAAGAAAATCAGGTTAGAAATCCGTAGAACTCAACTACAACTGGTCCTTTATGTCACTGATTGAAGTTTCCATGATTCCATGTTAAGTTCTCAGGAAGTATAACTTTTTTCATTATATAGAGAACAATAGTAATGCCACACAAGACCCATTAGAAATATAGAATTTATTTCTCATACATTCAGACAGCAATATATTGCAGATTTGGACATGTCACATCTCATATCAAAGCTGACTTACTAATCCTATGTTTGTAGTTGTGATAGCTATTGCTAGCCTAGGAAACACAAGATGTGTTGTTTCTGGAGTGGCCCTCTTGAGAATTTCAAGCCATTAACAATTTTTGCAGATGGGCACTCTTGACAATCCACAAAGATTCATCTGTCATAGCCTACATTATCCAACCTTTACTGTACCTTAACTTTACAGCTCCAGAGTTCAAGAAAGCAATTTCAACAACAGCAATGGACAGGGAGATTGAGGACTTGCCAATTATCTTCCCTCAGGAAGCAGCTCTCAATAAAGGCAATACCATGTTATAAGGCCACCGAATTCCTCACATTCCATGATCTGTGCTTTTGGCAGCTCCTTTCCCATCCTGTAGAGTCTCTGCAACCCTTGCTTCCATTCCCACCTTGCACATCCAAGTGCAAGCTAACAAAAAGAGTCAATCTCACTGTTCTGACAACATCCTAAAGCATGTGATTTAAGTCATCTACAACAAAAAGTCTGTGAGCAACAGGCAAATAAAAGGACAAAATTTTGTTATGTTTAAACCTTTAAAGTATCATGAAAAAGAGGTATCTTCATAAGCAGTGTGCTGACAGCATCTGTTCAGTGTACTTCCCTTCATTTGTACCAACTCAGAAAAACTGGGGTGTTTTTTAAATCTTCTAACTCTGCAGGCATTCAGCTTGGGAATACCAAGACCTGCAGTGCATCATCACATGAAGATGGAGGGGGGCAGGATAGTAAAAGAATGAACAGGGAAGAACACAGAGACACTGCCATTGGCAAGCTCTGCACCAGCAACACAGAGAATATGAATACACACAATGAAGGATTTGTTGTTTTCTTGCTCTATTTTTTGACTTTTTTTTTTTTTTTAATTTAAAAAAACCACATTCCTGCTAAGGCTGCTTGTGCAAAGTTACTTTTCAATAACCACCATTCAGTCTGACTCAGTTTCTGCAGACAAGCTTCCTACGGATCCATTTCTCACTAGCATTTTGCTGTAGTTCTTCTGCTGTTCTTCTTTGAAAGTATCTTTGACTTTTGCTCGTTTCAGTCCTCCATCCCTGGAACAGAGAAAGAGGGAACAGTAAACCATCAGGGCTGTAATGGCTATTGTTATCAAACTATGCATTACATTAAAACTCTACAGTTGATTAAGGTAGGTAATCTAAATTATTATTATTAAAGGCTTTTCTTCAGAACTTCTACAACATTCAATTTTAAGCAGGTTTATTAAAGACTTTACCTTGAGCACAATGCAGTTCAAATTTTGAATTCAGCTCATTAAAGCAGTCTATTCATGTTGGTAACATGCTGTACCTACAATAGAAATCTTTGGCAGTCTGGGATGCTACTTCCCCAGACTGTAGAGGCAGTCAGTTTTTTGCAACACTGCAGCTGTGTCTTGCCTTAGATTATTCAGAGCTGGGTTTCATAGGTCTCATAGTTGAATCTATTTGCTCATTCTCATCATCTGAATTGCACTCTCAAGTTTGTGTCACATAAAATCTAGGCATTATCCTGCTACTTACTGAGGCAGGACATGAGAAGTCAGAGCAGGAAGACTCAAGACCTGTTTAATTTTTTGTTGTTCATCAGATTTGCCAAGAAACTTCACTTTTTACTTAACCTCAACGTCAGAAACAAGTGTGAATGGACCTACTTCAAAAGCATCAAGCCTTTAGATAAGACTCACTGCATGCTACGTGCTTCAAAGACTTCATACATCTTTTAATTTCACATATGTGCATGTGAAGTTACTCCATTATTTCCCCTGAGTGGAATTAAGTGATGTTCAATGTTATTTGTCAGAAAGCTAAGGATGGAAACACCAATCAGTCAAACTAATCACAAATAGTCCATGAATTCTAACAAGGAGGGCATCACTCACCATGGGAGTTCAGTCAGTCCTCCTTGGCGAGCAATGGCTGACCTTACTCTGTTGGCAAACTGAACAGCATCTTCATCTTCCTTCAAGAGCCGCAAATTCAACATAATCAAAGAGAGAAGGCAATGGAAGCAGACTTTCATAACATTTTTCATCTGTTGCCTCATCAAAACAGCTCACTTTCAAACTACCCATTCCTTATCATGCCAACACCATAATCTGATATTCCCATGCAACAACAGCTCATTTTTCCCCTAGAGTGTTGAAATTAGGAGAAAATTTTGCTTCAACAAGATGGAGCATTACCATTATTGCTACTGTGAACAGCACTGTATTTACTGTTATCCTTTGTATATTTGATGCACCGCTGATAGTACCATGCTGCATCAGGAAAAGCAGAGTCCAATCATACATCAGTCAGCACTGACAAAAATCCAGTATAAAACTGATTTGGAGACATGGGGTGGGCAGAGCTTTTTTGGGGGAAAAAAAAGAGTAAAAGTGCACTTGCAGACACAGTCAAGTTTTTAAATAGCAGCCAGGCAACCAGACGCGGGATTACCTTTCTAACCATTGGTGGCAAGTACCACACGTTGCAAACAATGGCCCAGCTGGTCATTATTCGCAGCAGATAGCTCACGATATTGTATTTGCTGCTGTTCCAGAAGGCATCTCCAAACTGAGGATCATACTGCAAAGAATCACAAAAAACTATTGATTAAGCCTTTCCCCAGACAATCACAGCCTCTCAGACCTGGGATTACATAACAGAACCGGCAGCAGACGTCACCCATTTGCCTGAACAGCCAAAAGAATTAAGTCTGCTGTGAGCAGGATGCTTCCCTTCAGCACTGGGAAGGACTAGCTGGATTTCTCTTCCTTCCAGCTTTCTGGAGGAAGAAGCTGACTCCATCAGGCCTACCACTCAGGCTCTACAGGCCAAAGGATTTGGCCTTTAATTTCTTTAATTTCAGCCACTTATTCTCCAGGAGCCATCCACAGCATCCACCCAATTGCCAGAGCTACTGTGCTTTTAATAGCAGCTGTATTGAGACAGCTTCCTGCCCCTCTGACAAAAATCAATCCCAAACTCTGAAATCCAGCAGCCAGCTATTTGCACTTACTTTTATTGCAACAGGATAGATTGTCCCTCCTATTTCAAAGCTCCCCTTCTTGAACATCATCACAGATGTATTGTTTATGCAGGTTCCTGTCCAGAAGAAAGTCATTGCTTCACACAGCCATTTCAGTACAACACAACATCCACAAACAGGTCTTACCAATAAAGAGCCTGCATTTGCTGCTCACTGAGTTAAGCATCTCTCCCCTGCTTACTTTTAGCCTTTGTCTTGTGACTGACTCCCCGAATGAAGCCAGAAGGTGTGCAAGACAAAAATCACAGTGCTGCAGTTAAATCTGTAGGACAGCAAATTAGTAATCTCAGGGCAAAATAAACCATCTTCCCCTTCTTCTGCTTGCAGCTTCTGCCAGGAGAAGCAACATCCAGAGACAGTATTGTGTTGTCTCCATGTATATTCATCTTATAGTAAAGACTATAAGAAAACCAGGACTGCCCTAACGAAGTTGAAGCCAGAGGTGAAGACAGATTTGAGCAGCAGAAGCCACGAAGAGAGAACAGGGATGACATCTACACTGAATGGAGATAAGTAGTTCAGCTTCTTACCTTCTGGAAAAATTAAGATTGGGAGCTTGCTTTTATCTGCCACATGTTCCCTGAGTCTGCGGAAGCAGAAGGAAAGCTTAAAAAACAACTCCTTTCCACTCTTCTTTCCCCAGGCTGGTGCATTAAAAACACCTTTATATATCACATATGTATGAAACCAAAACCTTTTTCTTGACACTAATTTGCACTTGCCTCTTTTTTCTACAGAAACTGAAGCTTTGGGCCTGCCATCCCTTAGGCCCCTGGAGCATTACATTAAGGCAACATCCTGTTTTCTTTCCCCTGCATTATTGTACTAATGACTGCCAGAGAAGCCAACAATTATATGCCATTAAGCCAGTCTAACTAACTGATCCACTCAACCTTCAAGAAATTGCCTATATAAAAAAAAAAGCATATTGATGCAGTGGTCCATCCAGCCTCTGCTACTTAACAGCATATTCCTTAAAAGGGGACTTGTAAATGCCTACAGCTCACAGTACTTGGACAACTTCGCAAAACTGTCCTGCTGTGCAGAGGTCAATAAGCCAGTGAAGAAGTTAACCTCTCAAAATTAACCTAAAAAGTTCTCTACAAATTAGGAAGAATTTCTATCCCTGTACTACTCTGTTCACAGGTATGCTTTTGGTGACATCCTGCAGAAAACCAATTTTGTACACAGCTTATATTCTTATAACAAGATTTTTGCCTTCCACCCAAACAAATAAAGCTTTTTATTTCTAGTGGTTCACAATTTCCAGTGATACTGAGTTTTTGTCACAAAAATCCAATTTTATCATCAGTATTTCTCTTTAACAGAAAATACCAGAATTTAAGTATCTTCACATTGTTTCCAAGTACACACCTGAATTCATCAGACATTAATTATTATGTTGATGGCTTCCCAACTGAGATGTTTTGTAACAGTATGCAATCCAAAGCTTCCCAGAACCTTTGGTCTAAACAATGACACGCTGTATAAATGTTTCAAGCCTTTCCTGGTGACCTGGGAACCCGACATTTTGACCTCAGTGTACTACACCAAAGCCCACACAAGCAAGCACACTCAGGTCATTCTGAGTGATGCAGTGTGCTGCACACCACCCCTGTAACTCATTCCCAAATCCAGGTCTTTGACTGCCCAATGCCTCTCTAGGGAGGCAACCCAGCACACACCTCACCTTTTTGTCACTAGATGGCGGTCCTTGATCTCCGAGCGCTCAAACCAGACATGAGGACAGGCCTTGACCGTGGCTCGCTGGATAATGCCCATCAGCCCACCGTGAACCTGGCCCACCTGCAAGCCCAGCAAGGCACATCAGTATGAGAGACACCTAAAAGGCAAAATTTCCTCCTCTCCACCCCTCCAAAAACATCCAACAAACACAAATGCACTGGAAGGCTGCAAGCCAGGATTGAGCAATGACCACAGAACTGTTAAAATGCATTCACTTGAAAGAATTGAGACACTCACATAGTACTATCTCAGGTACTTCAACAGAAGAAGAGCCCAGCATTGGCAGTCCAAGGACAACTTCTCCAGCACACAATACAGACCAATTTCAACACAATTTACACTTTTCCCCACTGACTAGTGCAAAGCAAACATCAAACATCTCTGCTGTGAAAATTAAGTACTGAAGTCCACAAGCAATACCCCACAATCTTTCCTTTTCTTGGTCCCTTTGCTGTGGTTATCTTAGATCTCCTCATACCATTGCATAGCATCCATCATTGGTCAAAATGATCGCATCTATTGGTGATGTATGGTTGGCAACACAAATTCCTCCTTTCTGAGGTCTGTTTTCCCTGCAATTACATATTTTTTTGTTAGACTGCTAGCGCATTAAAGCACCACATTACACACCAAATAGTTCCATGAAGCTGTCAGGTGAGTCAGCCTCTAGAGTGTGACATCAACTTGCAGCTCAGGAGAGAGCAGTCCCCATTTTCAATGGGATGTCACACACACATAAGCATATACACACTTCTGCTCACTCACTTGTTATGGTAATGGATAGTACCAGACAGAGCTCTGACAAGGATGCGGGAGCACGTGAGGTGAACCACTTCACTCAGGTAGCTTTTAACACTGAAAGAAATTAGACATCTGAAGCATCCTGGAAAGCAGCTAGACACACATGCAATATTCTCCAGCCTACTCAACACAACTTAGGGCTGAAATCTTCCTGGTATTCTGAAGCACAGAGGAATGTTCCCAGCTCTACTACTCACTTGCTACAGCAGCTCAGCCAAGATACATCATGCCCTTGGCACCACTTTGCTAGGCAAGGCTGTCCTCTCTCTGCTGGGTGTTTCTCATCCCAACGCTACTACCTGCCCTACAATGCTCCATTTGAGTATCTCATGCCAGCAGGAGGAACCCACAAGAAATCATCAACCTCAATGCCAAGACTGACAAGAACCCAACCCCAGCCCAAATTAAAAATGCCACTAAAACAGGGTCCACAAATTTGTGGGTGGAATTGACTATTGGTAGTCTGTTATAGGTAAAAATCTGTCCACTCCTAGTCTTCAGCTGTTTGCACTGATGCAATGTGGAGAGTTCATCCTTCACACACAGTACCTACCTGCCATTTGGCAGCTGTCCTACCATAGTTGTTCCCACAATCATTGATGTAATCCCAATGGCAGCGAGGCTAAAGCTACAGACAACATAGACATTAAAACTAAGTAAGTAGTTTTGCTCATTGTAATAACACTTTCCCCTCTTTAAAATGGAAAGGGGTTGCAGAAATTCAATTATTCCTCAGATACTCAAAATATGCAGTTCTCTAACTCAGCAATTCCCTAACATGTTGCTTAAAGTCATGGTGTAGCAAAGGTAGAAGATCCAGATATTCCCATGCACAAAGTGTCAGGGAGCTTTAGAGCTTACATTTATTTTGCTAATACACATCGACTTAAGGGAAGCATTCATGGAAAAGATGATCACCAGCTCTACTCTACTCTCCACAGCAAATAAGTGCTTCTTAACATAAAAGGAGCCTTTAAGCAAGTTAATATTTTATATCTGCCAATGCTGCTTTTGGGTTAAAGAAAACTGAGATTACATTTATCAAGAAAGCACAAATTTACCCATTCTCAGGCTGACAAAGCCCCTCAGCACCAGAGCTTACCGTAGGGGCAGCAGGAAGCAGTACCGCACTACCACCCCAATGACCCACACAACAGTCAGCCTCAGGCTGATGTAATGAAAGTTGACATTAGTTCTTGTGAGCAGATTCCAGGAGAGCAGCTCTTCTGAGGAAAATCGCTGAGTGACTTCATCTTCCACAATAGCCTCAAACCCCTTTCTGCAGAAGTAAAAAATGTGGGAGAATTCGAAGTCTGCTCGATGCAGAAGAGCAATTTCTTTCTCCATAGGCGTTTCATCCCTTTCAATGATACCTTGGGAAGGAAAAGGGTAACCACCTGAGAAAATAATTCTGTGATGTAAATAACAGTCATCCTCCAGACACTAGTCACTTTGTATTACTCAAGAAGACAAAATTACTGTCAGAACCCCTCCTAGGACAGGAAGAGAAGCTACACAGTTGAACACAGCATACCCTGCAGGAAGCCAGTTCCAGCTCCCCTTCTTCACACCAACACCTTGAGCAGCAACTATATCAAGCTCTGTTAACTACTGAACATGAAGCAAGTAGGCAAACTCTTTCCCACCATCTGACATGTTCTTAACTCAAACTTTATCCAGGACTCTCTTATGCTTTAACAAGAAACCAAGTGAGACCTTGGCCTTTTCATTCCCTCCTGTGCTTTGTGTATTTAAGGGCATTCAATCTCCTTGATGGAGGCCTCCCTATTCCCATCTTGTCTGACATTCTGGTGTCCCACAGTCACAATACTGCCAAAGCCCCAGACCACAACACTGTGCAAGGACCAGCTCTGAACCAAACACACCTCCCTGCCATCACAGCACAAATATTTTCTGTAAGTACAGGCAGACCACACTTTTTGTTTTTATTTTACTTAAAATCAGACAAAGAAAAACCCTCCAAAACACTACGTCAAAGAAAGTTGTGCCTAGAGAAGCTTTGATTTAGCTCAGCACCAACAACTGTTTCAGCAGAACTCTGACTACATAATGCATGGAGAGAAACCTGGAGAGTTCACAACTGCAGTGCAAACAAGAAGTATTCCCCTTCCTCCAACCTGTTCATTTTTTAAGCTTATGGTCTGATAAGCACAAATTTCTCATCAGAGCTTTCAAAGGCAAGAACAAATTGTGTAAGCTAAACACAAATCAAGTAGCTGCTTGCTGGTAAGCAAGTCTGGCTCCAGAAACTGATGACCAAAGAAATCTAGAGTAACAGTTAACCAGAACAACCATCCCCTGAGACACTCAACTTGGATTACAGAGGTCCAAGTTCAAGTCGCCACTCTGTCAGATGCCCTCAGATAAATTGCATAATCTCTGTGCTTCCATGCTGAGCTAAAAAAAAAAAAAAGGTAAAGGACATAGCACCCAATTTCGTCAAGCTACTAGGAACTTTCCACATCCTAGAATGTGTTTTTGTAGGAAACCTTCCTCCTCTTAAGTCAGCAGAAAATCTCTCAATATATTTCCTGTGCCAATAACTGTAACATTTAAATTACAAGTGATATGGAAAATCTTATCGCACATACGGACATGGCACATATCGGATAACATGGGAAGCTTCAAGATACAAGTCCCACAAACCACTGAGGTAAACATTAAAGAAGAATAACACTGCAACAAAACCTATTGGCACCTTCAGCTTGGAACCTGGCAGGCACGACTCCCAATTTTACCAGCAGGCCACCTCACTGCATTGCCCTATAACAAGCCTACAAATATAAACCATTAGTATGGCACACCCAAAAAGGCACATGCTCTTCAGGATCAAAATTACGCAAGCATGCATCGCAAACATTTACCAAAAGAGACTATGCTTATGTCATACGTTAAGCCCAAATCAGAGCTCAAGCTTTTGATTCAATTTTTCTCGCACTCAGAAAATCTCCAAACTGTGAAATATCCAGGACTGTAGGTGAGTCAGTGCAACCTGTCTGCTCCACGCTGCTGGAAACAGGTTGTAGGCAAGAAACCAGGGGAACGCTCCAGCACCCATCACACAAGTACCACCTCTCTCTCTAGTTCCCAGAGCTGGGAATGTTTACTCCTTATCCAGCTGTTATCCTTCCCCCAGCACCACTCAAGCAGCTGGCCCATCTAGCTCCAGCTTCTCAGCTGAACCCAGCTGAGAAGTTTATCATACTGCTAGCATACTGAGATAGCAGGGCTGGAGTGTCTAGCTTCATCAGCCCATGCAGTCATTGTCACTAACACCCCCACGCACCAACTGCCCTGCAGCCTTGGGACAGCTACTCCAAGCCAAGATCTCAGTGGCACATGAAGGTATTACAAACAGAATTACACACACACTGCTCTCTCTTGTGATGTACTTAACCTTCTTGTAATCACAAGTCACATTTAAGGCCTTTAATCCCTTGGCCACAGGCAGAGCTGAGCTGGCCAAAGACAGCACTAGGCAGGAGTACAGTAAATATTACTCTCAACAAAAAAAAAAAGCCACAGTCAGTGTTTTCCTCAATATTGCAGCGCTAGCCCCAAGCCTTCAAGCTCACGTACTCCAGTCAAGTAATTATACCAGGATCAAATTTAACACCATCTACTTACAAAGCAAGTATATCTACTTAGTAGTATCTAGTAATTAGCTCCTTAGTAGTATCTACTTATGTAGTAACTAAATACTACTAACAGTATTTGCATAAGCTTTTCTTTTATTGAATATAATTTTCAAATCACTTATTAGCACTTTTGTCATTTTTAAATCCACCACCTTGAAGACAACACAGCCAGCACCCACACAAAGAGCTGACAGCTGGTTGTTCAGTTGCAGTGAGATAGACACCTACCCTCCAAGCACCTACTCAGCCAAGAGCTATCACTGGGTCCAGCACACACTGCCCTCTAATAGAGAAGGATCTTGAAGTGACAGCATCACATAATTCCCCATGTAATTACACCAGCCAACTTTTCTTTTGAAACTATTGCTTATCACACCACCAACACAGAGGCACCTGCAGCCCTTTCTGCCAAGAGATGTAAAGCACAGTGCATTTGATGCTGCAGAGAAAGGTGGTGTCTCTTCAATCGTGTCCACTTGGTTTTGGGGTTGGTCTTTTTTTTTGTTTGATTTTGTTTGTTTTTTTACTGAGGGACAAAATTTCAAAGTGTTTGGGGAGGACCATTTTTGCTCTGCCAGGGAACAGGAAAACTTGACTTAGCACATACATCTGCAGTGCTCCCTTCTATCCTGACCCAACTCCTAGTACTGGCTGAGTGGTCAAGGAAATCATAAGAGATGATACACACAACCGTTCAGCACTTAGACATAGGTGCATACACAGAGAGAAACATTTACCTTTACCCTGTTTTAATCAACTACTCTGTAATTCATTATCAGCAGGAGTTTCTCCTCCCTCAGTAAATATTGTGTAATGCATTTGGGCCTCTGTCTGACCATGTTCTGTCACCTCAGCAGTAGCCACCTTATATAATGCACTATTAGACCTACACCTGCCCTGGCCCTCAAGTACTTTCTTACACAGCCAGGAACTCCTAATCAACAAGTTAGTTCCTCCTGTGCTTTAAAAATTCCCAAGAGCAAGATATGGAGCACAGCTTGGCACCACATGTCTCCCCATACTTTCTCAAGTAAGGAACAGTTAAGATTCCAGATTGCAGCAGAAAGAGCCACCTCCAGTGGGGAAAGATTTTAACTTTTTAGTTCAGATATATGAAAGACATTAAAAGGGGGCTTCTGACTACCATTGTGATTGTGTATCCCCATCCATAAGACTGCTTGAACATAGCCTGCACGCAATCATCTATATAAATCACCTCAGGCCATTTTTACTATCTCTAATGGTCCTCCAGACAGCAAAGCACACTCAACTTCATGCAGGTTCTGAACCACAGCACACATTAACACTACACACCACTCAGCTGCAGGAGAAATAGCTACTTGTAGCTTTTTTTTAAAGGTAGCTCAAAGAACAATCTACTAGCTAGGACCAACCTCCCTTGATGTCTGTTTACTAGAGAAGAAATAACTATGCATAAGAATGATCAGACGTCTAGGAGGATGACAGCTAAAGCAGCACAATAGGGTCTCTTGTCATCTCACTGGCCCATGATGTGATGGGGCACCATCAGCCTTACAGGAAGAAAAAAGATATCTTGCTGCATCATTGACAACCTGGGAAGCAGACAACACGTCACTGACAATTGAAAGGACCGCTGAAAGGAAAAAAGGACTGCTACCTTTGCTTACAAAGCTGAAAGGACCGCTACCTTTGCCTTTCCCCCCTTCCTCCCAAAAAAACTCACAACTTTCAGGACATTGGTGAGTGATATAGGATGTACTTTTTCTCAGCCACTTGTAAGTCAGCAACTAAGCAAGACAAGTTTTAACCTGTTTTCAGAGGTGCTGTGCAGTACCTCCAGTTTATTATCACAGATGCTGACAGTTGCATCAGCTGCCATGGAAGCCAGCTCCATGCCTGGCCTGCAGACAGTGCGATCCCAGTGTCTGCAGTATTGATAAGGATATCCCTTTGGAGCTGAAACACACATACCCAGCTCAGCAATTCAGTCCCCACTACTGGATCATGTTCACATGAGCTAATCCACACGCTCAGGTAACAGCTGACTTGTCTGCTAACTAGCAGGCTGGGCCTGCTTCCAGTTGTGCAGCCTAAGGAAGGAACACAGAAAATGCTCACACTGCTGACAAACGCTGTCAAAACAGAGCAATTGAATAACAAAACTGAAGCATTCAGGAACCAGGAGGAAACCAAGTGCTGACTGCAATGCTTTGTTCAGCCTTCTCCTGTCTCCTGGGCAAACTCAGACTTCTCTCATGGCTCCAAAGTCATAAAGACAACTCTGACCTACTACAGTCTACCACAACTCACACACAGTACAGGTTAAGATACAGTTAAAGAACTAATTTCAAAACTAGGCTAAAGGAAGAAAGATGAAGCAACTTTTCAGCTGTCTTTCTACAGACAGTGAGTGTAAGAACTTTGGCAAACACTGATACTAACTCCAGAGAGTAAAAGGTCAATAGCAGCAGACTGAAAAAAAGACAAGCCCACCACACACTTTCAACTTGCAGTCCTACCACAGAAAAAGCACCAAGCTTGGGAAAGAAAGGTGCTGTCCAACAAACACTTTGATCTCTTCAGAGAATATTTAAGTGCACTCTAATGCTGTTAGGACTGAGATAGCTTGCCAGCAACCCTGGAAACATCAGGATAAAGACAAATTTCAAGATGAAAATTAACCTCATATTTAAACACAAAAATTTTCATCAACTAAGAACAATCTCCATTTTAAGCTCTACTTTGTTTTGTTAAATTTCATGTTGTTTCATACCCTTTATTTCCTCATCCCCTGATTTTTCAATGACTCAGTATGAGCCAGTAAAAGCAGCATTTTATACTGCAGGAACTGTTTGCTAGCCAGTAGCATTGCAAAAAGATTAGATATCTAAGCATACTGGTTTTCAGTGGGGTAGAGTGAATTTTTTTCAGAGTAGCTGGTATGGAGCTGTGTTATGGATTTGTGCTGAACACACCGTTGATAATATAGGGATGTTTTTGTTATTTACTGAGCAGCATTTACAGAGCCAGGGGCTTTCCTGTTTTTCATACAGCCAGGCTGGTGAGGAAGTTGGGGGTGCTTGGGAGAATGGGAGGAGACACAGCTTGGACAGGTGACCCAAAGTGACCTTCCAGACCATATGGCATCATGCTCATGATATAAAGTGGGAGGAAGAAGGAGGAAAGCAGGACATTTGGAGTGATGGTGTTTGTCTTCCCAAGTCACTGCTACCCATGATGGGGCACTGCTCTCTGGCCTGCCCATGGGAAAGCAGTGAATTCATTCCTTGTTTTTCTTTGCTTGTGTGTGTGACTTTTGCTTTCCCTGTTAAACTACCTCTATCTCAACCCATGGGTTTTTAGGCTTTTACCCTTGTGATCCTCTCCCCAGTCCCACTGGGGCAGTGAGTGAGCAGCTGCCTGAGGATATACCATGACTTTCAGTGAGCATGTAACACCCCACCTCTTCACAGGTTCTCTCACACACACATCTAACTGCTTCATTTGAGAAGGCCTCAGTACTCCAACATCACAACATTAGTCTCATCAATGTGACTTGACCCCAAGCTCTCACCATTGGCAGTAGGAGTCCGCGGCATCTGCAGCTGTGGCTTTTTGGCACCTTTTTGTAACCGGATAGTGGCCCACTGTTGAACAGAATGAAAACATTATTTCACAAATGCAATACTCACTTAAGGAAAAAAGTCACCAAAAAACCCAACAGTTAGACAGACACGTTGCGATTTTCAAAGAATATCTTCATCAGGTAATCATCATTCATCTTCCTCAGATGTGTTCACAAACCCAAACCCATATACAGTTCTTATGAAGAAAATCAGAGTAATTAATTTAAAAAAAACAAATCAAAACAACACTCAGTGCCAGTCAGTACTTCTCAACTCTGCTTTCAGCCTTCAGAGAGCCAACTCGGTGCTCCACACATGTTTCAGTTCCAGTTCAGGTACACAGGTACCAAGAGCCTGAAAGGCCTCTGTCAGCCTTACTACTGCCACAGCAGCCACCGAGTCCAGGTGGCATGGAAAGCCCCAGGAGCTGAACTAGACAAAGGACACACACACAGCACGCATTCACAAAGCTGACAGACATATCACAATCCAGACTGTATCCTTTCAGAGTAGTTTCATAATACTGAAGCAAAAAAAAAAAAAAAAAAAAAACCCAAAAAGTCCTAACTGGCTCAAGTGAAACTGAAGCCTGCACACAGCTGATTTCACTAAAAACCAAAACCAGCAGTTGCAGCCATGAGAAATTTCAATTAAATTCAGACTCAACCCAAAAAGGATAGCACTCAAGAACTTTCCAAGCTGCACAAACCTGACATTTCCCTTGACTCTGCAATTGCTTGTTTCTTGGCATCTTCACAGAATCATAGAATGGTTTGAGTTGGAATAAATCTTAGAGATCACCTAGTTCCAACCTTCTTCCATGGACAGGAGCACCTTCTACCAGATCAGGTTGCTCAGAGCCCCATCCAGCCAGGTCTCGAACACTTCCAGGGATGGAGAGTCTACAGCTTCTCTGGTCAATGTGTTCCAGGTTCCTTCTCCAGGGTGAACAACCCCAACCCTCTCAGCTCTCATTCTGAAGCTCTGAGCAGCAGGAAAACAGGCCAATTCACCAGCTTTGGGGTGAGCTACAGAGAGCTCCTTCATTCTCAGTTTTGCTGCTGCTAAGGCAATAGCTCTTCCAGGAATTATTTTTACCGGATGATATGCTGAAGCTGCTTCGGTGACATCTGTCGCCTCCTCACTCCTGGAGATACAGCTGCCACAGTCCCTGAGTTTGACGGACTTGCCCACGCCTCCCATGCAGCAAATAGTAGGCATAACTCACTTCTTTCTGTAGTACTCAAGTACTTTCAGTAACTTTCTGGCTACATTCTTAGCAGTACTGTGACCATAAAAGTTCTGGGAAATACCACACCAAAACAATGTTCAAGGAAGAACCTATTCAGAGCGCTATCATTTTATGTTTTGTCTGTGGAATGGATTTGGGGGTACAGAGGGACCAGCAAATACATTCAGGCAATCATTTCTGACCAGACTAGAATCACTGCATTCAACAAATTAACATCTCCACAAACAGCTAACTCACTTATCACACAGAAGAACAAGAGTATATTTGGCTAATGGTCTCAGCCATACACCCCAGCAGGAAAAAAAAAAGTTTTCATCTTTCAAATCCTCTCAAAGGGATAATTAAAACCTGAAAGAACACTTTGGTGCTCAGAAAGAGAATGCAACACTACCTTCAGAAAGCTCTTGCTACAGAAATCCTGCAGTTACGGGTTCATTCTAGACTGTGTCAAAGCCTGAGCCTCAGCACAAATCACAAGGACACAGGTTATTGAGACATGCATTTGTAATGCGCAAAACCTTGCAACACCCCCTATACTGCAGTATCTTGACATTTTGCTATGCAAAGGAGGCAGTTCAATCTTCCCAAAGCAGAGAAATTGTAGGGTCATGTAACTCAAGTCAGTTTCTACTGCTCAGATACATTTATCAACCCTATCCAGAAAAGCCCATTTCCTCTTCCTAAGTGGTCTGATCTTTGCTCCTCCTGTCCATCTAACGCCAGAAAGGTGCAGCAACCCACGTAGGGGATGGAGGAACAGTGGCAAAGAGAAAGCCTGGAGAGGACAGTTCCCTTTGCACTCTACCTGTGCCTTCCCAGGAGATGGGAGCACTGCCACAAGTCTGACAAGAGCGTAGCATCAGGTACAAGGGTTGTACAGTGCATTCCAGGGGACAACTGACCTGTCCTCCACAAGTCAGTGGCTGAGGCATTTTTACATTCCATGCCAGGTCTCTTAGGGGATTTAAGCACACTTAATAAAATAAGCAATAATGAGACCAGCTCTCCCTCTTGATCAGGAGCATTTGAGCATTCCTAAGGACCCACATCTAGCAGATGACAGAGCAAACAAGTTTTAAGTTCTCTGTCAGTTTTTTTCTTACCTCAATCCATCATATTTCCAAAAAAATATGTATGTTTCAGCAACCAAGGAGTGAGAAATGAGAAATTTTTACTTAACATCTAATTCTTTCACGTATTCTCAGGCACTTGAATTAAAGTCACTACCATCAAAGCCAGAATCTCAACTTTGAGATGAGATTTGATCAAGTGAAAAGCTTGTTTATATCCAGGCTGGGAAACAAAAGACACAGCACCTGCACTAATGTGAGTAATTCTCCTTCCTTCCTGCTAATCAGGGATATGTGCCATCCATCGCTGCTTCAGCAATGGCTCCTATGCTGAAGGACAACAAGGTTATGCTACAAAGAGCTATCACAATGTGAGCCAATCCATCCCATAGATGGGAAAACATGTTTGTGTGTTAGAGATCAAAGCATGAAACAATTACAAGCCATAGCCTCCCTTCTACTCAGGAAATGAGCAAAAAGCAGACTGGCAAGTCTTTTGGATCTCTCAGTAACACTAGCACAAATCTAAGTGGCTTCTCCTAGCTGGTGCTGAGCTGGCAGTCCCAAGGACCTTGGTGCAGACTTCTGTTTTTAGTAGGGATTTTTTGAAGCATTTTTGGGAAATAAGTATAAAACACCAGGCTCCTGAACAGAACTAAAAATAGTTCTACAGCAGAGCTACCCAATGGACTGAAAATGTAAAGTTAGAAAACAGCATGATCCCAGAACTACAAGCATCACCACAAGTCTGATTTTGAAACTTTAGTATCCTAACTGCTAACAATAAAGTAGCTCGGATGCTTTAATAACGCAATGAAGAATCTGAAGATATCGCGCTTCACTATGCAAGGAAAACATCAACTTTCCCCTGAAAAGTTCTCCCTCCTTATCCTCCTAGAAAAGTCCTCTAATTTATCAGCGAAAAGATCAAATTCACTTACACATCACTAAGCAACTGCCACACATAGAGGACCTATACAGTATTTGAGAAAGTTAGTTGTCTATTTAGCAACTGTCTTATCTGGAGTTAGGAAGGGTTTTTGATATCTCTTGTGAATGTGAGATCTTTGCCTCTGAGGTCTGACTATGTCCAAAGCCAAGCCTGACATGTCATTTCATTAAAGCACATCTAGACAGTCTTTGCTGGGATCAAAATACAAATCATTAGGAACATCTCAAAGTGTTGCCTGCTCCCCTAAGAATTGGGGCTCAGCCTTTCACCTCATTTATCACCTTTACACCACCTCTGACTTAACAATGTTTGACAATTTTTTGGAAGGGAGAGATGACTGAAATCGGCAATCACATAGAGACAGACCACTGGCGTTCCTCTTTTAAAAGCACCACTGGATCAGAGCCAAAAGTTTATGTGCTAGTTTAGGTGAGCACTCCTCCTTGGAATCTCTCCAAACCTCAGCAACAACAGAAAGATTGCAGAGCACATCCCACACAATGCCACCTTGTTTAACACAGCAAAATCTGCATGCCAGTTATTGAGTTGTTTTGTGTGAGGAAAGAACACCAACACCACCAAGAGGAGCAATAATTTCTGCGTCAGGGCAAAATGTCCTCTCTCATCTCCCATGCACCTCTTATTCTGATGGGACACCCCTGGCACTGCCTCCAAGGAGCTTCCCAAATTCTTCCGCACACAGGAGTTGCATAGCAAGTCCTTCCTGGTGGACAGGTATCCAATGAGCAATTAAGAGTCCAGCTTTATAGGATAACACCAATGACATCAGCAAAAGGAATGCCAAGCAGCTTCTTTTACAGCAGCTTCACAAACTCCTACTTCAAGGGAAGCTCTGAATACAACTGCTGTTATTTTTTTAACAGCATTCGATTATTAACAGTGTTCACATGCTGTAAAATTGAGAGCAGTTTCAGACAAGAGCTGTTGATCTGGAATACGGTGCATTAATTGCTGATGCAACTACAGCAAAGAGCAACCCCCTGCTCTGACAATCTTACTGATATACATGGACTCATGATTTTTAAATCTGTGGTAAACATACATAAAGGCTTTCAAAGGACTGGGGTCTACATTAATACAGGCCAGGGATTTACTTCAAGATTCTGCACAAAATTTGCTAAAATATAATTCCAAAAGTCAGCATGAGTCCTGTAAACAAGGGTGCATCATTCACACCAGACATGTCTCCAAGACATGCTTCTCATTACCATCTGAGCTGACAGGTTTCAGAGCTCTCTTGGATTCTCTTATGCCCAGCAGTCCTTGAAGGATACCAATTACACAGAGGCCTTCACTGACTCTGTGCAATGACATTAGTCAGCAAAGCTTGCTGCTGAGGCCAGTGAGTTACACAAGCAGCAGTCAAAGCCCACAATGATTCATCCATTTATCAGCTTACATCCTCTTCTTCTCCATTCCCTACCCTCATGGCCAGCGCCACACAGAATCCTGATGGTGACTCATGGGAAGAAGCTGCAGCCTGGCATACCTAGGACAAGAGTATCAGTCCATCCCACCAGCCCTGCGCAGCCACAATCTCCACTTTGACCAGAGGCACTGAGAGATCCTTTCTTCCTCATATCTAGGTCCATTCATATTTCCAAGGTCATCTGCAACACAAGGAACTTGGGCTTAAACTCCAGCTACAGAATAATATTATACTCTTGTCCAGCAAAAATACATACCCTACAGGCAGCATAATATAGCATCAGAAATTGCTTCTGTTACAAGGGGCTGCTGTTAAACCCCGAAGGATCAGTTACAGGACTTGAACAACACCTACAAGTGCAGCATCTGCTTCACATTACAGCCAGCAAAACCAGCCACACAAGAAGCACTCTCTGCTTGCCACAAACCCTCACAAAAGCCTAGAGAGACTGGGAAGGGGAGTGCACTAAAAGTGCTTGTAGTCATCAACAAACCATTAGTCCAGAAATAGACAATAATGTGATGTTAGTTAATAGCCAAGTTGTTTGTTTCCTGACTCAAATGTGACCTAAACACCTCACTTCCCTCAGGCTTTCTTGTTTCTTCATGTTTCACAAGTACTATGCACAGCACAGTTTAAAAAACATATGAATCTTTCCCACTAGGGCAAGAAGGGCAAGAAGGGCAGTCTGTACAAAGTGCTGCTGACAACTCTACTGTCTCAGGCAGCAAGGCACACCCCCAAAAAAACCCCCAGCAGACTGGGAAAAAAAAAAAAACAACAAGTATTTAACAAGATGAACTGCAATCCATCCAATCCGAGATCATTACTGGGGGGGTGCATTGCTACTGCCAACACAGTCCAAACCAGTCCTCCAGATTTTCTACAATCTGATGGAAATAGAGAAACTGATCCTGTGTGACTGTGACTGCTCTATGGGCTCAATGAAAGACAAAGGACTTGCTGAAAGGTTGGATTCTCCAGTGCTTAGCAAGACACCTCCAATGGCATTTTTGCAGGGGCCTCCACAGCCCCAAATCACATTATGAGTTCACAAGAGGCAATGAATTAAGATAGAGCAAAAATGGGACCAAGAGGTAGAAATGGACTAAGCTTAAAATTGGAAGCAATCTGTTGATGTTGAAAAACAAATAGGGAGCAATGCAGCATGCTGTGATGACTGCAAGAGACAGTCCCCAGCATTTCAGCAGTAGAGAATATTTCTGTAGCAAGAGACTTGACAAGCATCAGGACAGCAGGTGCCTAGTCCAGACTAGCTCCTCATAGAGTCAAACAGCTGCTAGAGATGTTTCTCCAGCAGTACTCCCACATTTTAAAAAACCATACTAACATGGTGCCAGAAATCCTTCTATTAACACTAGAAAGAAAGCCATAGGCAAAAATGAGCAATCTCCTAAAAGTTTGCTGAGTTTGGTAAGGCAATTCAGAAGCAAGTTCATGCACTTTCAGGAATACCCACATGATGGGGGGAAGCAGGCTTTCAAATAGCAAGGGCTGCCTGCTGCACTTCTTTAGCACAACTTTCTACACATTTCCCCTTATCACGTGGAAAAAAATACAATCACATAGGAAAAAATATATCCATATAAAGCTGGTAATCCCTAGTGCAGTACTTAAGGGTCAAATGCAACCCAACAGCCTCATTTGTACATGCTGCATTTTCTTAGCAGCATGTGCTTGCTGAGGCAGCTCAGCAGAGAGAAAAATCTATTGTGCACCAACTGATGTCCCTTGTCAGAAATGTAGGATGGTCAAGATACAAAAACACTTTGTTCCTAAAAGGAGTTTCCCCCTCAGATCCTTTTCTCAGATCATGCTTGCAGCACCAAGAACAAGCTTCTGCCCTCCTGAAACAAGCAGAAAAGGATTTTTTTTTAATTGGCAGGAAAAAAAAAAAATCAAGCACAAGCCGCCATCATCTTAACTTGCTCCATCTCACAGCCTGCACAACAACTGAGCGCCACAGACTCATTCTTGGATGTTTTGTTTTGTCTGACATGACCTGAAGAGGTATCACAGCAAACTGTAGAATTGTCCCTGACCTGTGGACAGACTTGGACCCTCAAAAGAGATTGACTTGTAACCTGACAACACAGGCCATGCAGGAAACAAACCACAGTCACAGTGTCCTTCCACTACACCAAGACACGGGATATAAACAGGCAAGGCCAGAGTATCACCAGGGATACACAAACAGCCACCACTTTGCAGACAGTTCCTGTAATCTGGCTCATCAAAGAGGCAACAAAAGCAGCAGCATCTTGACTGAACACTGTGCAGGTGCAAGAGCCCACCCTCCTCCTGGAAAAGAGGTGGAAATGCCTGGGGAGATGCAGGGCTGGGAGTGGAAGAGGGAGCTTAAGGAAGCTATTAAGTTAACACTGCTGAAAAAGGCCTCAGCTATCAGAGACTTAAGCACCATGTGACTTCACAGAGCCAAAAAGCTCTTCTCAGGAGAAAATGTGCACACTCAATTCAACATCCCAGGGAGTCTCAGACACCCAGCTAGCAGCACATTTCACTGTTAACAAGAGAACTATTAATAACTATCCCTTATAAAAGAAACACATTTTCCCAAATTATTTAAATAACCTACTTCTTAAAAGTTTGACATGCAAGGATACAGTACTTTTCCCAATATTATTCTGATTAACATCCACAGTTTAGATATTACACGTCTGGCACTTCTGCAGGTGCTGCTTGAACCTGGCTGCAGACAATCATCCTCTGTTGGGCTTCTAACCAAGACAGACGTGTGAGCAAATGAAGAGGAGACATCCCACAACGAACCACTTCCTTTCAGGTATTATCCCCATGCAAGTATTCTGAGGACAAAGAATTCACAGGCAAAGCAAGGCCAAGATGAGATAAGCAAAATACCTGGGTGGATTGAGCTTCTTCACTCTCCCATAGCAAGTCAAATTTAGCTGACTCTTCTAAGAATAGTTTCCAATTTTTCATTGCCTTTTCTTTACAGATACATTGTTTTATATCAGATCTATGTCCAATATAATTATGTATTAATAAAATTTTTAGTATGTTGAGCAGCATGCAACCCCAGAAAGTATTTAATGCAAAAGTAATGGTAACCACCGTCAATATGCCGCCAGATACTTCTCCACAATTTTGCCCAAAACATTTTGAGTCACCTCTTGTTGCAACATTTGATGACACTAAAAAATAATTATTAATGATCTACGAATAAAGAATGTAAATTGTGGTTATTCACAGGTGAAGGCAAGTCATCCAAACAAGACTATCTCACTAGGCCATCTGGATTGCTCCCTCAGGCTAGGGTGATCTTTACCTCCTCAGCTCCTGCTATTCAAATCCTTTTTTCCACAAACAATTGCATCTTCTCTCCTCAACAGTTATCTTGACACCATTCACAGTCCCAGAAATTACTGAGAGTAGATTCATTCTCACCCAAAAGCCTAAAAACATTTTGCCTTAAGATGTATTCAACAAATGCTGATTTAATAGGTGGAATTTTTTAGCCAGGCACGGAAGTACACGAACAAGGCCTCGAAGAACAAGAAATTAGACAAAATCTACTTTCCATAGTCACATAGTGGTGTATATTGCATAGCCACTGACTGTGCTGTGAGTCATTTCACTTTTTCTCCTTATAGCTGTTTCCGTGGTTTGGGTGTGCCTCCTCCTTGGAAAAAACGTAGTTTGAAAAGATTCAAATCTGATCGCGTCCAGCAACAATTTAAAAACACGATTGCTCACCACTACCATGAGCTTCAGAGTGAGGGTTTTCACACACATACTAAATATGCCCCATACAGAAAGCAGTTCCTCTGCGAGAAACTGGCTATCCCTGAGAATTTTAGAGGCAGATGGCAACTAAGGTGTTAGACTTGCTCAACTTGGATGGGAGTCCGCGTCTCTGAGCATCAGCACTTCTGGCACCAGACCTTTACACCCTCCGAGAGCATGACCCGGCATCATTTTCCCCAAGTGGAGCACAGCTGCCACAAAGACAGCCTCGCCCAGGCCATGGTACAGCCTTAGGTAACAAGGTTTATTCCGCTCTCTTGCGGATTCAGGGACAGCACTCTAGAGCCTACGCAACCACAAAATTAACACAGATCTTCAGTTTTACTTGAGGGCTTTAAGCCCAAAGCTATAGCCGGGCAGAGCTGATGCCAGGCAGGATATGACCCACTCGCTCTCCTCTACAGGACACTACAGACGCTCCTCCGGGATATCCACTCCCACACAGCCCCGGCCGGAGAGAGCCATGCCCGGCCCGCCGGCCCGCCTCGCCCCGGGGGAAGGGAACGAGGCGCAGCCCCGCGGGGGCCGCAGCGCCAGGGACACCCCCCCTTCCCCTCCAGAGCTCCCGCCTACCTCCAGCGTCTTCACCAGCACCCACATATAGGCTTCAGAGATGCCCAGAGAGATGCCCAGCGCCGAGGGCAGCATGACGAGCCCGAGCACCACCGCCACCCACACGGCGCCCACCTGCCCCACGGCCCACACGACCTCCATGGCGCGCAGGGCCGCGCGACGCCAGCGTCAGCAGCGGGGACCGGACAGCGCCGCCTCCCGCCGGTCCTAAAGGCCCGCGGCCGCACCGGCCCGGCCCGCCCCGCCCAGCCTCGCTCCGCTCCGCCCCGCCCCGCCCCGCGGGGGACCGTGCGCCCGGCGGCCGCCCGAGAGCGGCTGGGCTAGTGCAGGTTTGGAAGCTGGTGTGCCTCGGGAGAGGGCGCCCGCGGGGCGGGAAGCAGCTAAACCTGGGTTTAGGGGACGGCACGGAAGGCTCCTGGTGTAGGAAAAACGACTCCAACAGGTGCGGGCGGGAGCGCGGCGGCTCTGCCATGGCCAGCCGGATGCCTCGAGGGAGCAGCGTGGGCTGGAAAGCCGTAGGAAACCCGAAACGAGCAGCTCGGGGAGCAAAAATGAAAAAGAAAACTGGGGAAAGCTCATGTGTCTGTGAATATCAAAGAGGACAAGGATAAGTAAAGAAAGGAAAAGGGGCAAAGTCTGCACTCCTGTGTTTTTCTCCTAATTTGAGCAGGGAAGACGGATCCACTGAGGGTTCAGCTCCCACCCCAGCATTAGGCTCTCTTCAAGAGTGAGGAAACTTAGTGGCAACTGGCTGGAGGAGGGTTTGCCCGCCCCGGCCTGTGAGCAGTCAGTCCTACAGCACTTGGCGTGACACAATCCTGAAGAGGGATGTCAGCCCAAAGCATCAGTAGATTCTGTCTAGATCCTGAGGAAAACAGTACAGTATTCACAGTAATGGGTCATACAGTTTTGTATCTCCCTGACATTTCAGTACCTTCATTTAGACAGCAACCAATGATATCTAATATTGCCATCTGAAGCAGGAACTGCAATACAGATAATCCTGTGCAAGGCAAAGTGTTGCCTTGTGTATTTGTTGAGAAACCAAACCTTGAAAACCGAAAATAATTTTACTTAGTCTATGTGCTTGTTAACCTCTGCTTTAGTGAAATGGCACACCGTATGTCAAATTTGATGGCATGTGGCAAATTCCTGAGTCTCAGAAGGCTGGAATCCATCAGTTTATCTGGAGAAAAAAAGATTCTGGAGACCTCTCCTTGTAATATTCATCACATGGAATTAAGGCATTGCTTTTTTTTTTTTTTTTTTTTTGCTGCAATAGCCTGGCTATTGGACCACTGGCACTGTCCTCAGGCTCCATAAACAAAGAGTAGGAAGGGAGCAGTCTCTATCAACATTTGTGTTTTAAGAGCAGGGGAAGGTGGCTGGGTTGACCTCTGCTCTCACTATGCAACAGTGGGGAAAAACACTGTGAAAATGCCTCATGACAGGAGGCAGTTTTAGGCACAGGCAGCCATCTTGTGTGAGCTAAACAGACCGAGGCAAGACTTGCACATAAACACATACTCTTATTTATTGTATCCAGGCTTCACCTCCATGCTTGCATGAATAATTCACAAAGCAATTAATGTTAAATGGGAAGGAAAAAAATAGTCAATTCTGTTATTGAGTTGCTTGAAAAATTACCTTCTCCACCTGGGACAACAGGAAGGAAACATGCCTGCTCATCCAATAGCCTCCTGGTGACAGAGCTGCTACCAAAGTTCTATCATAACTATGCTGAAGTTTGGCCTTTGCACAAATCTTGCACTCCCATTGAAGAATAGTTGGCTGTTAACTGCAAAAAAACTGTTGACTTATATAAAAAAACCAACAAACATACTTGCTCTCTTGGCCTTTGCCATTTAAAGATAAAGCTGTGTCCTGGTTCAGGGCAAATTTGGGAGAGAACCTCCAAAGGGCCCTCCTAGGAAATCGGATTCTACCACCCCTCTCCCAACCGGTCCAGGAGAAAATACTTCCTTGGAGAAAAAGTGGAAAAAAACTGTTTATTAAACAAGAAAACTCAATATTAAACAATAAAACCCCTTGCTGCTCCAAAGGAGATGACAAACCCAGGAAGTCCCCTCCCCAGATTCCAGTTCAGCTCACTCAGTCCCTTATCAGTCCCTCCAGCGCTGGAAATGCCGTGGCCCAGGCCCAGCTCGGCCCACCGATGCGAGCTGCTGGTGCTCTTATGGTTGTTCAGTCCCGAGCAGGTGTGAACAGGTCCAGAGAAAGGGGAAAAAAAGGAAAAAAAAGCACAGTCCAGGGAATTTCTTTGCCTCAGCTAGCTAAACTAACTAAAAAGCAAAAAAAAAAGAGAGCCCTGTCCCGCCGTCTGTTCATCCGCAGAACCACGCAGTCCAGAAGCAGGAATGTGTAGGAGTGAGTTCAGTGTCTGTAAACAAACTGCGCGCCTCCTCTCCCCCCCTCAATCTTTGAAGCAAGTCTTAAAGGTGCAAAACTTACTATTCAGCATAAACGGAATGAGACGACTGGGGATAAAAGCATCATATAGTCAACCTAGGACAAGCTGTTTAAAAATACTGATCACCTATCTACTGACAATTTCATTTCAAGTTGATTACGTCATTACATTTTATTTGTTTGCACTGTAATCTGTGAGGGTATAAAATTTCTCTGCCTCACTTTTACCAGTGAGCCTGTTTTCCTAAGAGAGAAGGGATTTTTTTTTTTTTGGTTCCAGCACTAAGACCACAACTTTCAGTATGGGTAAGACAGTATGATATACATTGAAGATACACAAAAAGTGCCAGTTTTAAAAATTTTCCATGCTTTAATTTTTTCAAGGCCTATTTCATGTAGAAAGGCTACAGTTAGTTATGTTTCTAATGGAGTATTTTTCAAAAAAAGACATCCTATGAGAATATACCAGTGTTGCTATACTTGGAAGAAAACGTTTTCATATACCCTTATTTTCCAATTAATTTCACCAAGTACAGTACATACAAAAAACGTTGTGGTTGAAGTGATATGCTTCAAGTTTACCTAAATCAGATGCTCCAAATGGATGCAAAAATTTTTCTTGTTTTTTTTTCTCCTTTAACTTTGTGAGAAGTTTCTGAGATTCTTAATTTTGTCCTATTAATACTAGCAATAGTGTATTTTTACATCTATAGCAAAAGTATGTTTTGTATTGTTCAAATAAACATGACTCTCTGATGTAGCACATGCTTTTAATGGGGATTGGATTGAATCAAAGACAGAGGAAAAGGATCAGTCTTACCACAATGCTTTTCTGATTTTTTTGTTTTTTGTTTTTTGTTTGTTTGTTTGGCCACACTGATTTTATCCCCCCCAATTATCAGCACCTCTAAAGTTTTGGTGGTATGGAACATGGCTACAAACTTGGTTTCCGGGATGGGGGAAATCTTATTAACCAGTCTGGGAAGAGAGCCTGTACCTCTGAGGTAGTCCCAGACTCCCTTTGCTAAGTTATTGCATGTGTTACTGGCTTCTGGTAGCCCAGATCTAATGAAAAGTAGCATTTCATTTGTCTCTTGTCACTGGAGCTGGGCAGCTTCGGAATATCAAACAGTTTCATCTCATGTAAATATCAGTGTTTTATTGCAAGTAAATAGGGTCGGGGTGGTTATCCCAGTGCTCGTTTTTATCTTGTGCTGTTGAGGAATGGCATGTAGCCAGCAAGCCACTCAGGGGAATTCTGCACTCTCTCGTCTTTCTTCTGCCTGCTTGCTCTCTACCACTGTATTTGCTATAACTCACTGTAAAAACTGATACCTTTTATAAAAGGAGTCAGATGTTTTCAGCTTCACTTTGTATCCCAAGTGGAATTTTACTATCTGCTGTCATGGACTTCCAATTCTTATTACACTGAAAATAAATAGAAGTAGTTTGGCTTCCACACAGCCTTTGAGCCTGGCAATGTGCACTGATGGAGCTACAGCCTCGTGTGTTGTCTCCAGCAACAGCAAGGGCTTATAAGCACTGTGTGCTTCATGAACACAGTGGGCACCCAGGCGTGCTCCACCTCAAACAATTTAATTTCCATAGTTTAGAAATTTAGATTTCTAGGAATTAATCAATCCAACTCAATTAAAATGTACTGACCCAGCAGACGTGCTAGAATTTGTTATACCAATACAAGGAGCAGGCCACAAGGATGGCACCTCCTTTGGCTGTTGGCCATGACCTGGCAGCCTGGATTTCCACTGCATTGAGAGAGAGGAAACAGTGAACGAAAAAACATGGAAGTATTATTCCAGAACTCCACGATCTCCTTAATGACCAAAACTTCCAGGGCAATAAAATTAACCACTTAAAAAGAAACTTTTTTCCATTCACAGCCGCACTTTAAGGAAGGGCAAAACATGCTGATAGCCAGTAAATTATCTTTACATCTTAGTTTGTTTGCTTTCTTGGTTGGTTTTTTTTTTTTTTTTTTTTTTGAGTGTTCCCAAAGGAGCATTAATAAAGCTGTAGTCCTCATGGCAGCTCAGATGCACACACAGGGGTGCCACTTCCTAGTGCTGCTGTGCAGTATAATCCTTGAGCTCGATGCAACCACCTTGTGTCACCCGGACACTGCAACATGCAAAGAATAACTTTAAAGCTCAAATGTCTTAAGACGGCATCTCGATAAAAATCACCCTCAGCTCAAATCTAACAAGAGTGTTTTTTTTATATCAATCTCTATCCTTCTAATCCCTTGTAGGTGGATTTCAGAAAGTTATATTAATAAAACACTGGACAGAGTGGTTATTTGAAGTGTAACAAATTTCAATTATTATTTTATTCAATGCATGTACATACATCTTGTTAAAAGTCATAAATTATATGAGAAAAGGAGGCTGTCCATAGCCACATACGATGAGCATTTTAGGAAAAAAACATCTATTATATAATCGATAAATGCAGTATTTAATGTATGAACTTGTGAATGCTTACAAAAAAGGCTGTTTAACAGATAAACTTAAAGGATAGTTATTACTATAATAATATACTGTATAAACTTAAAAGATAGCTATTAGTAACTATCCTTTATAAAAAGAAATATGCATTTTCAAATTATTTAATAGCCTACTTTTTAAAAGTTTGATATGCAAGGATATAGTACTTTTCCAAATATTACTCTGATTATTAGCCACAGTTTAGATATTACACATCTTTCATCAAACACATGTTTCACACTGTCAAATAGAAATACTAGGGGATATCAACTGATATCAATAATCCACAGCTGCACACAAATCATGGCTACTGATTAGTAAAGCAATTATCATATTAAATTAGTTCAACAGGGCTCAACATACTGTAAAATTAGAAATCAGTCATTACCACAACTATTATATAGAATAGCATTGATTGGATGTACTAAACATGAGCCTTGATGACAATTGATCACAATGAAGTCTGCTCACAGAGGAGTCTGGTACACTAATTGAGGAGCCATCCTTAAATAGAATAATAAATAGAAGAGGAGGGGAGAAGAGAAATGGCTACAGAGCTAAGGTGCTGCCTGTCTGTGCAAAGAAACAATAAAAAACCAAAGAACCAGGAAGGCCTTTGTATGCTGGATGTCCTCTAACTTCCAAGTCTCATTTTCAAACACCAAATGAACCTGTGAACTCCTCACAGGTCATCTCCACAATCTGTGCCACAGCTGGGAAACCTGCTCAGAAGAGTCTGAACAACACCTCAGAAGAAACATTTCCAAAAGCAAATCCCACAAAGAGGCCATAAACCCCAGAAGTCTCATCTGTGACACATGTGACCAACCTCCATTGGTCTGCTTGAAATCAGGCCTCAGACTGCATGTGTAACCAAAATTTGTTCCTTAGAGTGAGGAGCTGCCTGGGCTGCCTTTCTTGGTTTTGTTCAAGGCAAGCTGCACATGGAAGTGTTTGAATGAAACACTGCATTATTAAATTTGGCACTTACAGTTTGTAGTTCTCACTACAGCTCAAGAAAATGCATGCTGGTAGAAAACAAGTTCTGAACATCTTCATTATCCTGAAAACTTATTCTGAAAGTATCCCTAGCCCCAGATCAAGATCAAACAGCATCAAAGTACTGAAGGAACATCCCGCTCTACAGAGTGTTAAAATTAAAAAAAAAAAAAAAAAAAAAAAAAAAAAAAAAAAAAAAAAAAAAGCTCAGGGGTTAGACCCCTACCTGATTTTGAATGAAATAAAGGACAGAATTTGGTTTTGATTTTGGTTTGTGACAGGGAAGAGATGGCCTGGAGAAACCCCACACAGCAAAGGCTGCTGAAACGTCAAGCAAGCACAAGTTTTGCGGGTAGTAAACCACAATCAGTGTTCGAAAACGCAGTGTTCGGAGTATGCAACGTTATTTCTACGTTTCCGTGGTTTCCTGGAAATAGGAGAGCAGGCTGTGCGAAGCACTTTGCTGCCGCTGACTGGACGCCACCAGATGGCCCCCGTTGCATATCTCTTCTAACGCTCAGCCATGCACCTTGAACAGCTAGTTAGACAGGAAAAGTCAGATATTTAAACGTTCCCAAATGTAAGACAACAGTAGAAAAAGACATTTGGAGCCAAGGGAATAAAGGATTTGAGATACACCACTTTGCTGCCACTGACTGGACGTCACCAGATGGCCCCCCTTGCATATCTCTTCTAACGCTCAGCCATGCACCTTGAACAGCCAGTTAGACAGGAAAAGTCAGATATTTAAACGTTCCCAAATGTAAGACAACAGTAGAAAAAGACATTTTGAGCCAAGGGAATAAAGGATTTGAGCTACACCAATCAGTTTTGCAGGGATGTTACAGGGAAAGATCATTATAAAAATGAGCACACTGCCAAAGTTTCACTAAAGGAGAAAATTTTAAAATATATCTGGTTTTCTATCCACACAGCTGTTAAACAGTGATATCTTCAAGAATTAGAAGCTGCAGCTATTTTTGTTCAGCACCAAATTAAAAAGCAAGTCTCCCTAGAACGTAGGTCTTCCCTGCACTTATTAGCTATATCATACTTAATTTGGAGATTAAGTCATCCAGTCAATTAAAAGAACAAGGCTCCTTGGTTAAGGTCAAATATATTAAATGGTAAACAATAGAGGAAATTTGTGCTCTGGAGGAAGACAGTGTTCACAGGCTTGTCCAAGATGATGATACATCTTTTCTATGTTGTTTGCACAGCTATCAGATAATAAATACATTTAAAAATATAACAAGCAAAAACATTACTTACACTGACAGGATTTGGGGTTTTTTTGGTTTTTTTCTTTGACTGGTTTTGTTTTGGGCATTAATTGCCTGGTCCACCCAAATACTCCACTTGCTTCCATTTTAGACTATCATTTCTCACAAATGAGCACAAGACCAAGCTGCATTTGATCCTGCAAAGGTACATGGTAAAAAGAGGAGCTCTAATGATATAACATCTCCTCGAGCCAGGTCTTATGAGCTGTCAGAGAAACATCACACCCAAGATAGCCCAGCTACCTCAGATGGCACAAAATCAGCAGGATGGCTTCTGCGGTAGTGTTGGAAACAGAAAGGTTTTAATAAAAGGCAAAATAACAAAGCTCTTAACAGAGAAAAACTGAGCCAGAGCCAAGAGGCTCTTCCTCCTGGTAAAAACACCCCACAAAACTGATTACTTCCTTTGCTCTCTTCTTTTTCTAGTGAATTGCTTAAGCGGGACCTTTTGGCTTCTGTCCAATTGGGTATCCTTAGGTTTGAGGTAAAGTCCTAAAGGTCCTATGAGGAGTCTTTTAACAAATGGAGGAGAGAAACTTCTGGACTTTTTTCCTTTTTAAGGAGACAAAGGATAATTTGTTCCCTCTGTCAACAGGGGGCACATTCCTACACTCTAATAGTTTAGAAACCTGGTTCCTGCAAGACCAGTGAAAGATAAGAAGAGGAGTAACACAAGTGCAAGATCTTTGATTGTAAAATATAAGCTGTTTGTCAGCTTCCCACTCGTGTTGTTGTCATAACATGTTCTATTTTACTGTCACCATGCTCTCCTAGTGGAGGAGGAAAACACACTTATCTGTGGAGACCTTTTGGATAATAATCAATTCCTCCATAACGTTGGCAGTCAAAGGGCAATATACAATTTCAGATAAAAGCAGTTGTGAAGGCCTCTGCTGATACATTCCTTATTTCATTTGCATTTCAAGAGAAAAGAAAGGAGGAGGTGGAAAGTAAGTAGAGAAAATAACACCAAAAATCAAAAACACTTATTTAAAGCAGGGAAAGACAAAGTAGTCTCTATTTCAAGACAGACTGGCATTTTTATCAGCGGGTAACAAAGTATGTTCCACTTGTAACTGACAAGTTCGTGGGCTCATCACTTGTTTTATATTTCCCCATTTCTATATGTAAGTACCCACTTCACAGAGTTTTCAGCTTGCTTTGCTAAGACAGCCAAAAAATGACTGAGAGAATACTGACAATCCCACCATCCTCTCACAAATGATACGTAATACTCATACATTCAGAGGACTGAGCTTTACTTTTACATAACTTGGAGTCATAACCATAATGAGGATTGCACTTTCCAAGGCTCCTCTTGATGAGCTGGAGAAGTGTTGCAGGACAGGAAAAAAAGGCATATCAATCTCCTAATTTCTTACAGAAGCAGAAAATTTCTCTTCCAGCAGTTGTTCTTTATCTCCCCATATTTTCCTGTGTCTGGCCCCTCTTTTTGCCTATTTAGTCTCCCATTTTACCTCTGAGAACAAAGAAAGCACACAGTAGTGCAGGAAGAAGGGTCTCAACACTTCTCTTACTGCAGTCTATTAGCAACTCTCAGAAATCAATCACACAGAAAGACAATCTCCCAGTTTTAAACTCTGGCACACTGAAAACATTTGAGACTAATCAGGATTTTCAATCACATTTCTTCACATTTTTATACCTAGAAAATAAATCAACAGCTTAAACAGCCATGGAAGCACATCTTACTATAGTTGGGAGCAAGTAGACCTGTTCCAAATCAGGAGAGTGTGAAGCAATTTTCCTTACTGCCTGGTGGCTTTCTGTGGGAATCCATAAAATCAGAGGGTTTTGGGAAAGCTGCAAAAGGCAGGCCTCAGAGACAGCAGAACTGTGATTAGAGCTAAGCAATAGCCATGAGATAGGTCAGCAGAAAAATTATTTAAAAAGTAGAAAAGCAACGACGAGTAGAACAATGGTCCATGTATTAACGCTTGTCTAGGATAACTTCCTAAGCTGCAGAAAAGTTTATCTAGCAAGATATTAGGAAGTTTGAAGCTTAATAATGGAGCTCTTTGTTCTGCTCTTTGTCATAGCAGAAAATATTCTACAATGCCATCCCTGGTCTTGTGACATGGAGGAGAAAGTCAGCATCTGCTTTTTCCCTCTGACATGCAACACTTCCTCTCCAACATGCAATTCAGAAAACATATTTTAGTGAAATGCTTCATGTCTTCTGACACCAGGAGATCTATCTCTAGAGCAACATGGTTACTGTGGCTCACAGGAGTATTCCTAGTCTAAGTCGCTGAGAGAGTCTAGCAGTACAGAAGTGATTTATTAAAGTAAGCATTTAAGTCCTCAAGGTATTGCAAATATTTTAAAGTTGAATTTTAATGAACATAATTAATTTTACTGTAGATTCTTCTCAGCATCAGGGAGAACTTTATTAGCATATTTTATGTTTTCCTATTTATAAAATTACAGTACTTTGCTTTAAATAAGGAAATTTCTTTATTGTTTGCCTGCTGTGTCACATGCAAAATATCTTACGGGAACAGAAGGAAAACATGTTGGGTTTAATATAAAGACAGTCTATTTTCTGGTAGAGATAAGTCATGGAAAAATGAGATAAAATAAATAGCATTTAACAGACATTTCCGTTTCCCACAGATCCATTTTCTATTACTATCTGGCAATATTTTTTCTGTTGCTCTTCCTTGAAAGACTCTTTGGCCTTTTTCCTTTTCAGTCCCCCATCCCTGAAAGATACAGAAAAGAAACAGCCTTAAACTCACTTCAGGGTAAAGGCAGAAAAACATTACTATATTTAGACTATGTAGTCAAAGCAGTTTCCACTCTTAATGTTGACATCTCTAAGACAATGCTAAGTGATTTATACTGCCAAGACTAACAACACTACAATGCCCTGCTTTTAACCCAGCATTTAACAGGCAAGTAATTAATTTTCACCTAATACTGCCTGCTGTCTAGATCCACCTGTCAGCTCTGTTTCTCTCTATCTACTATATTATTTTAATGTAATTGTTCAAGTAATAAAGTAACATTTTCTGACTCAGAGTCAGTAACGGTGGTGCACTACAGTGTAAACAAAGCAGGTTTTCAAGGATTCCATGCTAATATTTCAGAATACAGAGCACCTTTAAAAACAATTCCAGAACTGTTGCTTCTTACCAAGGAAGTGCAGACATTCCTGCCCGAGCAGCAATGACAGCCTTGACTCTGTCAGCAAAGTGAACAGCATCTTCTTCTTCCTGGAAAGAATATATGCATTAATTGCTTTACAACATAGACATTTTCTCTGTGCCTCACTTAAAAAGATAGGTTTTGTGACACAGCAGGCAGTGGGGTTTATGCCTGACCCTTGAGCCAAATGTGAGCAGTTCCAGCTGATCCTAGTTTGCCACTATTTGGTGCCAAAAAGAACTACATGGGATGCTCTCTGGCTTCTGAGACAGCCTGAAACAGCACACAGCCTGAAGTCCCAGGTCTGGCCAGAGCAGGGGATGTATCCTAGATAAATCCAAGACTTGGATTGTAGTGTTGCTTCCTGGCCTTTGTCCATTAAATTATCAATAAGGATTCAGAGCACCTTGTGTAGTAATGCAGACCTCCTTCCAGATAACATTTCACAAGCACTTTCAAAACATACAAAAGTATAAGAACCTCTTTGACCATCGGAGGCAGGTACCACACATTGCAGACAATAGCCCAGCTGGTTAACACATTAAAAGCATAGGTCATCATGGAATGCTTTGTGCTGTTCCAGAAGGCATCTCCAAAGCGGGGGTCATACTGGAAGACAAGAAGAATAAGCTGCCTTGGTTTAAATCACATAAACAGCTTTTTTTTTTTTTTTTTTTTTTGGCCACAAAGTCACTATTCAACTTATTAAATAATGGGCAAATCTAATCACAGCTCCTGAAAGCATCAGTAAATTCAGAGTAAAGTTCCAACATTTATTACAAGTTTCTAGCAGTTACCATTTACAAGCAATGCATGACATCAAACTGTAACAGACCTGCAACAAAACTATGGCAAAAGATTTATTCAAAACGTAAAAACTTGTCATCTCCATATATGCTGATTACAAAGGTTTCCTTGACAATGCTCACACCAGTTTTAAGAACTTCCAAAAGATCAGGTAACATTATAGTGCCAGAAAAAGTAACTATTATTTCTAGATCTAGAGTGACCTGGCTAAAGCTACCCAGAAAGACTTGAAAGTGCCAAGAAAACTGCCCTTATCCTCAGAGCACATAAGAGCCAGGACAGAAATTACAGGTTTCCCATACTGCTTAAAACCACAAGTTTCTGTCTCTCAGGGCTTATTCAGTGCTTTATGCACACCAAACATATCCCTTTTCAAGGCTTACACATGAACAGCTTCTCTGACATGAGAAGCGTTTGCAACCAATCCTTCCATGTTTGGAAAACTGCAGTTACAGTACCTTGATTGCTACTGGATGGATGGTTCCTCCTACCTCAAAGCTTCCCTTCTTAAACATCATTACTGATGTGTTGTTAATGCAGGTGCCTGGTAGGAATTAAAATAGATGAAGGGCTTAATCCACTCTGAGAAAAGTATCAGGAAATTAATCCTAAACTGTCTTAAGGAGACTTAGTTAAAGGAGAAAGTAAGCTTTAGTTCTGGAACATAATCCCAGAGCCTTGTATGTCTTTATTCTGTTATATGCTAAAGCAAATAAACTGTCATAAAACTGCTGTAAAATACTAGAACCTGACCTTTAATATCTCATAATAACTAATTAATTCTACAAACTAAAAACAACCACAATTCTAAAGACTGGATATAATAAACTGCACTCAATGGCAAGAAGTGAGAAGAGCAAAAAAATCAATACAGTTGCTTCTTACCTTCTGGGAAAATTAAAATGGGTAACTTGGCCTTATCTGCAATGTGTTCTCTAATTCTGTGGAGAGAAAATAAAATTTCAGTGTACACTTCATATTTATTTTGTCCAAGAATCAACATTCATTACCTCTCACGTAGGACAAAAGCCCTTGCCCAATTGCCTTTTGCCCAGTCAGTTGCCTCATCTGGAATATGTTCTGACTTCAGACCTTTATCTCAGTATCTCTTGATAATTAAAAAAGTAGATTTTCTACAAAGCTCTATGAAGTTCCATTTTAACCAGAGAAATGTGGTACTTGAAGCATGTGAAAATAACTTCCCAGATTCCAGCTATGAATGCAGTCAAACTTTTTTTTAGACTGAAATATATTCCAAATTTCTAGTTTTCATGCTTTCTAGGTTCCCAACATCAGTTTTACATGTATCTAACGATTCTCCGCCTTTAGTTAAGTGACAGATCACGATCTTACTACATTTGCTGCATCACTTAAAACCACAAATATCACCACTAAACAGATTACTGACACTAAAATTGGTCATTTCCAAGACAACTGTGTTTCCTACAACTCAAAAGCATGGAGATCCTCTTTGGCCTATGTTGTAGTTTGAGAGGAAATTAAGTTTTTTGAGATAGTGTGGTCACGCCAATCAGTGTTCAGATTTTAATACTGGCACCTAGTTTGTCCACTGAAAGCATAGATATGCCTCTGAGAACACAGGGAGTTAAAAGCTGTGAACTCCCAGGAGAAGTTCCTTTTGAGTTCCGGTCTTGGAAGAAAGCAGACCTCCCCCTGCTCAGCTCCGAGCTACTGGAGGGGAGGGGAGCCATGCGGCCAGAGGGAGGTAGGCCAAGCCTGGGCCGAAGGGTAGAGAAGCCCTGCGAAGCTTTGGACAACCATCCCCCATTCCCCCCCCCCGCCCGGAGGGAGAGAGAGAGAGAGCGGCCTGTGCCTGTGATAGCGCGGCTGGCGTGAAAGAGAAGGGGGGGGAGTGCCCAGCAGGGCAGCCAGCCATAAGAGTTCATGAACCAGCAGAGCCTGGGACTTTTAACCCTTCTTGAAATGATAGAAACCTTGCAAATGCTAATTCCTCCTGGAGTTAGTGAGATTAAGAGAAGCTGAAAAGAATCGTAAGTAAGAAGAAATGATAGAGTGGCCTTTAGCTAGACTTTTCTTAAATAGCTATGACAGAACCCTTGAATTCCTGTGACACAGAAACTGCATTCTAGAGAGAGGCAATAGCTCAGAGCCAGGAGAGTGCGGTGATGTGAAAGTGTGTGAATAGAGACAACGAGTAAAGAGAGTAGTAGCAGTGCCCTCCGTCTTCAAAGAAGAAGAAGATGATCTCTGTTCAAGAAACCCCTCAGCCCCAGGGGATGAAATCTAGGAGAGACAAGTGTCCCAAACAGAGAAGAACTGTGCTCTTTTTTAAAACTAGACAAAGCATCCTTAAAGAGAAAAACCCTAGAAGCAACTCTAGTCCATGTGCAGTAGTGAAAGCACTGAACATGAAAAGAAGAAGTCATAATAGCAAAATGTTCTCCGGGCGGTGCCACACGTGACACAGAAACACAAGAAGTTTTGACTGTTTCCTGAGTGAAGTCTGTAGTGCAAGAAAGACTCCTCTCTTCTCGAAGAATTGAGAATTGATTATCTAAAAAGTAGTAACAGAATTAAGAAATTTAGTGGGGAGAGGAGGAAGAAATTTAGAAAGTTTTCATCCTGTGTTCTGTGTGTTTTTCCTTATAGTTTTAAGTTAATAAATTTTTTTCTTTCAATCTTAAGTTAGAGCCTGCTCTGCTCTGTCTCTAATCACATCTCACAGTAAATACCAAGAAAAAAAGTATTCTCATAGAAGCACTGGCATTGCGCCAAGCTCAAACCATGACAGCCTACATTAAAGGACAAAATCAAAACACCATACATCAAAAACAAAACAAAACAAAACAAAAACATAGCAAAGCAAAACAAAACCAAACCAAAACAAAAAACCCCAATTAAAAAAAAGATGATGACAAAAAATGTCAACACTGATGACAAATTACCACACCGGACCAGACAATGAAGCAAACACCTCACTACCTTACTTTTTCCTCACCAGGTGACGGTCTTTCATTTCCGAGCGTTCAAACAAGACATGCTGAGAGGTTTGCATGCAGGATTTTTGAATAAGTCCCATAAGCCCTCCATGTACCTGGCCAACCTGTAAGCACAAAAGAAACTTGTTACAAAGCAAACACACACACACACACATTTAAATTATTAAATTCTAAACGCAGATGCAACCATTTCTAAGCTTATTGACAAATTATACCAATCTCCTTGGTCATACATGTGCACATACCTGCCTGCATCTAGTTTTTTGCAGTTCAGAATGTGAATTTGAATGCTGTGAAATCCCAAATGCTCTATGAGGAAGTTCATCCTCTTACTCCATGCTACATCTACGGGCATCTCAACATTACTGATATTTACCAACTGTCTTGTTCATACCAAGGAATAGCATCCATCACTGGCCAGGATTAGGACATCCAATGGAGATGTGTGGTTGGCTACACAGATGCCTCCCTCCTGTGGTTTGTTTTCCCTGCAAGGACAACCATAAAAGTAATTAGTTAATGTTTATTCTCCAGACTACAATCCCAATCAGGTGGCAAGCACTGAAAAATATCCAAGTGTCTGAAGAGTACTACATCATCTACACACACCCTGCCAATACACAGGAGGAAACACAGGAGGGCATGTGAACATCCTGAGAGAGTCTGGATGATCCAAACAGCTTTTTGGATCAAGTTGTACCATCACCAAGTATCCAGGCAGTAATGGAATAAGAATCCTGCTCCAAAACTTGAGATGTTAAATACTGCAAGAAACAAATTCCAGACTAATAAAGGGCAAGGTGGCAGCACTCACCTGTTATGGAAATTAACAAGACCACTGAGACATCGGACACCTAAGGTGGCACATATCATCTGGACCTGGTTGCTCAGCCAGCCTTTAACTCTAAAAGAAATGAAGCCATAGATACATTTCTATGGAGTCACACATGCAATGTAAACTCTCTGAGTTATCCCAAATTGCTGTTATCGCAAAGACCATACTAAGGCTCACACTGCATGTCTGCTTTCAGATGCCATTGCCATAACTTTCTCTCATAACACTCTATAATTTTACAGGAGAGAAAAAGTCACCCCATGATAGTCCACATCAATCCTCTGGACCTCAGCAGAGTGTTCCAACTACTAGTTCAAATCCTTAAAGAAATACAGAAGAAATTGAAAGAGCCCTCAGCAAATACCTACCTGCCATTTGGAAACCGTCCCACTACAGTAGTGGCTAACATCAGCAACAGGATGCTGAAAACAGACAAGCAGATGCTACAAAGTAAAATAATCTTAATTAAATGGCAAGAAGCAAAACTGGAGGAGTAAGCAAGAAGGTATTCTTATTTGGCTCTTTAATCCACTTCACAATGCTTCCTTTCAGCATTAATAGCATCTAACTAGCAACAAACTACTAGCTAACCAGCACACAAACCCCTTAATCCAGCTTTGCTGAATTTTAAAAGCAAATTAATTACTAATAAAACATATTAAATGTGAGATTTTTTTTTTTTTAAGGGATATTTGAGTTTAGATGGCTTCTTGGAAAGGTCATGCCAGATTCCCCTTCCTCCACTAGCCAATAGTATATTATTTCACAATTTCTGTAAAAAGTACCATGAAATACGATCCCAGCAAACCCTGTCTGGCTCACCGGAAAGGCAGCAGAAGGCAATACCGAATTAGGATGCCAGTGACCCACACAGCAGCCAGTTTCCAGCTGACATGGTGCAGGTTGGCATTGGTTCTGCTGAGGAGATTCCAGGACAGCAGCTCCTCAGAGGAGAACCGTCGAGTCACTTCATCCTCCGCAACTGCCTCACAGCCCTTCTTGGAAAAGTACATGACATCAGCAAGGCTGAAACATCCTTGGCAGTGGCCAACAACCTCCTTTTCCATGGGAGTCTCATCTCTCTGGATGATCCCTGCACGAGGAAATGAGCCTTCCTTCCACAAGGTGAAATGAACAACATGGATTCCAAAGAGAATCAATCAAGAAATACATAGGCTTTTTAGAAACAGCTCTCCTGCTCAAGCACGATAATGCATTGCTATGCCTCATTTATGTACTGACAGCTTATTCCACGAGTTACTTCTCTAATCCTATGCAATATAATGCCCCTAAGTTGCTGAGGAAAGAGAAAAGGATTCCAATCAAGCTGCAAATAAAACCTTGAGCACAACACCTACTTCATTATTGTTTACCAAATAACATAGGCACTCTCACCTAGAAATGTCACATATACACTGCCAAGACAGCAGATCCCTCCTGGTACCTTGACTCAAATTCAGGCAGAGTTTGTATGATTGTTCCTGCTGGTGTTGATTAGCTTTATTGTTCCCCAGCTGTAAAAACACCTTCCTATGCATTTTTTTTTTCTTGGAACATTCTATCTATCTCCCCCCATCCCTTCTCTGTTAAGAGTCACTTCCCTACCAAGAAACTTGAAAGTGCCTGGGTTTCCCCCCCCACCCCAGACATACATAGCATTACACAGACACATTGTGCTGTCATTCTTCCTGCACATTCTTGATCTGCTATTTGTAAAATCACACCCCACAAGACTGCAATACAGCATGTCTCAGATATCTGCTGAGGTCATTCTGAGACCAGATTCTTATCTGGCTGGTTACAGTGACTAAAATTCTCTTGGTTCGTACCAGCTAACACTTGCCTTTCTTGTTTGCTCCCCCCACCTCTTTTATTTTTTTCTTTTTGATGGGGCGTATTGGATGACATTAAATATGCATTATAAAAACACACTTATCTTGATCAACCTACCTCTTCCTAATCAGAATCACAAATCTTTTCCCCATCTGCACTTCAGTAAAACCTTCAACTCCCAGGAAATCATCAGACCAGAAAATTATTAGCTGACAAACAAAGCAGCCTACATGACTAATCACTAAAAATGGCCTACAAGTAAAAGGATAACTATGAGAACTTAACTCTTTGGTCAAAGAAGGAAGGAAAAATAGTTGGGGGAAAAATTATTTGGATTTTATCCTCGTGTCTAGAAAAGAGTGCAAATTCTATCTGTGATCCATGGGATGCTGTAACTTTTATTTGAGAGTCTGGATTTTTTGCATGCTAGGAGTTACAAGAAGCAAAAGATAACTATGCAGAGCTATGACAAGCACAAAGAACACTAATTTATCCCAATCCTGTAAAGAGAGAGCTGATGGAGCCCAAAAGCAAAAAGCACTTATGAAAAGAGGGACACTTTCCAAATGCCTATCAGCAAAGTCTTTCTATATGCGCACTAGTCTCTAATTCCTTTTATTCACAAAACTCAGAGATTATATTTTTTTATAACATGCTTACGTGGGTTTATAGCTTCAACAGATATTTGCTCATCAAACTCCTTTCTAAGTAAGATTGTTAAATAGCTGCCTTTTTACACAATAAATAGAGCTGTTTCCCCTTCGTCCAGAGATCTTACCAGTGGAGATTAAATTTTCAAGTGCCATCACCTTCTGCTTTTTTACTCCCTCCTCAATCTGCAGGGTGGCCCACTGTTCCCAAAACAAGAAAAGGAGATGTTGATGGTTTCCATTTCATCATTTACAGACATTCTGCAATTACCTCAGGTGAATTGTCCGAGCCTCTTTTACCCCTGCCAGGTCTAGGATTTTCATTTTTCAAATTCAGACTGAAGGGTGCCCTGCAGGCCTCCTGTTTCACTTGTTACATAGACTACCTTTTGCCATTTCCAGGAAAAATTGTTCAGCTCAAACTTCTTTTCAGGACACAGGCAGTTGGCTTTTTTCTGGTGGTCCAACAAATTACTGAGCTACCTATGAGACTCTATAAGATCCAAAACTTGCTCTTCTCCAGTTAGTTTCAGGCAATAGGATTATACAAAATATTATCACTGACATTAGAGGTATGCCAGAATAATAGAAATAAAAAATTGATTTTAAAGAATAAAAGACATTAACATATTTTGAGGGCATTCAAGTGGTCTCTGTTGACAGAAAACAGAGCTGGCAACATTTTGTATCAATAGTATTTCAGAAGGTAGCAACTATGATAACGAGCTTTCACCCTTACCTGTATTCCTTTTTTTGGGCTAAGCAGTTTCTTCTCCTTGTATAGAGCATCATAAAATTTTCCTTTAGCAAAATCAAATATAAAAATATGCCTGATTTTTGAAATTTTCCTAGTTTTGAATGTTTTCATCATACATATATAGACATATAAATAGTAGCTCCCATGAGTACTAAAATCTGGCTGTATTTATGTCAAGGTACCTGCCCTAACAAAGGGCATAGGATGCTTGAGCGTAGGCTCTGCTCATTACTAAAGGCTCAGTGACCCACTCAGTTTATGCCTTCACCTGCTATTAAGGGTTCCCATCTACAATAGATAAAGATAATCCAACTGCTTCATATAAACTCTTGCTAAACAGTGTATTTCCCTCTAGCTGACATGTGCAGCCACACAAGTCACCACAGCTGATCTCAGTCTTCACTACATTACAACATGTCACATGTGCAAACAGCAACCAGATTTTCGCCACCCTTAAGTTTTGCATGCTCTTTCTGTAGCTATCAAAGTTAAGTCAGTAACAAAATGGACACTTTGCCTTGACATAACTAGGATATTTTAGTTACCGTAGCTGACCTTTTTTTTTTAACAGCATCATAAAAGAAAAGAAAAAAGTGAAGGCAGAATAGGCTTTAATGTAGTATTTTAAACTCCATACAAACCTTCTTTAATAACACCATAAAGCAAACAACCTCCCCAAAAAAGAAATTTAAAAACCTGCAACACAGAGCATCATCTTGTCTATACTTCCCAATTATTCTCCTGCAAAGGTGAACAGGTTCATAATCTCTCAATCTTTTGCAACACATGGAGAGTCATTCAGAATGGTGGAGCCAGTGGATGTCATGAAAACAGCAGCCCACACACTGAGAAATGAAAGAACATACAGAACAGGTACAGGAACGTTGCAAAAGAGAGAAAGGCAGACGTGGCAAATTTAACCTCTTTACAAAATATTGCTGGTCCTCATCCCTTCCCCAACATCCTTTAGGATAGTTGCATGGCATGAGGGAGGAAAAAAGTATAAAACATAAAATATTTGAGACCGACAAATAAAGCCTTCTGCCTTAGTCTCTGCTTTCCCATTTCCTGTCTACCATCCTTATCTTGCCTAACATTGTCCTCCTACATAAAAAAGCACTTGTCAGCTGGCCAGGACTGCCAGAAATGAGCTTGCTCATATTGTCCTGAAGGATCTGGAATACCTCTAGGAGGCTGGCTTTTGATTTCCAGATAGAAAGATGGTGACAGTCACTGACCAAGCTGACTCCAAAAATACAAGTTAACTAATCTAAATGAGCAAGACAAGTCAAAACCCACAAAAATTTATAAAGCTTACTAGTAAATTATAAAATCTTGCCTCCTAGTGCAGAGAAAGAGTGAGGCAAAAGTGGCAGACTTAAACTAAATAGTCAAGGCTACAAAGGCAGTGTCCCAGAAAGATGAAGAAGAGCTTTCAAAGGCTGAACAGTTACACAGCACTCGTTAGCTGGCTGAGACAGGCATCTACAAAGTCTGAACTGGCACAGAGCAAATGCTTAAAGAGCAGTTATCCATTTTCTCTTCTACTACAAGAACTGAGGTTTACCTTGGGAAAGCTTTGGGCAGAGTATGTGAGCAAGAAAAAAGGCAATATATTTCCATAAACCACCACGGAACATGAAATTCTCCTAACTCATGACTTGGCATGAGAGATTGAAGAACAAGAAGTGAGGAGGGAATACAGCTGTAGAGTCACCCAGGTCTTAGACTTTCAGTCCAGCCATTTAATTGACACCTGCCAAAGCCATCTGTATGGGTCAAACTCTGGACTAACTAACTCTGCAGAGGCTACTGTGTTGTTCTGCCTTTGGTAGCATCTGTATGCATAATTTGTTTTCCATAATGAAATAAGGCTTTGTGATCACCTTTGTGTTGCACAGTATTGAGACAGAGCTGTCACGCTGGTCTTTGTTGCAAAACAGTAATGAAAGGATGTTTTAAATACCTTACAAAAAAACCCCACAGATGTTGCAACTAACACAGAATTTAAGTATTAAATGTAGCAACTTCATTCCTACATCTGCTGACTGAATGAGAACTTAGATGTTGCGCTTTCCCTCACTCCCATTTCTGAAGTGATGAGGATACAAGAAGTCCAAACCCCCAACAGTTGATCCCACCTGAAATAGAATACTTGACAGCTTAAGTCCAACAGTCCAACAGTCATTTGTTTGAGCGTCCTGTAATTACATTCTAAACAAAATGAGGATGCCCAATACTTCTTTATGTTAATTACTGTCTTCACAGGACATAACAGGAAATACAATGGGGAATGTTTATTTCCTGAAATCTCATATCTTGCAGGATTTGTCCTCCCTTTTTGCTTTTGTATTGAGTACAGGCCAATACTCCATCTTTCCATACTAAGTAACAGTTCAGTTTTGCCTCTCTTCCATATTTTACTACCTCTTCTCTCATATTCTCACTAAAGGTTTTTCTAATCACTCATTGCATGAACTTTTCTCAATCTTTTTCTCATGTGTGACAAAGGCTTTGGGGCAAATCCTCCATGTAAAGTCTTCCACTACAGTGTCAAAGAGAAGTTTGGTAGGTATTCAGCATCAACTAAAATCACCATCTAAGATCAAGCACTTGTAATCTCTCTTCACTCAACAGTGGTTTCTACCTGGCATTTTTTCCCCTTGCCCATTACAAACATGAACACAGATCAAATGGTGTGAGTGTTACACTCACTGTCTGAGAAGATGTGACTATCCACTCTCAGGCTGTGAAAAGGACTCACAAATCTCCTGGCTGCTCCAGGAGGACTGATGAAATGGGTTGAGAAGGGTTTGTTTGGGATAAAAGCACAGATATAATTTGTTTGGGTTTTGATGGAGTGATCAGCTAAGGATAACCATGTATTTAAAAGCACAGCAGTGCAATTTTTCACCAGCTGAAGTGTCAGCAACATCTGCCATACTCCAGTAGGAGTTCACAGCATATGAGCTACCTCCATGTACAAGTGAGCTCTCAATGCAAAAACTACTCACAATTTTTAGCTGGCTGATTTCTTTTTCTCTAGAAGCAACAATGCTCCAATTTCATACAGAAGTTCAGATCTTGTAGAGCTCCAGAACATTTCTTGGCAAATAGAGCTACAGGTGTTTAATGTGTTTCTTTGACTCTTCAGAGGGATCTGAGAGCATGGCATAGATTTCATCCTAGCAAATGCATCTTCTTTTGCAATCACTGGAGTAACATTCCTGGAACAGCTTTGCTACTATCCTCATCTCCAACAAATCCCAGGATGGACAAAGCTCAGAGAAAAGACATTATTTACAAAAAGAAGTTTACAAGCATATGTGAAAGAATAACCCTAACAAAACTCAAACCACATTCACCTTTATAATTTCCAGAAATACTTGAAAGATAATTTAGGGTAATAATAATAAGAAGAATTATGGGTTGATATATGCAATTGAGAAATTACTGTATTGGAGGCCTTTTGCTGTTATATTATCCACATGTCCTCAAAAACAAACAAAACAAAACAACAAAACAAACAAAAACCCAACCACAAAAAGCCCCTGCAAACAAAAGCAGTCATCCCAAATTTTCAAACCTTGAATCTTGCTTTTATAAAATGATTTATTTTCTTTCTAAAATAACAAGTATCTAGATTCCTTGATGGAAAAGCAGTAGAAGGTAAAAATTATTTCCATGCATGATTACATTTTTCCCATTTATTCCAATCACCACTCATAGTGCTATCACACTTCAGTGAAGTCAAGAAATCAAAGCGACTTATCATATGCCACCATTACTCATTGCTTACTGATAGATCTGAAAACTTGAGTTTTATTCTGAAACACCTTTTTTGCTCCCAACAAATTAAGTAAGGTCTAAAGATACATTTTCTTTGAAAACGAAATTTAAAAAAATTTTTTTTTTTTTTACTTTGAAGTCCTTGATTTCAGTCTCCACTCTTCTATTTTTCTCGAGTTGCCAAACATGGAGGAAAATAAAACATGCTTTTCCTCTGCTCAGCTGTAAGAAACAGATAAAAAGAAACTCCTCGGGTGAGAAGTTTTCTATTAATTTTGCTGGTCTACATAACAGACTAAGTCAAATGCAACACAATGAAGTGACCAGCCATAGTGCTCAAGGTTGGATTTTTGCTGAAGCATCACCCAGTTGTTTGGCACTTCCTCGAGCATTGATATTCCTGCAATATAGTCAGTAGTGTGCTAATACTTGACTAAGCGTCTTCAGCATTTCCAGCTCAGCTCTCCGGGAAGGCATCCTGTTTTACTATTCCAGAGGACAACAGGAACCACAGATGGTGTCTGTGCCTTATTCCATTAGCAATATTGCAGGAACACAACACCACAGCTAGAAACCAGCCAACACCTCTGCAGTGTTTCAATGTCAGGTTTTTCATATCTCAAACAAGCCTGCCTTAATGCTGACTTATCCCAAGCTGCAATTTTGGCTGTATTCTGGTGAAAAAGCCCCAGGACTCCAAGAATAGGCCGAGCAGTTCCATGTACAAGCTTTAACCCAGAATTTTCCAGTCCTATCCTTTCTTCCTAAGAGTCTAGTGGGCCACGTTACAAGAAAAGGGGACCTAACACCCCCTCTATTCTTTCTCCCTCCCATTTTCCACCAAGATAGCTCTTAACTACTTTTGTGGCACAATGAAAAGCATTTGACAATACTTCAAGGAAACCATTGGAATTAATTGTAAGATGAAAACAATGGAAACTCCTTTTTTTTGCCCACAGGACAATTAGGAAACAGCTTTGAACAAAAGAAAAAAATGAGCTAGCCTAAATAGCAGTGCATGGAGTTATGCTGTTCCTGTTATTAGCTGCTGTGGCAACAGGGAACTGGACACAAAAGGCTATAGCTGATCACATAACAATTAACTTATTTATTTTTCAGAACATTGATCCTCCACATTGTGAGCTATTATGACTCATAACCTGTTACAAAAACTGTGGAGAGAAAAATACTTCAAGTGCTTTACCAAAGAGAAGTGCATTCCTGCATAAAACACACACTGAGTGGGTCAAACACCTCTTGGAGTTGGGAAATGCACAGGGAAAAAAACCCCAGAAATTATTTTGATGCTCACCAACTACAGCAGCAAAGTTGTCTAAAGACAGGTTTGATGTTAGAGTAGCTCTTAATTAGGGTATGAATAAGAATTTAACTAGCATACCACTGTCTGATTAAAAAATATTTCACATATAAAGGCCAATATTACATACAGCCACCGCAGGCAGTCCTTGCCCGCTGACATCAGTATCTGAAAAAAAATAAGTAACCCCTAAATTTTGCAGTCATTTGCACTATGCCAAATGATGTTCAGACAGCTGAAGACAGATACTGCTCAAGAGCTCCTAATCAGTATTAAAACAAACAAACAAACCCCCAAACAACAACAAACAAAAGAGAACATAAGAAGGATAAAAGACAGAATTGGCAAGGTAAGATGGTCATGATATTAACTGTATCACACTGTTACAGACATGTTCTACTGCAAAACAGATTACTCCAAGGGCTTAATAATAATAGCAAAAATAATAGTAACATGTTTTCTGCCACAAGTAGAAAGTATATTCACAGAAAGCAGGTTTATGCCAGAAGCACAAAGTCAATTTACTGGAAAATGGAAATGTTTTACTGTTTAATATGATGAATTCACAGCACCTACTTCTGGCTAATAATGGATATGAAAAGCCAAACTTGAAAAACTAAATGGGATTCTGGCCTACAAAAAGCCCCAAAAACCTTTTATTGATAGAAACAGGATCAGCATCTTAGCCATTATCTGTTTAACTCTAAAAAAAATATACTTTTAGAAGGTTGCACACAGATTCCTTTAAGTCTTGTACAGCAGAACTTGTAACTACTGGATCCCCCAGATTTATAACTGGGTGAAGCAAACCCACAGAATCAGTGTTCTTACCTGGAATATTAATTCCATGCAATTAAAACAATCCAAATAAAACCACTGAAACTTATATACATCTTAAATACACATTTTTATTACTTACCAACTCCACAAACTAATAGATCTTTTTCTTTATACTTGACTTGTCACGAGTATTCTACTTGCATGAAGCATTCTAACAAGCATGAACTAGAAGAAAATACCATGGAATCTCTACTTTAACCCCAAAAAAACATCAAACCAGTAGCAGATTATAAGCCAGCACATAACTAGATATCATTAAAGATACCCCTCAAAAGATTATCATATAAAATAAAGCTGCAAATAACACATGCAAGTTAATAGATTTTGTTTTCTTCTGACTTTTATGACATTTCTATAAAATGTACAGATTTTTATTTTTTTATTAAACATGTCCTGTAGCAAACACATACCTTTTGAACTCACTTCTCAACTTACCTCTAACATTTTAATTACAATTTTCACATAGAAATGAGAAATCCCCAGTGACACTCGAAATATCGAAGGCAACAAAACTAATGCCACAAACAAAATCATCCAGATAGACAAAATTTTGCCTTCTGCAAGGCCATGACCTTCTCTATTTTCTTCCATGTTTGCCCCTCCAAAATGCCAACCAGCTGCCTTTCTCAGAATATATGCTCATCTGTAGTGGAGAATCTAGCAAGCTTCAAGAGACAGAGGCAAAGAAAAATTCCGCATTCTAAGAGCCAAAGCTGTCTCTAGGAGAAGGCTGTTGCTCACTGAAGACTGACACTACTGACACTCTCAATGATAAAGTAATTTCTATCCTTTGTCCCACCCTAACTCCACCCACTTCCTTGTAATTGATAAGAATTTGCTCACCAGGGGAGAAGAAAGAAAAAACATGATAAGTAATAATATATGTTAAGTAATTAGATGCCGCCAATAAGGAACCTTGTCAATGTGACAACTGGTTTTCACAGGGTGTCCTGCCAATAAATTACAATACAGAACTAGGTGGGTGTGTTTTTCTGACTGCCGAAAATCTTCTCTTATTAATACAGATGAAGCATTTCTCCAACTGATGTTTGCACAAATCTGTGACTTATTCACTCAGATTTTCTATTTCATGGTGAGATAACTGCCTTGTTTTGGTATTTGAACAAATGAATGAAAGAGAAGCTTGAGGTGCAAGTCAGGCTTTTTCTATTTTATTTTATTTTTTAATAACACATTTGAAACGAAGATGCAAGTTTCAGCAGGCAAGGACTGACAAGACAATAAACCTGCTCCCTCCACTCTATCCCTATCAGAAATTCACCAAAAAAGCCTGTATTACAGGGTTACAAAATACACTGTGGTGAAGAAACAAGCCATCTCTCTCCACACATATTCAACTACAGAATTGAAATGCAATAGATAATCCTGTTTCTCCTTCTAGCCTATCAAATTTCAATAATTTAATTCAGTATTTTTTAGAAAATACCCAGCTCAACCCCTTACAGCCACCCTTCTGCCTTTTTGCATGCATCACAGATGATATAAAGGTGAATAACTCTAGAACCTCAGGTGAGCCTACCAGCTTCTTGTTTACAACCTTACCACAGAACAAATTAACCAGCCTTGGTGGAAGGAAGATTTAGGGCACAACTTCCAAGACAGTGACATGCTGGTCCGCAAAAGATTTTCCCTTTGCCAGTAAATTGATGTGTTTTTCTGAAGTTGGGGCTGCCATTTAAAATATTCCTATCCCCAAGTACCATTGCTTGGTTTGTGTTGTGAAGCAGCAAGATTCCTTATAAATGGAAGCAGCCGCAAAGATCCTGTGTAAAATGTGCGTCCAACACTGTCCAGGCAGTAAGAGAAGCACAGATATCAGAGGGGGCTGCACCACCTCAAATTTACACCACACATTCAGGCACCAGCACACAGACTCCTAACACTCACAAGCCCATGAGAATCCATGGCACGCTTCTTGTATCACATAGTGAGTCGAGTAGCTTCTGTACCTTCAGATTTGCTGCTGCATGACATCGCTCAGGTCTTTCAAATTACATTGCAATCTTTTCCAGCAATATAACTTCTCTTTTGCATCTTTTCATTACTTATCTTCCTCACCTTTTTCTCCCCTTGCTGGCCACTTTCTGAGCCATTTGTATCCTCCACAAAACCCCACTGGGTTTGTTTTTTAAGTGTTTCTGCCTTCCCAATGCTCTTTCTCCCAGTGACAACGTTAAGCCCCTCACTCTCCACGCTGCTGCTGCCAGGTACACCATTTACCACTATTTCTTACCTGCCCTGCCAAAAGGCTTCTCTAGGAACAATGCTCCATTGTAAAATAACTTCGGTCACCCATTTCTCTTTAGCTACTATTCCTTATTCTCCTTTCTGGTTTCCTCCTCAAGTGGCTTGCCCATCCAATACACATTCCCTAGCGGGGGCCTGTGGAGAGCTGGAGGAGAGGGCGTTGATCCACCTGGCAGCACCTGTGAATAGCTGCCATCAGCCGCGGCACAGGAGATTGGTATGCACAGAGTCTAGGTGCTAAAAACTCCGTGGGCGGGAGGGTGGAGGTAATTTCTGGGACCTGATTTGAGGCAGGAAAGGGGGGCAAAATGAAGTACTGCAAGGAACAGGAAGATGTGGCAACTCACTTGGTGGGATGCCTCAGCAGCAAGTTTAGGCACACACAAGACAGATTTCTTAAAAGCATAGAGGGAAAGACTGACTTGCCTAGCCTGGGTGGGAGGAAGAATTTTCCTCTCTTGGATAAGGTAGAGTTGTTTTTCATTCTGTAAAACCATATAAAGAAAGAACTGAAGAGTTTCTATTTGCCTCTCTATTGAGGTGGTGAAACCATCCAGCCCAAAGGTACTACAAGATCCAAATGGCTAAGACCCTTCTTACAATTATTCTTTGCTTTATCCACTTTGTGCCTCCTGAAATAATGAAAACCATTTCGATGTTCTTACTACTCTGTTACCATTGATGTCACATGGTTTGGAGAGAGAAAGAAGCAAACACACAAACAAAAAACCTGCACCTCAACCACCCAAACCGGGAATGACGCCAAAATCAAGGAGATTCTGCATGTCTACCTAGTAACACTATGGAATAAAAATTGTAATTCAATGGAAAATTGTCCCAAACCCCACTAAGGATTAAATCTGAGAACTAGAACTTGTCCAATCATGACCAAGGAGTTTAATTTCATTAAATTTCTTCCAAAAATGGCTGCCAAGGCTTCTAAATCATCCTTCTGCTCTTGAGACCTTAAGCATAAAAACAACCAAGACATAGTGGTCTAAGCACTGCATGTCTTAACTCCAAAACACTTGGGACTGCTATAGAAGTGAATATGGATTTGAATTTTATCACTGCCCTGAATGAAGGTAATGAACTTCCTCACGATGTGAAGAAGAAAGGAAATTCTTTATTTCTTCAGGCAATTCATAACATAGTTTCTTATTTTTGACCAGAAATTTGGCATAGCTTTTTGCACCTCATCCCAATAATTGATGATGATGATATTATTAATATTTATTACTACTACAGAAGAGCCATGAAATGTCATTTTTGTCAAATTCCAATGTGAATAGATATGCATCCAACACTATGCTGAATAACTACAGTTTGTAATGTGACTTCATAAATTTCCTCAACAAAATAATTTCTTTCCAAATTAGTTCTGCCATCCACTGACTAAACAGAGATTCTGCATGTCATTCTTCTGCCCTTTTTGTCCCTCTTACCAAGAGCTAGCCTGCTTCAATCATATCAGTTTAGAAGCTGTGAGAGAGGTTTTATCCAGAAGAGGGAAAGTATTGCAAATAAAGAAATAAACATGCAGCAACAGAATGTAGCTCTGATTTGAAAGGTCCAGTAAATAACAGGTGATGAATTTATACCAAATAACCACAAGCGCTTTTTTATGATTAAGTACCCCACATGTTAGGAAAAGCCACCAGAAAACAGGCAAAACTCTCTGTTCATTTGGAAAAATGGAACTCAGAAGAAAGCAATGTGGGTGACACAGGAGGAATCCAAGAGCAAAGCTCCCTTTAATTTAATGAATCTCAAATTGACACCCACAAGCATAACAAATTCACTTGAAACAATTCCTGGTCTCCTAGGGAAATGACAAGCTGATGGAATGGGCATCAGCTGCCTACTCCAGGTTCTAGATCCTTTGAGGTCATTTTGCTAATTTCATATTGCAAAACATTGCCTATTGCCCAACTGCCAATTGTCTGAGGGAACTGGAATTACGACCCATTTATTTTTCCAGTGCAAGAAGAAGCAAACACAGCACTGGCTTGTGTCTATTTGTAGTGCCTCACATGGAAGGGTTAAAACAAGTATAAACAGCCCTTTCCTGCACAGCAGTCAGCTTTTAAGCAGGTTCAAATATACTGTGAACAGATTAAAAACTGCAGTGGGAAGTGCTAGCTTTCAAGGAGTGCTACGATGGTTTTGCCTTCCCTCTGATACCCAAGGGGAACACAGCCTGGAAATAACACTTGCCATGGTCTTCAAAAAGAAGGAATTACATAGTCACATAAATTTTGGCAACCACTCCTTCCAGGTATGCTTCCTTCCTGTCCAACACTAACCATTCCAGTGATTCCAAAGGGATGTCAGGGTAGAGTTTGCAGCCTGTCTTTCTTGTAACACCTTTCTTATCAGACCACCCAAACATCCCATGTCCCCAGCAGATACTGCTCCAAAGCAGCACTGGCACATCAGCTTCAGCCAGGTGGTGCTTCAGATGCTGAAGTAACACACTCCCTAAGGATTAACAAAGAGGTATTTCTACCTGAGGCAACTGACAATGATCATGACTGTGAATCAAGGTCAACCCTCTATCACTTGATCCTTTTTTTAGGAAATATGCAGGGTATAATTTTTACCATTGGAGTAGCAACATTGTCCAAAGCTGCCTGCAGCCAGAAGTACATTCTGACATTGCCATTAGGCAAGGGAAGATGGTATTATTGCTAAAATTATTCTTCTGACACCAGTTGTAGGGCTCCCTGGTATTTCTCTGTGAGTTTTGCCATGCTACATAGCAGACTAATCTATTTAGAAAAGTCTTGTAAGTCAATGACACAGAGACAGACAGCAAACCTGGGATGATTTAGCCACATCACTTAACATCTAAGGATACCAGGATCATGTTTTTCAGGATAAGAAAGTGTTTAAACAGGACTGATCAGAACATTCTACACCCCAGTAATTCTGTTGAGTGTACTCAGAATGAAAACTACTAAGAACATCCCTTTTTTCAACTAAACTTTAACCATATATAACAACAACAAAAAGTCTTTATCAGTTTTGCTTTTGTTTTCGCAATGTTTCAACCCCACATTCATCAAACTCTTTAGCTGATTGCTACTCAAGGGTGAAATAATCTCTGGTGGTTCTATTTTGATATTTATCAAGACTGAGTTTCATGCTTTACATGTGGAAAATTCTCCAAAAGGCCAGAATAACCTTAGAGGTCACATATTGCATAGGAAGCAGTGTCAGGTACAATATTTATTAATGGAAAACACACTGTCTTCATGCATTGAAGTGCAAATATGTGCTCCTCTGCATTCTCACTCTGAGCTATGTCTGCTATTCTTTAGGTCTCTACAGATTCCATGTATGCCACCAAACAGGAGCATGTTTATATCTGACCACAGTAATGCTAGTTATGCTTTATCTTTGGCCATCAACAGTCGAATTATGAAAACACTGAAGAAGTATCTTTAACTACTGTATCACTCACATTAGAATGACTGTAACAAATTTAGCTCTGACTACAGAAACATTATTGTTTCCATACAAGATAAATTCAACAATTACAGAAAGTCATTGTATCCTGTGGCTTACAACAGGCTTGAGTGTTTGTATCTCAAAACAGGGAAATCCACTACTGTTCTGATTACATTTGTTTGCCTCAGCAATGTATAAGTACCCACAGATGTGTAGGCATTGCATGGCTGTCAATACCTATCTCATATATTGTCCATATAAATCTTGTATCTGGTTTGTGTATCATTGACACTGAATGCAATAAATTAATTTGTCAATGCCTAAAACTTATTGCATTGATTAAATACAAACAATTTTCTCCCAGCTCCGGCTTAGGAGTGACAGCAAGCACAACACAGGGTCCTTCGGGAGAATTCCTGAACTGAGTGACCATTTTGTGTCCACTTTCACCATTTTCTCCTCAAACAGCTATACAAGCTTGTCGTATCATCTGTTCTTGTTGCCTCTACCACAGCAATATGGTCTATAATGGAATCATTTGTTGTAATATGTCCCTTTAGATGTGTTGTACTTGTTACCCATTTTTTTAATACCACATGGTCTGCATCGCAAGAAATGCATGCTAGCTCTTCCCCATCAACCTTGTCCATCATTCTGTACTATCCAGAGACTTGTCATCCCCTTATTCAGAGATCTAGATCATTTATGACTGTGTTGAGAAATGAAAGTCTTGCCTGGTCTCTCTCTCTACTGTAACAATAGTTAAGAGTCACAACAGTTTTCCCTTTTAAATACTAGTATCATTCACATATATTTCAAATAATACTTCAAGAATTTTATTTAAATATAAATATGCCAGAACTCCTTCTAAATCTTGCAAAAAAAAAAAAAAAAAAAAAAGGGGAAAAGAAACTGCACTGAAAATATTAATTTTATAGGCAACTAAAAAAATATGTGTGAGACCTAAAAAGCATGGAAATACGTCTTGAAAGACCACAGGTCCATACATCCTATTTTAAGAGTCAGAAAATTAACGTCTAAGGCTGAGATTGTGCTTACCTATAGTCCTGATGAGTGATGAAATCAAACACTTGCTCTCCTGAAGTAAAGGAGTAAAACCCTTGCGGCCTTTAGACCAGATCTCTGATCACATTTCAAAGAATGTCGTCACTTGTAACTCTCTCTTCCTGAAAATGTTTTCTAGGACTTTCTTCTGGCTGATATGTCAGGAACACCTGCTATAACAGGGAAAAAAATGTTAGTACAAGTATTAAAATAAGTAAAATGTGACAACTTAAAAAATACAAGACACGCATTCTGCAAACAGTCTACATCTGAGGAAGAAGTGGTACAATTTACTGCTGTCAGATCATCATTTAGCATTATCATTTTATTACCTCCTTATCACATTTTATTAGGTCATTAACTCAGAAGATTCTCCCCACATTCTCAAAGAGTGCAGCGCATAGACATACAGCTGTATGTCCTATTCCGAAAGGCACAGCCTTGGTATTAAATCTCCCTTCTTGTTGACTAGGCTTGAAAGCAGACAAAGTTGAAACCCCAGAGAACATCTTCTCTTAAGAACATTTTTCCAAACTCCGCATTTTGCAGCTGTGGAGAGATCCCGGGCCCCGCCGCGGGGCCGCGCTCCCTGCGGGTCGGGACGCGGCGGGCCGGGCCCGGGCGCGGCGCTGCCGCCGGCAGCCGCTGGGGGCTCCCGCCCGCCGGCGGCCCGTCCCGCCATTACTGGCATGGAGGGCGAGAGCACCTCGGCCCTGCTCTCGGGCTTCGTGTTCGGCGCCCTCGCCTTCCAGCACCTCAGCACCGACTCGGACACGGTGGGTGCCGGGGGAGGGCCGGTCCGGGTCGGTGGGAGAGGAGGGAGAGGAGGGAGAGGAGGGAGAGGAGGGAGAGGAGGGAGAGGAGGGAGAGGAGGGAGAGGAGGGAGAGGAGGGGCGGGCCGCCCTCGCCGCGCTGCCGCCGGGCCTCCCCCGGCCGGCCCTGCCGGGAGAGCGCCCGGCAGTCTTTTTGTGTGCGAGCGGCGGAAAAACGTGGGCGTTCCGTGTTCGAACGAGGCGAGTGGCGGCTGCAGGACTCCTGCTGTGGCTTCACCTCTGGACCCTCCACTATTTTTGCAGCCCTCCTTTAGACACCTTCTAATAGCTTTGTATTTTTCTTACATTGTGACACCCAAAACTGCACACAGGACAGGGGGTGAGGCCACACCAGCACTGAGAGCAAGAGTGTCTGTTCAATGCTACTGTTAATGTGATTTTTTTTCCCTCTTCCCCTCTAAAGGAAGGTTTTCTCCTTGGAGATGTGAAAGGTGAAGCCAAGAACAGCATCACAGACTCACAAATGGATGATGTTGAAGTTGTTTATACAATCGGTTAGTGTGTCCACATTTTTCATAGCCTGCTTGGTTTTGGGCAGTAAATGACAGCTTTCAGTTTTGAGGGACAGCAGTCTACAGCAAGATCAAAGCTCCAAGATCCTACATGCTTCACAGATATAAAAGAAGAGAAACCCAAACAACCGAAAACACATGGAAGGGCTATTTTGTAACATTTTAACTACTAAAAATGTTACAATTTTACTGCAGAAAACACAGTAATTTAAAAGAAATAATAGTTCCTAGTTCCTTGGATGGCTACTCTTTGCCAAATATCTTTTACATTAAATATAACTTAGGGTCTAGACCCTTGTTTTGGCTACATCACAAACTCTCCTGGACTGTAGTTGCCCTGGAAAACCTTTGTCTATCAGTGATATGAACTGTAATGTATTAGCATCTATTGTCTTATTTGGAGCTTATAAAATTATGTGTGTGAAGGCTGCAAGCTCTTTAATAATTTCACTAAGCAGACGCCAGAGGTATTTTTTGTTATCATCTTGATGTGATTGGAGTGGATGGGCATTGAATAATGCAAGTGAAATCCTTCATACTACATATTTCTCCTTCACCCAGCAGAAGGAGAAAAATAGAAAGTACCCAGCTTGATTTTTCAGTTGACATAGTAGAAAAGCATACAAAAAATGCAGCTTATATTAGTGGGTCCCTTTATATTTGACAAAATTAATTAGAACATATTTTAAAAATATTTCCTTTCTTCACCTTATTTAATTTTATGTTAATGCATTCAATTTTTCTTGGTCCTTTTATGAGTTCCATGTTGATCATAGCATGCTGAAGAATATACATCTTGAGCTGATGAACCCAGAGTAATGTTACTTTCTCATTTCAGACATACAGAAGCATATTCCATGCTACCAGTTGTTCAGGTAAGAACCTCAAGGAAACAGATACTGAAAATTTAAAATTAACCCTAATCTGAACTCTTCAAGTGTTAAACGTATATTGTCTAAGAATATCACACAGCTGTAACTATAGTAGCCGTATCAACCTCTTGGAATTACAGATGCAAATTATGCTATTCCTATTTTGGTTCTTTGTATTTTTTTTTTTTTTCATTTTTGTCTATACATATAGAATAGAGATAAAGCATATTGCACTTTCTGGTGACCTATGATACCATATAAAATTCAGAACAATATCAACACACTGAAAAAAAGCATTCCATACGTTCTAACCCCTCACCCTTAATAGTATTATTTTTTTTTTCTTCAAGTGAGATGATTCTCAGCATGCTAAAGTTATTTTTCCAGTCTTATTTCTTCCCCTCTAATTGTCCTAATTTTCTTATAGCTTTTATAATTCTGCAGGAGAATTGAATGAACTTGCCCTGAAGAAAATACTATCAGGCTGTAAGAAGGTATTTTATTCTTAAATCTAAACCATACTGAGGAGCTCACTCAAATTTTGGAGGCTGTTCTGGATACCTCTTGCATCAAGGTTTTTTCTTTTCTCATTTTAAACCTTTTATAGTCCCTCATGCTGCTGGTCAAGGCAGCTAGATCCATTTCCTCTATTAAAAAAAACAGTTAAGCTTATCTTTGACTAGGATTTGCCTACATACGTGTCACAACTTTATTTTGAATTACTAATTTCTCAAGTGAACATTCAAGGATCCCAAAGGAATTGCATCAATTGCCACCTTAAGATCAGTTGAGGTCAGCTCACAAGTGGTTAAGGACCACTACATCAAAAAAAAAACTTAACTTTTTTCCACAGAACAAAATTTTACAAGGGGAAAGTAGAAGCTGAAAAGAAACAGCAAAACAGAAGAAAGCTTGCAGTTTCAGCTTGAACACAGGCTAAGAAACAGACCAATTCAACACATGGTTCTGAAGAAAAGCAGATGGAAATTAGGCTTAGAAGTTTTAAAGGTTTCAAGTTAACTAATTGCTTGACTATGCACCTACTAGCAAACAATTCAGACATGACTTTGCACTGGATGAAACTTGCTTCAGTGATGCACAGGGACATCATGATACAACAGTAACTGTGAATTTTCTTCTGCCTGCAGAGTGTAATAGGATGGTACAAATTCAGACGTAACACAGACCAGACCATGACATTCCGGGAAAGAGTTCTTCATAAAAACCTGCAGTCACACCTATCAAATCAGGGGCTTGTATTCCTCCTTTTAACCTCTAGTGTGATGACAGAAAGCTGTTCTACTTACAGATTGGAACATGCTCTACATCGGCCTCAGGAAGGGTAATGTCAACAGCATGTGCCAAAACTTGAAAGTTTCTCTACTTTGTTGCAATTGAATCAGTAACACTGTATATTTTCCCTTTGAAACTTAATCTTTTAATAAGATTGTTCCTTATGCTGCCACAGCCCAGTTGAAGGCTTAGTCTGGAATTCTATTCTGGGATTGCCCTTTTTTGTCTATAGTGCCAGCATCACCAAGCAGACACTGTCAGTTTATTTACACATATAAGCTACACCTGATCAAATTGTTTTGCGTACGGGACCTCAACCATATATGGTGTTCATCAAAATATTTAAATTGGTGTTAACTTTATCTTCAGAGATATTTTGCTCGCAGGCTAGGCTTAGCAAGCAAATGTTGAATTAGTTGTGTGTTGTAGTCAGAAAGAGGGGAAATTATGGGCATTGCTCAGCTTCTGGTTGCTCTTGGAGTTTGCCTTTAGCCTCATCTGCACATGATGTAATACATTTAGCAAGGATTAACCATACTGTAACCCTTCCATTGGATCCTGAAAGGCCAAAAACATTTAACTTTCAATGAAACATCTTTGGATATTAATAGATCATGTTTTCATACTTATGCATTTTAAGACTTTTCCAGAAAGTCCCTTTGGTGGTTACCAACTTGGGCATGGGAGAACAGCAAGGTTACAGAACAGTGTCCGGTTCCTGTGTATCCTCTGGTTTTGTGAGAGCCATGAGACAACACAGGTACACTACATGTTGTATTTACTGACAGCTGTAGCTTCCCACTACTGTAACTACACTTACTTTTTTATAAAAGCATTTAAGTACTTTTGCAAATGTTATAGCCATACCTTGTTTCACTTGTTGACCTGTTTTCTACAATTACTTATCATTCCATCATACTAGGAAATTAATTCAGTCCCATATTTTGCCAGGAGCTGTCTGTCTAAACACAGGCATCTGGCATTGAAGCTCAAAATGCTTCTTTACTCACTAAAGCTCCTACGAAGTAAGCACTGGGATCACTTGTTTGCAATTATGCTGTTCTATTCCTGGTCACAGGTCAGAATTCTTCCATGAAGATGGGTCCCTACAAGAGGTTCATAAGATAAATGAGATGTACACCACCTTGCAGGAGGAACTGAAGGTAAGCCAGGCAGGCCTGCCTACCTTCATCAGTTCTACAAAACCAAGGCAGCCAAGGGCTACAACATTTTGCACTGCATGAGAAAACAAAGCCATGTCCAAAATATGCATAATCTGAAAGGTCAGCAAGTTCTACTTACTGCGCTGCACACTACATTCTCAAAGCTGAGGATTTAAGTTCCCATTTGATTAGAGTACAATGTTTAATCTTCAAGTCCATGAATAAATTCTCACAAGAGGATTATTCTGAAGGAGTACACTCTGTAGTTTGTTAGATCTCCTTTGCCTGGATGGGATCAAATAAAACGTCTTGCACCTTGTTCAACACAAGGTTTAAGTTAGCTGACAAATCCACCTCCAAATCATTACTTAAGTTTTTACTGCTCTGTGTCCAACTTAAACATGAGTACCTTCAAGGATTTTTCAACAATTTTAAAGTCAGCTACTGTGAATACTGTTAGTCTGATCAACACACTCTTCTTCTTGCAGAAAATATGCATTACAGTAGAAGTCAGTGAACGATCTGTAGAGAAACTCTTAGCAGAGGTGAGCCAATTAAAAGAAGAAATAAAGAGGAAAAAGCAAAAAAATTGTTCAGGTAAGTTAACCAAATGCAAGCCTTGCCCTTCCAAATTGACTCAAGTGGCAGAAGCAGAAAACCCTTCTGAACCTGAGGCAGCCAAAACAGCAGAGGTGCAAGAGGTTCTACAACTCTGACTTTGATTTTTTTTTTCCTCAGGAGAAGACAAAAACCACCCAGTAGAGCCAAAGGAGAATGTTCTCCTTTGCCAGGCACTACAAACATTTTTCCCCAATTCCAGACTTCAGACATGCATTATTTCTTTCAAAGGCCAACAGATATCCAAGAACTGCTGTAACACAGACCATCATATTAATGTCATGGACGAACTAACTCTCATGGTAGAGGAAAGAGACTTCACTGAAGCTGAAACAAGGCATCCAAGCAAGCGTAAGGTCAGGGAGACCACATCAGTTTCAAAGTCATTCAAAAAGTCCAGATCATTGCAGCTTCACCAAGAACCACTTCAAGACCAAGAGGACAGTGATCAGGAAAGGAAGCTTACACTGAGTAGCACTGAAACAGATGACGACGTGTTTGAAAAAACCAGAGATGGAAAGGAATACCCACACTCTCCTACTTTCTGATCTGTCAGATGATTTCAAGCTAAAAACTACTTCTGGTGTATTCCAGTGATGTATCAATCTCTAGCACTGCAAGGATGTATGTAACAGGGCATTTTTGCAGGTTGCTTTTTTTTTTCCCAGTGCACGAATCCTGTTCAGCATAAAGACAAATTCAAGACGACATTCCCTTTGCCTTCCAGAGTTCCATCTTCTCTCTCTCAGGGTTCAAAGCCTATGCTACAGGATGCTATCAGTCAGATAAGCATGTCATATGCTGTCTCAAAGTGATACAACTTCAAGCTGCTGTTGAAGAAATAGTGCTACACTCCTGATGCAGGGAGCATCAAATGAACGCGTTACAGAATTAGCTGTCTACATGAACTGCCACAGTTTAAATACATTAATTTATCCTCAGGAAACCAGCGCTTGTTTACTTCTCCACATCTTACAACCCAGCAAGGGTTAAAACAGCCACCTGAGCTTTAGCAAGACTGGTGAGCAGAGGAAGGGGTCCATATAGCTGCCAGTTTCTATTATTGCTTTAATCTTCCTTCAGACAATAATTTTGAGAGACTTCATGAAGAAAAATAAAAGAATGACTGACATCCACCCCTCAGTCAACCACACATTATGCTAGCAAACCACATTTCCAGCAAACAAGCACATAAACACGAAAAACAGTTTTATTGTTTATTTCTGTACAGTATATCACTCTGGATACTTGATGTTACATAGCTTGGGGTCTGTGATAAATTGTGGGTTCTTAAACATAACTGGCATAAATCCTGTTAAAAAAAAAGATGAAGGTTCTTAGTAGAAAAGTAGTCTTGATTTAGAAAATTCAAAAGCAAAATCATACTTACCAAATACATGAGCTCTTTTAATGGCTTTTGTAATTTCCTTCTGCTTCTTGTTGCACAAGCCTAAAGAGATGAATTATTTTCAACACTAAGCAAGTTATGAGAGCGTGAAAGGCATGTTACTGACAATTCCCTCTAACTTTGATTAAGTCCCTCTAGAAAAATGCATGGGTGCTTTTACCGTTAAATACAAAATGCATACAATTAAAGAATATTTTAATTCTTTGATCCAGGCTACTAAGTCAGGGGAATACTCTTATAAAGTGTATGGAGTTGGGACTAGTTACTTTCAGAAAGACTGCTGATGCACAGTTACTTAGACTCACAAAAATATTATTGCCCCGTATATGGTTTAATTTAATACTTCACATACCTGTGATATGCCTGCCATAAATGGAGCCAGTATATGGAGAAACAAACTGGGAAAGAAGCTACTTAAAATTAAGAAAAATCAAAGTCAGTTTAAGAACTTTTTTTTTGGAGCTTTATGTTACTACTTGTACTCTATTTTTCATTTTTTCATCTGTTTTTTTCAAAACTCAGTTCTACCTGAAGAAAAAAGTACAGCTTGGAGCTAGACAGACTATGCTAGAAGCATAGTCTATACTATGCTTCCATGCTTTGTGGCAGCTGAATTGTAACCAAGGACTCTATTTGTTAAACATCAAAGTTGTCACACATAGTTAGTAGATTAAGCATCTTAGCATGACTACATTATTTGGCCCTTGACCTACACACTCATAAGTTTTAAACTCCTACATATATGGATGGATTATTAAATTTTTTTTAATCACTTTGGACTTACTATACACACATTTAAAAACAGTAAACCAGTTCCCTTCATCCAAGGACAGAAATACTAAAACTCACCTGCACATTCTTGTAGTCCACATTTATTCCACATAAGACACATCTCTTTGGAGGATCTTTGTAGGGGTTCTCCATCTGTATGGGCTGAAATCAGAGAATGATTACCATCTGTAAGCTTCACAAAAAATAGAGAACATTTGTTACTTTTAACCCTTTAATCAATATTTGTCTTGAAACCAGAAGAGATATTTAGTACACCACTGAACTTTCAATAACTTCATTAACTCACTTCTTGGTACCTCACAACTTCAGAGATTTTAAACAAGTAAACAGCCTTTTATATTTTAGTAACAATAACACTAGCAACTCTATTAAATCATTCAGTAAGACAGCGCTTACACCTCTACTTGAAGTCAAAATCTGCAGAAGCTGGTAAAAATGTAGTTCTGTCTGACAAGTCACAAGAAATCTTTTTTTAAAAAGTAATTTCTTGGCAAATGGCCCGAGGAAGCTTCAATGTTCTTACACACATTTTAAAGAGAGAGATTCAGAAATACCTCCCAAGGAGCCTCCTTGGGAGGTATTTCTGAATAGCCTCCTCAAGCTTCAGAATACACCCAGCACCAAATTCCTGCAAGATATGAAAGGTGATTTTTCACTTTGCACAGAGTCACAGAACAGTCAGTGTTGGAAGGGACCTGTAGAGATCATCTGGTCCAACCCCCTGCCAAGGCAGAGTCACCTGGACCAGGTGACACAGGAACACGTCCAGGTGGGATTGGAATGTCTCCACAGAGAGAGTCCATGACCTCAGTTGGCAGCCTGTTCCAGGGCTCTGCTGCCCTCAGTGTAGAGAAGTTTTCCCTCATGCTGAGGTGAAACTTCTTGCGTTTTTAGTTTATGGCCACTGGTCCTTGTCCTGCCGCTGGCTCCACGCCCGAGCTACTGAGATACCAGGTTTAACAGACTCTCGTTAAGATATTGAAATACAGATCCGTGGCGCCTTAACTTCCAGGTCCTGATGACCTCCCTCTGCGCTGTGCTCCCCACAATGGATTCGGGGTCTGATGAGCCCCGAGCTACACAGCAACCAGAGCAAAGTGTTTCCAGCCAGTGCTGGAAACGGTGAGCAGGGGGAGCAGCGGGACATCAGGGCGGGACAGGTCGGGGAAGTCTCACCTGGTCCGAGCGCTCAGGCTGCCCCTCAGGCTGCCCTTCATGGTGCAGGCGGCGCGGCCGCGTCCACAGCTTCGCTGCAAGGGAGAGAGCGACAAGGTTAGCGACGGCGCGGCGCGACAGCCCGCACACGCGAACTCCCCCGCAGCCGCTCGAGACAGAGGGGGAGCGGGAGGGACGCACCGAGAACCAGGCGCGGCCAGCGAATCCGCGCCGCCACGGCCTGCGCCGCCATGACACCCGCACGGCGAGCCGCCCCCCCACTGGCCAATAGCAGTGCGGTGTTCCCGACTCGGGACAGACAATTGGCAGCAGCCTGGCCACGTGCTTTCTCCGGCGGGTTGTTACCAGAAGTCCCCGCTCCCGCCATGGTGGTTGCGCCTCCGTGGTGCAGTCCGGCGGTCCCGCTTCGGGTCCTGCTGCGGCCGTGACGGTCCCGCGCAGCCCCCGCGGCCATGGCGGAGCCTAGGCTCGCCGTGCGGAGAAAGAGCCGTTCCAGTTCGGAGCTCAAGCGGAGCCGGGCCCCAGTGCAGCCCGTTGCTGCTAGCTCGCCGGTGGTTCGCAAGAGACCGAGCTCTGCTGGCGAGGGGCCCCCGGCGGAAGTCCTGGTAGGGGATGGCGAGATCCTGGGGCTGGTGGCGAGGCGGGGGAGCTCCGTCTGGGAGAATGGTGTGTGTCGGGAAGGGCAGTATTTTGTATGAGAGGGTATGCTGCTCTTTGGCTTTAGCTTTAAAAAAAAAAATCATCTCTGTCATCTCTCTGTGCAGGTATTCTCCTACTTGTAGGTTATCTCTTTCACTTAGTCAAAGGGTTTATTCAGAATCTAAGCTGGGTTTTCCTTACAGACGATATTACACAAAATAATTTTGTGTTAAGTTGGGACAGACTTAAGCGACTTGGGTCTGATGTTTGCACTCTGCATGTTACACTGCCTTCTGTGGCATTGCCTCAGGGTGTCAATAACTCCTGTTTCGTTTTTGCAGTGCAGTAATGATAGCGAGGAGGATATGTTCGGTGACTATGACAGCTTTTATGGAAACGATTCATTGATCGCTCAAGTGGATAATATTGACCACAGATACCTGCAGGATAAAAATATGGATGTGAAAGCAGCTGGAGAGATTGTACTTGGGAACTTTCAATCAGGAGTTCACCAGAAAGAGCAAGATAACTTCTTTGCTTCACAAAATGTGGTGGTCCTTAACAGTGACAAAGAGGGGGGTGCCTGCCAAATGCGTGACAGTGACACAGCTGATGGCAATCAAAAATTAACTGAGTCTGTTTTAGATGACTTGCCATTGTCGCAACTTTTGTATTTTGAAAAAATGGATGAACTTTCTTCTACTTCTAGAACATTTCCACTCTCAAAAGGAAGAGATGAACGTGTGAATTCCTTCTCAGACAAAATCAGAGACCCATTGTCTTTTTATACTGGTGTTGAACACCGCAACAGACCTATTGATTCTTCCTCACAGTCCAAGTGTGTTTTATTTAAATCTGAAAGTCTCAAAGATCACCTGAAAAGTGCTATGACTGGGAATGCCAGAGCCCAGACTCTGCAGGTCTCCAAGACCAAGCAGCTCAAAGAAGCTGTTTTATCTGAAGAGATTTTTGTGGCTAGGAAAGCTATTGAATCTTCTTCTCTTGATATAGGCCCTTTTTATGGATTACCTCGCAAGGTTAAAGATTTATTCAGACAACTTCGAGGGATTGAAACACTTTATGGTAGTGTAACCAATGGTCTGTTGGAAAAAAAAAAAGAACTTCTAGTGGAGTATTGTCTGTTTCACCCATTATACTGTAAAAATATTTAAGGTAATGCTTAACATAAACCACATTGGAAAAGTAGTTGTCCTGTTTTAGGAAGTGACTGTTTTGGTGTTTGAGATAGATGGCATGGATAGACAGTATCCGTCTGGATTTCAGAATACTTTAGAAGTCACCATCACTGAAGGCTTTAAGTGCTTTTTTGAGGAAAAGCTCTCAAAGGCTGAGCTCAGAGTGTTCTGAATGAAACACAGGCATTTTCATATTAACTAACATTGTTCCCCTGGGGTTGCTGATAATTCCATTTTCATTTTACAGAGTGGCAGCATGATTGCTTAATGTTAGAATCCCTACAGCAAAGGAAGAACTTGATATACTCATTGCCAACTGGTGGTGGAAAAACTCTTGTAGCTGAAATAATAATTCTCCAAGAATTACTCTGCAGGCAGAAGGATGTTCTGATGATCCTGCCATATGTTGCCATTGTCCAAGAAAAGGTCTGGATACAGTATTTCTGGTACTGCTTTGTTTGATATAAATATTTCATGATATGCTTTGTTTACTTGCTCATGTGCCTGGTTTGCAGTAAGGTTTTTATGAATATGTGATAGGAAGTGAGTGACCTTTTCTAAATGCTGCTCTGACGGTCAGTAATTTTGCAATGGAACAGATACAAATTATGAGGTAAAGATATTGAGTTATGAAGTAAAGGGTGCTGAATTTTGAAATAATGGCTTTTTGGGATGTTTTGTTTAGTTGTGCAGCCTAAGAACTGTGCTGTCCAACTTGCTAAAGAAGTGATCTTGAAATAAAAATGTATTTTGGTATAAAGGGAAAGTTAGTTTTAGAGAACAGATGAAACCCATCTATAATATTTGTAGACAGTTCAGTTTTGTAGCTGGAGTAGATAGTGCTTCTTTCACTAATTGAAGCAGCTGATTGTGGTTGGTTTTCTGTTGAGTTGTTGAGGCAGATCTGAAATCCAAACTGAGCATGAATTTGTTCTCTAATTGATTTTTCTTTTATAGGTTAGGGGTTTATCGAGTTTTGGGATAGAATTGGGTTTCCTGGTTGAAGAATATGCAGGAAGTAAAGGAAGATTTCCGCCAATTAAAAGAAGAGTAAAAAAATCTCTGTATATTGCTACTATAGAAAAAGGACATGCTCTGGTGAACTCCTTAATTGAAACAGAAAGAATCAATGACCTCGGTCTGGTTGTGGTGGATGAGGTAGGCCACAAGATGTACTCCAATTTATCAGGTGCAAGTTCCTTTAGAGTTCTTATAAGCAATTATTTATGGGGGAGCAGTTCTTTGCCTGCTTGGTTTTGCTTAGAGTACTCATCATGAAAATTACTTTTATTTTCTATATTCTGAATTGGCCCATAATTCTAAAATTTTGAAAGTTGTTGTTTTTTTTTTTAATGAAGTATTTATTGCTTTTTCAGAGTAATAGATTTATATTGAGAAATCGACTTTGGTAGTGGTTGATGGTGAATTCCTGCATAACTACTTGTCACGTAGAAGTCTCTAATGGGTTGAAATAAATAATAAATAATTTTAATTTTATGGAATCTACTTTATGAAGCATAGACCTTAATTTGTAGGTGTGAAGCCATGCAACTTTGTGTCTGGTAGTAATGATCCACTGAAACATTGACAAAAATGAAATATACCAAGTAACATTTGGCTGTGAGAACTTCCTGTTGCCGTGGTGGGGCTGAGTTGCCCTACCAAGGGTTGATTATCGGATTGAGTAACCTGTATAATGTCTAATGGGGATTTTAATTCCTGGAATCAGGCTGACTGACCATACTTTAGCACTGCAGCCTCTAAACAGAGGGCAGCTGAAGGACTAACTTCTGTTTTTTCTAGAAGCTGGCTGCTAGGAATGTTTTTACTTTTAAGTGTTGCTTGAACCACATTTTGTTTAAAATTGCCTCAGGCTGGCGAATACAAAGATCTCCACACTGTTTACTGTCAGGAGTTAACTGCGTCAGTTGTGGTCTAGTTAAATGGAAGGTAAATCTTGTCTACATTTGCCCATGAGTCTGTTTTTCTGTGATTCTTAAATGCTTTTTAAGTGAGGTAATACATCTGAACTTAACAATCCAAATTTACACAAGGGATATCTTTAGGAAGTCTAACAAAAACAGTTTTGTAGTATTTCTTTATGTCTATATATTTTGGAGGGCTTTTTAGAAACACTCTCAACTCATTAGCATTCTTGCCTTATCTTTTCCCTTTTGTCCACAGCTGCATATGCTCGGGGCAGGAAGTCGTGGAGCAGTACTGGAAATTACTCTGGCGAAAATTCTTTACATCAGTAGTAAGTCATGGCTACAGTTAATGTCATTAGCATTTTGTAGTTGTGGCCTCTGAGAGAAGTCACTCTCACTTTTTGGATTTGTGCTGTTTTGGCTGCTTTTGAAAAACATGGCTTGACTCCATGAATTAACAGCATATACTCATTACTTGTTAATTGACCCTCTAATGATGTTAGGGGTTTTTTTGAAGCTCTTTTGATACCTCTCTGTGAAATCCTGAGTACTGTCAAATGTCTTCCATTTATTTGTAGGAGCCCTTTAGGCATCCAATTAAATGCTTCTTTTTTTACATTTAAGTCTCAGTTACTATTTTGTAACTTAATATTATTTCTTAGTTAGTTAGTATTTCTTTAGTAGTGGCCTTTCCCTTCAAACCTGCTACTTTGGCATTTTGGAAAGATTGATGGTGAGGAAGGAGTGTCATGACTTAGATACTGAATAGAAGTGTTAAAATTGTCAATGTGACAATAAATTAATTTCAACTTCTGTTTTCCAGAAAAGACACAGATCATTGGCATGAGTGCAACATTAAATAATGTTGGAGACCTGCAGAAGTTCCTGCAAGCAGAGTACTACACTAATAATTTTAGACCGGTCTGTATACAAGATACCAGGAACTAGTAAAGAAGATATTTGCCTTTAAAATCATAGTAAATCTGTTTAGAATTGTATCACACCTTTTGTGCTTAATTGTGCAGTATAATATAAGGCCTGCTATTGCTCTCTAATTGTTAACAATACAGTAAATATACCATGCACTTCTAAATACACAAATGCAATAACCTTTATACTGCTGTGCTAAGGCATTTGCTTCTTTTTAACTTAAGCAATTCCTAAATTACTGCTACTGTGATGAATCACTGTAGTCCATTTGCTATAACTAGAATATGTAGTGCTGGTTCTTGTATGTTATCAGGACAGCATGGTTTATAAGTAGTTCATGGGATACAATTTTGGCATTCTTCATTATGATTCCAGGCTTTATCGAGGCAAATAATTAAAACAATTAAGTTCTCTTAAAAATTCTAAAGTGTGTAAGTATGTATATGACATGTGATGCTTAGAGAAAAGCTGTTTCTGTACATCAGCCATAGCTTTAGAGAAAACTGAGTAATTTAACTAAAATTTCTCTTTGCGGTTTCTACCTTTCTAGGTAGAATTAAAGGAATACATAAAGATACGAGACACCATTTATGCAGTTGACAGCAAAACACAAAATGGCTTTGCTTTTTCACGTCTCCTTAATTTCAAGGTAAAAACAAAGTGCTTATAGTTTCTTAGAACTGTTGTGAAATGCATTATTTTACACTGATTTGCTTACAGGCCTTTTATTGGAGAAATTATTTAAACATGATAATTCAGTTGTAGTACCCATGAGAAAGAAGTGGTAGACTTTGGGAATGAAAAAAACATCCTTAAAATGCTGAATGCTTAACTTGATTTGCACTTCTTTTTGCCTCCTCAAGGTAGAGGTTTCTTCAGTATTTTGACCTGTGAAAAGTAATATGTTTGATTATTCCAGATACTCAGTGTTTTTTGTTTGGGAGTAGCGTTGATCACTCTCAGACAAAACTGAAAGAAGATACCTTTTGGGGGTTTTGCCAGTTTACTACTGCCTTGTAAGGATTCTTTCAACCTTTAAAATGGAAAATGTGTCTAATGGTAGACTGCCAGTATCTCAAGCGTTGCTAAAAGAAAATGAAGTATTAAGGGATAAAGCAAAGAATTTGATTTGTATATCCATGTATCCCTCAAGTTTGATGTCTTTCAAGTGAGGACGGGGAGAAAAGCTTGTCCTACAACTTCTTGGAATTACATCACATTAAATCCAGTGGGAGTATTCAAGCAATGGTCGAGAATGAGTGTTGAATATTTAGGTTACAACTTAATTCCTAGGTTTAAATATCTGTCAAACTGTGCTTATTACAGTATTCTAGTAATCTGGAGAAAGCAGATCCTGACCACATCGTTGCGCTGGTTACTGAAGTTATTCCTAAATATTCCTGCCTGATCTTTTGTCCCACTAAAAAGAATTGTGAAAACGTGGCTTCAATGGTGTGCAAGTACCTCAAGAAGTAAGTTTCTATTTTTTTTTTTTTAATTATATGTGAAATAATTCCTTACAACTTAGGGTTTATTGTCATCTAGTTTGCAAGTGTTTTTCCCTGGTGATTACATGGAGTCATATAAAGTTGCTAACAGCATAAGTGATAGCAAACCACAAAAGGCTTATTAAATAATTTTTTTTTTTAAGTTCTTACCTTTGTACCAAAACAGTTGAAAAAGATGATTGCCAGAGGAAAACCACTGAAGAAAAGAAGGAAAAACATATTAAAATAATCTTTGTGCCCCTTTGGCACTGGTTTCTGGAAGCTTAGAAAACAAACATTTTTCTCTTAGAAAACAAACATTTGGTATTTGGTCATGTACTTTGGTAGCCAGTTGACTATCTCTATTCCCATACCCACTTTGGAAATCTGAGTTGTAAAATCTAAAGCAGCCAGTATTTGTTCTCTTCTGTTGCTGTGTTTCCAAACAAGAAATGCTCTATTGCAACTAAATCAGCCTCCTGTGTATTGCTGTTTCAAAGTTACTGGAAATAACTATTTCTTCAACTTAGATGTTAGAGAAATGAATGATGAACAGAAGTAGACAGTAAGCATGTCTCTTGGTTTTTATTTTCTTTTTGGTTAATGATCGGTCAAAGTCTAAAGAAATGCTTTTCCTCCTCCAAGAGAATTTAGAGCTCACAAGGGGAAAGAAAAACAAGATCTCATCAAGAACCTGAAGGGTATTGGAAATGGAACTGTCTGTCCTCTTTTGAAGCAAACAATCCCTTTTGGTATTGCCTATCACCATAGTGGGCTTACAAATGATGAAAGAAAAAGCATAGAGGAAGCTTATTCTGCAGGTGTCCTGTGTCTGCTTGCTTGCACAGCCACTCTAGCTGCTGGAGTGAACCTACCAGCTAGAAGGTTAGTAGCCAAAAGATTTAATTTTTGCTTTGTAAAAAAAAAAAAAATTCTTTAGTAAGTTGGAAATCTCAGTGGTATTTAAAGTGTGTTTGTGCTTTTACCAGCAAATTGGAAATATAAAGGATGTTGTGTTCAATTTGGGACACAAGACTGCAGCATTCATGTAGGAACTGTGAATCAGTAGGAAGTACCTCAGAGTGTATCACTGAAGAGCACTTATGTAAATGGATTAAGGAAGTTTTAATAAATTAAAAAATGTTTTAATGTTTTTAGTAATGTTATTCAAAAGAACAGTGATTTCTTTAGATACTTTCCTAGGAACAGTGTTTAAATGGTAAAATAAACCTTTTCTAAGGAGTTGCAGTTGGAATATGTTTCAAAACAAAAATGTGTTATCTTTTTTTATGCAAGTTTTGATGTTAGGGCTGCTGTACTCTGTGTGACCAAAGATTGCTTGCTAAGAATCCACTTCTGTGTGCACATTTAATACACCTTAAATAGTTTAAGGCTTTACAATTGATTTACATATCTGTCCAAAGAGGTGAATTTGATTTTTATTAGTAACAAGGTAAGGGGCTCATATAAACAATGAATTTAAATTTCTGACATTTCATTGCTGCTTTAGTAATTTGAATATAAAACATAACTTATTCAAGACATCTTTGCAGGGTGATTCTCAGAGCTCCTTATGTTGGCAATGACTTCCTGAAGAAGAACCAGTATAAACAAATGACTGGCAGAGCTGGTCGAGCTGGTATTGACAGTGCTGGAGAAAGTATTCTCATAGTGCAAGAAAAAGACAAACACTTGGTAATTTTTACAAAGCTGTTGGTAATTTAAATTGCTGAGTTAAGGTGGTGGAATAAATGGGAAGAGCCAAGCTGCCTAGCTTAATTTTTGTTCACCTCTTAAAGTTGTAAGTATTTGATTTATGTAATACATAAACTTCCTTTATGTAGCTTGTTTTCACTTGGGAACTGTAAACTTTCAATGTTTACCCTTATTTTCTTTGTAAGATTAATCATGCATGTCAGTTTGATTTTTTTTTTTTGATAGTATAAAATTAATGCATGAATATTCCTCTGTACTAATATATTCCTTGCCTCTTTCAGGTTCAGGATTTAGTTCACAGTCCTTTGGAGAATTGCTACAGCAATCTTCTGCTGGAGTTGACCAAGGGAATCCAGAGCCTGTTGTTATCTTTGGTTGGACTGAAGGTATCAGTTAACTCTTCTCTGTGAGTAACTTAAGTGCTTGGAAATGCTAAGAATATGTCACCTGTTGATCCTATAGAGAAAGACAGACTGCTTAAACACTCAGGCTTGCAAGTTCAGAAAAGCTTTAATCAAATTTTTGTCCTTATCTGATTAGATCTTCTCATTTAACTCAATAAGTAATCCTCTAACACAACAATTACCTTATGTGTAAAAGCAAAAATTGTATATATCTTATTATACAATAGAATATTAATATTTCTATTCCTGATACTTCTTTCAAAATACAAATAGAGACAGTGGAAACAAGTTAACATGATGCGGTAGCTAGAATAATAGAACAGATGGAGAGCAGTCCATCAGATCCACCACTGAGAATCTATCATTCTATTTGTTGAGGTCTATTTATAGAAACACAAGCTCTTTCTTTATGCAGTAATTTTTTCTTATGTCTTATTAAACATGTGAAAATATAACTTTAAATATGCTAATCATTTCCCAAACTGGTGCAGATAGCAGTTACCCATGAGGAAGTGGACAATTTTATGTGCTGTACACTGCTGGGCATTCAGCAGCAGCTGCTGTCTAAAGAGAAGAGCCTCTCAGAGATAATTAAAGATGGGCTGGAAAATCTAATAGAAAAAGGACTCCTAAAAGGAAGAATAACTGAGAAGGACCACAATTCCAAATCTGCACTGACAATCACACCCTTGGGTAAAGCTACATATAAGGGTATGGAGTTTTTTATTCTTATTATTAAACTGCAATGAAAAATAAGTTGTCAAGAAAGAGTTTTACTACATGATATAGACTGAAAATGGGAGTGAAGTAGCACATGACTGAAAGTGATGTGAATGAAGTGTGGTAATATTGATCCCCCTGGGAACAAAACCAGAACTGTACCCCTAAAAAAAAATCACTTAATTGATCTAGTTTTGTAATTGAAGTGGCTCAGGACCTTGTTTTACAATTAATTGTTATAAATAAGTTATTGTAAACAGAAGGATTTCTTGGAAAGCTTAAGAGGGAAAGGGAGCATATGACATGCAGGCCAATTATAATAAAAATAAATATATCAGGAAGTTCTGTTTTCTTGTCGTATCATAAATGTTTTGGGGTGTGGAATACAGTTGAAATAGGATGAATCTGACGGGTTCCTTCAATCTACAAAATAATTGTAGGATTTCAGTAAAGCCAAGACATTTCACAAGCACTCTGAAACCACACAGAATAAACATACATGGAAATAGGTGATTGCCTTTCCTCAGCTTTGCTTCACTACTCGTGTTAGGTTAGAACAGTAATTCAGGTTACAGATATTTCTCTCCGGCTCAAATGGCATAACAAGCTTTTGTGGAAGTAAAGACAATACTGATTCTATGTTAAAGTGTACTTCATTTAACTCTGTGTGCCTGTTTATAATTGTGCTTATTCTTACTCTGTATGCTTATTCCAGGCTCAATAGACTTGGCATACTGCAATATTCTGTACAGAGAATTGAAAAAGGGTTTGGAGGGGCTGGTTCTTGAGAGCAATCTTCATCTCCTATATCTGTCAACTCCCTATGATATGACTTCTACTTGTAGCCCAGATTGGATGATATACTTGAGACAGGTGAGAAATTGCTAGCAAACATGCATTGGGGCATTCAGTAATCCTGTGTATTAAATTTGCAGGGGGTTTGTACACATAGGACATGAAGTGGGGTAACAATCTGATGGCAAATATGCTATTTTTTTTACTGGGGGTGCACTAAAAATCTGTTTAATTCTGTTAAAATGAGGCATTCAGAGATGGACAGTTGCAGATAATTCAGACAAGTAGGCAAAGAAGCCTCAGAGCTGCCTGTGACTGGTGACTGTAGTACTACTCAACTTATACTATAGAGATATTGAAAAACATTGTTGCACTGTGAACAATGTACTTGTGTTTTCCATGATATTAAAATAACTAAATATCTGAAAATTCTTTATGAAATTTTATTTTAGTTCAACCAGCTAAGTGCAGCAGAGCAAAAAGTAGCAGATATTGTGGGAGTACCTGAAAGCTTTATTACAAAAAAGGCTTCTGGTCAAGCTGTCAGAAGGGTAGGTTGGCGATTTCTCATAATAATTACTATTACTTACTAATTACTGTCTAAGATGACAGTTTAGTAATTTCATTTTATTATTTGCAAATTCCAGATTATTTTTATGCTAGTATTGTTTATTGCTGTTCTGATTATTAAAGTTCTTTTAAGCTCATTCGTTGATTTTCTTAATGTTTTTAATGTCCTTGTGTGTAGTATAGAAATGTTTTAAAGCTGTGAAGGGAGTAGAGATGAGAAGATTTGCCTTGCAGTACTAACAGAACATCTGCAGTGTGATATTGGCTCTGAATTCTAGCTTGTCTTATTCCTAGAATGTGGACAATGCTGTGGTGAACAGGTTCTACCTGACATTTGTCCTTTATTCACTACTGAAAGAGACCAATATATGGAGTGTTTCAGAGAAATTTAATTTGTCCCGGGGATATGTGCAGAATCTCCTCAATTCTGCTGCCTCCTTTGCATCCTGCCTTCTACATTTCTGTGAGGTACTGTGTTAAAGAATGTAAATAAATTCTTTGTGGCTTGGTTTTACAAACTCTGGAGATTTTTTCATCTTACTTTAGAACTGAATACAGGTGTGGTATTTCACCTTTCCTGTGCAAAAATGTTTCTTTGCCTTTTCTATTATATGTTATTTTTTCTGTTGAGCAAAGCTCAACATTGTCATACAATGACATTTCTGATAGTAAAAGCAAGCTTTATGCACTAAGAATGTGAACATATACAAATTGTACAGGGTGTTGATCACTGCCAGTGCTGTTGGTGAAATTACTGAAATAATACATTGCTTCAGAATTGCCCCACCTTTGGGATGTTTAGGTGAAGAATGCTGAATACACCTCTGCAGCTCTCTGAAAGGATGACTTAGAGAGATAATAGTGCTTCCCTTATCTAAAAGACAAATATATACTTTTGCCTTAGTAGAGTTTTGTCAGTCATATTTCCCAAATACAGAACTTTGGAGCTGATTTTTAGCAATCTTTGTCTCTGCAGGAATTGGAAGAATTCTGGGTTTATAAAGCCTTGCTGATAGAGCTTACCAAGCATTTGACATACTGTGTTAAGACAGAACTCATCCCTCTGATGGAGGTAGCAGGGGTTCTAGAGGTCAGTAAACCTGGCTCCATGAAACTTTTCAAGTTAACTTGTGTGCTAAATGTTACTGTGCCTTTCAAGTGTATCTGGAAAACCAAGTAATTTGTTACTGGGAATTCAGCATAATGCAGATATTCCATAACAGTCTGGAGGTTGGGAGAAAAGTGATTTGTTTAGGAAATGGGAGCTGGGCCCTATGGTTTTCTGGCTTCTGCCACAGCAACTATGAAAATACTATGTTTGGACAATAATTTAGCTGTATACTCAGTTGGAAGTTGGAGTCCTGCATTTTGGCCACAATAACCCCCTGCACCATTATAGGTTGGGGAATAGTGTAGCTGGACAGGGCCCAGGCAGAAAGGTACCTGGGGGTACTGGTTGACAGCTGGCTGAACGTGAGCTAGCAGTGTACTCTGAAGGCCAGTGGCATCCTGGCCTGTATCAGGAATAGTGTGGCCCACAAGAGCAGGGAGGTCATTCTCCCTCTGCACTTGGCACTGGTGAGGTCACACCTTGAGTGCTGTGTCCAGTTCTGGCCCCTCAGTTTAGGAAGGATGCTGAGATGCTGGAGCGCATCCAGAGGAGGCAACGAGGCTGGTGAGGGGCTTGGAACACAAACCCTGTGGGGGACGACTGAGGGAGCTGGGGGTGTTTAGTCTGGAGAAAAGGAGACTCAGAGGTGACCTTATCGCTCTCTACAACTTCCTGAAAGATGGCTGTAGTCAGGTGGGGGTCGGTCTCTTTCTCCAGGCAACAGCTGACAGAACCAGAGGACACAGTCTCAAGCTGCATCAAGGGAAATATAGGTTGGATATTAGGAAGAAGTTTTTTACAGAAAGGGTGATAAAGTTCTGGAATGGTCTGTCCGGGGAGGTGGTAGAGTCACCATCCCTGGATATGTTTAAGAAAAGACTGGATGTGGCACTCAGTGCCATGGTTTAGTTGAGGTGTTAGGGCATGGGTTGGACTTGATGATCTTTAAGGTCTCTTCCAACCTAGTAATTCTGTGAATTCTGTGGAAAACAGAGTCCGGGTTTCTTTTGTGGTAGGGATTCTTCAATTCCTAGGAGTAAGGAGGAATAAGAATTTACATATGTAATTTAGAAGATCCTTACAGAAATAGGCTAAGTCATGTTGGAACTGCATGTATTTTAAATAAGAAATTTAACTACTCTCTGAATCAAAGACTCCTATTAAAACAAAAGCTCTTTTGGGACTTCAGTCCAAGGTTCTACTCCTTGCAAAATTATTTCAATTGCCTGTCCAGCATATTGTAGAATCAGGTTGTCAGAAAACCGTTGAATGTAGTAGCAGTGAAGTTTTAATCTGAGAAGCTAAACAAGACAGACACCTCCAAAGAATGTGGGACTGTCATGCCTGTCAGTGACAGTGAATGCAGAAAACATGGCAACAAGAGAAGACAGCAGCATTGGTATCATCTAGGCTCAGAGAAAATAAAGGCAAATGGATTCATAAGAAGTGGATAAGATTGCTAGGGTGGTAAATCTTAGTGGCAAACCTGTGCTTTTAGGCTGTAAAGATTCTCAGTGAGTATTCATGTTATAAAAAGAGAATTGGATTGATATGCAGAATGAAATGTTTGAGATTGGTGCAGAGAGTGGCATTTACCAGTAATTCTTTATCTCCTGTTCTGATAATCTAACACAATTTTGTACTTTCAGGCACGAGCAAAACAGCTTTACAACGCAGGGTACAAAACTTTAGCCCACTTGGCTAATGCAAATCCAGAAACTTTGGTGGGGATGATTGAGCACTTGTCACGACATCAAGCCAAACAAATAATTTCATCTGCAAAGGTGAGTTAGAAACAAAGCTATAAAAACCTGCTTCAGAACTCCAGTATGTCAAAAGTGGATGTTTGAATGACATTAAAACAGAAGAATTCAGTTTACCAGTAAAAGCATTAGTGGACATTTGTGATCTAAATGCTGATCGGTACTAAAAACAATCTGTTGTGTACAGCCAAGTGGTGCTGCTTTTCAGAGAGGAAGCAAAAGGCAAGAATGCTTGACAGCTCATCTGATACTTGAAATGCTCTGTTCTGCTGATATCTCAGGACTTACCTTACAGAAGTTCTAGTTCTATTGGTGACAAAAGAATAGGATTTGTAGGGTTGTAGAAATGGAAACCAACAAGATGCAGGATTAACTTTACCTGTTAACTTCACTTATGTCATGCCCTTTTATTTTTTCCTGTCTTTTCCATTTTGAATATGCAGGGTCTGTAACAAACACTGAGTTGTGTCTAAACAAAAACTGCAGGAAGTACTTCATCAAGGGATGGTATTCTCTATCTCCATTCATCCTCTGCTGTTGCAATGGTATTGGCTTCATGTTAGATTCTACTAAAAGAGCAAGCTTCTGGTGAAGTAAGGGAATGTCCAGAATAAAAGGATGGGTGATTGGTGTAAAAATAAGGCAGTCAATTAGAAAGTTTTGGTTTGCACATTCTCATGAAGTAAACATACCAGTTTTGGGGGTTGTGTACTTTAAAGGTCATGTTCCGATAATGTTGTAGGCTTCCTGCTGCTTTTTTCATTTGCTGCTGTGGGAGGCAAAAGAAAGGGATATATGCAGATTGCTTATCTACATCAAGGACAAATCTAGAAAGCTACCCTACTCTCATGCTCAGATACTAAATTCATGGAGTTTTCTCTAACTGAGAAGTTAGAGTGCTTGCATGGGGTTCTGTTCATCTCCATGCCAACAACAAACAGTTCAGGGCTGTGGATTAAACAACTGCTGATATCAGGAGTCTTGTATGTCTGGTGTAAAATGCTGTAGTAAGAAATTTCAAATAAAGGAAGTAGTTAGCTTGGCAGGCACAACTTAAAAATGTTTATTCTAACATGGAAAACGAATGTCTAAGGTTAAAAATGTTGCTTAACAGTTCCAGACAAAACTGTTCATATTCTGTAAATTGGTGTATTATGTGATGGCAGAATCCAGAAAATCATCTCTGTGCTGTATGAATTTTTGTGTGATTGCTTTCTATATGGGTGTAAGCTAATAGACAAAAAAATGCTGGCTCTTTGATGCAAAGCTGCTGCGGTCCTGGGAGCAGCACAGCAGTCTTTTACAGATCCAGGTGCAAGTTTGGAAAGAAACATTGGTGTTTTAATCTGCCTGAGAGTTATAGCTAATACTTGTATTTGTGTTCTAATTTTTGTTTTTCTTTGTGTTTTCTTGTTGTAGATGCTGCTGAGTGAAAAAGCTGAGGCTTTACAGGAAGAAGTCGAAGAACTCTTAAAAGTGCCAACAGATATCCCAGGGACCCGCTGATTGTCATGGAAAAAAGTAATGAATCCAAAATTCAGATATTTTAAAGTTTTTAACTCTCCTGTTTAAAGCCACTGTAATTTAATAAATATTTAATGTCTTTTGTATACCACAATTTTGAGTGATTTCTGAATTCAGAAGTTGACAATTGTAAACAAGGTGCCCTGATGAAGGCAGGAATGATGCATCTGACTCCATCTTATCAGAAGGCTAATTTATTACTTTATTATACTATATATTAAAGAATAATATACTATATATTATACTATTATATTAAAGAGTACTATACCATACTAATGAATACAGAAAGGATACTTACTGAATGCTAAAAAGATAATAATAAAAACTCGTGACTCTTTCCAGAGTCCTGACACAGCTTGGCCCTAATTGGCCAATGAGTCAAAACAACTCACACCTGAGTCTGATCAGGCAATCACCTTTGGATAAACAATCTCCAAACACATTCCACAGAGCACAACACAGGAAAAGCAAATGAGATAGGAATTGTTTTCCTTTTCTCTGAGGCCTCTCTCACTGCCTTTCAGCTTCTGAGGAGAAAAACCCTGGGTGAAGGAATTTTTTCAGGGACTGTGAATGCCACAGTTGACTTCATTTGAAGGTTTGGATTGTGAACTTCTTGAGCAATAGGACAGAATTCTCTTCATTCCTAGTTTTAGACATAGCCCTAGGAGTGCTTTGGGAATTGGACTGACTGCTTTGTGTGTACTTCTGCTGGGAGCTTATGCTCACAGCTGACTTAAATAATATCTTTGGATATTCTCTTTAGGACACCTGCACTTGAGTGAGCTACCCAGAAATGCCTGCTTGCAGGATTCTCTGTACTCTAAGTGTAGCTAATGGAAGGAGCTGCAATTCATAACAAATAAGTTGTCCCAGAGTTGTGCAAGAGATCATAAATGATGCCTAGTTTAGTCTTTTTTTAAAATGCAGATATCAAATTCATATTCAGCCTCTGGCAATTCCCTGAGATAATTCTTTCAGGATGCCTTTCAAGCAGTCTTCCAAACAGAAGGTTTACTTTTTAAAAATATTTTTAATTTCTTGCTTAAATGTGAAGACTAAATAAAGATGAAGTCTTAAAGAACTGACATTTAAGAAGCCCTGTTGAGTTCTGAGAGTCTATGAGCACGAGTCAGTCACCCTAGTCAGGATTTTTAAAGGCATCTGAACCTGATTTGCTCCAGCAAAAAGTTAAGCTTCATTAAAGAAGATTTGAACCTACTTTAGAACCTACAGTAGCCTGAACCTTCCTCAGTTGTGACACAGTAAACTTCTAAGCTGGTGTGTAGTACTTGACAATGGCCTGCACATTAAGACAGACTTGAAAGCTGGGGCAGCCTGATGTGTTAAATTACAGATTCATGGACTGATCTGGGTTGCAAGAAACCTTAAAGATCATCTAATTCCAAACCCTCTGCCATTGTCAGGGACACTTCCACTAGACCAGGTGTTGAAAGCCTCACCCAGCCTGGCCTTGAAGACCAGGCACAGGGCATCCACAACTTCCTTGGGCACCCAGTGCCAGTGCTTCATCACCCTCACATTAAGGAATTTCTTCCTAATATCCAGTCTAAATATCTCTTCTTCTGGTTTAAAGCTATTCCATCTTGTCCTATCACTATCTACACCTCTAAAAAGTCTCTCTCCCTCATTTGTTGTAACACCTGGAGTCTTCTCTGTGCTGAACAACCCCAGCTCTCTCAGCCTGTGTTCATAGGAGAGGTGCTCCACCCCTCTGAGCATCTCCATGGCCACCTCTGAAGCTGCTCCGACAGTGTCCATGGCTTTCTTGTGCTGAGAACCCAAGATCTGGATGCAGTGTTCTAGGTGGGATCTCATGAGGGCATGAAAGTAGTTTTGAATTATGGGAGCCAGTGTAGTGGCACACCTAAACATGGCATTTCTGTGTAAAATTTGGTCTCAGTAAAAGAAAAGCAAGATAAGCCTTAGTTAAACTGGGGGCTTGATAGGTTAATTGTGTTGCGGTTCTAGAAATAAACAGAAAGGTTTTTAAATCCAGTGAGGATGTTAGATGTTGAATGCTTGATAGAAAGTGTTTATGGTGAAAAACTGATGAAAATGTTAATATTCTACTGCTCATTCTGTTGTTGCATTAGTGAAATAGGTAACAACTGAATAAATTCTTTATAAATCTTTATTTGGCATAAACATGCCTCTAAACCCATACTTGTGATATTTCATAGTGGCTTACAGGGTTTGGATAAATGCAATATTTGACTGCTTTCAGTATTAAACCAGGTCAGGAATTTAAAATCAGCACTTTTTAGAGGCAATGTGATTCATTTCCACTCGTAAACTGAGTGCCTACAGGGGAATCCTGTTACTGATATTGAAGTGCCTGAGGCACAATTGGATTTGGAAACATGAAAAAATGTGAAGTTGGTCCTCAAGGGCAGAAGCAATATTTGCCATGACTTGAGGCAATATGTAAGTCTGTCTCTTAATGCCTTGCCCTTTTAATTAAGATCTACTTTTGACCAAATGATAGATAACATTAAATTCTCTATTGGTTTGTGTTACGTTCAAAAGACAGATGATGCTCACTCCAGCATAACAGTGAATACATATCTAAGCAGAAGATGTAGTACCCGCATAAGAAAACGCAACTACCTTAGAGGTTTATTGGTACTTGATGGTGCTTTTCCAAAGTTTGGTAGAGTTTTGTGTGAATTTGACGGGGCAAAGAACTCCAGGAAGTTACTATAAAATTATTCACTCTTAGTACTGAGTTACTGCAATAATAGATGTTATGGAAATAATCCATTAATTGCTGCATCTATTACAGAATAGTTAATGAGCCAGTAACATCTGTCACAATTCTTTGCATATTTGTACTTGTGCGCTAATTAAAGTGTACATTTTATGTATTTATATAGCAGAGGGGAACAGCAGGAAAATATCATTCCTGCCACTAGCTAAATGCACCCTCACACTATGCATGACCATAATGGCCACAACTGCTACAAGATCAGGTTTTGATGAGATACATGTTTAGAAAAAAAGTCAAGTATTCCCTACAAATGCCAGAGCTCCTGTGAAAATGGTAGGAAAAGCTGGTTTGAAACAAGAGAGTGGTTTTAAATCTGCATAAAGCTGGTCTGGAAAGAAAAAGAGGTTGGCAATTGTTGTCTCTGCTGTTCTCTTCACCCAGACTGTGCTCTGCCTTGATAGATGAGTGCAATTCCCTTAAGGCTTTCTCTGTGACCTTAGAGAGGATCAGAAATTAAATGAAGCTGCACTAATTTGCACTGAAACTTTGCTATATGTAGCTTGTCTTATTTTCCTGAAATCAAGCTTATCAGGCAAAGCAGTACATGTATTTCATACTGCTTGTATTAATATGTGATTAAATACTTTTCATATAAAGCTTTCTTACCTGGTCTTTTCCCCTGAGTGGAGATGGGAGAAGAGAAAAAAAGGAATACATCAGATGCTGCTCATGGTATTTTTGTACTGCCAGATGATGCTCAGTGCTTCGGTGGACTAATTTATATATATATATAAAACACTCAGGTGTTGGAATCAATATGCATTAGTTTGGTAAATGTCTGTTATGGGTGAATGTGCTATGGGAAAACTTATGCTGAGGATGGATTCAAGATATTTTGGAAAGCAAATATTTCTCACTTGCTTCAATGGGATGTTTGTATCCTAAGGCCTGTGTTAAAGGAAAAGAAGCAACATTGATGAATTTATCTTATTTCCATGTGATATAATGGTAGATGCTTCAAAGCTAAGTAGGTCATAAAATATGCTCCGTCAGATGTTCCTGCCAATGTCTTCATAACCCACAGTAAATTGGATGAGAGCTATTGTGTGTGCAAGTCTGTTCAGGTGTGGAGAAATGTTCTGACCTAAAACTTCAGAGCATATTTCTTAGTCTTTATTTCTATTCACTCCACTTTCCAGCTTGCCCACATAGACCAGTTCTTGTGTTTGTGTGATTCCATTTTGTCCTGGTTCAGGGCAAATTTGGGAGAGAACCCCCAAAGGGCTCCTCTAGGAAAGCAGATTCAATTGGCCCCTCCCCCCATCTGGTCTGGGAGAAAATACCTCCTTGGAGAAAAGTGGAAAAAAACTGTTTTTTAAACAATAAAACCTAAACAATATTAAACAATAAAACCCCTTGCTGCTCCAAAAGAGATGACAAACCCAGAAAGTCCCCTCCCCAGGTTGCAGTTCAGCTCACTCAGTCCCTTATCAGTCCCTCTGGCGCTGGAAATGTCGCGGGCCAGGCCCGGCCCGGTGGCCACAGGTGTGAGCCGCCAGTGCTCCTCTGGGTGTTCAGTCCAGAGCAGGTTTAAACAGGTCCAAAGAAAAGGGAGAAAAAGAAAAAAACCACAGTCCAGGGAACTTCTTTGCCTCAGCTAGCTAAACTAACTAAAGCAAAGGAGAGCTCTGTCCCGCTGTCTGTCCATCCGCAGACAACACAGTCTAGGAGCAGGAATGTGGAGGAGTGAGTTCAGTGTCTGAAGACAAACTGCACGCTTCTTCTCTCCCCCCTTCAATCTCTGGAACAAGTCTTAAAGGTGCAAAACTTATTATTCAGCACAAACAGAACAAGATGATTGGGGATAAAAGCATCATATAGTCAACCTAGGATACCTTTCTTCCTACTAGTTATGATTCCGTGAACCTCTACATAACTTACTGAAAACTGTCTCCCTGGAAGGACTAGTAAGAGAGTCAGGCTTAGGATAAGGTTTGGCTGTTAATTTTCATTGTGTGAATGAGACCTATTACATTGCTATGTTCTGGAAAGCCATTTCCACATGAGTTAGTCCTGCCTAGCTCTCACTTTGTCCTTCCTTTTAAAGCTTCATTTAATCTCTGTGTGCACATCAGAGAACTGCTAAAATCTAGACCCAAGGTGTTATTTCCATCTCTGAATAAACAGGGTGTGCCATCTCAGACTCCCATAACCATCTGGGTTCAGAAATAAAACCAGCAGGGAGTACTGAGAGCTGTGTGCTGTCAGGACAAGGTCTGGATGCAGGTTTGGGGCAGAGAGGAAGGATAGCTCACAAAGCCACTCTGACAGGCATCTCTGTTTTTACAGTTTCCATGCTTTCTTGGCATCAGCTTAGCCCTAATTTCATCTTCCTGAGGCTTCTTACATAGAAATAGAGCAGTATCCTGATACAGGTCAGCTCTGTTCATCTGTCCAAACATCTGTGTCAAAAGAATTGTTTGCCTTTTGCAAAGGCAGCTCTTCCCTTCTGAACTCCCTTAATATACACAAGATAAAGTACTGACATATATATAGATACAGGTATAAATATAGCAGTTATTGGTGCTTTCCCAGGAACAGCAGAGGTGTCCCTGCTAGCAATAGCACATTGCTGCTGCTGCTAGTTGAAATTCCTGGAAGGTTTTATTTTTAGTTCTTTCTAGTTATAAAAACCTAGTCATCACAGGGTGTCTAATGGCATTACTGGGAGAAGTAGAACTGTCTGATAGGAGCTGCAAGACCAAAGCATTTGAATGTCACAAGGCAGGGGATAGGTTTTGTGTGAAATGAGGAAGAGGGATGGGACGCTTGTTTGTTGCTGGCTTCAAGTAACACTCAAGTGGGCTTAAGCCTAGTCCTAGTTCTTTAGTGCTCCCCTTGTAGTTCACAGGGCATTGCTCAAATTCTGCCCTGATTTCCATAAGTCCAAATACATCTATACTGAGCTACCCTACTCTGCAATATTTAAAAATGTGTATAAAACCATGTGAAAAATGCCCAGGCAAAAGCTGCTACTTTTCATTTAGTACCTTAAGCTAATGTTGGAAGGCATTGTTTTCCAGCAACAAGGTTTCGCAGGCTGTTAAAAACACAACACATGCCAGACTTCATGTGCATACATCTGTACACAGCAACTGATCCCAAAACATAGCCTTGACCATTTGAAATACTCACCTTGTGCCTTTGCTGTGAGGAATACCATACAGTAGCAAGTCAGCCAAAATACGTCCTGTCAAAGAAGAACATGTAGGAAATAAAGGCAGAAGTAGGGAATTCCAACAGAAAGAAATTGTGTCCAGGCTACATCTTGCCTGACAGCTCCTGACCTTTCCTGCTGCACCTGTGGAACCAACCTTAGCTAGATTTGCAGCAATGATTTTTTCTCACACTGAACTACATTCTTATATCCTTAGTTTACCCATGGGGCTGGGCAGTTTGTTTGGTGCTCCAGTCATCAGCTGATAGATGAGCTATTCCTCTGGCAGATAGTCACCCCAGCCCTTCCTCGGGTGTAGGCATATAATTGGTGCTGCACCTCCAAAATGGGAAGCATTTCCCTGACTAAGATACTGAGACAGAAGCGTCACTGATGTTTCCTTTTTGGCAGGGCTGTTCATGTGCTTATCAAAACCAGAGTTAATTTGGTCAAGTTCTTCTAGTTTCGGTGGAGAGTTACTTAATAGTACAAAAATGTAGAGCAAGCAGGAACAGGAAGGGCCAGGCAGGCAAGCACTTGAGCCACAGATTAATGCCCCAACTTCAGTGTGTGTGGGAAGTGCTGCACCTGAATAAAGTAACAGATTAGCAGCCTGTTCCAGCAGACAGCCATTTTCAAAACAAACTTCCTAAGAAATATGGATGCTTCAGGATTAATTGGTGCAGGTGGGAAATGTAATGGTGGTGTTAAATGTAGTTGTTTAGAAACTCTGAAAATGTTTCACTAGTGTGCATAGAAACTTAGAAACATTCTTGCAGCCCAGGAAGCAAATTGATTCTGGGTTGCATCAAAGGGAGAGAGGGCAGTAGGTCGGGGGGGTGACTGTCCCCCTCTACTCCAGACTCCATCTCTGATACTGCATCCAGCCCTGGGCCCCCCAAAACAAGAAGAATTTGGACCTGTTAGGAAGCCACAAAGGTGATCAGGGGGCTGGGACAACTCTCCTTTGAAGAGAAGCTGAGATAGTTGGGGTTGTTCAGCCTGGAGAGAAGAAGGCTCCAGGCAATTTCCAGTACCTGAAGGGATGACAAGAGAGCTGGAGAAGGACTTTTTACAAGGGCATGGAATGCTAGGACAAGAGAGGAATGGCCTTAAGCTGAAGGAGGGTCCGTTTAGGCTGAATGTTACAAAGAAATTCTTTACTGTGAGGGTGGTGAAGCACCGGCAAAGGCTGCCTAGAGAAGTTGTGTATACCCCATTCCTGGAAGTGTTCAAGGCCAGGCTGGATGGGGCTTAGAGCAACCTGGTCTAGTGGGAGGCATCCCTGCCCATGGTGTAGGGTTTGGAACAACCCAAGCCATTCCATGACAGACACTAAGCCATACCTGCTCCATGGCTGCAGCTGGCTCTTCTCTGACAGGCCTCCCCAGCAAGGTCAGCTGCTGCCAAAGAAGGAGTTTCGGTACAGACTGGATTCTGCAGGGAGCACCTAGAGGGCAGACCCAGAGCCTGCCTGAAACCTTTTTGTAATAGTAATTCCAAGTTTCATACCTCTGCAATTAGGACAAACACTTATTCCAACAGTATGGACTGCTGCAACAGTCAGGTTTCAGCCTGACAGGCCTGTGTGCTGCTGGGAGTCGGTTTCCCGCAGTGAAGGCCGCAGACGGGGTGCCAGGCTGACATCCCAGCCCTGGAGAGACAACGTTCAGTCCTGTAGACATTTTCCAGCCCGCTGGTTGTACACGGAAATGCTCAGGGCCGCCCGGGCAGGGCGGGATGTTGGAGGAGGCGGCTCCAGCAGCAAGGCTGCGAAGGTGTGAGCAGGAAAGGAACCAGCTGTAAACACGAGTTCATTTTGTAATGGTTGAGGCGTTTGGGCAACGCCGGGTGTAGGGTGTCTTGCTGCTGATTTGAGGCTCGAAGATGCTGTTGGAGCTCCTAAAGAGGGTGAGGAAGGTCCTGCTCACGCCAGCGCGGTCCTCCCCGGCGGGGAGCGGAGCGCTGCAGCTCCGGGCCCTCCCTCCGAGCTCCTCGGGGGTGGTGCCGGCGGCGCCGGCGCGGCGGGCCAGGAGCGGAGGATGCTGCTGCCGCTGCTGCCTTTCCTGCTGCTGCTGCCGGCATTGGCCGAGGGGCACCGGGCGGCGATGCTGCGGCTGGGGCTCCGGGACAGCCCCCGAGGGGAGGTGAGTCCGGCTTTCCTCTCCCTCACCCTGGATGCCAGCCTCGCCCGGGACCCGCGCTATGTCCTCTTGCTCAGGTGAGCCGCCTCTCGCCCAACTGGGCAAAGGAGAAAGAGTCTTCAGGGGGAGGAGCGGGACATCCCGGCAAACGCGCTGCGGAGCGAGCTGGGTGGAACGGGGAGTCCCTCACCCCTAGAAATGGGGTCGGGGAGAGGCTGCTGGATCCCGTCTGCTTCGGGGTTCACTAATTCCGTCCTCCCGGGGCAGAAGGCGGTACCTTCCCCAGGCGCGAGCCGCGCCGGCACGTCTGTGCTCGGAGAAGGAGCGGCTGGCATGGGGGCATGAAGGGAAAGCTCAGCTCAGGAATAAGCCTGGTAGAGGAGCTGCTTAAAAAAAAAAAAAAAGAAAAAAAAAAAAAAAAAAAAAAAAAAGGAGAAGGAAACGGACGGAATTGCGGTTGTTTGCCCTCGAGAAATGGAGGCTTCAGGGCGTCCTTATCGCCCTCCGCAAGCACCGGAAAGGAGGCTGTAGTGAGGTGTGGGTCAGTCTCTTCCAGCTAACAACTGACTGGACGAGAGGAAACGGCCTCAGGTTGTAAAAGGGGGGCTTCATATTGGATATTAAGAAAAATTTCTTCACTGAGATGCATTGGAACAGGCTGCGCAGGGAAGCAGATGGTGGGATCACCATCCATGAAAGTGTTCAAAAAACGTGCGGATCCTTCAGTCCTGCTTTCCCACTACACGCACGTTTTTGTCTTCACTGAGCTGGTGAGAAAGGTGTCCAGCTTTACTGGAAAGTGCTCAGATCTCCAATACCCAGCCCCATCTTCACACCTTGGGGTTCAGCCTGAGGCCAGCTCTGCCACCATGAGGAGTAGGAAGTACTTGGTGGCCTCTAATCTGCTGTCACCACGGAGCAGATAGCAACTAACATGCCCAGAGCCCTCCAAAGCCTTGTGGCTTCCCCCAGAGAAGGCTGGCTGTCGGTGCTGCACATCCTGCATGGGATGTGAGGTGCTGCACATCCTGTATGGGATGTGAGCAAGTCACAGTTATGTTCTTTTGTACACCTGTTTTGATAGAGTTAACACCTGTCCCAGCAGGGACTCTTAATCTCCTTTTGGTACAAAGGCAATTGCTTTGGCAGTTGTGATGAAAGCTGGGGCTGATGATGTAAAGTCAGTTTTGTGCTCAAATTCTCATAGGACATTTATGTTGGTGTTGCACAAACAAAACCAAAAAATCTAGGGGAGGAGGATGTTTAGGATGAAAAAAAACAATCTTGTTTTAAAGTTTTGCCTTACTTTGCCCCCAGCATTTGGCTCCCTGCTGATGTTCCCTCAGGAATGTTCTCCCCTTGTTGCCCATTAGACCCTCTCCTGGCTCACTTGGCCATCATCATCTGTCTTGTATAGTGCAGAGGGCTGGAATGCAGATCCCAGTAAGCCACTAGGAATTCCTTGAGGCTACTGGGTAGCCTCAGGCCACCTACTGCAGCATGTTCCTCAAAGTGCTTGCCATGTTTACCCTCTACCAATCTGCATAAATATAGTGGTTTTCTATTTCTTGGCATTCCCTCCTCAGCAATTCCAAGCTGCGTACCCTGGCAATGGCCTTGTCCCCAGGTTTCCTGAGGTTTGGTGGCACTGAGACAGACTTTCTTATCTTTGATCCCAACAAGGATTCAACTTCAGAAGAAAAATTACTCTGGGAATTTCAGGCACAGCAAGGTAAAGTGGGTATCAACTTGCTAGACTTGAAACCATCCTAGGTTTTGGAGGGTCTTTGACACAGCCTGAGGATGCTGCAAGGGCACAGCAGCAGCACCGTGGGCCCTCCACAGTCTCAGTATTGCTATCATTCATGGAGAGGAGACCTGTGGACTTTCAGCATGGTTTGTGGGAAGAGCTGTGCCAGCTGTGGGAAATTGAGAAAGAATGTAGGGGAACTTGTATCCTCTCTGGCATCTCCTGAGACTCTCCCTTTGCTGCCCTCTGCTCCCTGCAGCAATCTGGGGACTTCCCTCACTGTCAGGGAGATGGTCAAGTTCAGAAGATGTGGCTTCATAATGAAAATTAAGGAATAGATGGAAGAAATAACCTGAGGAGAACAGAGTGTTCAACCTCTCTCCCAAAACCAGAGAGCTTGGCTAGGGGTGCAGCCTTGCCCTCCTGCTGCTTTGATACTGATGAACCCATGTCAACTGCTTGAGCTTGGTATTTTCTCTTTGAACTTAGCAAAAGCATCAAGAGGTGTTTCAGATTAAAAAAAAAAATCCTGTATATTCCTGTGGCACATAGCACAATTGTGCAATCCTACATTACTGCACCACCAGTGATGCTCAGTTTTGAAGTCAAGTGGTACTTTTCCCTCATAGCACTTTGCTAAGTAGCTACTTCCTGTGACTCTGACTCATGCCTTCTTCTCTGGTTATGGCCTGTTCCTGGTTTGCATGCCAAGAAAAAACATAAGCTTTGAAGGAAATGTGTCTTATGGCTCTTGCCTGTGAGCCATGTGGGGAAGTCAGCACTTTCCCCAGCATGACATGGCCAGTGCAGGAAGCATTGCCCTGTTCTTGCCCTCAGCAAGATGGGTCATGATTCCTGCTACACCATTGCATGCCAGGTTGGCTTACCTGCTCCTCAAGCATCGCAGCCTATGCTTTGTCAGCTCACTGGAACAAGGACTTGCTGGCTGTGGAGGTGAGGAGTTAATTCCTATCAACCTTCTACCCTACAGAGGCTTGTGGCTCAAGGCCTGCACTTGCTGCAATTGAGAAGGTGTTGCTGGCCCAATGGCCCAGCCAGGAAAAGCTGATTCTTGCTGAACAGAACCGGAAAAAGCACAAAAACACCACTATTACAAGTAAGAAACAGGGGGATGCAATTCTCTGCCCCACAGTAAAAGGGCCATAGGTGATTAGGAGCTGAAACCACTGAAAAAGAAAGATTTCACCCACTTTAAAAAATATTCAGAGAACTCTTTTTCTACTGTTTGCCATCCCACATTTAATAGTATTCAGCTGCAGGGATTGGGAGGTTCTCAAAGCTTGCAAGATGTGTAGTGAGGCCTGACCTCTTCTGTCTGGCTGGGAAAGTTTGGCACATCTGCAACATCAGGCCAAATAAATACAGGCAGTAAAGATTGTTGCTTGGCCAGAGCTCAACTAGCATGCTCTAACCCTGAGATAAATACCCCTCCTTTCCCCTCTGTGCAGAAAATACACTGGGTATTCTCTACAACTTTGCAAACTGCTCAGGGTTTCACCTGATCTTTGGACTCAATGCTTTGCTGCGGAAAGGTGGCTTCCAGTGGGACAGCTCAAATGCCCAGGCACTGCTGGACTACTGTGCTTCCCAGAGGTACAACATCTCCTGGGAACTTGGGAATGGTAAGTGCTTGTTGGCCAGACCAGTCATCACCTAGAAAAGTACCATCGGAGGGTATGGGCTAGTAACTTTGGATATTTTGGATGATGGCACATCAAGGCAAGGTGATGTTTTATAAAGAGACATTAAGGTCTTAATTTGCAGAGGGATTTTACAAGAAGGCAAAATGAATGAGCAAATTGAGATGATTTTGCTGGTCCTATCAGGGCTTTGCGATGGGATGAACGATCCCCCACAAGGTGCAGGATGTCACCTATGGCTGGGACAGAGTCCTGGAGAGCAGCACACAGTATCCCCCAAGCTTTTGGTTTCATACTCACCTTCAAATATCTCACCCACACTATGCCAGATTAGGTGAAGTCTTAGGGAACTGGTGCTTTCCATGTGAATGGAATTGCCCTGTTTTGTGCCCCAGAAATAGAGTGGGGTATTGATGTGCATGTGTCATCCTCAGAGCCCAACAGCTTCAGGAAGAAATCTGGCATCCACATTGATGGCTTCCAGTTGGGGCGAGATTTTATTCACTTACGCCAACTGCTGAATAACTATGCCCTCTATCAGCACGCCAAGCTCTACGGCCCTGATGTTGGGCAGCCCCGAAAGCACACACGGAGACTGCTGAGGAGGTAGGGGTGTGAGGTTCCAGCAGCATTCCCTGGAGTGGGGCATGTGTGGAGAATTGTGGCTTGTCTGCCCCTATATGCAGGAGGCATGAAGAGGCTTTAAAGCAGGGGTTGAACAATCAGATAACAATTATAACCTTACCTGCATGCTTGAGTTCAAGGCCTGAATACTCAGACAGGTAAAACTCAGTTGCTGGAAGTACATCAGTGGTCCACACATTTTCCCATTGAGTACTGGCCCTAGGGTTGTTCTAACAAGGGCTTTTAGCCCGAAAAACATCCACATGTTATACAAAGGTCAATTCATCCTCCCAGCAACCTGCTGAAGAAGCTAGGCTGCCCAAAGCCTGCTTAAAAGCCATGGCAAGCCTGGCTCCCAAGCAGTCACCATCAGTACTGCCAGCTGTGGGGAGAGGGGAGGGCTGTGCATGGCGTTGCACTAGTGGGAGGGCTATGACTGGTACTGCTAACCCCCCATCATCCACCATTCCCTCTGGTTGCAGCTTCCTGACATTGGGAGGGAAGGTGATCGACTCTGTCACATGGCACCAGTAAGTACCATTTGGATACCACTGTCACTCTGATTATTGCCTCATTATCTTTAAAAAATGCCAATTTGAACAGAATTATCAATCTCAACAGAAAAGAGGGGGGTGAAATGCCCCTTTTGACAGTTTCTCAGGGGCGTCTCCACAAAGTTCTGTGTTCAGAAAGGAGATGAATTGAGAGAGCATATTACAGAAATGCTGAAGCCTCCAAAGGGTCTACTTGGTGTAGAGACCCAAAAGCAGTGGTGGGGGTTTGTCACAGGGAATGCAACATGTGCAAGATGATAATTTTGTTTGCTCTATTTACGTCTACTTGATATAAAGAAAAAGCCCTGTAGGTCTGGCTGATCCCTGTCCATGGAGATTTGCCAGCAGCTCCTCCTGCTCCCTTGAGTTTGTTCTCGGAGTAATTTCAGGCTCTGCGTGGGTAACTCACCCTCAGATCCCACAGGCAGTGCAAACAGCCCTGGCACCTGGTCCTTTGCTCCTGTGCAGTGACTTTGATTGGTAGGTTTAAAGTGCTCATGGGGATAGTGGGGTAAACTGGCCCCAGGGCCAAAAAATCCACATGTTTGAAAGTCATTTCCATGTTGTTGTGTTGTGTTAGGTTGTTCTGTTCCCCTCTCAGTTTGTATGTTGGATTGTCCTGTTTCCCCCCCGTAGCTGCAATGGTTCAAGCCTGGTTCATTCTGCCCTCCTCCCCACTGGCCGTCATCCCTGCTCCCCCCCCAGCCTTATGAATCTTTCCTTTGATCTCTCCCTGGTGCCCTGTCTGTCACTTGGCACTCCCTCCCTTCCCTCTAGAAACTTCTAGCAGGAGCGTCGAGTGATTGGGTCAGGAACCAGGACCCCTCCCTCGATGTATTCCCGTTGGTCTGTCCCTAATGTAAAACCCTGCATCCCACTCCCCTCTGGTTTCTCATTCGTCCAGAGGTAGTTTCCTCCCCCGTTTCCCCTGCCCCCTTAAAAGCTGCTGCATGTCTGGGGTCGGGACTCCAACCGGGGAAATTTATTAGAGCCATGAAAGCCTGATTACACCCTCGGCTGGAGTCAGCTCTCTTTCTTTCTGTTGGCTGTTGCTGCGAGCCCCGTCCGATGCAGGGAGCTGCCTTCACAATAGCGTGGGGCTTTATCCCTAGGCGCTGTCTCGGGTGAGACCCGAGAGTGCTTCTGCTGCAAGCAGTGTGCTGTTGCTTGCCGGGCGGAAGGGGGTGGACAAGCTTCCCCCCGACAGCTTGCTGCTTCACCATGTGAAGGCAGTTTTCTTTCCAGAGTCAAAAGCAAGACATGACATGCAGCAGTCAGACAACAGTGAGAAAATACGTACACACTCATTTTTTATATATATGTATACATACATCAATTATGTATGTATTTTGAGCTGCTAGAAAGACATGAAACATGTCCTTTCCCCTTCCTGGGCTGTTGTTTACTCATTTAGGATTATCGGGTTTTAGCTTCCTCTTGTGGCTGGAAGGCTTCAGCTGTTTTTGGTCAGACTGAATGATAGCAGGATGAACTGCAAAAACCAGCATTCCAATTTATTTGGACAAACAAGATTTAAAAGCTCTTCTGCTCTTGGTGGAGGGCAACCTTCACACCATAGGGATGCCCATATTTCAGCTCCCTTCAAGTGGCCAAAATATTCCAGCAGATGGACAGATCTGTGAGCTGATATTTTTAGGATATAACTTGATAGAGTAAAGCAAATAATCGCACAGGAGTGTCGGACTCCTCAACAGCAGAAGACTTTCAGAACCTGGCTCTTGGTGATGTTTTCCTTATTCTTAATAAATAGATGCAAACAAACCTATTACTTCTGCTGGTGGAAATTTCTGTGATATCCTGACTCCACTGATGTAATTATATCTTTAAGTCCCTTAAATACCAGTGACAGACCTACACATTTGGAAAGAAAAAATTAAAAAGCACTGGACAGAAAAATCATGCTGTGGATAAATGTACCAATCAACTGAATACTTTCAGTGGTGTTTTGTACCACTGGTGGTATTACTCCCTAATTTTGTCTATGTTTTTTCCCTGATTTTCAGTTACTATGTGAATGGACAGAGTGCAACAAGGGAGGATTTCTTGAGCCCTGAAGTGTTGGACACCTTTGCCACAGCCATATATGAAGTCCAGGAGGTGCCTTGTCCTGTTCAATCATTCCCACGTTCAGTTTGCAGGGGGTTAACAGAGAATCCAAAATAACACTACTTCTTACTAGCAATAGACAGGGATACTCAAAGCTTGAGTTCTGCTGACATTGTATATTAAAAAAATAAAATTAAAATTAATGATACTAACAATAAATGAGTTCCAGCAGTTTGCTATGCAGCAAACATGATGCCAGGTACATCACACCATCACACACCTACAACATTCTCATTTATTGATACAGTAATTACTCAGGGATGTAATTTATGGTCATCCCATCCCCATAATGCCTTTTTTTTTTTTTTTTTGAGATCCTGACAGCATTATAACTTAGAATATAGCACTGCTCAGCACAAGAAGAACTATGGGACCTGGATTTTAGTGATGTTTGTCCTGTTTTACATGGGTAGCAAGTTTGGCTTTTTTTCAGGGGGGGATGTAAATCTACTTCTAGTCCTTCTGATTCAGATTTCTGTGACATCCCATTTCAGAGCGTTATCCCTTAAATTTAAACATCCTAAGTAAGCCTCTGGCTAAAACACAAAATTTTGTTTATTTCAGTAGCCAAAAAATTAACTGTCATCTCTTTATCTTCTTTCCTAATGCCACACTGGCCAGATTGTTGGTCAGACTGTGCCGGACAAGAAGGTATGGCTGGGAGAGACAAGCTCTGCCTATGGAGGAGGAGCTCCCAGATTGTCTAACACTTACATTGCTGGTTTTATGTGAGTACTGTGTCCCAGATGTGGGGAAAATATGTATTTTGACAGCTGAATGGAACTGCCCCACAGGAGGAATGTGGCTTCCTCAGGCTTCCTAGGGAGTGCGAGCAGTTTTTTTCCATCCTGTAAGACATGATGACTTTTTATCAGGGCCTGGTGGGCCAGCAAGTCAAAGTCTGATAATGACAGGCAACCTTGTTGGTGCAATGATTTCTCTCAGCTGTCAGACCCTTGGCCAGTTCAGGAGAACCTGCTGTCACTCCTTGTTTCCAGCACGTACAAACAGGGGAATGGAGCAACTGTTCCCACCAACTTGGACTTCAAGAGGTGGACTGAAATTATTTTTTAATGTAATCAATGCAAGACTTGAAATTAGTTGTGTGCTTTTAAGGAAGTTAGCATCACTTACTAAGTTTTGTTTTCCTGCTTCCCGATCTGGTTTGAGAGGGGCAACAGAGTACTGCTGAGGTCAGCACTTTCATCTGTGTGATATTTGCCTCATTTTTTGGCAGGTGGTTGGACAAACTTGGGCTTTCAGCCAGGCAGGGAATTGATGTGGTAATGAGACAGGTTTTCTTCGGGGCAGGGACCTATCACCTGGTGGATGCCAACTTTGAGCCTTTGCCGGTATGTAAACAACACCTCCTGAATGTACCTCTGCACAGGCAACTCTCGGTGTGGAAGGACAAGTCAGCTATTTTAACAACACCTTTTTTTGCTTGGATGGTCACAGGTATCCTTGCACCTAAAGTTATCTCGTGTTCCACTACAGGTTAATGTATTATTACATATATATGTACGTACACAAGATATTTACTCTAACTGCAGGGGTGCAGCCAGTCTTCAGCACAGCAGAAACTGATTTGTGGGACACGATGCTCTGGTTTGTACATAGAAGCTCCTGGATCTCACAAGGTTTTTCTAGTCAAGCCTGTTTTAGCTTGACCACTCCTCAACTAAGTGATGTGTAGTTTATAAACAGAAGGGAAAAGAGATATTAAAATCAATAATATTCCATGTGAAAACCAGGCCACCATGAAGTCAACACTCAAGTGTTATAGGTCATGAGCAAATCCATCCTACAGTGGTGGCTGAAGGATAATTAAATTGAAATATACATTTAGTATCATTTGATTTATTAGGAAATACACTTTGCTGTGATAAAACTTCATTATATGAATTATACATTGTTCTTGCAGATATGGCACATTTCTTTGTACTACTAGCACTTAGATTGGGGTGAGAGAACAGCATCATCCTTTTTTAGCTTTCCTCTCATTTTTCTGCTTCCAAATTGTGATTTTCACTGGTGGTCATAGAGCCAGCCTAAAAGAAAACCCAGCATACAGGGATTTTCCATCCTACTTGCTCAGCTGCTTCTTATGCCAGAGGCGGCATCATCAGGCTTGTGACTTTGGGCTTTTCATTCCCTCATTAAAATAGATTTAATTTGGACTGAAACTGCGTGCCCTTTTCCTCACCTACAGACAGTACAGATGTTAACCAAGCCAAATAATGCTACAGAGGCAGGGAAAACCAAACCCAGGTGCATCAGCTGTAGTTAGCACAGAAATGAGGAAGCACATCAGTGTCAGAACGCCCCACTTCCTTGCAGAGGGATTCAGAAAGAAGGCTGACAGCAAAAGTAATTTCCTGGGCTTGTGGTGAGTCAGAGGAGAAACACAATGGTTTTCCTCCTAAGAAAACCTCAAAGACCAACAGATGAGCTGGTAAAAGCTCTCTGAGAGCCAGGAAAGACCTGGAAAAAATGAATCTGCACTGAGCATCGCCCTGATGAGGCATCATCCTGGAGTATCAGAGGATACATTTGTGATTCAGATTTAGAAATCAATCCTGATACTTGTTCAAAAGTACAATGTTAAAGGGCTTAAAGTTTAGGAGTTTCTTCCGGTGTTGCACCTGTGCCTTAGGTACAAGCTTTCCTGCAGGAAGGGCAGCTCACACTCCTGCATTCAGTCCCGAGGCTCTCCATACCCTGCAGAAGGGCATTTCGAAAGCACAATCTCTCCCTGACAGAGCTCTGAGAGTTGCACACAAAGGGGAAAATGTGTTTAAGGTAACTTCTAAACACAGCTGCTCACAGGCATGGCTTCCCTTTTAGCTGTGGTGTTTGTGTGAATTTAAGTAGATGTGAAAAAGTTGGTAAAGCAGAAAGCTATGGGGAAAACCCCTTGACATGAGCTTCAAAATCAAGGTTAGATTAAGCACCATGTGGAGCACCTGGCACGTACACAAATGTTTCCATGTATTTTTGTGCCTCCCAGGACTACTGGCTCTCACTGCTCTACAAGAAGCTGGTGGGTACCAAGGTGCTGCAGGTCAGCCTGGCAGGAGCCAACAAGAGGAAGCTCCGTGTCTACCTCCACTGCACAAGCAGCCTCAAGTAAGCCTCCAGAAAGGGCAAAATAGCCTGGAAACTGAGCCCGTGGCCACCCCCGGGCCAACAAATGCCATTTGGGACAGTGCAAGGTCACACATTATTCCAATCCCCCCATCACCTTCTCTTGCCTTGCAGCCCAAAGTACAGAGAAGGGGATGTGACACTGTTTGCTTTAAACCTCTACAATGTCACCCAACATTTAGAGCTACCAGATTACCTATCGAGCAAGCACGTGGATCAGTACCTTTTACTTCCTTATGGCAAAGAGAATATTCTTTCCAGGTAAGTTGCAATTCCTCCAGTCCCTGTGGAAAGACTGTGAGTAGACTTAGATGGTCTTTAAAACCTCACCTTATTCAATTTGCAAGGAGAAAGAAGAGGTTACCATTCATTCATCTGGGTTTTTTTCTGTAAGATCTGACTTATATTAAAACAGGTCTCCTAAACTCAGGCTGCTGAAAGCTTGGTAAGTTATAAGGACATTTACTAGATGTTAATTTGGAAGTTTATCCTAGCAGATGTCAGTGTTCTGGACCAGCTGCTAAAGTTTAGTTTTGTTTTTTGTTGTTTTTTTTTTTTTTTTTTGCAGAAGCATAGGTATATTGCTTTCCCAAATGCTAGCTCCTGATTAACAGCAACATGTTCAGACTCTGTATGTGGGATCTTTTTGTTGTCATTTTTAATGCATCCACAGGGAAAAGATCTGTTCTGTGGGCAAAAAAGAATATTAATATTTTCAGGAGAAAAAGCAATTTAAATTTGTACTTTTCAAAGCGTGTTTAGCTGTTGACCTCACTGGAAGAGAAAGAAATGTACTTTTAAATGTGCTTGTGCTACCACTCTGAAGGAGTCCTTGTAGTGGGAGTGCTGCAGATGTCTGTGTGTGTGTGTGTGTGTGTACACACACATTCAAGGGAAGTTTAGTTTGGCTTTGGGCTGAGTTAATGTTTACACTCAGGCCCAGAGCAGTTTGTACTCAATGGCAAACAGAGCACAGCTGCCCAAACAGTCTCTCTGTCCCTCTCCAGGTCTATTGAGCTGAACGGCCATGTGCTAAGGATGCTGAATGATGAAACACTGCCAGAGCTTATCGAAAAGCCCCTTGGTCCCGGTAGTCTGCTTGGCCTTCCAGCCTTCTCCTACGGCTTTTATGTTATCAAAAATGCCAAAGCTATTGCTTGCATTTAAGTGGTCAACACACACACTCAGGATAAATGTAAAGCATTTGCCTAGTAGGAAATTCTAATCCTAGAAATTCAAATTTCTACCACGGGATTTAATTCTGGTAAGGGATGCAAATGTTGCAGCACTAGTACAACTGTTAGCTGGGGAAGACATAAGGTCCCACTGGGTAAGGTACAAGAAAGATTCCAGGAGAATTATCCAGGTAGAACAAGACCAGGCAGGGGCTGGTTTTGCTCTTGATCTAGTCTGTCACTGTGCTTGAGCATGGAACCCTTCTCCACATCATGCAGGGAGCTTCTCACACTACCTAGGGCTCTGCCTACCCACACACTTCAACCTCCCCTCTCCCTCCTTCTGTAAGAACAGCTCCTAAAGCAGTTTCTTCAAAAGCTTGCCTTCAGAAAGGAGAAGCAGAGTTTTTATTTGAGCTGTACAGCTGTGACCTCGCACTATGTGGGGAAGCCTGAGAGGAGGTTATGGTTGCTGAGGGTATCTTGGGGTGGAAAGTCTGGACATGCAAAGCAAACCAAGGTCAGGTGCTTGCAGGGGCAAAGGCCTTGCAGAGAAACCAGAGCGTCTATTAGATTTGGGGAGACAACACACATTTTTCTCAAGCTAAGATCGTTCAGTCACAAGATGGAGCTATGGCTCTGTGCTTTACTAAGGCAAGGGAGGAAATGTTGACGCAGGAAATGCAGGCTGTTCCTGTAGGGTGGTCATCCTCTGCCATCACACACTTCTTCCCTGCATGAAAAAGAGAGGAGCCCACCAGGCCTTGGCAATAACCCTCTGTGCGCCGGAGGCTGCACAGTGAGTGCTCATGACTCTTCAACCTGCACCACTCTGCAGGCAGTTGACCTGGAAGGGACTTTCCTGAACCTATGCACAGGTAAAGCTCTCAAGCTCTCTCTGCTTTACATTCTCTAATGCACCCAGGTCTCTTCTGTCTTGGGGAAATGGGATAGGAAAGAGGCTGAGGAAACTACTCACCCCTCAACCACGAAGGACATCAGTTGCTATAGAGCATCCTGGGGACAGAAGTGCACAGTCAGGCTGACATCCTTCCTAATGGGAAAACAGTGATTTTGGACAGAAATCCATGTTGGTGGTGGCTTTTCTCCCCAGCTGAGCCTACCCCATGCACACCCTGTTGCAGTTGGCTGTGCCAGCAATAGCTCCCTGTGGCACACAGGCTGCTGGTCCTCAAGGCAACAAAAAGCCTAGGACAGTAGCTGGGCCCTTCTGCATATATTTATTTGCATCTACTTTTCTTGAAGGTATGTAACCCACACCACTCTCAATGCCTTATCTTTATGAGCACAGCAGGGAAGAACAACCCCACACTACTGTACCTCCCTTTTTAAGCTTTAAAAAGATGCTACCAGCTACATGAGGTTTAACACAGAGCAGGGAAACTTTTTTAATGAGACAACTTTCAAAACTGATGTACTTTTGTAGCTATGATGAAAACCTGCACACTAAAAAGGTTAAACTTGAGTTCAGTGTATTAAAGGAGTGTGTGCACCCATGGAGCAGATGCATCCTGTGTAGGGTTATGTATTAGGGGATAACAGATCAGAAATGAGGAAGGCTGAGTTTGTTTACATTGTCTAAGTTCCATAAGAGAAGCAAAGTGAGTGTAAGATGGAAAGTCTTACATATAGTCAACATAAAGTTAATAATATTATTATTATAAAAATGTAAGTTGCAACTATAACATAAAAGTTATTATTTGCCTGGAAGCTTCTTTTTAGAACTTTTCTAAAAATTTTGTTTATTCTAATGCTTGTGAGTTTTGTATTTGAAGATTTTAATTAAAGCAATTTATACCAACTTTTGGCAATCTTCGTTTTTTTAAAGACTCCTTTTTGACATGCTGATACCAGGACACTCCCTACTTTTCTTTTGGTTATAACTACCCATGCTTCTTTTTATTATCAATAAGAGTAGCCAAGTACACAAAAATGAAAGAAATCCTACACAGGTTGGTATGTTTCAATTGTGCTTGCCAGCCAGTTCAGAAGCCCTCCACCCAATGTGACTCAGAGGCGATACATGTGCTGGTGACTGGCACACAGGAACCACCAGGAAGGGCCCCGGGGATATCTGCGCATGCAAATGACAGCTGCTGCCAACCATGTCCCTCTCTGAGCCCTGTTCTTGATGGTGGGGGTGGGGAGGTTTGATTTACAGCTCAGTAACTACCTTTCTCTTTACAAAATGTTGCATATCAAGCTAATAGCTACTCTTAGCTCTATACAAGCAGAGCAAGAGGGACAAAAGTGTAGGGAAAGGGAAAGATGCTGGATCCCAGCACTCCAAGGAAGCTATGGTCTGAAACAGATGAATATCACCCTCACAGGACCAATGTCTGCCCCACCCTTATCTCTGGGGCTTTTATTCCTCTGTGAATGTCGTAAACCTCGGGGGATTAAATATATATGTGTGTACACTTATTTGAGAACAGGGAGAATCATATTTCACAGTCATTCCAATTTGCTTTTGCCCTTTTGACTCTTGAAGTCAGATTACTCACATTGAATCTACTGTAAATCAGTTCCTGTAAGGTGGAGTAAGTTGCATCACACTTTGGTACAGGGGATCATTTGATGTATGTGAAAATAAGGAATCTGATAACCACCTTAGAGTTGGACATTTTGACCACCAACTCAGATTTCAGCTAAACAAGACAGCTGGGTTTTATTAGTCTGAAATGAGCTATTCCCTAGATTATCTTTCAGTGAAGGGCCAGGCCACTTTATTAAGAATGTAAATACAGCGGCAGTAACTGTAAAAGTTTACTTTGTAAAAGTTTTCTTTACTGCTCTACTTCCCCAAGCTCCTTAAAAATTTTCTGCAGACAGTCCAGGGTTTCCTTGCCACTTCACCCATGTAAAAACACCAAAGCAGTGTCTACAGAGGACATCCACCTAGTGACAATCAGCATCCATGTTCCTATGCACATGGCAGGCAGAGAGGCTGTGGGGATTCATTGCCAGGACTCACTATTCAGTCACACCTCAGGTACTTGTCTGTATCTGAATAAAGCCCATGATGACTTTATCAACATGATATGGAACCTAGACTATTAGCTACTCTTCACCAGCATTGAGCAATTCTTTCCTTTATGGTCCTATGCAAATCATTTTACATCTGTGGAGTACTGCTCATTAAAACAATAAAACAATGGCAAAACATTAAAGTCACTTCTCTATCGCATTCATATTTCACTTCCTCCTGCTAGTCAGCATCTTGGGAAATTAAAGTTCAAAATGGTTTCCATTGTTTTCTACCAGTATGTGAGTCATTCAAGCTGAAGGAACTGTGCAATGCAAAAGAATTTATACTCTAGAGGGACAATGAACTCACCAAGGAATCTTTTAGCAGCAGATCTGAGGACACTTAGACACTGAAACCATGCCATGAAAAGCAAAGGTTTTATGCTCTTTGGTTTGTGCAGTAACTCCTAAGTTGGTGTTATGACCCTTAAGGTGAGGTAACTGAGGTTCTTGTTAATGGGTCCCTTGGGGTAGATAGGAGTGAATGACACATAAAAATTACCGATGTTTATACATAACAGGTTTAGTTTAGAACGCTGGAAAGGAGGTATGCAGCCGTTTAGGGTATTATCTACAGAAATATAACCATAGCAAATATAAAGATAGAATTTAAGAAAATATATAAGGAAAAGAAAGGACAAGATAGAGGGCAGATATGAAGGGAATGAGAAGAATGTGTCTTTACAAACAAACTGTGAGCCTGCCTGTATGAAAAGCTAGATGCTGATAGGTGAAAGGAGCAACAGGAGTAACCATAAATTTCAGACAGAGACTTGTTCATCTAAGGCCGTATTAAAATCCTGAACTTAAAGATACAAAGAAAAGGCGGCGGGGGGGGGGGGGGGGGGGGGGGGGGGGTAGGGACATTCTGCATATTAGAAGGAGAGACTTATTAGGTGATTCGGGCAGCCTGTACCTCTCAAGTACCTCAGTCAGTGAGGAAAGGAATAGGGTCATGCAGCTAGGAAAGTAGGATTAAAAGAAAGCTATGTCCTCCAAAAACTTGAGAGATGCCAGAGGCCCATGGCCTGTCATTTTTTTTTTTTTTAATCAAGTCAGAGAACTTCTCCTTTTTGGACATAAGCCTCTGGTGCTGTGAATTTTTCTGCACAGATAACACCACCTGTAGACCCAGCAACAAGACTTAATTGATGCATTGAATTTTCATGTGTGATAATCGCAGTCTTGATCCATCAGGGGTGGGGGAAGCCCCTGAAACATAAAGTTCAATGGGTTAATAGACAATCTGGTTAAGGTGGGAATGCCCAGGTACCTCCCCTGTTGCTAAGCGTAGGTGGATTTGTTATGGCCACCTGGGCTGATCCTATGCCGGTCTGAGATTTCCCAACACACACCCCAAGCCCTCTCCTCCTCCCCTGCGGCTCGGGGAGTGCAAACCCGGCCTCAGACAAGAGCGCGCTACTTTTGTAAGTCGCTGGTTGTTGGAGTCATTAACCCCCAGCATTTCAGTACCTCACACAGATGGTGGGAGAACTGAGTGAGCGAGGAGAAGAGATACAAAGGCCACATGGGAAATCTGATTTTTTTTTTTTTTTTTAATTACCCACAGTGAGGAAAGGTCTTGGAGATGACACGAATGTTCAGAACGATCACGTCAAGTTTCGAGGACGAGGATTTCACTGAGCACACACGGACCCCACACCCCACCCCGCCTCAGCCCCGGCGCGGGGTGCCTAATGGCGCCGCGCATGCGCAGGACCGCGAGACTCCGTCCCGCCGGCAGCGAAGCGGCGCTAAGATGGCGGCGGCGCTGCTGGCGCGGTTGTGCCGGGGTGCCCCCGGACTCCGGGGCACACTCGGGTTCCGCGCCGCCCGCCCGCCCCTCGCCGCCACCGGCGCCGCCCCGCCGCTGCTGCTCCGCCGCCCCGCCGCGCCCCTGGGGCCGCGCAGCTTCTCGGCGGCCGAGCTGGTGCGCGCCGCGCCGGCCCCGCTCCAGCCCTACTTGCGGCTCATGCGCCTGCACCAGCCCGCCGGTGAGCGCGGCGGGGAGGGTCGGGACCGCGTGCCCCCCGTGGCCTCCCGTTCCCCGCTGAGCCCACGCGCGGGTTTTGTCTCCTTGCAGGGACGTGGCTGCTGTATCTGCCGTGTACCTGGAGCATCGGGCTGGCGGCCGCGCCCGGCTGCCTCCCAGACTGGCGCATGCTGTCCCTGTTCGGCGTCGGAGCCGTGCTCATGCGAGGGGCCGGCTGCACCATCAATGACATGTGGGACCGCGACTATGACAGACAGGTAGCGAACCATGGGTCAAGGCCGCTTACACGAGCGTGCAGTGACAGGACAAGGGGGCATGTCTTCAAATTGAAGGAGTAGGCTTAGATTAGATATTAGGAAGAAGTTCTTCACTCTGAGGATGGTGAGGCATTGGAATAGGTTGCCCAGAGAACTGTTGCTGGAACTGTTCAAGGCCAAGCTGGATGGGGCTGCAGGTAACCTGGTCTAGTAAAAAGCGTCCCTGCCCACAACAAGAGGGTTGGAATGAGGTCCCCTTCCAACTCAAGCCCTTCTGTGATTCAGAGAACCAAGCATGTGCCCATTCATCTCCATCGTCACAGAATCAACAGAATTTTTGGGGTTAGAAGGGATCTCGGGAGATGATCTGGTTCAACTCCCTTGCCAAGGCCACCTCACCGGGAGCAGGTTACACAGGAACGCGTCCAAATGGGTTTTGAATGTCTGCAGGGAGAGAAACTCCGCTTAACACATTCTGTTTTTTCTGAGCCATGCACCAAGGATTCTGAAGGCACTGAATTACATGAGCATCACCAGTGATTCCTTGATGAGTGCAGGCTCCAGGTTCAGGAATTCCTCCATGTTTCTGTCTGAGATGCACGCAATTGATTTGTCTACATTTCCTCCAAAAATTGTAGAAAGTATTTTATTTCTCTGTCCAGGACTGTAGTAAGTCTTCTAGAATACTCACCTCTGTGTGAGATAAAATACATGCTGTTGGCTGTAGGCAGTACTTGAACAAGTTTATTTTTCAACCTTGTTTTGCACCACAGAACAAACCAAGTAACACTTTTTTGCTACACTTGCTAGTGACAATCTATCCAAAACCGACTTTTTTCCCCCCTTAATTTTAGGAGAAGCATTTCCTTTTATTTTTGTACTGTTAATTTTGGCTGTTCAGAGTATCATTATGTTGTATGTTTTCATTTATCATCTCCCATTTGTTCAGAAGAGAGAAATAAGCAAAAGGCAGTGCCCATTGTGAGATTTTGAAATGTGCACAGGTTCGGGCTTGGAGGGGAACATCCTGGTGTTGTGTCACTGTTTACTCCTCTTGTTTCTTGTTCCTGTATTGCTCCTGCAGTTTTGGAGTTTGGGTTTTGGCCCTGCAAGACACAGAATAATGAGCCAATCCAGTATGTGAAGGTCTTAGTATGGTACTTGTGTTTGTGCTGTTGGGAAGGCAGGGAATCAGAATGGGGTTTATAACAGCTTTGGATGATTTAGGGTTTGGAAGGTGTTAAAAACTACATATGCTAAACGGGTTTGATGTGGGGATGTGATAAGTAAGAGGGAATTTCAATATAATGGTTTAATTTGTGCATTATGTGATGTGGTCAGATAGAAAGTTTTAAAAATTGCATTCACAGCTTTTTCTGGGGTACCTTAAAAGGCTTCCTTCAACACAGGTGCCATAGAGGCCAGGCCAACAGCAGGAGTTATTTGGTGATGGTGGTTTGGGGTTTAGATTTTGTGTTACTGATTATTTGGGACATGTTTTCTTTAAGTGAAACATCCTATGTTTGGTTGCACTGTGCAGTGGAATTGGTCACAGGTATGTTAAGTGCATATTTACTGCTCCAAAAGCAGTATTTAGTGTTAGCATAGCCTGATTGCGGTGGGGAGAACAAGCTGAAAGGGTTTATTTAAATTCACATTATTCAAGCATAGGCAAGATACTTTTTATGTACAGAATATTCTGTAAAATTTGGCTTTTGAACCTCATTGAATAGACTTGGCACTATTTCCATCATCAATTTCATGGAATTGTTAGGTTGAAAGGCACCTCTGGAGATCATCCAGTCCAACCCTGCCAAGGCAGGGTCACCTGGAGCAGGTGACACAGGAACATGTCCAGGTGGGATTTGGAATGTCTCCAGAGAGGGATCCACAATTTCCCTGGGCAGCCTATTCCAGTGCTCTGCCACCCTCAGTGTAGAGAAGTTCTTCCTCATTTTGAGGTGAAATTCAGTCATTTGGAATTTTTTTGCCGTTGGTAGCCTTTGGCAACTATTCACCATTCATTTAACCTTTTTCTGATACTTGTTTCTTTCTTCAGTTTACCGGGTATGATTTCTTGCTCCAGACAGAGTTTCTAAACTCCACTGTATCCCAGTTGGGATTAAATGTCTTTTCACAGCTATTAACTCCACATCAATGGGACTGGATTCTGAAAATGCCATTAGAGAGAAACAAAAGCAAACAGAATTAGGACCTTTTCATTTCTCTTCAGAAAATAGGAAAAAAAAACATTGTAAATTGCCCATCAGTTTCAGATGTACCTAGTGGTAATATTATTTCCATTTTTTAGGTTGCAAGGACAGCAAGCAGACCCCTGGCAGCTGGAGATATCTCCACTTTCCAGTCCTTGGTTTTTCTTGGGGGACAGCTCAGCCTGGCACTCTGCGTGCTTCTGTGTCTGAATTACTACAGGTGATGTATGAGTCTTTTGGTTTTTAATGTCTGGTACTCGGTCCTGAGTTAAGCACAGAGATTTTGAGTAGAAAAGGTGTTGGGGTCAGAGGGAGGAGGTTATTAGTCATGGAATTGTAATTGAAAAGAAAAGAATTAAATCAGTACTGTGTACAGCTCCTGAAATGCTGCACTACGTCTACTGGTCTTTAGCCTCGCAAACAATAATTCTCTTGGTGCTTTTTACAGTATCATTCTGGGAGCAGCCTCTTTATTCCTTGTGATCACCTACCCTCTGATGAAGAGAATAACATACTGGCCACAGCTAGTTTTAGGTGAGATGGAAAGATTTTTTTTTCTCTTTTTTTAATATCAGATATAATTTTTGGGGTGTTTTACAAGGTAGTACTTCAGCTTTAGCAATCTTTTTATAACTTTATATCAAAATAGAAATACCTTACAGACAAAGTGTTGTTGTGCCACAAGCTTCTTAATTTATGACAGGCATTGGAGTTGTTGTGTGGCTTTGGGGTTGGTTTTTTTTTGTTGTTAGAAATCAGTTCATTGTTTTGATGCAGTGATAGGAGGTAGAAGAATAGGGTGGAAATAAACATTTGTCATTTGAATGAGCTGTAGTTTTGCAGTTATTTCAAAACCCTTCTTAAATACAGGTATGTCTATACAGCATTTCAGTCTTTAGCTGCTAAAATAACTCCTGAACAGATACTGATGGTGCTTGTATTTTAGGTTGAGCTACTAAAACATACCTGTGTATATTGTCTCTTACATTCCAGCTGTCTTCAGAGGATTTTTAACCAAAATCGTCATTTTCATGCTAGAAATACCATAGTTGGCTACTGTGTACTGTTTTGCAGCCACTTATGCTGACATGTTTTGTTACACTGACACCTGAGCATTTTACCTTCAGACCTGTTGTTCGAGTATTCTGGAATAGTTCTGTGCAAATGTTTTCCTACACTAATGAAGTCAAACTCAAATTAGGGAAAAATGTGTGGCATGTGTATTTTTTCTTGCATGTCCAAAGTATTTAATGTCAAATTATTCATATTTATTACCTGCCTGAAACTAAGTGGTAGAAAAATAGAGGTGTTGGTTTCATACAAAAGGCTGCTGATATGATATGCTCTCAGATAAATTGTATTTAATTGCTCCTGGCATTCTTGTAACTTCTATTTTTTTACAATTCTGTTAATGTTTTTAGGATTTACGTTTAATTGGGGAGCCCTTCTTGGCTGGTCTGCCATCAAAGGGTCATGTGAGTGGTCTGTGTGTTTGCCCTTGTACTTTGCTGGAGTCATGTGGACACTGGTGTACGACACCATTTATGCACATCAGGTAGGGTGACAGTGAAACTGTTAAAACACACAAGTTTGTGTGTTTTGTTGACAAATTTGTTGTCAAACAGCAGAACTAACCTCTTGCAGTTCTTCACCTGCAGCTGTGCTGAAGCAGCCCCAAAGAAGTCCCAGCCCTTCAAAATTTTATTGCTGTTTGCCAAGGTTTTACAAGTCAAGTGGAAAGATGGAAGAACAATGCCATTTGTGCTCTTATGCTTTTGCATTGTGGAAATAACTTTGACATTCGTATTAACTCCTGGCTGCTAAACAGCTCTAAGACCAGCCTTCTAGTTTGAATTTTAACATGGGGACTTACAAGTGCCATTAAATTGGGTTCCTAGTAAGAAGCATTGAAAATTTAAGCAAGTCCCCAATTTTTATTTTTCTTATGAAATGGCATTGGATTATGGATTTTGTGGTAATTAATCTTTTCATTCCAGGATAAGAGAGATGACATCATGATTGGTGTGAAGTCAACTGCATTGCATTTCAGGGAGGACACAAAGCAGTGGCTCAGAGGCTTCAGCCTGGCAATGCTCTTGAGTCTGTGTGTGGCAGGGATGAATTGCAACCAAACCGTCCCGTATTACTCGGCTGTGGCTGCCGTAGCGGCTCACCTGGCACACCAGGTTTGATGGATTTATTCATACTTTTTCCATGAGGAAGTTCTTACTAAGAAGTCAGAGGGCTTTTCAACTCACATCAATTAATGAGCTACCCATGAAAAGCAGTTCTGTAAAGAGAACTAAAGCTTGGTCTTCTGAAGTACCTTTTGCAGACCTTTTGGTTGAGGAGACCTTCAGTCCTGACCACAAACAGTGGAGCACTCAGTTTCAGTTTGTTTGTAACCAAGAGAAGTGCCACACATTAAGCTGTGATCTCAAGGAATGGGTTTTCTTCTCACTGCCAGTAGCAGCTGCTGCTAGATCCACCTCAATGTGCTGCAAAATACTGTGGTGTTGACTGTTCTGATTCAGTTCTTGCAGTGTCTGGCACACATAATAGCAGATGTTAACATTATAAGTTTATGTTAATTTGACAGTTCTAAAGAGTTCTCTTAAAAGCAGAGATCAATTAAATTCACTCTTGTAGTCGCATTCATTTAGAAATTTTTATGAATAAGAGAAAGAAAGAGATTAGCTTTGTCAGTAAAGGATGCAGATAGGATCCTGTTATCTTGTTATTTCTGAATCCTAACAACTGTGTTACACAGTGTTGTAGTAAGTGACAAGTCAGTCTATTCAAAAATTAATTGCTGGTCTTGATAGGTAAGTGATGGCAGAGTATTGTGTATTGCAAGTAGTGAAACCATTGCTTGTCTGAGAAGTTAAATTTGTGGTAATGTGGAACTTTTTATATAGCACGTTGATTGTAATGTTGCATTTTAATGGGTGGAGCTCATGCAGGTAATGGATATTAAACATATCACTGGGTAAGAGAAGCCTTGTGGTGATGTAGTCTGGCACTCAGCCACTGTTTTCATAGTGACTGTGCTTGGAAATGTGTGAGGGAAAGAATACTATGTCCACTGTATGATCATTTACAGTTTGAATTGTCAGAGAGCCTTTGTGCTGTAGTTTTATCATAAATGAGAACCATTTTAAGGATCTTTATAAGTGAGGATGCAGACCAATGAATATAAATGATGGAGAATTCACAATTGTGTGGGGTGCCAAAGTCAAAAGAGCAGAACTGTTCTGTGTACCACAGAGTAGCTTCTTTTGGAGGAATTATTTTAATAAGTCCTGCTTAAACATTTTTATGTATATCTTCTTGTTCAAGATTTCTAATTGTGTCCTTAGCTGAGTTTAGAAAGCTGAGTAAGATGCTTGAGGATCAGGATTTCCAAGATTTCCTTGATTCACTGAATTTTTGCCTGAGGCAGAAAAATTTGGGTCATGATGATGTCAAATTGTATCCTTCTCAAGAAGTGCACCAACAGAAAAATAACATCTTCTACTTTCCTTGTGTTTCTGAAAGAATAGCTTAGCTGCTGTTGAGAGTAATTTGCCAGTTCGGTGTTTTGAGTTCCCAGTGTCTGAGGAGCTGACAGGTTCTTAAGGGTGTGGATCACATCATATTTGAGAAGCTTGTGAAGAGTGTTTTTGATTATTTGACTAGGACCCAGCCCTGATTTCTCTCTACAACCACAAATGAAGCAGATTTCCTGGGGAAGGTTTCACTTCTTTTAGTCAACTTCTTTCTGTTTTAACTTTTCAAAGGCTGAAGTGCAAAATTGGAGGTTTTAGGGGCTCCTTCTCTGTTAATCCTTTCACTCATTTTGCTCAACATTTCCTCTTGTTATCGTGCTCAAGACTTTTGCACCAAATTTTGATTTTGGGAATATTTTTTCAGTAAATTTGCACTTGCTGTACCTTGTGAGTTGGGTTTTCTTTGTTTGGTTGGTTTTTTTTCCACTTTTAGTTGTGAATCACAGCAGGGAGCTGCCATGTGGGTAAGCCAGGCCTTCTGGCTGCTAGTGCAGGTGTCCTGGTCCTTGTTTGGAAGGGAATTGCATGGACTTGGCTAAGAGCACCTGGACTGAAACTAGCTCTGTGTGGCAAGGCAGGGTTTGGCACTTGCTCTGTTTCACTGCTGGCTCTCCAGTGCCTTGTCTCTACTGAAACATAGAACAACACCTTGTAGCAGAGATGGAAAAGTGCATTCATCTTTATTTAAAGTTACATTGAAGAATTAGGTGGCAACCTAATGAGGAAAATCTCAAGGAGACTTATTTACATGCCCAGATATTTTTGCACTTTTAAGTATCAATCCAGACATACCAGTAACTGGGCTGTTTATATAGTCTTCCATTGAGATAGTCTGGGAATCATGTTCATTTGAGGGCCTTGACTTTTCTGCTATATGTTGAAAAAAATCTGTCAAACACAGATGCCAGTTATGCAAAAAAAAAAAAAAAATTAAACACAGAGTATTTCTGTTTTTTGTGGAGTTAAGGGTAGACTTTAGAGCTTAAGAAGAATTTTTTGAAGTTGCGGATAATTTTGTGATGTGTCCGATATTTATGAGTCTGTAGAATAATAATAATCCTCTTATGTTATACTGTGCTTTTGCAGATTTACACTTTGGACATAGACAAGCCCGAAGACTGTTGGAAGAAATTTGCTTCAAATCGTACTGTAGGAATTCTGCTCTTCATAGGGATTGTGCTTGGAAATCTGTGGAAATGAAAAGGCTTAAATGTAGAAGATCCTTCAGAGAACAGATAGTTGAAATCACTATACTGATATTTTAGTCTAACTGAAGTGTAAGTATTATAAGAAGGAAAACACTTGTAATATAAATATAGCTGCTTTATATTGTTTATTTATAAAAGCTGGTGGAAACATTCTTGTTTCTGAAATCATGTAGTTTTGATAATTCTACAGTGAAAGTTTTGGTTATCTGGGAATAACTTCAATCTGCATAGAGCTCCAAAGAGCTCTGCTGGTCCTGTGTAGTAGCAGCAAACTTCTGTCAAGCTGTGGAGACTGTGAACCCAAGATTCTATATGAAGCGGGTGTCTCTTAGTGACAGCACGGGTAAAAATGCAAAATTATTTCTGGATGTAAATAAAATCTGGCTCTAGATGTTTGATGGTCTGATTTATTACAAAGGTAATTTTCAGTTTGAGTTGGAGCTTGTTTCATGTAGGAGTTGCAATAACTGTTTTTCTTCTGTGATGTCTAGAAACAGTGAGGACTCTAAATGTGTGAGGTCCACAGTAAGGAGTCAGTAGAGAAGTATTTAAGATTTTCTGCTCTTGCTGTGATTGCTGCAGCAGGTGCTTTCCTGTGAAAAGGACGGGCTTCATGTGAAAAGAACAGGCTTCTGCAAAGTTGCCTGCACAGAGTGAGCTAATCTTGTTTGTCAGAGTGATTTGAACACGTACTAAGGACTGAAAACAAAAGCAGAGAAGCCCAGAGCTGTTGCCAAATGTGTGTCAGCAGTGGTTGACCCTCGGCTACAAATTTGTCATGCAAACTTGTTGAGATTTTTTTTTTTTAATTCCGCTTGTTTTGACCTATGCCTACTGGTCTTATTTGTAGTCTTACAGGAAAAACTTGTTTCTAGAGGAACGCCTAGAAACAGTAAAAATAGCAAGTGCAGGCTAACTAAATGGTCCTACACAGAAGTTCTTCTTAAATAGGGTTTGTATTCCTGGGGTGGAGAAAGTATTAAGTTGAAGAAAAGCAGTTTAATAATGAAAAACCATAGGCTTCTGATCAGTTTTGTGACATAGCTGCATTTTGTGGAGGGAGAATTTGATGCATCCAACTTGAACTTTGTTTATTAGCTGTTTACTAGTAATTCAAAAGTCTTGTAAAGTAACTAGTATGGATCAGTTTACGTAGTTTTATTTTAGTGAGGTGGTGGCAAAAGTTATTAATCTGCTTTTAACATACTAAAGCATCTTTAAGTAGCTCAGATTTGGGAAGAGCTCACATTTTGTCGTGCATTTGAACCTTCTGGTGTCCTTTGTCTGATGGCTGCTTGTCACAAGTGTGTCACGTTGAGGGAGGCTCGGGACGCTCAGTATGAGAGATCAGCAAGCTTCGTTTATTGATTAGAGCATCAGACATTTATGCACAACAAGTAATAAGCTCATACATATTCTGTAAGCTAAGCAATCTATTGTTTATACTATAGATACCAGTTCTCTTCTTACTTCCTCATTCCTTACGACTTACATCTTCTTTTTCTCATCTCTCTCTCAGCTACAGCATCTTGTTATCATAATACAGCTATGTTCAAGGCCACAGTGTCCTTGCAGGGGCAGGGACTCAGATTAGCTGGGTCCGATACTTTTCCAATTCTTGGTCAGCTATCCAGACCATGTCTACGTGGCCTTTGTCACGTAACTAGCCCTCCACACAAGTGTTTGTCTTAAAATGAGAAGAGGAAAAGGGTGTCGCTATATACAGTGTAAAATAAAATTTAAAAACAGTCCCCATGTCCGGAACTTGAAAATCGCTTCATATTTTCAGTGTGAGTTTTCCAAATTCATCTTAATTTCTTTTCACACAGATAAGACATAGCTGTATTTTAGGTTCATTGCCTGAAAAACAAAAAGATTAGGTTCCAGGCTGTAATACTGAGGATATTAAGTTTGTGAAAAATTTTTTGATTAACGCAAGGAAATAAATAATTTATCAAGTGCAAAAGAGGTAAAGGCTACTGAGGATGTTAGTTGCATGAGCATTTTATGATAAATACACAGAAAGTAATAATTTTTAAAGCACAAAAGAGATAAAGGCCGAGCTGCTTCCTGGCTAAAACCTTCCTGTTTGGATCTCTTGGCAGATATATGTACATCTCTTCCCTTCATGTCCAAGGTGTTCTATTCCAAATCTTCACTAAGATGCTCTCTGCTGTAATTGGATGCAGTTTCTTAAAAAGTTTTCAAATACTCCTGTCTCTAAGCATCAGGTTTTATTAGTGTGCTTTTGCAGAACTAAACAACATCCTCTGGAAGTTTCTTCTGCCCTTTCTCCCGCACCTCCTTTTCCAAGTATTCCTCCACAGGATGTTGAGATAATAGATGTTTTTTTCCAGCAACAGAAAGATCAAATGTCCCTAACAGTGGCAAACTGAAACACTGCCAGTTGCTCAGTGAAACAGAAAGCTCTGTACTAACATCAGCCCTTGCCTATGTGTTGCACTTTGTAGAAGAACATATCAAAGCAACACCAGCTCTTTGTCCAGGATTAGTCCTATAGAGATAAGGGTGCTACTCCTGCAGAGATAGAAAGGTTGTCAAGGCATTGGAAACCTGCAGGGTGGGGCTGGATCTTTGCCTTAGAAGCCTGTTTTGTACAGTGGCACATGGGAGCTCTCACACTCCCCTTTCCCAGGGAGAAGACTTGTGAGAAGAGGGTCAGCCAAGGCAAACTCTGCCTGAGTTCTGCTATTAGTATTTCTTGGTAAATATAATGGTGTTAATGGGTCAGGTCAGGGTTTTCCCTCCCTCTCTTCCCAAGTACATGCTACAGGAGCTATGCTCTGCAAACATCTGGAGTGCCTGTGCTAGCCGGTCTGGCTTCCAGGGAGCCTGGCAACACCATGGCAGTAGGTCAGGCATCTCACCAACCACTGGTGACATGACCTGGAAAAAAAAGGCATTCCTTCTTCTATTTCCACTTTGGAAAAACCTAGGAAAGGGCCATTAATTCATTTCTAAACACTTCACAGTACTAGGAGAGAAGCTCTGTTTGAGCTTCAAAAGAAAGCTACCAAGAAAAAATGTGTATCTTAGCCAGCCATGGATAATGAGAAATTTAGGTACTAGCTGAAGGCTCCTGGTATACTGAAGAGGTGATTTTGCGTTTCCTGCAATGCCTCCCTGCATTTTGTGATGGAGGCAAAAGGCCAGAGCAAATTTTAATGCAGTGTGCTAGATGCAGTACAAGAATTACGAAAGAAATAGAAAAAAAGTCATTGGTTTTACAGCATTTTTCTTTGCCTGGATGGTGGTGTTTAAAAAAACCATAAAAAAATACCACTTCCAGGCAGCTATACAGAAGTGATTTTGTCTGAATAAAGCAGAAAGAGGCCTAATACACTTAAAAGAAACAGAAACAAAACCAACAACAAAAGAACAGTATTCATGCCAAGTTTAATGCTTCTAACAATACAGCTGTATTTTTTGGGGTGGAAATTCCCATCCTAATGCAAAACAAAATCCAAAGCCACCCCTGACTTCTTATGCCTGCGAAACACAGTTCTTCCAAATTGCCAAGCTTGTCTGTGACAGGTACAGTAACAAGGAAATACAACTAATACAAAATAAAATAAATAAAATATAGCTAATGTAAAACAAGTTGTATCAACTGCATAAAGAACAGAACCAAGCCTGTAGCCGTTTGTAAGGGCAGTGCCGGAAAGCGGTGGCCTGCCGTTCCACAGGACCTTATTTTTTTCCTGCACTGATGTCAAAGCATTCACAGAGTTCAGCTCTGAATGTAAAGTGTCTCACTTTCTACAACTCCCTGAAAGGACCCTGTGGCCAGGTGGGAGTTGGTCTCATCTCTCAGGTAGCAAGTGACAGGAGGAGAGGAAACGACCTCAAGTTACACCAGGGGAGGTTTAGACTCGATATAAATTCCTTCGCTGAAATGGTGATCACACATGGGAACAGGCTCCCCAGGCAAGTGGTGGAATCACCATCCCTGGAAGTGTTCAAAAGGTGTGAGGTTGTGGCACTTGGGGACCAGGTGGTGAACAAGGCAGTGCTGCATTAATGGCTAGACTTAATGATCTTAGAGGTATTTTCCATAAATGTTTTTCTGTGATTTGATACTGAAGTGCAATAATTTTATCTTCAAGTTATCACTGTTCAGTGCTCAACCTCACAAGCAGCAACACATACATAACACCAGGGGACTGCTTTGGGGAGAAACTTCAACACTGGTAAAACCACTGTTCAGTGTTCACCTCAACACTGTGAAACCACACCACTTAGGTGGCTGTTTAGTAGAAAAGCCTCTGCATTTTTTGTTGCCTCTCAAGCTGCAGCACAGCCAAATATTTGTCAAACAGATTTTCAGCTTCATCAGAGCTAATTTTCCCCAAATTCTGTCATGCTATTAATCACTTTTTCAGGGAGTATGTATAAATGGAAATAAAAGTACATGAGAGGAAAATGGAGGAAAACACAGACTTGTGTACACCATAACATGCATTATTGTTGTGCTTTTAAGCATTTGCTGGAAGGCACCTTGAATTTATTTGCTTAGAGTTGGCATGATCCCTTTTCCCCCTGCACTTCCGTATGCATGACACCGCCCAGTGCATGCAGCAAGGCAGTAAAAGAAGGATTTGGCAGACCATAGTTAAGTGTCACTTTGACTGGATCTGTTAGATTAGGGTGGGAGTTTCCTGCCTCCCTCCTTCTTGGGAGGAAAACCCAGGGCAGAAAGCCAAGGTCATGTATGCACAGGTTGTCTCTGGAGCTGGTGGGGCTGAGGTTGCTCTTGGCTATGTAAAGGGTGGGCTGAAGGTCAAGTGTGCATTGCATGCCTCCTCTCCCAGGTGACAGGTGATAAACTTTTGGTTGCTCAACCCCAAGCAGGACTCTGGCACCTACACAGTTCCTTCCCTTATTGTATCTTTATCTGATGAATATGCTCTCCACAGCAGGACCGCTGCTAGCAGCACCTGGGGATGACTACTGGTGGGTTTTTTCTCATGTGCTGGGTAGAATGGGGAAAGTGGTCTTACACTCCTTCCCGTGTCTCAGCTCAGCCATGAGATGCTGTGCTGCCAGGTGTGGCAGGTGCAGAGGCAGTGAGTGTTGTCTTTGGGATTCGCTTGAGAAATCAGTGGCAGGAGGGGAAGCAAGAGGCAAAAATTGCTTTAAAGAATTCAAGCTGCTCAGTGCTGATTTATTTATGACATAGTAAGTCAGAAAAATGCTGGGGAGCTTCTTTCAGAGGTTACAACCTACCCTTCCATCAGGGTGAGCAATGTTGGGTCATGAGACTGTCATGGAGAAGCAAAACTCTCCTTTGAAGGGGACTTGCGGTCATGTACATGCAGCAGGTGTGGAGCCATACAGCTACCCCATCTTGCAAACCTCAGTTTTCATCTCTCCAGGTTCAACTCTCTCAATACCTTCTCCCATCTGTCTTAAGAAACATCATTATCATTAAGTAGTAAAGGTCTTTTTTAATCCACAGTACAACTTATTCTGCTAAATAACATTAATACATTAAAAAATACTTTTCACCCGTCAAATACCATTGCAAAGTGTGTTGGATGTCCTTTTGTTAATACCTTGGTTAATGCTGGATTAACTTCATGATGCATCCTGTGTGGCTGTTTACTTCGCTCTTCCTCAGGTGTTAAAGCAAGGACACCACGTGTGGCAGACACAAGGGACAGCAGAAGGGAAGGTCCATTGTCCCCTGCATTTCTCTGGATGAAGCTGTCAGCTTGGGATAAAACTGCCATATAAAAGGCAAAGAGCACATGCCAAGCTGGAAATTAGCCATGGGTCAGGTCCAGAGGCTTTCTGGAGTAAGCTGAACTGCTGAGGTTCTCCTGCTTCCCACCATTCTATGGAGATGGGGATGGGTACAGGAAGATCCACACTTGCACCCTCTGCTAGTTCTGCTTGTGTGCAGATGCAACTCAGTGAGAATTAGGCAGTTAATGAAGCAGCAGACTACAAAATGTTTAAGTTGGTCTGATCTGTTTGTAACAAGAGGATTGATTTGTTGATTTTTACTTTAGTGGTTTTTTTACTTTGTGAGCTCCTGAGATAAAGCTTGATTCCCACAGGGCATTATCCTGTGAGTCTGAGTGACCTGGAGAAAGAGTGGCATCACTGAAAGCATGAAAAGGTAGCAAGCCACAGGAAGCCAGAAGCTCAGCCAGAAGATGTGTGATGTCTTTCTCACACAAGATGTGTGAAACATCTTGTGACAAACCATTGCTAGTGCTAACATGCAATTGTAGAGGGATTTGAAACCACTTTTAAGTCTGACCAGCTGTGACTAAGAGCTTCTGTGAAGCTGGTGGTACCATTTTCCCCTGGCTGTGAGCTCTTCACTGTGTGCTGGACTTTGTGTTTCTGTGCCTGTGGCACAGGGTTTCAGGCCCCTTGCCTAGACGGCACTGCACACTCCCATCCATAGCATCATTTCCAGTCTGATCAGCCACCCAAGACTCTCTCCACTGTGTGCAGTGTCTCTAGCATGGGAGAGATGAGGGAAGTGCAGACATCCCTCAGGATGGGAGCAGCTCTCTCCTTGTACCAGCTGCAGTCGCTTCAGTGTTGGTGAGATATGCAACTGACCCTCAGCTATATTTCTAAGGGCTGTGAAAATTTTCCCTTGCACTTACTCAGCTCCATTCTCCTGCAGCTTTTACCGTTGCAGGAATTTCCCTTCTGCCTGAGCCATCTCAAGCTGTGGGAAGAGGGCAAGGTTTGTGGGTAACATGTTCTTCCATTGAAGCTGTGGAGACATCTAGAAAAAAAGTGAAGTTTCTGATTCAGAAGACCTTCTCCATGTCTGAAACAGTCCCCTAAGACTGTTACTCTGTCTCTGGAAAGGACTGGTGGGACCAGAGCTTTGGAGAGAGGCACCCAGGCACCCTCCTGTGCCAGACATCCTCCCTGACCTGCACACCAATGGGATTCATGGACCCTCTGCGAATGAACACACCTCGCACCACTGAAGACACCTTAGTTTGTGTAAATAGTATGAGGCAGCATACTGGGGAGAGCGGCTTTGCTCATTTGTGGTCACATTTGAGGTTGCAGGTTGGACTTGTTTTAAGTGGTACAGAGAACAGGCACAAACTTTTATGTGTGAGTGGCCCAAACTGGAATAAATGAGTTTCTGCTTGTAGCTGCTTCATAAAATACAGCGGTAGACTGTGTAATCCATACTTTGTTCTTTGCAGAGAAAACAAAAAGGTGTTAAGGGAGATTTTTTTAATCTGTGCTCCTGAATCTTCATCAGTATTGCGTTTACTGATTTCCTTTAACATGTAGTACATGTTAAATTGGCGAGTATTTATTTCAGTGGAATTTTTCCATTGTCTTAGAGATAAAAATAGAATGGCTTGGTTTGAAAGGGACTTTAAAGATCATCTAGTTTCAAACCCCATGCTGTGGGCAGGGATGCTTTCCACTAGAGCACATTACTCACAGCCCCATCCAACTTGGCCTTGAACACTTCTAGGGATGGGGCATACACAGCTTTGCTGGGCAACCTATTCCGGTGCCTCACCACCCTAACAATGAAGAATTTCTTTGTAATACAGACTAAACCTATCCTGCTTCAATTCAAAGCAATTCCCCCTTGCCCTGTCACTACATGCCCTTGTGAAAAGTCCTTCTCCAGCTGACTTGTAGCTCCCTTTAGGTACTGGGAGGTGCTCTGAGGTCTCTCTGGAGCTTTTCCTTCTTACCACCTAAAAAACCTGGCTGCATTTCAACTTCCTGTTTCCCTCCTCCCCAGCAGATTCCTAGGCCATGAGCCTCATCCAGCCAGCCAGTGGGATGACAGGCATCTCCTCCTCTAGGGAGAATCTGCCGACTTACAACTTTTTGCAAACCTCAGTTTTCATAGCCTATTGCAATGTTCTTATAAAGAACACTGTGTATGAGCCAGCCAGGGAGTGGCCAGGCAGACCCATTGTAAAGCAGGGACAGACACAGTTAAACTTTGGAGCTGCTGGAAGTCAAGGGAAGCATTTCAAGGCACGTCTCCCTGTTTTCTCAGCAGCACTACTGGTAAAAGCCTTCACTTAAAGCACCCTAAGTCCCAGCCTGTTGACAAAGCTGCCATATTGAAGTTTAGCCCAAACTTCTCCTTTCCCATTCTTCATGAGGGTGAGAGAGAAGGGAATCTCACCATCAGCACTTCCCATGGGATGCATCGAACTTGACTTGCTCCCGAGAAACAGCCACCCAAAGCCTCTCTGGGATCTCTGCATGCTGTGTGCATCCTGCTGGGAAACAAAAAGTGCTGTCCTAGTGCCACAGATTCTCCACAAAATTTGGAAGTGCATCCAAAACTGTCTTGCACGGGGCATGAGTGGTTATGTATTTGGGGCATGTTAGTGTAGAAACTAATACTAGTATCTTATGAAGTGAAATTTATGTGTGTATGGTAATTGCTCAGTTAATTTTACTGTAGTGGCTGGGCTACATGGCCTGTGACAAGCACTTAGGGAATCAGCCTAATTATTATGGAAAGCCTCCCCATGTGGGATGTGTTTTCTAAGAAATGAAAACCTATATGTCTGTTCTGATGACAGTACATTATTCAGAGCTGCCCTTCCCTGAGCAGCAACATCATGTGGGCAAAGTTAAGGGAATAAGACAATAAACATGCAAACTTTTTTTTTTTTAAAGAAGTAACTAAGCTTGGGAAAAGGAAAAATAAATGACTGTGTTCTGCACTTGTAAAGTCTGTGGTTGTAAGGACAGGGCACAGCTCCTGACCTCCCCCTTCATGTTACCTCCCACTCATTGTATGCTTTTTACTGCTGGCTGCCAATAAGAACATCCGAGGGAGTAAGTTTAGTTTCATCTTTGCCAGAGCCTCTTTGTGCAGGGAGAGGAGGCAAGGCTGCTCACCAGGTTAGTTCTCTGAAAGCATGGAAATATTAGTAACTTGTTAGCCTGGGAAGAGTAGGATAATAGCATCAAAGTAGGGATTTTTTTTTTCTTTTTTCCTGCTTAGCACAAAATACAAATCAAACTATCTGGCAAATCTACATGGGGAAGTGTGGGGGGGAGGGGGACGGGACGGGGCAGGGGCGCTTTTAAAAAGCTATGTGCAAAAGCTGGATTATGGAAAGTTTACCTTTGCTTACTGCTTTCTGATGCTAAGACAATTGTATAAATGTGTTGAAGGAATCTGACTGGTACTCAGTACTCTCTGTTTAAACTGAACTGCCCTACCAGAAGCTTGGATATTGATGGCTTTTGATACCTGGTCTCTCTGTGTGCTTGCTTGTCCCCTCATTGGAGTGTGCTGTTGGTGGCAAGAGCAGCTATGCTTCAAACTCTTCATTATTGTTTGCAGCTAGGAGAGAAGAAAATAGGTGAATAATACTTGAGTGAGTGGCACTGCTGTTGGCAGGCAGAGGAAAGCTGTGGGTTGGCAGAGGTGTTGCACCTCCCTCTGGACACACACCTAATACTACCTCCAGCTGCACTCCTGCAGGGCTTGTAGACTGGTATGTGCTGCCAGCTGAAGCCAGGAGTGGGATTTCTGGAGAAGCATGTGTTACTCCAAAGGATGGAGGAAGAAGGTGCTCCCCCTCCCCCAGCATCACTCCTTCATTTGAGTTTCTATTCTGGCTTCTGAGCTCAGAAGCAATAGGAGGGAGAGGAGGAAGAGGAGGAGGCTGACCAGCCAGTAGGGTGGGTCTGCCTTTGTCGAACTGCTGTTTCTAAGACATAAAATAAATCAACCCTACTTACAGAAAAGAAGGGTCAACAAATGTGAGCAGGCAGTTTATCTTATCTCAGAGAACCTCACCCAAACCCAAACTTTCTTAGACTTGTTACCTAGAAGTACTTTGTGCTTTTTTACTTGGCTAGGGAATTAGAAGCAGAAAGAAATTGTTCTTGTTGCTATTCTTACTATTATTATTATCATCATTATCATTATTTTAGACCTGAGGTTTACTAGTTTTCAAGGTTTAACTGCTTGCTTAACCTCAGAAAAACAAGGAGAGTGTTTCAGACTTTGGACATTGATTTTCTCTCTTTCTGGCTCCCTACATCAGGAAACCAGAGATACGAGTTTTCTGTACTACTCTTCTTGTGTGTGGCCTGGCTTTGTTATGAGGAAATGAGTCCACAGGTGATTTCCACATGCCCTGTGCCCGTGCTGTGTAAAATACACCAAGTCCAACAACTGGAATGCCCAACTCCCTTTAGCTTGGGTTCACTGCCCAGCCCAGCTCAGCATGAGGGCAATGAGTCATGTCTAAGCACTAGCAAAGCCTGTATGGAGTGGAGTGGGGAACATCAGTGGCCTAATGCTATTTTGAAGGATAAAATGGCAGATAACACGAAAACCTTGAACAGATAGAAATGCAGGCAAGATATGGTTATGCTCTATCACCTCCAGTGGCAGCTAGGGAGCTGGGCAAAAGGAGGCCTGCTGAAGGGTGGTAGCCACTAGTTTGGTTGGAGATTCAGACCAGCCATGGTTTTTTCGCTATCCTGTTTCTTGCCTCTTTCAGAAGAGGACCTGGGAATGGCTGTCCCAACCGTTGTGACGATCCAGCCGCAGTACGGTGGGGCCATGTCCTCTGTCTCGAGATGCACATGGCAGACAGGCCTGATGGACTGCTGCTCCGACTGTGGCGTCTGTGAGTGCCTTGGACACACTTTCCTTGCCCCTGCTGTTTGGTTCAGTGGTGCCACTGTGCAGCCAGGCAGCCTGGCTCTCCCAGCTGCTCCGGTGGTTCCAGGTGGGCAGGCAGAGCCTCAGCCAGTGCTGTGTTTCTTTCTCTGCCAGGCTGCTGCGGGATGTTCTGCTTCCCCTGCCTGGCATGCCAAGTGGCTGGGGACATGAACGAGTGCTGCCTGTGTGGGACCAGTGTAGCCATGAGGACCCTGTACCGCACCAGATATAACATCCCGGTCAGTGCTGAGCCTACCCCTCACCCCGCTGCAAGCCTGAAAGACAGGGTGCCCCCAAGGCCCCTCTCTCTGCTTGAGGGAGGGGCTCAGGACAGCAGTGATTTCCACTCCCCCTTTTTTTCCCATTTGTATCCACTTCAGATGCTTCCTTCTTTGAGCTTTGATTGAGGTAACTGTGGGCTGAATAAAGAATAGGTGAAGCTGGTTACACGGATAAAGATCCATAATCGGGTTTGGGAGAAAGGTGGACAGTGCATATGTGAGGGTGTTTCTTCCTGCAGCGGAGGTGGTTACTGCCATCCCAAGGGCAAACCATAGGGTCCCAAGTTCCCTTTCCCTACATTGTCTGTTCCTGTGAGCATTTTTCTTCCCAGTCTGAACCTTAGAAGTCAAAAGATAAGTAGCTATCTGCAGCCTGCACAAAGGGCTCCTTCCTTCCTTTCTGTGGTTCCTGGGGTGCCAGCCCAGGGCTTCAGTGTTTTCTACTCAAGATGCTGCAGCCTGCCGAGAAGAAAAGAGTACTTGACCTGGAATGTGATTAACATTTTCTTGGCTGGAACATGTTCTCTGGGAAGCCTCTGTCCCCTAACCTGTTTCTCCCTAACAGGGGTCCATTTGCTCTGACTGCTGTGTCACCCTGTGGTGCACTGTTTGCTCTGTTTGCCAAATGAAGAGAGACATTAACCGCAGGAGGGAGCTTGGCATATTCTGGTAAGCTAGGGGTGGTGGTGCTTGTTAATAAAGCTGCTGTCACACGCAGCCAGGTGGCTTCCCAGAGCCTTTCCTGCCAACATCTTGACACCGGACCAAGTTTGCTGCAGTGGGGAAATGGCCATGGACAATTGACCAGAGTGACATGTCCTGAAGCAAAATGTCACTGTGGACCTTGTGCAGGGTGGAGGGGGGAGGACTGGGGCAATACACAGAGTGTGGTGAGGCACATCTCAGTCCCGACACTCCTCTTCCATCCTGTTGCAGATGCTGCCATCCTCACTGCATTCTTGGAGCTGCTGCAAGCAGGAGTCACCACTGCTCTGACTGTTGGAAAATGCACCATGTGGAGCTTGCCTTGACTGCATTTGATTTCCCCTGCTTAACTGCAGAAATAAAGTTTTGAGTTTGTCTTCCTACCTCTGTGTATGTCACTCTTGCACCACCTGAGAGCACCCATCATTCTCCTGCTCCATCCATCTCAGCAGCCCCTGGTGTAGCTGAGATTTCTCTGTGCCTGCTGCAGAGAGAGATTTTCACTAGTATTTTGTTATTGGATCAGCTATCAGAAAGGCTATTTAATACATTGAAGAAGTCAGTGTTGTTCATCCAAGTTTCAAAATTTGGGAAAATGACTACTGCTGCAGGGCAGAGCTGGGTCTTCCTGCATTCAAGTGACTTCTGCTGTTGGTCAGTGACACCTTTCTGAATAGAAAGGAATGGGGTGCCTGGCACCAGCTCACCTTGATGTTGAAGAGATATGGACCCTGAGCATGAATTCCTCCACACCTGCAATAAAAAACCTGTCTGGGTCATAGGCTGTGTCCTCTCTAAGTACAAATAGTGCCATCTTCCTGCATGGCATTACACAGCTCATCTGTCTGCACTGGGCTGTGAGCCCTGCATTCCCATCCAGAAAGTGGAGGTTACATCCACCTTTTCTCCATCACTCTCAAGAGAAATGCTTAAGGACTTTTGATCCCTACAAATATCGCCCAGCTTCATTCTTTAGGGAGAATATGATTATTTTTTTGTCCCCACTCCACCTGTACCACAAAACTTGTTAAGGGCAAGTAGTGGCTCTGTCCATACTGAGGGGTGTGTGGGTGTGATGGTACTCCCAACTGCTTAAACTCAGATGGCTCAGATGGTCCTATGGATGATCCCTGGCAATGCAGAAAAATGCATTTTTAGCCTGAGAAAGGCCACCCTTGTGTCACCCAGTGCAGTTACAGATAGTTCTCACAGATACTCAGGTTTGACAAAGGAATGGTGCTGCACCTCCAGCAGCACATGGCTTAGGGCAGCATAGGAGCCTGGAAACACACTGCTCTTTTTGAAAATCTCTCCCACCAGGGCTCTGGGCCTGGAGAACGACCGGGTGGGGAAAGGTGAGGGCTGGCAGCAGAATACAGCAGGGAAGCTGCCATTGTGCAAACCTGCACCTAAGCTACCATTTGCTCTGTTAGTCAGAGGGAGCAGGGGTCATTTGCCAGAGCACATATAAAGCATGAGAACCAGGAAAAGGACACGTGTCTGCTGGGACAAGGACAGCTTGGAAAGTACGTATGGCATGGCTTTGCTTTGGTCGTGGTATGGAAACTGCTTGTGGCTGAAGTGGTGATGCTGGGCAAGGGGAAAGGGTAGAAGCAAACATGAAGTTTACTACCTGGAAAGTTGCTTCAGGGTTAACAACAGCGTGGTGGGTGCTGCTGATGGCATCTTGACAGATGTGGGTTAACAACAGCGTGGTGGGTGCTGCTGATGGCATCTTGACAGAGGTAGAGGACAGCAGTTTTTGCACTGCGTTGCTCATATATTACACTGTATTTGTGCATATACAGTGCCTATAGATACTGCTTTATGACCTTGGCTGTTGGTGAAATGTAGCTGCATGCACCTCAGGATGCTTTTGTCCCCATCAGTCATTCCGGCGTGGCTGATAATGCCATGGGGGTGTGAATTGTGAAATTGTGATATATTTTTTTGTGCTGGGCCTTCCCCATCTCTCAGTAGGTGAGTATGTGGCAGAGGCTTCTCCTTGCTGCTGCCTGCTCTGCACTGCAACCACCCCCTGTCCAGAGATGTGGTGTGCTCATACCTGGGGAGGGGAAGGAGAAGCCTGACTGGAGGAATCCTGTCCCTAAAATTTCTCTTGCTGCTGCTGCTCCTGTGCACATTTCTCCCTGTGGTGCCTGTGGTCCTGTCTGCTGCTGAACATCCCTATCGCTGCATGGGAGCCCCATGCTGGGCTCACCACTGCACAGCCTGTCCATGGTCTCTCTCCTCCCCTGCTCCTCCTGGTTCTTCTTAAATCATCGCGTGCAAGGCTTCCTGAAGGGGCTGCTGTTTTGGCATGCCAGGAGGTGTTACATTGGCTGCAGTGGTGGTGGTGGGAATTACCTGAGATCTCATAGATTGACAAACAGGGACAGCTGACCAAGGCAGGGCCAGGAGGTGCCCAGGGAGGGACGATGGATGCAGTGTCCCCTGCTGCACTCACAGGTATCTCAGATAGTGGAAGCTTAGCCATGATTCCACTGCCTGCAGAAAACTGCAAAAAAAGTCAGGAGCAAACCATGTGGAGATTTTTACCAGCTTTCTTCCCTCTTACACCATAATTCAACAACCTTTTTCCTCTCCCTGGGACTGCCAGGAACAAGGGCTTGTCCTACAGCAACAGGCTGTTTCTGACAGCTAGGATGTGTCTGTTATGCTGGGGAGTCACAGGAGCTTCCAGCAGAGCCAGCAGCCCTTTCCCACCTGTTGCCATTAGTCAGTACAAATGCAATGCCACAGCTGGTGCCACTCTGATGTGGGTAATGAGCTCAAAGGCATAGTCTGAGTGCTGGGCATTGTAATTGTTCCACTCCATTTCTTGTGTCATTTAATACTTAACATTGTGTAACTGTGCAATTTTGGTGTGAAAACAATCCTCTTAGAGTGCTTAACAAAGTGGTGCCGAGCTTGCGCAAAGGGCAGGGAGTATGTCTGCATGGGAGTTCTCCTGTGGGAGAATCCTCAATTTTTTTGTTTGTTTTAATTAAAGCTCCAAAACCGAAACTGAGAGTGGCAGAAGCTGCTCCTGTGCCTTGCAGATGTGGCAGGGAGGGAAGGGGCCACTGATGGAGGTGCAGGTGGAGTTGTTACTTTGGTCAGGTGATTTTGGGGGTGGTAGTGTGGAGCAGGAGCTTTTCTACTCTCAGAGAATGCAGCCCATTGCTGAGGAAGGATGGGATGGAGAGGGACTCCATAGGCCATGGTGACCCCACAAGACTGAGGAAGAGGAGGATGACGTGTTGGCATAGACAGTTAAGTGGAGGAGGGGTACGAACTGGTGGCAGGGCTTAGGGTGATGGAAAGAGACAAGGAAAACCCACTGCCTTAAAACACAGTAATAAAGCAAGTGAAGAAGGAAGGGAGAGGAGGAAGTAAATAAGCTTAGATTCTCATAGAACAAAGCAAAGATTCAGGTGACTCCTGAGAGCTTGAGGAGACTAGAACTGAGCAGTAGTAACTTTGGGAGACTGTGATCATAAACAAAACAAAACAAACCCCCAAAAACCAGCCCAAAATTCAGACAGTTTTGCATGGATAATTTTACACAGTTATTTTTGCGCGATTTTACACAGGAAGCAATGAAAGAGGACCTGGAGATGAAAAGACTAGTTTGGAGTGTTGAAGCACTGCAGTTCTGAAGTGAAAGGACCTCTGTTTTCACAGACACGTTTTACTTGCATTGGGATGATGTGCTGCTGCCTTTGGTGGAAGACTGGTTTTAGAGGGAGCTTTCCTTCAGAGGGTAGTGGCAGCTTCTGGCAGAGCTGTGCCCCCCACTTTGTGGTGAGGGTGGCATTACCCTGGCAGTGGGTACTCCCCAAGGAACTGTCTCTGAATGCAACAGCCTGAGCAAGACGCCCACTTCAGAAACACCTGCAGCATCTTCCTCTGACGGCTTTTCTTTCCAGACCACAAACTGCCTGGAGGGACCTGAGCCCGTGCTGGCAATGGCCTCTCAAACTGTGATTACAGTCCAACCCCAGTTTTCAGCTGCCCAGCAGCCAGGGGAGTGGCAAACAGGGCTGCTGGACTGCTGCTCCGACTGCAGTGTATGTGAGTATATATGTAGCCCTCATTCCTCCTGTTGCTTGTGATGTTTCCTGCCCATCCTGCAGCATTACTGCTGCCACAAACCCCATTCCTGTGGGTACTGGAGGCAGAGCAGTTCTTGCCTGATGTCAAGAGCCACAGCTCTCAGCTGGCTTTTCCCCCTTTCCTCTGTATTTGCACCCATCAGCCAAGTCCATGTCTCACTGTCCCACAGGTCTTTGAGGGATGTTCTGCTTCCTCTGCCTGAACTGCCAAGTGGCTGGGGACATGGATGAGTGCTGTCTGTGTGGCTCTAGTGTGGCCATGAGGACCCTCTACCGCACCAAATACAACATCCCAGTGAGTGACCAGCTCGAGGGCCTGTCCCAACAGTCACAACAGCCACAGGATGGGTGCTGAGGTGGGGGGTCAAGGAAGGAGAAAGGGGTGCCCAAGGGGAAGAGCAGAGGTGAGGATTTGCATGAGCATCCCAGCTGGCCAGGAGTCAGGGACATATCTGCCTCACCACTGTGATCTGGAGGTAATACCAGCACACACTACTTCCTCCCAGTCCTTGCTGGATATGAGCAGCAGGATGCTGCAGGGCCCGGGTGAGCTCCGATGGGGTGCTGACAATAAAATAGAAAGGCTGAAAGGTTTAACGTTTGGTGTGGGAAGGGGTTTTTTGTGCAATGTCCCTTGCTCCACAGGGCTCCATCCTGCGAGACTTTTGCTCCATCTGGTGTTGCAGCCCATGTGCACTCTGCCAGCTGAAGAGAGACATCAGCTGGAGGAGGGCAATGGGCATATTCTGGTAAACTGGGGGTGCTGGTGCAACTTTGTCTCACTGCTGCACAGCACCCAGTGGCTTCCTGGCGTCCCCCTTTCCTCTGACACCTGACTCCAGACACAGGGTTGCAGCAGTGCCAGAGCAGTAATTGCTGAGGAAAGGGTGATCCTGCTCTCCAATCCTGTTGCAGATGCTACTATCTTCAGTGCACCCTGTGGAGCCACTGAAGGCAGGAGCTGCTGCTGCCCTGGATGTTGGGACATGCACCATGAGGAGTTCCAATTCACTGTGCTCAATCCCCTTTTCTCTTGGTAAAGCCAGCAATAAAAGCACTGCCTGTCTTCCTGCCCATGTGTTGTTATTTATGTCTCTGTGTCTTTCTGCAGCATCGGAATCAGTGCTGTACTTTTCTAGGCTGTGTGGCCAGAGGCATGATGAGGTTGTCATGTAAATGAGGTTTTCTCATCCCCACCCACGCTGGAATGAGGCCAGAACACAAAATTCAGTGAGGAGAAGATAAAACAAAAGCCAGATCTGCTATGGGAATGGAAAAGATAAAATGAAAGCCAAATCTGTTATGGGAACAGAAAAGATAAAACAAAAGCCAAATCTGCTATAAGAACAACTTCTCTGTGGACGCCACCAATGTGCAGAGCTGGTGACAGCATTGCCCTCTGCTCAGAGAGGCCCAAGAGCACTGAACCCATCCCTATGGATGCCTGGACTGTCCCCAGCACCAAGACACAAATGGGGAGTGATGGTGATACTGTGGGGTTCCCAGTCACTCTGCTTTGCCCGCACAAACATTGTGAAGAGACCATCACATGGGAATGGCTTCTCTGTGGGTCAGACCCCTGCAGCTCGTGGATATTGCATTTAATATGCTATGGTGGAAGAGCTGGGACTTGGGGGTGCAAAGGTTTATCCATTGCCTTCCATGGTGACAAACAGGGAAGAGGTAAGTCTGGGACTGGGGTTGTTCTGGCTCAGATTGGTTTAAAGTTTATTGGTTTGAACAGAGAAAGGTGGGGTTTTGCCCAGAAAGGCCTGCAGGGGGCCCGGAGGCTCTGTCATATCTGTGCTTCTGTGCGGGCACCTGCAGGACAGTAAGGGAATTTATTCAAAAATACCTTTTCCACTCGCCTGTTTTCACCGTCACAACACCCGCTGCATTTGCCCACGGTGTGAAGGGGCGAGGCTGTGCCGCTGCTGACGGAGTGTACATGTGTGTTCGCACACATAAACATGTGCACAGAGAAGCAGGAGAAAGCGGCTGTGTTGTGGTGCCAGCCGGAGCTAGGAGCTGGCAGTGTGCCTGCTGTGGGAACAGATGTCACGGGTGGCCACAGGCATGCTGGGTCACCTCTGCTTCCTCCTGGCTGCTGGTGCTAAATCCCTGCAACGTGGACCCTGCCAGCCAACAGAGCAGGGTTGAGGGCTGGGTCCGAGCCCCAGTCCACAACACATGCAGCTGCCTGGTTTGAGATGGTCAGTTCAGTGACAACCCTGCTGCTGCAGGAGCTCATGGGTGTGCCGAGAGCACTCAAGATCTAGGACTTCTAAGCCACACAGCCAGGAGTGCTGAGGTCCCCTTTATCCAGGGACAAGTGAGCCCTGTGTCCCCAGAACAGGGCTCCCTGACTGACAAATGCTCCCTATCCCCATCTCTCCTCCCAGAGTGATGGTTGTTTTGGGCTTCCCTGACAGTCATTCCTGCTTGGCATCCTTCTACGCCCATCCTTGATCATGGAGTCTCCTCCCCGGGTCTCTTTCTCCTCCAGTGCGCGCAGGGGTTGGTCCATTGGGACCAGGGACCAAAGACATGAACCTTCACAGTTAGCCATGTTCTCCACAGTGAGCCAGAAGCAGCCAGGAGGCTGCTGAGCAGACACGAGGACACAGAGGTTTTGTTTCTGTGAATTTCTTGATTAGAAGTAACTACAAATAACCACTACTAAAGCAAGTATGTACTTAAGATCACTCACCTGTATTCATTATTTAGGGTGCTGCCGGCACGACCCTCGCCAAACTGCTGCCAGCAGCGGGCAGGAAGGAAAAGCCTCTTGTCGCAGGTGCTCCACATCACGGAGTCGTAAAGCCTGAAGCTGCATCCGCCCGTATCCCGATCCCGGAGCAGGCGGTCCCTGGCTGTCGCACGGCTCAGCCACTTACTCCCAGTGTTCCACCCTCCTGGCGCACATAAGGAGGCCCAGCAAGCTTGGTTTTCCCTCAGGAATCCTGCTTCTCCCGTGAGATCCCTGCAGGCTATTCCAGCGCCGTGTGCTAGGACTCCGCGCTTCCTCATCTGTCTTGTCCCAGGAGCACCAGAATTCTCGGGCTGAGCGCTATTGGGATGGCACCATGTCCCAGGGATATCAAGGGACATAGACCTGCCCAGAGCACTTGCAGTGAGGCACCTCCGTGTCAACAATTCCCAGTCGGAGTCAGCCCTGGATTGGCAGCCATCGCCGCGCACCGCAGGGGCTTACAGCCTTAGGGCCGAGGATATTTTCCGGGTCCTGAGGCGTTTCTGTCAGTAATGCTGAACCTTCCTTTCCTGCTCCCTTCAGCCCACTGCCAGCTTGCTGGGGCCAGGATGGTTGTGGTTTCCTTGTGATGCCTCCCTTGAGGCCAGGATGGTTGTGGTGATTGCTTTCCTTGCTGGTGCTAAGGCAGGTCCTTCTTGACAGAGCTTTGCCCTTATGTCCTCATGGGGCTTTTTTTGCACAGGCCATGCTGTGGAAGTGCATCAAGGAGCCAGGAGCAGCCAGCCCCAAGCCTGGGGGAGAGGCACAAGTGCCTACCTCATCCAAGGAGTGTCAAGGGACACAGGAGCTGCAGGCAATCCCTGGTGAGTGCCCAAAGTGATGACCAAACAGCCCCACACCCAGCCATGCTGTCAAGAGAGTCTCTCGCTGCTGGCTAGGGGGGGAGAAGCCCAGCATAACCAGAAAACCTCATTGTGGGTGATGGATAAGCACTTGAGATCCCCTCTGAGGCCTGGCTGGGTTGGTTCTCTTCCTGCTGCCTCTCTTGGCACTGTATGAATATGGGTGGGGGGCAAGCAATGCCAGAGAGGGGTCAACACCATGTGGGAAGCTGTCACAGCCCCCTAGACCAAAGCCTCTCCTAGGAGGTTTGTGTCTAATGTTTGGGGGCCTGGAATCTTGGAAGGGAGCTCAGGAAATGTGATCCAAGAGTTGTTGGGGTCTGGCCCAGCTGCACCCCATTGACAGGAGTTCTGTGTTGTGCTGGGGACAGCCCAGTGTTTGTGGGTATACCTCCTGTGCACACAGTCAGGGTGAAGTGCACCCTGCTTCACAGAGGTGTTTGTGCAAATGCCCTTCCTGGACTGCCCTTCTGGGAAAGATATAACTCTTCTGGATAGGGAGGGGGACAGGCATCTCCTGAGGATCTCTGGAGTGTGCCACCAGGAGCTCTGACTGACTGGTGTCTCTCCTTTTTTTAGCTACAGAGTGTAGGAGAGACATTCTGTGCTATTCTTGAGAGCCAGCAAAGGCCTTCTGAAGATAAAGGGAAGCCCCGTATCTCTCCTGAGGAAAACACCAAGGTTGTCACCATAGAGATGTGATGAAGGAGAGAAAGCTGGAAGATACAGACTCTGGCTGGCTCACAGAATGACGTGGCTCCCTGATCACCTACTGAGAACTTTGTCTCTCTCTTATAACCAATGGGTACTGAATGTGTACATTGAGTGAATGTAAATATCTTGAAAAAGTATAAAAGCAACATGTTGCTATAACAAATCTCTCTTGCACCCTTCTGATGGAATTGTGGTACTTTGTGCTGTGTTATGCTCTATAACAACAACAGAGGGGACTCCACTGCCTTGTGATGCTGCCTCACCTGCAGCCACAGCCCGCGGCCCCTCAGAGCAGGGCTGCCCAGAAGAGCCTGGCTCACCCTCATCTCACTTCTGCTGTTAGAAATGGGACTGAGAGAGACCCTTCATGCAGTGAGGAGCATGTGACATGTATTTAATCGACAAGAGAAGAGGCCAGGCTCCTTGCTGAGTAGAGCTCCCTGTAGAGGACAACCTATGTGGCTCCTGGGTGGCAGACACCCTGGCTCCAGTTGATAGACACCCCAGCTAGTTTGGATTAGAGATGCTCCTGTTTCTCACCGCTCTGACTGATAAATGCTCCAGCTGCTTACAGCTCAAGTTATTTATTTGATGCTCTAAGTGATTTCAACTCCTGCATCTTCCAGCTCCAGCTCCAGATCACAGTTCTGGCTGCTCTGCTGTTGAAGTACAAGATGCTCTTGCCAGCAGACATCCTCCTCTTGATGCACCCTGGGTTAGGGACACGGGTTTCTCTTGAGTTTCAGGTCATTCCAGCTCCTGGATGTGATATGCTAATTACAGGCAATGGGCGTTCCACCTCAGGTTATTTGAAACCCTGAGCTATTTTGGCTCCAGCACACACCAGAGAAGAGGTGCTCCCACTGCTTCCGGAGACAGAAATTAGGTTGGGGGATGTTTGCAAACAGTCTGAAGGGCTCCCAGAAATGGGAGACAGCCTGTCTCACAAAGCACACTGGTAAGGTCTGAAACGCCTCCAAGACTGAGTCCTACTATCAACCTAACACTGCCATGTTCACCACTAAACCACATCCCCAAGTGCCTCATCTACACATTTTGTTAACACTTCCAGGGTTGGTGATTCCACCACCTGGGCAGCCTGTTCCAATGCCTGACCACTCTTTCCATGAAGAAATTTCTCCTAATATCCAATCTAAAGCTCCCCTGGCAGAACTGGAGGACATTTCCTTTAATTTCCTCTCATCCTGTCACTTGTTTACTTGGGAGAAGATATCGATCCCCACCTCTTTACAAACTCCTTCCAGGTAGTTGTAGAGAGCAAAAAGTTCTCTCCTGAGCCTCCTTTTTTTCAAGCTAAACATCCCCAGCTCTGCATTGATCCCACAGGGACATGAGATGATGTAGTGGGGCATGATCCCTGAGCATCGGATCAGACACTCTCTTCCCTCTTCAAGGCTAATGCAGTGTGAGTATTGATGTAGTGGATGGTGGTAAAACCACAACTAATGCAAGCCTCTCCTGATACCGCCTTCCTACATTTCCAGGGTGGTTCTGTATGTTTCCAAGAAGCTCTTTTGCTGTTCCTTCATTTTTGTTGCAGAGCAGTGGTGGTGCTGCCTGCATGAACTACAGGAAAAAAAACCAGACCACCAAGTTTCACATCCCACACTGTTACTAATGGACAAACTCGATACTATTTCTTTTCTTCCCCAAGGCCTGGCCCCTAAGCAGGTTTATGTTTCAGGATCCTGCGCAGCATGAGCTGGGAGAGCAGTGTCAGTCACCAGAGGGCACCAGGGAAGAAGGATGCTGAGAGCTCCTCTTGTTTCTCTGCTTCACGGTTCCCCACATGAAGGAGGGACAGTTCTTCAGCACTGCCCTGCTGCTTCTGCTGCTGCTGTTTGTCCACAGGCAATTTTGCCATGACAAAATATTTCTGCTCTGGCAAAAGATCACAACCATTTAGCAGTGAGAAGGAAACATCTCATTCCCTGCTACATATTAGAACAGACATGAATGGGTGTAAAAACTCTGAGGGTATCTATCGTTGTCCTTGCCCTTTGTTTGTGTTCAGGACATTTCACAGAGGGTGCAGTGCTTGCCATTGGTGTGCTTTAACTCCCTCCCTGGGACTTGCTCTCTCAAAGAAATCAGAGAGCTGGGGAGGAAAATATGACTGCAGACATGGAAAGATGTTAGAAGAATCTGGTGTTAGCAGCTTAAGAGACTGTTGTGTTCACTGAGATCCTCTCAGAGGTCTTAAATATCTCCCAGGTGTCTTAATTCTCAACTAAGCCAGGTTTTGGCCTGCAAAGCAAGGTGGAGTCAAAACACCTGTAAGACAAAGCAAGGTTGTGAAGGATTATAGCTCTAAGCCTAAATTCAGGAGGTTGGAACACATCAGTAAAATGCAGCTCACTCTGAGCAACAGAGGACCTGCTAGGAAATCTCCCACTCAAGTAAAATATGTGATGTTAACATCACAGTGATTAAACTGGTACTTTTCTGGGGGGCAGTTTAAGTAATTTGTTTGGGAATGTTAAACCTTACAAGGGAAAGGCTCATCATGTTATTTCCAGGGCAAATGAGACAGACCAAATGATTCCTGAGTGTTGTAATAGGACATGAAATGAACGACATGCATATGGCTGAAATATCTAAGGCAAAAAAGCGTAGTTTAGTTTTGACTCTAACATTTATAGACTTCTAAAAGTGACCGTGGATTGGAGGGTGAAATTGCCACTTCTCCAGCTACACTGGTCAAACCATCAGTTTATCAAATTTCTCCTTCTCCAGAAAGGGATGCAGAACAATCATTAATTACATGAAATGTGCGTGAGGAACATTTCATGTAATTAATGTGTTTACATTTTTGTAATGAAAAAAATGTACATTACAAAAATGTAAACATCAGAAGGCTTAGAAGAACTTAGAAGAACAGGGCAACTCCTGAGAGGTTTGACATCAAGCTGGAAATACTGCACAGTATCATGTCAGCCTGATCTGCAGCTCAAGAGAATTCCTGGTGAGCATCATGTTGATCAACATTAGAGTCAATGCCTACATCCCTTCCTTGAGGTTCATCACCTTGAGTCTTTCAATTGCAATTACTCATACAAGATGTGTTTCTTCTCCCTGTAATAAAATTTTATCATGTTTTTAAACATTGCCTCCCAGTGCTGAGGTGAAAGCTCAGAGCTTCATTCAACTCCAAACAAAGAAGTCACAGCTCAGGATACACCTTGGCTTGTGTTGCTGCTGTGTAGGTTTAACCTTTTATTTTGGTTAATGGACCTTCTGCCAGATTTAATAGTTAAACAGAGCATGCAAGCTGCTTGGAAGGACTGTCTGATAAGGTGATACCTAACTTATGGTGTGTTTAACATCTCAGGATTTATGCGTCATGAAGTGACCAAAGCTCTCATGCATGTTATGAGTGTGCCTCATAATGTGACATGTGACCAAGCACAAAACAGAAGTGTGAAAAGTTTAACTCCATATTTAATCAGTTGCTAACATTAAGTAATCCTGCAATACACCACAGGTTTGCCCAAAGATAGATGAGGGAAAATTTATAATAACTTTTTGTGCATTATCTGACAAATAAGTACCTGGGGCAGGCATGGCCTTGGAAACAGTAAGATAGAAAAAGATTTATTAGAGTAGAATTTGTTACTGAGTTTTGCACTCCTGAAGGGCACAAGTTTCAATCCCTGCAGCAATACATGAACCTTGATCCCTGTGGGAGCCCTGCAGCAGCAAAGCTGATGAGATGCCAAAGTGTGCTCTGTCTCTTCCTAATGAAATATGTAATCTTATCTCTGAGGACACATGTTCCTACAATGCATTTCTTTTATTGCTTATTTAAATGTGAATGGCTCTGTTCTATCTTTATACAGGACCACTAAACATCCTAGCAGCTACCAGAGCTGATAACATAGTCCCTTCAGACTGTCTATACATGTGTCCTATACATGTGTCTAAGAGAAAAAACTTCCCTGTGAAGTTAAATTGCTCCTGGCCAGCTCCTGAAACTGCAGAAAGACTGAACTCCTTTCACTCAATGTTTCAGACTCTAATGCATACATCAGTTGAGGCTTTCCTTCTCTGGAGTCTGCTTCATGCCTGAAGACAGGAACAACTGTGAATTGACGTATTCAGAAACAATCTCAAGGATACCTGTGTCCACAATTAGAAAAAAAACCAATTCATATTGGCTCTTAAAAGTAGAGCAAATATCTGGGCAAACATAATAACCACAGGTTTTCATCTCCTTTTGTTGTTGTTGTTGCTTGGTTGGTTTAAGCTGGAGCACCAGTCATCCTGAGAGCAACAGTCACCTCTCTCTTCATCCTGTGCAAGTGCTCTGGTTTTTCCTAACTCATGGAAGAATATCCTGAGTTGGAAGGGACCCAAGAAGGATCATAAAGTCCAACTCCAGGCCCATCATAGGACAGTCACAAGAACCACACCATGTACCTAAGGGTATTGTCCAAAATCTTCTTGAACCCTGTCAGGCTTGGAACTGTGACCACTTCCCTGGGGAGCTTTTCCAGCACCCAACCACCCTCTGGGTGAAGAAACTTTTTTCTAATATCCAGTCTAAACCTCCCCTGACACAACTTCAGGCCGTTCTCTGGGGTCCTGTCACTGTCACCATAGAGAAGAGGTTAGTGTCTGCCCCTCCTCTTCCTCTCACAATGAAGCTGTAACTGCAATGGGGTCTCCCCTCAGCTTCCTCTTCTCTGGGCTGAACAGACCAAGTGACCTCAGCCACTCCTGGTATGGCTGTCCCTCAAGGCCCTTCACCATCTTTTTTGCCCTCCTTTAGATGCTCCCTATAGTTCATACTTTCTTATATACTGGCACCCCAAATTGCCCCAGCACTCAGGGTGCCCCAGAGCAGAGCAGAGCAGAGCAGAGCAGAGCAGAGCAGAGCAGGACCATCCCCTCCCTTGCCCAGCTGGCAATGCTGTGCCTGCTGCCCCCCAGGACACGGTTGCCCTCTTGGCTTCCAAGGCACTGCTGACTCACATTCGACTTTCCATTGACCAGGACCCCCAGGTCCCTTTGCACAGCGCTGTTCTCCAGCCTCTCATTCCCCAGTCTGTCCGTACACCCAGGGCTGCCCTGTCCCAGGTGGGAAATACAGTGCTTGTCTTTGTTTAATGTTCATGTGGTTGGTGATTTCCCAGCCCTCCAACTTGTCAAGGTCTCTGCAGGGCTTTCTAGGGAGTCAACAGCTCATCCCAATGTATCAACTTATTACACTTTTGAGTCCTGCATCTAAGCTGCCTGGGGATAGGCCAGATCTGATACTACAAATTGTCTGCTGAGGTTTCCAGCCCAGGCTGCAGATACACTCTCCCTGAACAGTATTTCTGCACCTCTTTGGAGATGTGTGCACCTTCTCAAATACCACTGGGACTATGCAATGATTTTCACTAGCTGGTGGCATGCTTCTAAGTCTCATATAAATACAGTAGAGAGTTAATTATTACAAAATCATTGATAAAGGAAAGAACAAAGTCTCAGAAGCATGGTTCATAGACAATGATATACTTACCTATCCCAGATTACAGCTGCATAAAAATATCTGGCCCTGCGGTGTTTGGTCCAGGAGAGCTCTTATGGGCAGTCTTGATATTTAATAATTAGTGATGAGTCGTGCTTGGGAAAAGAGATTATTCAAAAAATCATGATTTTAAATGGAAACCATCCATAATGTGTACTCTTCTGTGTCATCTACCAAAGAGAAAGATTGTGACTCCATGGGCTCATGCATTTGTCAAAGCTCTGGCAGAGCCCTCATGTGGTATGGTGCCAACAGAACTGAAGGAGTTCCTTCAAACTCTGGGGGATACTCTGGGGAGTATCCCCCAGAGTTTGCCCAACCTCATCTTTGGGGTTATTGGAAGTTACATCTGTCCTGGAAAGCAAAACTGCATCAGGGAGCACATAGGAGAAGTGGCATACCTGTTAGTGACCCTGCTCCCAGTTAGCACAGCTCCTGGAAATCTGTAGCTGATGCTACCCAGTAACCTCAGCTGGGGACCAGTGCTCCTACTTTGTATAACAAAGGCTGCCTTACCTTTGGTTCTTTCCACAGCATCAATGTCATACCCACATACTGTCCTGTGAAAACCCCACTCCGATAGGCTCAGAAAAGCCTTTGCATTTCTGCAGGTATTTGGAACTAAAGGAAAATGCATCTGTCTCCAGGATACTGGGGGAGAAGATATCACAGCCAACTGAACCTTGTCTGACTTGCCATGCTGGGATTCACCCCACCCTGCCAGCTTTGCCAGCCCTGTTCATGGCTGCAAGCCTCGGGCAGGAGGAGATGCTCTCCTTCACTCATAGGGTTACCACGACCAGCATGGTTGGGTTGTGACAGCTTACGAGTTGCTCAGCTCAGAGGAGAAAAGGTGAAAGCAGTGGCTTGCCCTGGCCCTACCCTCCCCACAAAGGGAGAGGGTGGAGACTCCCCGGGGTGATGGAGCACAGGGTACCCAGCTGCCAGCTCGTCCTGCAGCAGATGTGAGATCCGGGTGGCACTGCCCAGCCCTGCAAGCTGAGCAAGTCGTCGGAGCTGTGCCACACTCCTCCCTTTCCTAGATCCTGCATCCCTCCCATCGCCTCTGCCATCTCCTTAGCAGCCCTGCAGCGCCGACCCGGACCTGCTGCTGGTGAGTGAGTCTCTAGCAGCAGTTCAGCCCTTTTACTCCGACAGATTTAGCTCGATGTAGTGGCTTGCTCCCTCGTACATGAATTGCTGTGGAATGATATTCAGCAGCTGTTTTTCTCCAACACTCAAGGAAACCACAGTAAAATGCTCACCTGCCTTCTCCCAGCTTTTCATTTTACTGGGAAGGCAAGAAATCAATGAAAATATGCTTTATAAAAGGTGGGGGTGCGGAAGCTTCAGGGCATAAATTAAAACCAGTAAAAATGTGAAAAATGAGAAAACTTTGCAGAAGCTGCCATTCTCAGTGCTCCCTCATGCACATTAGCATTCGTGCTCTTTTCATCGAAAGTAGATTACAAATCCGTGGTAAATAGGCTGGCAATTAACTTACAGATTGCTTCAATCGCATTATCCTCATTTACTCAAACGGTTTTAATTTCCTGAACATGTTCCAGAGAAAGAGGAATGTATGGTCCTGCCCCCTTTGCATCCCCACAGCCATTCTCTGGTCAGTCCATATCACTGGAAATGGCTAAAGAAGGAGGGGAGAAAAGGTTCTGTGAATTTATATATAATGAAAGGTTACAGCTTCCCTCACTTTATATATATATATATATATATATATATATATATATCTCGAAAGTCCAAAATGCACATACAGTACTGTTTCAGCTTGCAGGCTGCAAGACTTAACTTTGTACCCACTAAAAATAAGAGAAATAATAGCACACTTAACTGCTGTTTCTCTGGCATGTTAAAGTATCCAGAAAAAAGAAAAAGACTGGTTTTTAAAAGGGTTTAGGGCAGCTTCCTTTAGAAAATGATGCTGAAAGCTGCTTCTGTCTCTAAAACTCTTCCTCCTTAAGTTACTTCAATGCTTATTCTCTATAGAGAAAAAATCTATTGAATAACTTCCTGGATTTTCAAAAATGCATGTCTGAATTTTGTTATTCACAATTTTACTACCCCTCCTATAGTATTGTTCTTTATTGTGGGGTTTTTTTCTATTTGAACTGTAAATCTCCCTGGTGCCAAAAGCTTTGCAGGAAGACTGACAGGAATAAATGTTCCTTAGTTTTTTATATAGACAATGTATCTTCAAGGACACAAATACATTTACTGAAACTGTTTGAAAGACTCCACTTTGTTGTGGTTCAAGCATGATTGAATCAACTGAGCTTTGTAATGCATTTTGTTGTTGTTTGATGGTTTTGTTTAGTTCCCTTTTGTGTGTGTAGGAAAAAATGAAACTTTGTACTTTACAAGTCTCAGAAGAATACTCAGGAAAATGACTGTACTGCGATCTTAATTTTATCTGCATCCAAACAGTGGGCAAAGAGATTTCTTGTTGTTTTAAAGAAAGTAGTTTCATTTTGACACTAATAATAGGTTAAATCTCTAGATCCAGTACTTTGTCTCCTGGCAAAATTTTCTGAGACTACATATCTCTGAAGAAAATTATTTTCCATTTGGCCTGAGCTGAAATTATGCTGAAATCAGTGGCAATAGAAGTATTTCAAAACTATTTGGCAAAACAAACAAAATTTCCAAAATTTCCAGAGAGTTTATAAATTTTTTATTCTGCTGATGCAAAGTATACCATAGTCAGGGCTGATATGATGAGAAAATGAAACACTTTATTGAGATTAACAAATACTTCTGAATACAGCAGGGAGTACATGTTGTTATAGAATCTCCTGCTCATTCCTGATCTAAAGTAAATATTTGTAAGCCAATGACAATGAAATCTGAGAAACTTAATTTAAAATTTGCGTAGAAATTGATTTGATTAACATTCATCTTGGTTGTTTCTTTGTCTTGTACAAGTTCTGACTTAAAATGTTTTGTGGCTGTATGCCACATTAAACTTAAAAAATTATTTTTTAACAGATAGAATCTGCAATATTTTAAAAATTCGATTTCTGAGAAGTGATTGCAAACATCTGACAATTACATTAGCTGTGAAGGAGTAGGACCCTCTGTTCCGCAGCAAAAAAGAGGCATCCAAAAAAGCAAAGCAAATCAAATGCCTAATTTTAGCATGTGTGCATAATTTCTACTGTTTGCACTTCATCTTCTCCCAGCACACTGTTAGCTGAGATCCAAATGGCCACTCTCATAGGCTTCCATGGATCACCCAGGCAAAGCCACAGCTGACCCAATCTCGTGTTGGTGCCAGACCTGCTCTGAGGGAGAAACAGGAATTTGGGACTGCCCCAAGCCCCTTCCCACCAGCATGTTCAGAGCCCTGTCATTTTGCCAGCTCAAGGAGTTGCTGTGGTGGTGATCTTGCAGTGGCTATGTCCCTTCAGAAGAGAGCAGCCAACACAGATTTAATACAGTCGAAATAACCACACAAGCTCTAAGTGAATGAACATTTTGCATTTTTTTTCTGCAATAAATTTTAGTAGCTCTGAAAGTGTGAAATGCTATTTTCAGTATTAATGTAACATTTGAAATAGATGGAGTTTTTTACTTTGATAAATGGCATGTCCCCAACAATACACTTTTTTTTTTTCTGAAGGGAGGAACAGAACACAAGTAAATCCATGTACCAGGTGTTCTACCTGCTGCACCCCACCCTCTCCCTGCAAGTGGCACAAGCACCCTGCAGCCAGGAAGGGCTGTGACAACTTAAACCAAAGATCCAGTGAGACCTGAATCCAACCTCTGCTAACAGCTCCCAGTAGTTAATGTTTTCTGAAGGGACAATAGCAAAGAATGTTGTTTTTCTCTGGAAATTTGGGTTATCAAGCTTTCCTGAACTGGAAATTTCCTGCTGACAGCTGTATTAAATAGCCATTGAGAGACTGTTTGCTATGGATATATGTAATTCTTCCCATACCTGATTTAATTATATAGCTTCTACACTCATTTTTGCAAGGAAGTGTACAATCTCATCCATTGATAGACTACAACAGACTGTCTGTTCTTAGGAACGACACTGTAAAATCAGTATGATCCTTTACTTGTGAAAGCAGTTACTGATTCTCTGCTTATTGTCTACCTGTCTAGTTCAGTCTGGAAAAATTAATTTCTTTAATTCCTAAAAAAAAATGTTTGATTCCTGAAGAGCATTTCAGAAATTTCAGTGCAAGTGCTGAGCTAGGTTTTTATGATGGTCTTTGGAAAAAAAGACCAAAAACTAACAAAATCAAATTAAACAAAGAAAAATGTAACCATTCTGTTGATTATGTCTGAGGCCAAACTCTACCTCATTTTTTTTCTCATTTGGTCATAATGTTGCATCTGTAATCCTGAAATATTAAGGTGAGCAAAAAATGTGACCGAGTAAAATACTGATCCAAATACCTTTTATGTGTAGTGATGTATCAAGGTCATAGTCACACTGTCTCCTGACTTCTGCACTCTGTGCTGCTTGGTTATCCAACAGCTCAAAGGATTTTCTAATGCCTACATGTGGTGTTGCCCCTGTGGTTGTGTATTTGGTACCTAGCTCAGCAAATATCTGCTCAGCACTTGGTGAGACTTTAAGTTCCCACTGAAGTTCTGAATGCATATCTCTAATTTACCAAAGCATCCTTTCAAAAGGCAGTGATTGATGTCCAGACAAATTAACCTAGAAACTGCAGGAAAAATAGCTATATAAAATTACCTGTCCTCCTCCAGGCAGGTAAATCTTCTCTGGCACCAGTGAGAGTGTAGGCAACTTTTCAGTAAAAGGCCTCTATATTTTAAATGTTGCACATATGATTGATGTTCAATTTATTCAAAATGCACTTTAGCTAAAATTAAATCTAGATCCATTGTAATTACATTTCAAGCATGTTTTCTTTGCACTGGGCCAAGATTACTGGCTACTAAAACATTAAGACCTTATATTTTTGTCAACAGAGAAGACTGCAGCTTTTTAAGAAGAGGCAGTCTTGGGCTAGATTTGAGATAGTATCACTGGGAGACAGATGAACCAGCCTTTATGTGGAGATAGGCTGGTTGCTGAATGTTGAGCTTCCAGAGGTTTCACTGTGCTGGTAGCCATCAAGGAGTGCTCAGCTGTCTGTCAAGCACCCTTAGCAAACTGACAAGATAAGGGCTTGCATTTGGTTTTTTATGTGACCATATGAGCCTGTTAGATTAAATGGCTTTTTTCCCCCCAACATTCTTTTTACTAATGGCTCTGAAATTCATTCAGCATGCCTGAAATTGTGTCAGAATTTGCCTCCTTTCCTGCAGCAAGCAGTGTACCTATGCTGAGGTAGGGAACTGGTCACCCCAGAGCTCCCAGGTGATCATCTACCCTCTTGATTCCCATGAACTATTGCATTGTTAACATTTCCCATAGTGATATTTAAAGTAACTAGACTCTGATGAGTCAACATGTTATATAGAGAGGCCAGACCCTAAGCCTCCCCCAGATGACCCTTAAGGAGGGGACAAAGGGACAGCCAGGGATGCTCCACTGTGCAGGTGGGTGGCTCACAGGCAAAAACTTGGCTAATGAGAGAGGTGAGATAACTTTAATTATTCCACAACTACCTTCTAGTTTTGACATGGAAATCAAACCCAAGGAAGAGAATTACTAGGCAGCAGTGTCAGTTTCCATGTTGTTATATCCTTTGCAAAATTATTTAGATTAATAGAAGAGTTGCTGCCTGTGGCCAGGTGCTGCTGCTGAGGGGTAGTTGGAGGGGGAGGATTCTGTGGGAAAGGATTCTGGGGTTGTGCTGTGGCAGACACAGCCACTTCCAGCTGCTGAGGCAAAGTTGAGTGTGTCAGTGATGCTGATAAAGCTCCTCTGGAAACGTGTAAGAAAGGGCAAAAGATGTTGTTCAGCAACTGTGAGAGAGGAGTGAGAAAATGTGGGAGAAACAGACCTTAGAGAAGGAAGTCCAGGTGCCAGAATAGATATTCACCTCAGAGGGCAGCTGGGTGGGCAGCTGTGGTCTCCCAAGGTCAGCCCACCCCCGCAGACCATCAGGGTGGAGGGAAACTCTTCTATCTCCCTGCCTCTGGCAGACCCTCATCAACTTTGTGTCATCTCCAGGTCTGAGCCCACAGGACCAAACCTTCCTATCCAAAAGAGATACTCCTAGATGGGCCCCTTGCAGGGCCAACATGGGCCCAGTGCCAAACACTGAGTCAAAAACACACACCTTTCCTCTTCATACCTATCAAATCTTCTCTTTCCTGTGTTTCATGTCCAAAGGAAAGATGGCAGAAGACCAGCCACACCTATGTATTCAGATGTCAGAATCCGGTACAAATGGCATTCCCAGAAGAATGCAGTCCTTGTCAGATTTGGCTGGCAGGGTAGGAAGTGTGCTTACCTTCCACAACATCTACTACCATGTGAAGACAAAGACGGGGTTCCTGTGTTTCCAAAAAGCCACCAAAAAAGAAGTTTTGAGAGATGTCAAGTACGTATTTAAACATCTCATTAGAGTATGTGTAAGTTTCATTTCTGTCTGGAGAGTTGACTTCACTCATGTCACTGAGCCATTCAGCACAATATGCAGACCAAGATTTAGAAAAATTATTTGTATGTGTGGTTGCTTCATGTTTGCTGTTATCTGTGCTTAAGCCCAGGTCCTCAGTCCCTGGACTGAGCCTGTATATCAGAAAGCACACTTCCTTTGGCCCTGGGAATACAATCCCCCTGGCTGCTATCAGCACTGGGCACACCAGCCAGCTCTGCTTGCTCTACACTCCCTGGCAATTCTCCACTGTGCCAGGGTGTTTAGCTGAGATACCAGCAGCCTGTCCTTCGTGGTGGTCTCCTTCCCTTAGGTGGCCTTGGGAAAGGGTAATTTTTGGGGGGTTAAACTTAAAACATTTAGCCCATTAATATTAGTGAGGGTTAGGTTAACTTTGAAGAGATGTAAAGGTTTCTGGAGTTTTGGCATTTTTTGCTGAGTTGTTTTGTGTTTTTTTCCCCGACAGTGAGCACTACTGCAGTAAAGCAGTCATGTCACTATGGTCTTTGTTCAATAATCAGTGAATTAAACTTGCCCATTCACAGTTCAGTAGTTAAACTCAGTGGCAAGGCATTGACATACAATACGCCATTCCAAGTCACCCACGACTTTCAGCTCCCTAACTCCAATTTCTACCATAAATATTCACCCTTTTGTGTAGCTCTGTCTGTCCTACTCTTTGCCTGGGGAATTTCCACTATACATGAGCTCTTAAAGGCTTTATTGCTTTCCTCAAAAGCTATGTGTTGTGGTACCTCAGTTGACTCTCATGGGTCATTTGTGACATTTTCCATCTGGCTTTTGAGTTTAATGGGGCTTTAATGTCAGATACAGAGAAACTATCAATTGCATTTTAAGTGCAGACAAATCCCTAGTTTATTCTGCCTACAGGGACTATTATTCTCTCTATGGATAGATGTGAAAAATGTGTATTTTATGATTGGCTTTTCGCAAATATTAAAATGGATATTATATGTGTTGAGTTAGAAAGTAACCTTGTATTAATTCTCTTCAGTAGTGTGTTAAATATAGTTTTAGGTTCTAAAAATTGTTAAGGTAGAAATTATGCTACGTAGGATACTTTTTTTAAAGAAAGGACTTGCAGTGAGATAGCAGCCACAGGACACCTAAATCTTTCAGAGAAAAAGAATTTATTGCCCTCTTATCAGAAGAAACAAACTTCTTCCCGCCTCGAAGGCGCTGTTAGGATTAGGAGGAAGAAGTTGACGATGACCAGGCCGAATTCTATGTTTGAATGAAATTTATGCATCATGCATGAAGTGTATGAATATGCAACAGGCTGTTGTTTTTAAGGGTTAATCCTTTGTTAACGGGTGTCCTTTTTCAGGCTTGTGCTGCCCAGAAAAAGGTACCCAGACGTCCATAACTCTTTGTTTTTATTGTCTCATATTGTCTTAATTCAAATTGTCTAAATTAATATGACTCTAATTGTATTATTATTTATATAACTATTTTATTACTATTAAATCTTTAAAATTTTAAAAAACAAGTGTTTGGTGTTTTTCACAAGAGAATAATACCTTTAGAACTGAATATGGTTAAAGCAAGCACATGCTTCTCTTGTAAAGATCCATGTGGTAAAAATACATGTACAGATTTTGTTACATTTTAGTCATGTTTCTGTTCTGTCTTATTATATGATTATTAGTTTTTCCTGAATTAGAAATAAAAAGTTAAGGTGAGGTCTGATCCTAAATATTGCTTGTGATTAGGCAGTTTCATTAATTTCAAAATAAATGACATGCAGAAAATAGTTGTACAGATAAATTACACTGGCCTACAAGTTGAAATAGGCAGAGAAATAACCCCCCCCTAACTATTTGGTAAAACTTATCCATTTTGTCTTACAGCGGCATCATGAAACCAGGACTGAACGCAATTTTGGGACCCACTGGCAGTGGTAAATCTTCGTAAGTGCCCCCTTCACCCTCCACAGAAATTACACCAAAGGGAAAATGAAATTGTACACATTTAGCAGTAGTGGACTTCTCTTTCAGAGAAGGATTGAGTTTCTATTTAGGACTGTGTAAGTCTCACTGTTTTCTGAGAAATACTTGAATTCCAAAAGACAATCAGATTATATGAGAAAGATGAAATACAGTTTTAGTCCACACTTTACTGACAGTCACTCCTTATATCCCATTCTGCTAATGTGTAACCAATTTGAGGATAAACTCAAATTATTGAAAATTTGGACATGGACCTGCATGGATCTCATTTCCTTAGGAAACCACGACAAAAGAAACTCAGTCCTTGAAAGTTGGTGGGGGTTTTCTAGATTCCAGAAATTGAATTTGATCTGCTTTTATGTAGCTGTGCGTTCCGTGAGCTGGGTTTGAGGTTCAAAGACCTTTACCTCCTGCATGTTCATCTGACAAAGGTACCAACTTTTCCTTTAGGCTACTGGACATTTTGGCTGCAAGAAAGGATCCCCGTGGGCTCTCAGGTGACATTTTGATCAATGGTGCTCCTCAGCCTGCCAACTTTAAATGTACCTCTGGGTATGTAGTACAGGTAAGTAATTTTTATCACAGTGGATTCTATTGTAAGAAGTTGCTGCTGTGTTGCAAATACCTTGCCCTCATCCAAGAATCAAGGAAAACTCCTTAAAATTACTGTCAACATGTTACAGAAAGGTGGTCTCTCAAACCACATGTAAATCTCAACTTCCCACAACTGACAGATTCCCTTTGCAAGAGACAAGCAGATGGAATCTAAAAACCTCCCCTCTGTCCTCCTTTGACAAAACAAGTTTTGGAACACCACCACCCTAACCCACATGGACCCAACCTCTCTTTACCTTCCCTCTTTTCTCCCTGTGGTGGGCTGAGGCTGCATGAGCCAACACACTGTGATAATGACCTGAGCTGTAGTTGCTTACTAAGTCCCTTCAGACCCTGAGTCTCTCCCTCCAAAAAACTGAATAAGGTAAGAATACATAAGGGACTGTTTTTAATACTTTGCTGTGTATACATTTTGATATCATGCATGATGGACACTGTTCCTATGTGGTGTTGCTTTAGTAATTAAGGCAAATATAATTATGTGCATGAAACCCAAACTCTTCTATGACACAGGCATTGAAGATGCACCTTACTGCATGTTCTGGCTGCTGCTACTGTACCTCTGCATGCAAGGACAGCATAAAACTTAGTTAGATACAGTTCTCAGAGGAATAAATAGAAACTGCTGAGCAACCACCAAGTATCTACCCTTTTTTTTTAATGAAGGATGATGTGGTCATGGGGACCCTGACTGTAAGAGAAAATCTGAAGTTCTCAGCAGCACTCCGCTTGCCAAAGTCAGTGAAGGAACAGGAGAAAAATGAGCGAGTGAATCAGATCATCAAGGAACTGGGTTTGAGCAGAGTTGCAGATTCCAAGGTAAGGCATGTAAACATGTTACTTAAAATGTAGCAAGTGGTTTATTAATTAACCAAATGAGTCATCATGGCAGATTAAAAAAAAAGTAAATTTCAACAGGATGTTTCAGTAATACAATAATTAGTGACATTTCTGTATGGAAACCTGTACAGACTGATCTGATGCTGCTGTATGGTAAAAAGAAAGGGAAAGGCAAAGGTGAAAGGGAAAGTTAGTGGTTGGAGAAAAAGACAAGACCTCAAGTAATACTAACATTAAGAACAAGACTGTGTGTGAGATAACATTTACATCTGCTTCTGAGTGTGGGGCCAGAATTCCTTACAACTCTCCCCTGATACTGCCATGTGGGTACAACACTGTCTGTTCAAGGATTTCTCCTTGGGCCAAACTAGACAAGTTTCTTTTTTTTTTTTTTTATTAGGTTGGTACCCAGTTCTCTCGTGGGGTGTCTGGAGGAGAGCGGAAAAGGACCAATATTGGGATGGAGCTCATCACAGATCCTGCCATCTTGTTTTTGGATGAGCCAACCACAGGACTAGATGCCAGCACTGCTAATGCAGTTCTACTGCTACTGCAAAGGTGGTGGCCTTAGAAACAGCTTCCTGTTCTCAGCACTCCACTCTGCTAGACTTCAGTTATATTTGATTCGAATTACAGTTCAAATGAGCAAACAGAGAATTTAGACATGTAATTATTTACCAGTGAGCCAAGGATGTGAATGGGGTAGGGAAAAAACTGAATGAATGCTCTCTCTCCAAAGTGAGAATTCTTTTCTCATACAGACACTGTAAATATGACCTAAATATTTTTTCTTTTTTTTTCCTTTCTTCTTCCTTCTCTGGCATACCAAGTTAATCAGACTTCATCAAGACTTAACTGAACTTTCAAATGCTCTTATCTAAACACTGAATCAACTTGCAAAGCTGACATCTCTGCCATTCTTCACATTCAGGATGTCAAAACAAGGAAGGACAATCATCTTCTCCATCCACCAGCCTCGGTACTCCATATTCCGACTGTTTGACAACTTGACACTGCTGGCTGCAGGGAGAGTGCTGTACCATGGGCCGGCCCAGCATGCCATCGAGTATTTTCAGTCCATTGGTGAGTGCTATTTCCAGCAGGGCCAACCTTTGGTTTGCACCAACTCAAGTGAAATGCCCATAGCTCTGGGCCAGAATTGGACATGGTGTGTCCAAGCAAGCCCAGTATTTTAACAGGCTGAGCATTTTTCTGTATGTTTCTCCTCTTGGCCCACATGTGGATTTGTGTGAGCTGTTCCTGGTACATCTTAATTAGAGAAAGCCTGGGGTAGGGCTGGGAAGGGCATGCTGCTAGCTGTCACCTCGCTTTAGCTGATAGTGCTGCCTAGCAGTGCCGCTCACCCCTCAAGAAAGTGTGGACTTTCCAAAGGCTGCCATGCCTTTGGTGCAGGCTGCTCCATGGGCAGGATAAGTGGCTGTGCTCTTGACAGCCAAGCACAGTCCTTGGCCAGTCACACAACCCCATCTAGGCTCACAACACTGTCACCACAGTGTCACTGTCACCACAGGCTACCAGTGCGAGCCCTACAACAACCCCGCTGATTTTTTTCTGGATGTCATCAATGGCGACTCCACTGCCGTGGCAATGAACAAGGCTGATGAAAGTAACACAGGTATGAAACCCAGAGCTGAGTCAAGTTATCCTAACATGTGTGGGAATGGGAATTTAAAAAACTGTTTCGGTAACTCTCAGCACTCAGAAAGAGCTTCTTTCATCTTCAAGGCAAACCAGCTGAAATCCTGCAGAAGCAGAGATGATAAAACAGAATAATTGTTCCTGTTAAGGACATAATATGACTTGACTATTTTACCTAATGTAACAACTTTTCTGCTTGGAAATTACTGTTTTCCTTCCTCTGAGCAGCGTGGGAAGGGGTAGACATAGGATACCACTGCTCATCTGATGTTTCCCTGAAGTTGTGCTAAGGCAGAAATTATCCCCAAACTGATGAATCAGCTCTCGCCTATTTTTTCTGACATGCTTTCGCACACTTTTCTGCTGCCACTCAGTAATAGCATACTCTCTTTTCACAGGAGTGAAAAGGCAAATGAAGTAAGGAATATGCTGAGTGCCCAAACACAGTTTCACTATACCTTTACCAAAGGAGCAGCCATCAGTTTACAAAAATGCTCTGATCAGGGTCTAGCAAATATTATAGCTTGCAGATATGACACATTATATCTGTCATTGCAAAAGCTCACACTGTACCACAGTTACGAAAAAAAGGAAGTCCAGCTGAAATTAATATATGACCAAAGTAGACACATGCAGGATTACCTGGTTCTAAAAGTCTGGAAAGTCCAGGATTATGTCATTATCTGTGAAACAGATCACTTATAGAAATCTTTGGGGACAAAGGGGATGTAAAAATCACTTTTTGATTAAAAGCCATGTTGCAACTCTGTGGGCAGACAAGAGTTTGCCTGGTCAGAGAGCTGAGAGGCTGCTGCTGCTTGTGGGACAGGTTGCACAGACAAACACAGATTTTTTGTCTTATTTATACCAACTGTCTGCTATGGGACTGAGTGCAGTGAATCACTGGAACTACGTGTGCATCTTAATTCTTCTGGTTTTTTAATCTTTCCAGAGAGCACTGAAGAATGCTCTGAATATGATAAAACCTTGGCTGAGCAATTAGCAGAAAAATATGCCAACTCTGCCTACTACCGAGAAACAAAAGCACATTTAGAGGGCATTTCTTCAGGAAATAAAAAGAAAACCAAACAACTTTTCCAGCAAATCACATATGCCAATTCCTTCCTCCACCAACTGAAATGGGTGTCCAGGCGCACATTTAAAAACCTGATAGGAAACCCTCAGGCTTCCATAGCTCAGGTAAGGCTATTTGTATGTATAGCTTTGTGATATACATTGAATTTATTTGGCTCCCAGATTATTAGATAAGTCACTGGGATGGTTTTGCCTCTTGATATCTTGACTGCAGTAAGCATCTGAAGAAAGAGTGCTCAAGGTCTAGGAATCTGGGGATAAAAGGTGTTCTGAAAGATCCCAAATGTGGGATTGTTCAGTAATTAATTTTGGACTACTGAAAGACTTTGGGAGGCAAGACCTGTCCCAGAAAGGTATTCTGCTGCTCCCAGCCAGGAGCACATCATGTCCCAAGAAGTTTCACATGTTTGCTCGAGATCATTCTTCAGATTTGACTCTAATTGTCCAGGCTTGGCAATGTGGGGTTTGGCCTCAAATCCTCCCCCCTGCCAGGAAAAGTTAACAGACTGCATTTGCATACTTCATTAAACTTCAGCACAAAATGAAGTGCTGGCAGCTGGCTCAAGAGCAAAAATATTTTTGCAGTCTCGTAATGTGTGTGCTGTTTAGTTATTTGACTGTTCACATTGGTGATGATGTCTTCTGGATAAGGTGTCATGAAGTCCTCAATGGGGTTCAGCACCCATGATGAAAGATAATCACTGGCTCTGTCAGTGCTGGTTTTTGTGAAGGATCAGAACCAAAAGTTCTCCAAAGAACTCCTTCAGAGCGGCACATTGATTTCGAAAATGAAGAATGTCCAGCTGGCCTCTGCAGAGTGATTAATCCTCGGGAATCCCCTAATTCATGGGCCAAACTCTGCAGCTGCAGCACCACTAAAACTCCCACTGCAATTCTAAGCAGTTCGGGAGAGGCCAATAGAAAAGTTGGACTGTAGCCAGGGGTATAAATTATCTTCATCATGTTTTATATAATGAGTGAATAAATGGCTGGTGAGGTAAAACAAGTCCAGAATCCCTGAGGTTAGGAGACTTTGAGTATGTGTGTGTGCCTGTAGGTTGATACTATGGAATCCTTAATTGCTTTGTGAAAGCTTGACCCTGTGACAAGAATTAGACTCCAAGAACCTCCTTCATAGCCCAAGGTTAATGGTCCTGACTTGTTTCTCACCATCTTTTTTATCTCCCCACCCTCATCAGGTGTGCATTTGTCCAGCATTCTTTTAGGGGTCCATGGCTTTTTTTTCATTAATCTGCTCCAAATTGGTCTTGAAATGATCCCTGCTTTCCACTGCTACTGGCTCAGGAGCTGTATTATCCCTGACATTTGCTCCTTTCAGCAGGATCTTAGCAAGAGAAGGAACAGGATTAAGTAGTTTACGGTTTTAAGCCCAGGCTTAAAAGTGACAGAACTACCTGATAGCATTGTTTTCCTGAGATTTTTTTGTCATTTGCATTTAGCATTTAAATAGTGTGATGTACACACTTCAGTCTTTTAAGTGACATCCTTGCCGCAGCTGCTATCTCTGCTATTTAAATAGTTGCAGACTGCAAATATCTATAGCTCTGTTGTAGCATCTCACTAAAAACAATCCCACAAGTAAGATGTATAATAGCCCAGTAATGTATAGATGTATACAGCCCAGTAATTACACACTGTGGAGCATGAGAATAAACTGTCATCCTCATCCTGGCAGTCAAGAAAACCTTTGAAGCAATGAGAATTATACTTTCCCTCCTCTTTTCTCTTTTTCCCATTTAGCTTTGTATTACAGCTTTTCTGGGACTAATTGTAGGCGCCATCTACTTTGGACTTGAGGAGAACTCTGCTGGACTACAGAACAGGTCAGTCAGTCTAGGTAATGGATATTCAAAAATTTGATAAAGCTCCCTTTAAAGGAGCTTAATACCTCTTTAAAGCAAATGCTTCACATCAGTAAGGCCAAGCCTGTGTGACTTCGAAGTGAGGATGTGATTTTGTTCCTCTAGCAAGGTCCCTGCAGAACTGAGACTGTTAAAATATACAGACTTGCGGCTACATAAATCTAGGTAACTAAAGTAGTAATCTTGCAACTGCTTCTACTCACACACTTGAATTTACCAACAGTAAGAGATTTTCAAATTATGCTGCTCTATGTATCATTTTGACAGCTGTATGACCTGACCTGACCTGACCTGACACATGAGTTTGCCGCTATGAAACCTCTGGGTTCTTAGTCCCATAAGACTTCATAGCATTTGTTTAAAAACAGCCCAGTTTTAAATTGAGTAGGAAGTGCCTTAAAATTTTGTGGAAAAGGTGAAAACTACTTCTTACACTGTTTATTTGGTTCTTCTCTGTTTGCAGCAGACAAATGCCTCACCATCTGAGAATCTTTTACGTGTCAGGAAATTACATCAAGGAAAAAAAACAAACCACAGCCCCTCAAAAAAAACCTCAGTTAATTTTCTATATTTTGACTGCATCAGAGGATGTGCTTTCATTGCATGCCAAAACCAAATAATGACTGTATCACATCTATGTCAGGCTTGTTACAGATTCAGACTCATAGCCAAGACTTTTTTCCATGGATTTTGGGATGGAAGGTGAAACACTGCTAAACTTCAGAAACTGCAAGTGGATTTATGTACTCTGTTGTGGAAACACTACATTTACATCCCATTTTAAATAACAGCTCACTGTTTTGCTATTTTGCAGAGTGGGTGCAATGTTCTTTCTGACCACCAACCAGTGTTTCAGCAGTGTCTCAGCTCTTGAACTCTTTGTTGTAGAAAAGAAGATATTTATGTAAGTAAAACATACAAAAAAGATACCAGACTCTGCTATTAGACTATGAGTCTGTCTGACACATTGTAAATGTCATTTAAGTACAGTTAGTGCAGAATTTTCAAATTATTTCAATGATAATTCTCATCGCAAATGTACTCTCTTAGTCTATTAGTGAGTTGTCTGCCAACCCCTCAAAAGGTACCTATGACTACAACTGGCTCAGAGTGTAATATTATTGACACAGTTGGTAAAAACCCCTTGAATACTCAATTTTGGCATTGATTAATAATGTGTGACTTGCTAGTGAGGGCAATAAATATCTAACTTTAAAGAATCTAACTTGATTATTTAAAGCTATGCATATTATGCTGTATAAAATATGAAAATTATTCAAACTTTACACTCTCTGTCTTGATGACATGACACATAAATTTACTAAAAATTATGTGCACAAATACCCACATTCACTTGCATATGAAAATGTCACCAGTTCTGTACTGTATAGGCTTACTGGACGGCTGCATTATAGCCCAAGTATGAAAGATTTTCTTCCAGTTTGAGCTAGAATTTATTTGTTAAGGGGTGAAAAACAAACTGGTTTTTGGTGGTTAAATTTGTAATGAGCTGTACCTATCTCTGTGTTCCAGGCATGAATTTATCAGTGGGTACTACAGAATATCTGTATACTTCATAGCAAAGCTAATGGCTGATTTAATACCCATAAGGACTATGCCCAGCATCATCTTCACCTGCATAGTTTACTTCATGCTAGGCAAGTATGGTCTCCTACAATCTCATTCCAACCCCCCAATAAATCATGGCACGTGCATCTTATAGATGTGTATGCATACATGGATATTTACATAAGCTAAATCCCTACACTGGCATGGCATTGGCTACCGAGCTTACTTTTAGCACACCATGTTGTTTTCTACAGAAAAGACACAAAGATTAAAGCATTCATCAGAGAATCTGTGACATGTCTTATCTTCACTGTCCTTAGAAGGAAGCATAACCTTTACAACATTGTATTGATTTATTCCTTTTCATCTGTGGCCTTCTTGGCTTCTGATGATTCTTACAAGATATTTTTATGATCCTTGCAAGAACACCTAAAAGAAAAGGTTTTGCTTTAAGATCTTAATACTGTGTGAATTAATACCAGTTTGTTGGCTTTGGTCTGAGTTTTTACCCCAAGGAATAGGAAACAAGGCCACATCAGCAAGAGGCTCTCAAACTGTGAAACTGTAGAGAAACAGACCTTGCTACTGAATCCATAACTACCTCAAGGCTGCTAGGTTCTTTAGGAGAGCTCTCTGCTGGAAAGTAGTGAAATGATGTACAGCTGCTGCTCATGGAAGTGCACTAGAAGTTTCTCCTTTGATGGACAGCTTGCAGCCACCTTGGATGTGTGAAGTACAGTACTTCTACACATTCTACTATCTTCAGTCTTACTGCAGTTTTGGGCATACTACTTATTCATCCTCTCTTCCACTGTCAAGACAGACACATAAGGTCTGTCACAAGCACCACAGCAGTCTTGAGTCTCAGTGGCAGACAAGATGTAGTTTGTAAGCAGGACACACTAGGAAAGTCATGATAGTGTTCTGGTTATGGCAGAGCTTTCAGCAGGATCATTCTGAAACCCTTCTTGTTCTGATCTTTAAGGTTTGAAACCAACAGTAGAAGCCTTCTTTATAATGATGTTCACTCTTATGATGGTGTCCTACACAGCCACTTCCATGGCACTTGCCATTGCAGCAGGACAGAGCGTGGTCGCTACAGCAAACCTACTCATGACTGTTGCATTTGTTTTTATGATTGTGAGTAGTACTTTTCAGTTCTCTAGTCTGGATTATGAAATCCCAGAAATGGTGAAATCCAGAAATCCTACCAGCATGGAGTTCAGCTGAATTCTGCAAAAAGTCTGTTGAGGTTAACATATCCTGATTTGTTCTGATTTGAGTATCCTGATGCTGTGGGGTGGAATATTCTGATTTGTCCTTTGAAAGAACAAGAAGTGAGGGGCTGGAGGGTTGGGTGTGAGGAGAAGAGTGGTTCCCCTTCTTCTCTGTGGCTCTAGCAAATAGAAAACTGCCTGGAAAGTAGGAAAGCCACTCAGGGCTACATTTCATTCTCTCCCCCTTAACTTTCTGAAAGGCAAATGTGTCTGGCTGAGAGCATGACCTGCAGCCCCCTGTTTTCTGAGACCACTAGCCCAGCTGCCCTCCTCGGCTGCCAGGCCCACCTTGGGCATGTTAAACTGGGCAACACACAGCCACAGTCAGGAGACCAGCACTTTACATGAGGCAGAGCTGAACCTGCAACCAAAGTCCACATTGCCTCAGACTCAGGGCACACAGGCAAAACCCAGAGTAGTTCCATGCTGAGGAGCAGCAGAGAGTTCATATGAACCCATGTGGGACCCCTAGACAGGAAGCATGTGGGTTTACTGCACTGTGGAAAGCATTCCTTGTAACTTGTTTTGGAGGAAGGCCTGAGGTTATGGCCCAAAGCTCAGTAACATATAAACCCTTCCCTTTTGTTCATCTGCTAGAAGAGTTTCTTCCTCTAGGAATGCTTTCCTATTTCTTTTTCTCTGAGGAAGCAAAGTCAAGAGCTAGAGAAGGACACATGATAAAAGCATGTAACTTGTAATCTGTTTTTGTTTTTGTTTTTGTTTTTTGTTATGGCTCTTTTTTTTTTTTTGTAAACATTGCCTCTAGATTTTCTCTGGGTTGCTGGTTAATCTCACAAGCGTCATGTCCTGGCTCTCTTGGCTCAAATATTTTAGCATCCCTCGATATGGAATGACAGTAAGTGCTCTGATTTCCTGTGTACAAACCTGGAAATGGTTTGCTAGAAAGGAATGTCTTGAATCATGATAATGAAATCTTCACACTTGATGGCCTAACGAGCAAAAGGAAAGCTAATTAAGTACAGCAACCTTGAAGTATTGTGCAGTATCTTGAAACAAGAAGGGCTTCTCATCAGCTAGGACCAACTGCTGTTTAGAAGAGCTCATTTCAGTAATTTGGAAATACCTACAACTACTACATTCACTGGACTTCAGCTAAACAGAAATGTTTCAAAGTAAAGAACAATGTTATCCCCACCCAAAAAAGTAAAAATCTCCTATTTGTCTTTTCCATCAATCAAACAAATCTTGTCAGGCTAAAGCTTTTCTCCTAATTTGCAAAAACTTAAGTCGGAGTGATGTTTTGCAGAGAAATTTGGGCTTTACTGTGCCTGTGCGGAAATAGTCTGGCCTGGGGAAAGTGAAAAAACCTATTGAGGTGCATGCTTTACCAGGTGTGTACAGGCTATATACATTCCTCTCTTAAAAGAAAAAAGAACTCTGCTACTTTGCTAAAAAATGGGGATTTGGCAAATATAATAGTGATACCAGCACATTTTTAGAATGAATTTTAATTGCATTATATCTCATCTTGTTAATATATCACTCCTTTACCTACTAATTTCTGTTGTCATTGTTTCTTTTATTTTAAAAGGCTTTACAGATCAATGAGTTGACTGATCTGAACTTCTGTGGCAACAGTAACAACACAGTTTTAAGCAGTGACAGTAGCTATCGACAGACAGGCCAGATGTAAGTATTTTGGTACACTGAAATGAATCTGTCCATTAGCAGCTTTAGAAGTCCTAGAACCTCAGTCTGAGTATCAGAATACTCACTGATGATCAGAGAATCTGTGAGTTTTTACATGGAAAAGGAACTTTGACTGGGTTTTTGCATTCTGACTGCATGGAACATTCTGCTTGTTGGCATATTTAGAATTTATAACACTAGAAATATCTGGCATTATACTTCTTACTTTTTTTCAAACTATTTAGTGAGAGCTATGCACACACACACAATTGTACAGACTCACAAAATCCATTTCAGCTTCCTATGTGAAACTGGAGCTACAAGAAAAGCAAATTTACAATGGAAAATTAACCACTGACATATAGCTGGTGTTTATCTGGTCTACTAACACATGCAACCACATTACAACTTCTACAGATCTTCCTAGATCCTGCTGAGTTGTTTATTAAGTGACTAAGCTTATCAATGTGTGTGTATTTATCTGTAGGCCATGTACTGGAGAGGAGTATCTGAAGAGTCAAGGCATTGATATGAGCACCTGGGGCCTGTGGCAGAACCACCTGGCTCTGGCCTGCATGACACTAATCTTCCTTACCATCGCCTACCTCAAACTGCACTTCATGAAGAAGTTCTCCTAAAACCAGAGGGAAAGATGCAATTCCCACCGTTTAGTAGTTTGCTGAACTGATTGTGCAACTGACTTGATTATTTTTAAGGAGAAATTTCTTTGTACTTTTATTATTACCCAAGTCAACAACATGAATGCCATCCTTGTATATTAAATACTTGCTGTTAATTTACTCTGCCAAAATGTCTGGCATGGCTCACTCCTCTTTGCCACAGAGGGAAAAAAAAGTGTACAGCTGTTCATTTCTTCAAGAGACTATTCAGTCTTTCTGAATGTTCTAGCTATGATCTTGTCAAACACTGTATCTAATATTTAGTGGCTTAACCTGAAATAAGTAGTAGTTCCATACTTTGATTAGCACCTACCTTTCTACCTTCACCAGGAAGAAATTCAGTCTAAAATGATGTTTATCAGGACACCAATACAATCTCATCTGCTTATGTGGTCACAGGATATGTGAGACGGGCACAAAATTCCTTTAATCCCAGTGCCCTTTTCTATTTGGGAATCATTACTGCTCTAGAATGTACTTATTGATGCCATCAAGCTAGAATAACTGTGTTTTTAAATAAAGGTGTTGTTCTTACAGGGCCAGTTCCCACAATCCTTTCCTGAAATTTGTATTTCCTCTGCATAACTGCTAGTCATCTTTACTGTCCCATTACTGCTGCTATCAAGAGTAGTTCTTAGTAATTTTTACGGGGACCAGTTTCAAGTGCATGACTAAACAGAGTGGTAGCACCTTTGTAAAAGTCCATAGATTGGAGCAATCCCTTCCTGGCAGGCCAGCTTTTCCCTGGCCATGTGCAGCAATGCTAGCTCATCTCTTTTTTATCTGCAAAGTTATGCATAGTAAATGCATAAAAATCCATAGAAGACAACTCTACAGCTCTTTCTTGGGTTGTTACTGTTCATCTTGTTGCTCCTGCAGTGTTTGCCCCAGCTTGTGTAGGCCACAAGAAAAGTCTTACATTATGTAAGATTTCTGTAAGAGATTTAGAAACATGGAATACTTCGAATGGGAAGGGACCACAAGGATCATCGAGTCCAACTCCTGGTCCTGCACAGTACGTCCCCAAGAGTCACACCCTGTGCTTGAGAGCATTGTCCAAACACTTCTTGAACTCTGTCAGGCTTAGTGCTGTGACCACTTCCCTGGGGAGCCTGTTCCAGTGCCCAAACACCCTGTGGGTGAAGAACCTTTTCCTACTATTCCATCTAAAACTTCCCTGACACAACTTCAGGCCATTCCCTCCAGGTTCTGTCATTGTCTCCACAGAGAAGAGATCAGTGCCTGCCCCTCCTCTTCCTCTCATGCAGAAGTTGTGGACTGAGTTGGGGCCTCCCCTCAGCCTCTTCTTTTCCAGGCTGAACAGACCAAGTGACCTCAGCTACTCCTCACATTCTTCCCCTCTTGATTCTCCACATTCTCAAGGCCTCTCTGCCTTCAATTACACCACTCCTCGAGAACGGACAGCTTACATATGTTGTAAATTTAACATCTTCATACATATGCCATTAGGATTCCCTAATTATTGTATTGCTTTGTTGGTAAGATGTCATGCTACTGGAGAAAATAAAAGGTTCAGAGCACAAAAAATTGGCAGAGTATGTTCTATACCTTTAGCTTAGCCCTTTTTAAGCAGAAGGAAACAGTGAGGCGATAACAGTTATGTTGTCATTCCAAAAAAATTGACAGGAACTCCTGTCCTGGAGTACCAGGTACTGATACTACAAAGAAATGAAAGCATAATTTTTGCCTTTGGAAAAAAAGAAAATCATCCCAGATTTTAAAATGTAGAAAGCTACAGTCGATTGAATTGCAGCTGGTCCTTGTAATTTCAACAGGTTATAAACATGATCACACAGACAGTGTTCCAGTCATAAAAGAAAATAATTTCAGTATATAGCAGTGGTCTCTTAGAAAGGAAATAATCAAACTAAGTTGAATTACTCACATATTGAAGAGGCTTTAACACTTTATTGCACAGGTAATATTTACCACAAAACTCCTAAACTTTTCTTGCTTTCTGTTACATATTTCAGCAGCTGGTCATCTATAAGAACATATTTACGTAAAAGAAATGTTTTTTCCAGAACTTTCCAACACTTTATTCTGTAAACTTGTAAAATTCTATACCTCAGTTGCATGGGCAGAAATTGCAGTAGTAGTAATGTCAGACTACTCTGTCACACTATAGGCTTTAAATTAAGATTTCATTTTTCTCTTTTTGTCCAGCACTGCACATTACATGTTCTAGTGAAAGGTGCCCCTGCCCATGGCACAGGGTTGGCAATAGGAAATCTTTAAAGTCCCTTCTAATCCCAAAATTCTATTATTCTATGATATATCTGGTTCTCCCCTTGAGATTGGGGCAGATTAGTACAAGTACAGTTACAGATTAGTACAACTACAACTACAATTTCTTGCACAAGCCAGGAGGCACATCATTCCTACAATTACTCGAACATGTATTTTACAAGCAGTGCAAGCAGGGGGGGAAAGACAATTAAGAGAACGGAAATGAGTCCAGAGTCCCCAAGGCTGAAAGACTTTGAGTATGTGTGTGTGCCTGTAGGTTGATACTATGGAATCCTTAATTGCTTTGTGAAAGCTTGACCCTGTGACAAGAATTAGACTCCAAGAACCTCCTTCATAGCCCAAGGTTAATGGTCCTGACTTGTTTCTCACCATCTTTTTTATCTCCCCACCCTCATCAGGCGTGCATTTGTCCAGCATTCTTTTAGGGGTCCATGGCTTTTTTTTCATTAATCTGCTCCAAATTGGTCTTGAAATGATCCCTGCTTTCCACTGCTACTGGCTCAGGAGCTGTATTATCCCTGACATTTGCTCCTTTCAGCAGGATCTTAGCAAGAGAAGGAACAGGATTAAGTAGCTTACGGTGTTAAGACTCATGCATTGCCCAGGCTTAAAAGTGACAGAACTACCTGATAGCATTGTTTTCCTGAGATTTTTTTGTCATTTGCATTTAGCATTTAAATAGTGTGGTGTAAAGAACTCAATGATTCTGATTATATCACTACCTTGACTGAAAATGTGTTTTCATGTATGAAAATCCTCTTTAGTTTGCTTACACTTTGACAGCAAGTGATTTAATCTGGACTCCTGGAAACTATAAAAGACTTACTTTTATTTGGGTTTTAGATTACTCAATCTAGTTGAAGATTTTTCTTTACATCCTCTGTCTGAACGACTTCAATTAAAATAAATCACAAGCTGAGGGTTGATACTTTCTAAAGAGTTATTAAACTCATTTAATTCAATTAGTTTGAATGAAACTTTTTGATAATAGTCCCTCCGGCGCTGGGACAGCTGCTGCAGGCTACAAGGTGCAAACTCTCAGTGTTTTCCAGGTCCCAGTGCAGATCAGGTTCAAGTAGGTCCAAAAAGGAAAGGAGAAACAGTCCAGGAAGAAATTTGAACTGCTTAGCTAAACTAACTAATGAGCAGAGGCAAAAAGCAAGAGTAAAGAAGGGGCAAAGCAGAAGCAAGAGCAAAGCAAAAGCAAAGCAAAAAGCAAAACCAGCACTATTTACTGTACTGTCTGTATGTCCTGCCGGCTGTGGGGGAGCAGCTGATAAGAAGCCAAAACAAAACATTCACTCTTCAGAGCCAGTCTTGAAGGCACAGAATATCCAGCATAAACAGCACACACGAATGGGGATACAAGCATCATAATATCACCCTAGGACACACCCCCAAGAGAGACTTTCTGAATTTGTCATCTTCTTCAGAGCAGTGAAAGAGTGCTGTCATCCGCTATTGTTCATTTTGTGTGCTGGGGGGTGCTGTGCCAGTTTAATAAGCAGGTTCTTTCCACTTGTCTCCGAGGAATCTTTCCCTAACCGGTTGGGGGGAGGGGCCCCCTTTGGAGGTTTTCTCCCAGATTTGGCCTAAACCAGGACACAGAGGCATTGAAATATGTACTTGTAGAGTAGCACCCAGTAAAACAGAGAATAAGTCAATAAAAAGGTTTGCAGATCTCTGTTTTTCCAGTACAGAGCAAGAATTTTAAAAAAGTACCATAAAAGACAGAAAGAATTTATGTCAGGTGGACACTGGAAGCTGTCAAACAATAATGATAATGGATATATCCACTGAGAAGGAAGAAAGAAAACAATTAGGATAACAACATCAGAAAAAATTTAAATTATGTATGTCTATCTCGTCTTCAGAGACGAAATAGTTATAGATTAAGAGCTCAAAACATCAGGTTTTTTACATGTGGAAATTCAAGGGCAGCCCAGCCTACTAAAATAAGTAAACTCTGCTTCTCCACTTTCATGTATTTCCTTCATATTTGAAGAGAAATAATCTTTGCCTCCATAAGGTTTTGGGTCATGTCTGGTTCATTCTCAAGAAAGCTGCCTTGCCAAAATCTTAGTCACCCTGCTTCTTCAAGAACACAACACTACAATTACACCCTCACTCCCCAGTATTATGAAATAGCCACCTGCCTTCTTATTACTTTTCTACTGTCCCAGTGGGCACAGAGTCAAGTTATGAGGATGCAATACCCTGCTCTGTAGGGCTGCAGACAGGCACTGCAGGTAACATGATGGACATTGTTTCTGGACACACACCAGCATTGGTCCAAGGTAAGTCAAATGTACTCAAATGATCCCTGTTACGGATTTGTAGTTACTTATTTTCAGTTTGCAAATTTTTTCTGGGATGCTGATAAACTCTACAAGCATTTAAACTTTTATTTCCTAAATAAAAATTTTCAATATTCCTAGCTACAGTGTCAGGTTTTCTGCACACTTTATACAAATGTTCTTCTAGAAGAGAACATCATAATTTAGAAAATTTTTTAAAAGGTGAATAGCTTTCTCATATTAACCGTAAATGCCATTTTCATAAGCATCAACTTGCTGTCTCTTGAACATTCAGGGAATTGCAGTCACTTTGTGTTCAGCTGTGTCTTTTTACACAAAAGGTACATAGCAGGAGGAGAGAGTATAATCTGATAATGTAAATAGCAGCAAGGCCAACAAAGACTCCTGGAGTTGCTTCCTTGGATCTTCCATGTGACACACTTCTATTTGCTAAATAATCTGTGATTATGGCTCTTACAGAGATGAACAACTTATTTCAATCTAAATATTTCCCTTATTTTTTTTTTAATTAGTTCTCCTGTCAGATCTTATTTTCATCTGCCTGTGCCATAAAAGAAGGAAGAAGTATCCTGAACATAAATGCTTTTCCTCTCTCAGTCGACATCTCCCTCTTCTTGCTGGGCATGAAATTGCAACTGAACTCACTCCTACACATTCCTGCTTCTGGACTGCATTGTCTGTGGATGAACAGACGGCGGGACAGGGCTCTCTTTTTTTTTTTTTTGCTTTTAGTTAGTTTAGCCAGCTGAGGCAAAAAAGTTCCCTGGACTGTGTTTTTTTTTCCCTTTTTTCCCCTTTCTCTGGACCTGTTCACACCTGCTCGGGACTGAACAACCATAAGAGCACCAGCAGCTCGCATCGGTGGCCACCGGGCCGGGCCTGGGCCACGGCATTTCCAGCGCTGGAGGAACTGATAAGGGACTGAGTGAGCTGAACTGGAGTCTGGGGAGGGGACTTTCTGGGTTTGTCATCTCTTTTGGAGCAGCAAGGGGTTTTAATGTTTAATATTGTTTAGGTTTTCTTGTTTAATAAACAGTTTTTTCCACTTTTCTCCAAGGAGGTATTTTCTCCCGGACTGGTTGGGGGAGGGGTGGTAGAATCCAATTTCCTAGAGGGGCCCTTTGGGGGTTCTCTCCCAAACTTGCCCTGAACCAGGACACCCCTTTTCCTCAGATTTTTGACCAAGCTTTTCTTCTTGTTTGGATTTACTTCAGAAGAATCTTGGACTATACAAGACATCCAAGTATGCCTGTGGACATGGAAGAATGACTCTAAAAAGCTCTTATTCCAAATATGCATCTCAAACTGCATTTCCTGAAGAAATCTTCCAAAATCAGCAATATTACACACAATATTAAATAAATAAATAAATAAATAAATAAATGAAAAAAGTTCCCACTCCCCACACATTGTGACTTTTATAGTGCACTGACTAAAGGCTTAATATACTTAATAAATTCAGTATGCATGTATTTCATTAAAGATTGAGATGTATTTACATTAATAATTCCATTTTCATTAATACAGCTGTCCAGAGAGAACCATGGGTTTTACATGACAGCCTGGGCTTTCCAAGCTCTATTCAAACTCTCCAGATGCTGTAGTATTCTCTCCTAAACGAAGGGGGAGGTAAAAGGGGGAATAGAGAAAAAAAAAACAAACTTAAATTGCCCAGCAAGTAATAAAGAGACAGTTACTAGCAGTGAGAGCTGCTACATAAAGTAGCAGAAAGCAGACCTGTGCATTTGCAGAAGCACAAATCTGAAATAAAGTGTTAAAAAAGGACTGCTTGGGCAATGAATCAGTAGGATCAGCCCAGTTCACTGTGTTCATCTACACCCTCTACTCCCTTTATTATGTAATCTGAGAATAAGATATGAGCTAAAAGTAACAAAAATAAAATGATTATTCATGTTCCATTATAAACAAACCAAATGTAGGCACAATATTTGCTTTGTAGATTATATAACATGTTTATTAGGAAATAAAGTGCTCATTCTTGATCATTGTAGAAGACTTGCATAATTAACAGCTTACTAATAAGACCAAACACTGTACATTACTATGCAAAAAACTGTACCTTTGTAATAAGTGAAAATTGGTGCTATATCTAAAACTGAAAAATGCATCAATAAAATGTTTGTAACATTTATCAAGTGGCAATGCACTTACTGCAAGGCCCACTGTCAATGCACATGGGTACCCCATGAAAACTTACTGCACTTCAAGATGAAGTTTGTTATCAAGTAACGACATGTTACAGAAATACACCCCACCAAATACAGCTAATAATGCAAACATTTTCATAATAAACATATAGTACAAATGAAAGGTGAACTGAGTGACTGAATTTACATTTTGAAAGACACATCTTGGATATGAATATAAAGACAAGGCTCTGTGTATTTAAATTGCTTTGGTATAGTATTTTCTATTTTCCTTGCACACTAGATGGCCATGAGTACAGCTGGTGTTTCTCTTTGGTCTGTTTGTTTACAGTAAGAAATGCAGTTCAACACTGAAAAGCTTTCCTCAGAAAGGTTTCTGAGGTGTAAAACCTTTCAATCAAGGCAAATGAGAGCTTAATCTGAATGCCCTCATCCCACACAAATTCCCTACCCACTGTGCTATGCACTTTTTTTTGCAAGTTCATGAGGACTCTTGTGAAAGGGTATGAATTTCTTCCCAATAAGGATCAAAAAACCCACACAAGAGCCACAACCTGTTCTCCTAGATAATTCTGTTCCCGAGACACAGCTACTAAGAAATTCCAGTACTGAATTTCCTCCTCTTCCAGCTTACATTAATTAGGTTTCTGTGCGTACGGTTTCACATAAAATCAAAAATGCAAAGGCGTGAATTCTCTTTAGTTTTAGTAAATTCACTGGTTAGAGGAAAGACATTCCACATATCCAGGCAATGCCATTGCAAGAATGTATGGAACATGGAAGCTTTGCCTAAGCAGCACTCCCACAAGAATGAAGAGATACCAACTGCTTGTTAAAACATAAGGCACCAACACAACACATGCCACTTACACTTCATTAAACTGGCCTTTTTTCCTCTACATACGCTACTAATAGCTGAGATATGGTTGATTATGTAGCTTTCCATTATCTTTTTCACCAGCTCTCAGTCTTTAAACAGCAGAACACTGCCATCTTCAGGAAAAAAACACAACTGACAGCCTTCCTCCTAAACCAGCATTCCACAAATGGAGACATATTCCCAGGCAAAACTGCAAACATTGCCTCGGTGCTCTCTATAGGACACCAACAGAATTTCAATGTTGCATGCATGTCCTTTCAAAAATAAAGCTTCTATGACACAAAGCAGAGGGAATTAAATACAAAAAATCTGTGATTATAATATAAACACTTCCCAAAGGAATCCTGTGTTGCACCTCAGCAGAAAAGTCTATGTAGAAATGTAGCTAATCATTTCACAAGCAGTTTAGTTAAATGTAAATACAGACCACATAGCTGAGATGTGATTAGAACTTCACATGGCACAAGATCAGATTTTCCCAACTGTCAGAAACTTCTCTGCCCCTTTCCCTGTCACACCCAAGCAAAACTCAGGGGTTTTCAATTTTGTGTGCTTTTAAATAATGTATTTTCTGCAAAGTAGCTGTACTTATCTAATAACCTCTGGAATGTTTATCCCAGAAACACTTAAATCATTAAAAGATAACATTAAAAAATGGGCACTTTGCAACTTAGCTGAAAATTATTATATTAGTTGGGTATGAAGAGGCAGTTCTCAAATATTTCTTGCTAAATGCTACTTATAATGCATTCAGTTTCTATCACAAAATGATGCAGTTTACAGTTGTACAAACTAAGTGCACTTTCTTCTGCTTAAAGAAATGTACCTCTCAAAATAGGAAAAAAATATTTTAAATAAAGTAAAATGCTAAGTATACCAAGAATAACTCAGAAAGACAAGTAGAAACTCACATTTTTAAAAAAAGTGTTATAATGAATAAGCTGTTATAATGAATAAGACAAACTGATGCCATATTATTTTAAAATTTGCTTTTAAAAGCCTTTAAAAATTGTACTTTCCAAGAGGAAGCAGAAAATTAATAGCCTCTTAGTATGTCAGCCACTGCACATTATTTTGTCTGAAGCTTGCTGTCCTCGTGCAAGTGTTCCCAATAATATTTTTATAGAATCAGATTTCTGTCCTGGTAGATTTTGTCCCGCATGCTATCCATTCAGTTTCCAGCATTTTTATTTCCAAGGGTGACACTCTCACTGCTGGCATTACACATGGCTTACACAGGCCTGAAAATGATTTATGGAGTGAATATTTACTTTTTCCCACCAGTGAAAGATGTCCTCAGGGGTCTGATCAGAACGATCCCCTCATGCTGGGGAATTTGCTGGCTGAATACTGACCTGAAACATGTGGAATCACCTACAAAGCTCAAGCTACACATGGATTGTTCCCCCCATTTCCTGCTCCTGCATCAACACCATCTGACTGGGACGAAGATGGCCGAGAGTTCCTGGAGCGAGGTTGGCCGTTCAGTCCCAGGGGTGTTCCCAGCCTATGGCTCATTTGGGAGGCCGTGTCATCTGACTCCCAGCGCTCCAGCTCCTCTCGCACCAGCCGCTCCATTTGTTCCCTGTGGATTTCACTGTTCCGGCCCAGTCTTTCATCCTAAACACATTAAAAGACACAAGCTGGAAGTTCAGTTTCCAAACTGAAGTCTAGGCAAAACCCTATACAACCACAAGAAATTCTTATACCACTTGAGTACTTCCATAGGCTAATGGAGATACAGCTCCCACAGCAAACTGTTTTATTTCCAGGGATGAAATTAAATGCCCAGGTTGCCATCTAGGAAAGCACAACTTGTATTCCACCTGACAGATTTTAGCCTCTATAGAAATAACACATTTCTCCCACTGGCCACTTCCAAAGGACCCTCAAGGAAAGAGAGAGTGAAAGGGGAAGCAGCAGAAGTCAGGTAACCCTTGTGACAGAAGTGACCTCTCCCACCTGCCACACACAGTCCCAGAAGTAACAAAGGAGAACAAGAGCAGACTGGGCTGGATCCCATAGACTCTAACAGACTAGTCCACAAAAAATATTGTATTAATCCCAACAGACACCAAGGGATGGAGGAGCTGCTTCAGCAACTACTGACACCACTGTTGTCCAGATCACAGGTTTAAATGGTGACACGGGGCTGCTGTAAGACATGTTGTCATATCTGAATCTTTAATTGTGTTTCCAAAATTTCATGTTTTAAATTTCATGTTTTCCTAACACCTAACTGAAATCACTCACCTACTGCCAAAGCAACCACCTCCTCTTTATCACCGCTCCTTCAATCCTGCCAAGCAGTAGGAAGAATGGCCAACAGAAAGGAAGACATTCAGGTTGTGACCAGATCACAGAGAGCGAGTTTCTTACCTCTGTCACTCCATCCAACAGCCTTCCCAACGCATCTCTCCTTTTTAGCTTGGCCCTCTCCATGGCTTCCAGCTTCACGATAACAGCATCGATCTTGGAGACGATACTGCCAATGGAATGCTCCATGCGATCCACCCGCCTCATGAGTCTGAGGGCAACAAGTGGGAGCTTCAGTGACTTGGACATTGCCCAGTCAGCACCATTCTAGCAAGTCAACACACAGAGCAGACAAGGATGAGACATCACGGTTATCCAAGCACGCCTCTGACTTCCCGCAAACCAGTCCGACCATCCAAGAGGGACAAGGTATAGCAGAGCAAGAAAGTAAAACAGGGGCAAAGCACATGGGGGAAAAAAGTACATCTTTCACTCTGCTTTCACTGATCTTAGGGCACCATAATGAAAATTTGTTGGTTCCAGTTATATAATTCTTTATTCAGCTAGTGTTGCTGTAATTAATTAATATGGAGATCTATCACTTCAGACAAAATACACACTCATGAGTAACTTAATCTTATTAGAAACAACCATTAAAGCACTCACTGAACTTAAAATAAACTCAAGGGTTTACTACTTAAAAAACCAGAAAAGTATTTTCTGGCATTATTGTAACATGACCCTTTTCTCTGACTTTTCAGCGACAAGGTTTTAAGGACAGGGGTTTTGTTGCTGGATTTTTTTTTTTTTAAATTCTGATTTTCTATATTCTCACCAACTCCCATGAGGCTCTCTAAGGCACTTCCAGTTCTGATATTACTTGAAACCTACTAAAAGGAGTGACTTATGCACCAGAAAATCCTAACACTTGCTATTATAAATAATTTGATTAATATCAAGGAGAGAATACAATGTAACCCAAAGAAGAAAACCCACAATAAAAAGAAAACGAAAACAACAAAATCCAACATGCAGATTTGTCCCACTCAGAAGGATAAACTTACACTTGGAATTCTTCATAGGAAACCCCACTAGAGCTGCTGCCCCTCCTCCTGGAGCTGTGTCCGCTGTCGTCATCTTCATCCTCCTCAGAGTCGTCCAAGCTCCGGGGGAAGCTGCGGCTGCTCAGAGGACGTGGTAGAGAGCTCCTATCCAGGTCCAGATCCTCCTTCATGAAAACATAAGCCAGAGAGAGAGAGAGAGAAGACATAAAAAACTTTCACCTGTACATGGGGGATGGTGGTGTCAAGGTCAAAGAGCTCCTGTCCTCTATCAGTTCCCCTGCGTCTTTCTACAGTTCTGCTCAGACAGCCAGGAATGACAGCAAAAGTGAAGGGAGACAAGAGGATTTTTCTGAGGCAGGAAACCAGCACAGGGAGCAGACTGGCAGACAGTGCTGGTGGCATCCCACTCCTAATGCTGAGCTTACCATCTCTTTCTCCAGGTCATCTCTCATCTGCTGATGTTCACGCTCTGTCAATTCCTGGTCCCCATCCTGATCATATTTGGTAAATATTGCTTCAATCTCTGCATCCGTGTGCCCCTTCCTGAAAAGGCAGTAAAAGCAGTTCCTTCACTTTCCATTTTTTTAGATGCTGAAAGAACTGTGTGTGTTAGAAAACATTTCACTTCAAATAGACTTTCCTCCTCAAGACAAAGACGTCCCAGTGCTTCCTATTGATTCAGAACACTGATAAAAACCCTTCAGTCCTTATCCTTCATTAGTTAAAGCACCAATATTCCCTACATTGAACATTTCTCCTTCACAACTCCCTTCCATATCTCTACATTTGTACCCTTGCCATGGACTTGCAACTGTCCACAAACTCCTGCAGTGGTGTGACAGAAACATTACCATTTCCTCAAAGGTCTCTGCTTCCTCAGAGATTTCTGTGTTTTAATCCCCAAAACACAGAAATTCAAGGAGGTTGGGCCCCAGAGCTCCAAAATCCTTTCTCTGGTATGCGATGCCAACATCAGCCATAATGCAGAGAAAAACACTCTGTTGTGTCCACATTAGTGTGCTTCTGATAGAGGAAAATCACATCAAAAAGTTAACATCACAAGTCCCTGGGTATACTATTCAAGATAAGAAGTAATAACTCCCTTACCCTTTGAGATCCTGCCGGAGTTCATCAAAATTGAGTTTTCCTCCACCTTGTCTCAGACTTTCTGAAATGTCATCAACAGTAGTTTTCTTCAATTTAAGTTTGATCATGGCTTTGTTGTAGCCCTAAAAGAGAAAGTAAAAGTCTGTTGTTTCTCATTAAATGACATTTCTAATAAGTTTATTGATTACAGAAATCAGCTACTGTACAAGCTCCTCCAGTGTGTTCAGTGTGATTATTCAAGGCAAAGTCTCAGGTGACTGAAATACATTGTGATGGGAAGTTTTCACTCATTTAATTTACACTCAGCTCAGATTAATTTATTTTAACTGAGATGTGTACTCTCACCAGCTGCTGCCAGCTTTACTTTGTACAGTTTATATAGTATTTTATGAAGTAAGTTCAGATGTGACAAATAAGATGTCAAACAAATAAAGCTTTGCATTTACCTTCCTGATAAGGTCAGACAATTCCATTTCTGCCTTCTGTTGTGCCATATCTGATTTGACTTCAGAGTAGGTATCATTGATAATGGCCAAAAACATGTTCTGTTCATGAGAAAACAAAAATGTTGAAATTTCAAATTTCAACAGGACTGAGCCCTACTACTCCTATGACCTTGCTGTGCAGACCTTAACATGGATTTTGTTTCAAAAGGCCAGAAGAAAATGGTGACCTGTTTAAAATGAAACTAACATCCAAAGCTTGATATTGAAATATGATGTGCTGCAGTATAACAAATTTTAATCAACATGACTGGTTATTAACATAACTGGAGAATTAATTTCCAGAGACAGTTCACAGCTACACACAGCAGTGGCAGTAAACTCTGCAAAGCAAAACTTACACAGCTAACAGCCGTGAATTAATCCAGGCAAAACAGCTGGCAACAAAAATGCCTGAGGAATCAAGTTAACTACTCATCCTGTAATAATCAGCACAAAACAAAGGTTCTTATCTAGTTACAGCTCTGCTTGCATTTCAAACTAAAGATAAAATCAAAAAGCTTAAAATCAGGCACTTCGCTTTATGGCACCAACTCTGGAAAGAGCTCTTTCTTGTACAGAGAAAGGAGAAAATATCGGTCTCACTAACTCTGTGCCAAGCATGTAACTTAATCAAACCATGCTGTGATTGCTGAAAAGGTCCTGCTAGACATGGAGTAAACACGACTGAATTACAAATTGCATATTCAAGAAGAGTTACTCAATTTACTGGCATGTTCAATGTAGAAAGGCAATGTTATCCTCTGTTTCCTCATGTTAAAAAACATGTTTCAGAACAATCTTTCAGTGCTGTATCTTTAGGCACTCATGCTCAACACAAGAGAACTAAGAGGTAACTTGACAATTCACTCTTGTGCTATTTTCTGCTACTACTTTGCCCAGCTTTAAGAGTTGGAGCTTTCTGCCCATCTTCCCTAACTTAATTTCCAGGTCTCAGACTGTCTCAAGGGACTTGCATCAACATTTCATTCAGGCAAAATGACATTAAAAAACACACAAATTACAGTGAGTATTTTGGATAACCTGCTCTGACTTCACCTTCCAGTGCTTTTCTGTTGCCCCTTAAAAAAAAGAGATTTCTTTCCCTTGCTGGACACGAGACTGTTCCTCTGGAATACTTTAGGTGCTACAAAGCAAATAAGAAACCTGCTTTATGTGAACCTTTGGCACATAGTGACACATTTGTTATTTTCCCATTGAATCCTGGTCCATCTCACCGACCACTTAAATTCCTCACAAAACACTTAAAATTCTCTGCATCCTTACTAGTGAACATCCAAGATGAAGTATTTTCCCACAAATAAAATCTGAATGCCATTCCTCGTCACCTTAAATAGTAATAGAAAGCTGCACTAAGTATGAGGGTCACTAAATAACACTAAAAATTATTATTATACAGGACCGCTGAAAAACCATGCTCTTGCAGCAGGCAAAGCTGTGTGTGGCATGCAAGAACAAGGCTGTTGTAAACCCAGCCAGCTACACATTAGAGCACTTTATGAATCAAGAGACTGCATGGAACAGTACAGCTACTTTTCAGCAAAAGAGACAGCCTTGCTGTATCTGCCAACCAGGCACTATTCAGATCTTAGAAATAAAATTAATATTAATAATAAATTAAAAATGTGGATCACTACATGAGAATGACAAAAAATATACTATGCAAATCAATTTTAAATGAGGAAAAACAGGAAAGAGTGTAGTGACCAGCCCTGTAGCAGTCAGGCCCCTTCCTGGGCCATACATTCATCATTATCAGAAAAAGCCCCAAAAGTAGCAGCAGGAATCAAAGGACAAGTGATACAAAAACAGCCACTGACCCACCCCACATAAACAAAGTGTACATACCAAAAGAATGAAGAACATAAAGAACACAAATGTAGTGAAATAAACAGGTCCCAAAATTCGATTAGCTTCTTCAACCTCTGTGAAGTTGAAGTCTCCCAAAATGATGCGGAATTGAGTAAATCTTAAAAAACAAAAGACATGAAGGAGTTGAAGCAAATATTGCTGGAGCTGTGTGAGGATTCTCAAACTATTTTATTCTAGCAGTGTGACTGATAGGCTGCGGAGAGATCTGCACTGTTGTAACACTTTATAAGGGTCTGCAAAAACAATTCATCAAGCACATCTTATAGGCATAACCCAACTCACAGTCAGGTGCCACACACAGAATAAAACCATGGGGGTTATTTCTCCTTTTTGGTCACAACAGGAAGCAGAGCAAACTAACAATTACTACTGTGAAGCTCTTAGACCCACTCCCATCTTCCTCACACACAAACAACCCCAACCTGCTCTCTCTAAGCCAGAAGAAGCTTGGCAATTTATGGCACCGTCAGCATATTTCCAGTTCCTTCACTTCTCTGCAAGAAACTCCTTGCAACACTGCCCCAGCGTAAGGGAGCAGGGGAAATCAGTGACTGAACAACCTATTAATTTCCTCAGTTACAATCAGGTTGTGTTGCACCAAATCAACCAAGGAAAAATTGATTAGCAATCTTATATTAAGACCTCTTTCTCTCCCGGATTCCTGATACTTATAAAATTTTTGGTTGTCTAAGATGCACTCTGAGTCAAGCAACTATGAACACTATCAGGAACACAATCTTATTATGCATCCAATATTTCAATAAGCATATAACCACTGAACACGGAGTCATTGCTTTGTCTAGGAACGTAACCAGCCCCTGTAAAAATCATATCACACCAACCCAGCCCTGCCATTTTTAGCTTACTGCTCTGACAGCAATAACACAGAGATAAAAATGTTATAAAAATGTGCTTGCTACCAGGTTATATCAACAGCGGTGTACCTGCATCTTATCTGCTTAGATGGATGTCACAGGATTTGCCTCTGATAAAGTAACCGATTCAGCAACACACCAAAATCTTCTTTCCATTTTTTATACCTGTACTTACATGCAATCTTGGAAAGTGCTGAAGTCATCAATTTGAGTGCCGAAGACAAGATAGGCCAACTGAGCATATGCTAAGAAAATAATAAAAAACATAATGGCAAAGCCAATTACATCCTTGACACAGCGAGACATCGTGGTGGATAACTGACTCATCGTTCTGTTGACGTTAACAAATTTGAAAAGCTGTTATAAGAAAAAAAAACAAAGAAAAAAGCTGAAAAGAGAAGGAAGACAATTTCTTAACATAATTGCTCTCCACTCTTTTACCTGAGATGTCTTACTGAACATGGCTAGAGACAAAGCAGTACCCAGTAAGAATTACTGACTTATCAACTGAGGAATAATAAAAACATTTCTTAATATGTCTGCTGACAAAACACAAGGACTGACTACATTTTCTAGACCTAAACAAGAGCTGACTCCACCTGTGGCAAATTGCAGCTTAGCTTTTCATCTGCAAGAAGTTATCACTGTTTTGACTTTCTCACATGATTGACTTTGAGAAAAACACAAGTAAACCTCAAATAATGTATCTCATGAAACTCAGAATACTGCTTACATTCAAATGGTAGAATAAAGACGTGTGTCTTGAGTTACCTTAATCCAGACAAAAAACACAGTGACTGCAGCAATGTTGTTAAACTGCATTTGCCAATATGCTAAGGGTTCGAAATTGGGGAATGAGTTCTGATCTTCCAGCAGCTTCTTCAGGAGCATATCGACAGCTGATGTCCTATACATGCTAATTCCTATAGCTACCACAGACAGCTGAAGACAAAAGAAACACACATATTTACAAAAAGTAATTAGGGTTTTAAAACAACTTGTTTGAGACATTTATGTCAGATAAAGTTAAGATATGAGGAACTTCATGCATTTCACAGTAAAACCATTATAGTCCTGGACTACAGACAAATAGTCTGGGAGTAAAAAGATTTAAAAGTAATTTTCTCACCACTTTTAGTAAAGAACAAGATGACAGTGGCACCTATCAGGATTACAGAAGTGATGTTGTTGCAGAGAAGAAAATGTAAGGAACAGAATATGACAACTCAAACAGACAAAGCTGAAAAAGAACACAGAGCAGAAAGACAGCAGTAGCCAAGAAGGTACTACAGTTTCTCCAAACCACAGACTGAGCAGTATTGCCCACAACAAGCAACAGCAGAGAAGCTGCAGTTTTACCATAGAGGTTTCTTGCTTTCACTTCAACAAATGTTCATTACTGTAAGTGAACACTTCACCACATATAGAGAGCCATAAGTACATAATCCTACATTTAAAAAGTGCCGCTCAGGCAAGGCATAAACATAGAATTCTGACCTCTTGTGTGAACTGAATTTTACACTCACACTTGAATACTCTTCACTGACTGTAATAGCAACGCATTTTTTCCCTGCCCAACCATTAAGTGTGAAAAACAGCACACAGTTCATGTAAACATCCTCCTAAGCAGCCCTTCGTTTACAAAGCACAGTGATGCAAGTAATATTTGCCTGGATTACAAATGCTGGCTTCAAGACTTGAAACCTTTGATTAATCCAAGCCTGAAGATACAAAACGAGTATGGAACTGGAACTGTTTCAGCATTTCTGGCTTTGTATACTTTTGGTAAGCACAGCTTGATCTGAGTCCAGAGAGAATTATATTATGCAGCTTTATATCCAAAGCTCTTATTTTCTGGTGCACTAAGATTACTGATGTGCAACACTGTCCACTTAACCTAGACAGCTGCTAGCACTCTACAATTCTGAGGCACTTGTTCAAATTTGGTATTAGCTGGTGAGTATTTAATACCAAGATAAATCTTCTTGTGGTTCTTTGCAAACATATTTAAATCCAAGTCCCATTCCTTGAAATGTAAATCACTCCTTTAAAGCAGATGATTTTCTTATTTGAAAGCCAGTGCAAGAGTCTGTACCAGATATGTAGAAGGGAGGGCAAGTTTGTCACCTTCAGTAAAAGTCTGTATAAACAAAAACTGAAAATGCATGATGGAGAAATACTCTAACTTTGCACCAAGCTGAAAGCACTGAAGAGAGAACAACCAACTTTGCGAAACATTCCAACATTGCAACACAGACTAAAATTGTCATATTCAGACTGAATAGCCAAATAGTCTGGGAGTATCCTTCCTAATGATGGTCCTGTACCTCAAAACCACAACAGGAACACTGAGTAATTCATGTCTCCCACAAAGTGCACTTCAGAAAGCAATTTCAGCCTGATTACAAAGGTTACTTACTACAATGATAAGGATATCAAGGCAATTCCAAACACTTCTGAAGTAACGCAGTCTATGAATGCGAATTTCTAAGACCTCTTCCACCATATAATACAGAACAAAAAGACAGAAGGACATTTCACAGGCTGCCAGGAAAAAATCAAAAGTGGAGATGTAATGAATCAGCCTCACAGGCTGAAAGTCCCAAGATGTAACCAGGCCTCCAGTGGCTGGAAACTCTACTAGCAACCTGCATTTAAAAAAAGGCAAAGAAAAAAAGAATTTAATTTAACAAGAACTGATGAAAAGCCTACTAAAAGACACTTGGGTTTATCTGTACAATTATCTAAATAATAGAAACAAACCCACATATGATTCCGATTTTTCATACCACACAAAAGTTGTAAATGTGACCACACTCAATGTTGACTAAAACTCAAAGCCTTTCAGGAACAGTGAGAAAACAGAGACAGAAAGATTTGTTTCAATCTCTGCCTTTTTCATTCTGTCCAAACCAAAGGCTGATACTCTATATCCATGTATTTACTTGAATATGCCAACTCTCTAGAAAGGTCTCCCGCAAACTGCCCAAGGCATTGTGGCACATGCCCAAGGCATTGTAGCACCAGGAAAGCCAGGACAGACTCCATGAGGAGTTTGACTTCTTCGACACAGAGGCATGGCCTTCAGTTGTCTGTCCCTTTTACACAAAACATACACTCACCTATGTGGGATTCACATTCTCTGAACCTGAGAGAAGCAGTGAGAGAAGCAGAGAAAAGAATTATCAAAACAATTCTTATCTCATTCACTGCTCCTGTGTTGTGCCAAAGTAGAATGCAATATGGAGATTGTTTACCCAAAGTGATAGGTGTTTTGTTTCCTTGGCCTATCAGGGCCAAGTGCATGAGCAGACTCTTGGTCAGCAGACAGTCACAAGATTCTGTGCAGCTGAGTGCAGTTGGGTGCTTGTGCAGATTCAGTTTAGACATAATGTAATATAGAGTTATTTAATATAGAATAATATAGCATAATAAAACAATTAATTAGCCTTCTGATATCCATGGAGGAGTCCTTGTCATTTCTCCCGGACATTGGGCAGAAATATCACAGATACACCTATGTCCCCAAAACAAAGCCATCAAAAGAAAACTCCAGGTCTACAACCCACACTGTGCAATTGAACACTGTCGTGGTTCTGTTCATACCTGATCACGCACAACAGGTTGATATTTGCATTGTACACAGAGAAATCAATGAAGGCTGCTCGGGTCCCTCTGTCCAGCCACAGGTTCTCCTTCAGGCTTGCAATCTGCAGAGCTGTCACTTCTCTGGTCCTCGAGAGGTCTTGGTAATAACCAGCCCCGCTGTATGTGGCAATCAAGCCCCAGTGGCTGCTGCCATTCAAATCCTTCTCATTGGTGTATGTCCAGCTAGCTCAGAAGTGAAAAAGAGCACATTGGTCTTTCCACTTTCAACTTACAATTAATAAAACAGACACCAAAAAAACCTGACCAAAAAACATGCATTAGCTATTAAATATACTTTAATTCAGAGGGTCCTTGCTACAAAGTTTTGATATAACCTCTGAGAAAGAAGTTACAAAGTTCCTTTGACTAACACCTTAAAATTAAGATAGAAAAATGAGTCACAAGTATATAAAAAATTAGTATGTATCTACAGCAATGCTACGTACGCAGTTCCATTCCGGAGTCCAAAAGGAGCAGTATCTTCATTAGCTACAGAATAGACATCATAGCAGTCTTTGATTTCCTCCTTTAAATCTTCGGGTATGGCGCAGGAACCATTTCTGACTTTCAGCTGCCGAATGCGAGGCACTCCTAGGAGCAGGTTCTCATAATAAATGAAGCTTTTGTTTTCTGCCATGGTTTTGTTGTTGTACCACATTTCCCAGTAAAGACCATCCAGCAAAGGACCTTCTGTGAACTGGGGAGGATTACAGAACTTCAGTTTGCATGCTGCTAGCACTGTTTTTGTAGATCTTCATTCCACAGAAGTGTTAGAATTGCAGTTAATAATTTCTCTGACATAAGACTTTGCTGTTACCTGTCCTCCAAAGACATCCCACAAATCTGCCCTACCCTGCCCCACCAACATTATTTGAGCTCTAAATTTTCACATATTAAAGACCAGACCTACTTTGTTCCATAGCTTTGACACTGTGCACATAGATTTTCATGCATAAGCCCGACCATGTTAGGAAATAAGATTCTGAAGGTTAAATTTACGGTTCATGACAGTACCAGTGAACCAGAGCAACAGAGATATAAAAACTTGGGTTTAGATTACCTTCCAGAAGTCATCCATTGTGGACAAAGTTTTGAAATCAGTTTTCTCCGTTTTTGACACAGGTGTTTCCAGGAAGAGCTGTGACATAACCCTTGTATAATAGTACATACTGGAACTCACTGTCCCATAAGTCACTGCAGAAGGTTTGGTAAGGAGTGAGAGATAAAGGAATGAAATAAAGCGGGAAAAAAAAAAACCAAAAAAACCAAACAAAAAAAACCCAACCAACCAAACAAACAAAAAAACCCCACTAAACAACAAAACCAAACCTTTATTTGTTTTGAATACATCACGTTGTATTTGTACAGATTTTGTAGGGGAACTATTAAGCTCCAAAACAAAATCCACACCAAGTAGCATATATCTGTCAACTGTGATTAAAATACAAAAAGCAGTGAAGGTAGACTGATCAATCAATTTATAATACTCTCTTCTCCTTTCCACACCTCATTCTATTATTAATGCTTCTACCAAAGTAAACCTCAAGGAAAACTAAGACACAATTCAGCAGCCTGAAGAGAGGCAGGCAGGGCCTTTTTAGGTGGCTTGTGCTATCCAAGGTATGCATAGAGAACTGGTACAGATGGCACAAAGACCTCAGGACAACTATGCTCTGCTTGAGCAGATAATGACAGTCAACCAGGATACTGCAGGGCACTGGGAGTGACATGGATTAAGAAATGAACTTCCAGAACAGATGTGCAGTGCCTTTAAGAGAAACTCCCCACAGAAAACAAATGACTGTATTACTCCTTTTCCACACACAGGGCCAAAGGTATGGCTGAGGGCCACAGAGCATAAATTACAAAATGATGTACAAAACTAAGATGGGTTGAGGAAATAGTCTCTGGCATGGGTATTTATGGGGAATAAAACAGAGAGTACAATGGAACTGATAAAGGAGCCTGATATCCTAGGCCTGATCAAGCAGAAACCTTGGGAGAGACAAATACAGATAAATTCTCCCTGGGCAAGAAGTGAGCAAGAGACATGTTGTGAAACTTTTGTGATAAGATGATGTTACCAGGTGATGTGATGACATGAAGAATGTGTAAACACTGGGAAATTGTTACCAAAAATAGAACCTTATTTAAGTGCCATACCAGTAAAACAATATATAAATGCCTTATATTCTCAATAAAATTGGCTTCTGATCCAAGCTCAGATTCCCCTGTCCCTCCACTGCCGATAGGTATTGTTACCACCTGTAAATACTTGAACCACTCCATGGCTAAAACGCAGAGGAGACTGAAAGATTAGGCCTACACTGAACAATCACTGTCCGTTTTGGTAATTGTATAAAATTTATAAATTTTTTGTTTCCCTTAATGACCAGAGAGCTAGAACTATTTTTAATAAGAGTTCTGCTGTGCACATGGAATGTATCATGTGACTGTGCAACACCTGGATTCTCTCTAAACCTTACTCTCCAAACAACAAGAGAACAAGAAATGCTCACAGCATTTAGCCTGCACTGGGAAGCCCTTTCCTAGGGCATGCCAAGCCACAGACCAGACTGACCTCCAGTTATTGCTTATGTGAAAAATAAAAAGGATACTTAAAAAATACTAATAAGCTAGAAATAGCTCCAGATATTTAACACACTACATTTTTCCTTTATTCTGTTAGCAAAAATCTTTTTCTGTAGCAAAACAAACAGTTAACAGCCTGTTAAGAGTCAAACTTCTCCTGCTGAAACAAATTTCCCTTTAAAACAGATCCCTCACTGCAACACTTGTCCTGGTGCTACAGTGTGCCAACCACAAGCACCCTTGCACTGCTTTATTCATAAACCTGCTCTAAGCATTCTTAAATTACTCAGGAAGGAAAAAAACCATGATTTTTAAAATATAAACATGCCTGCAGTACAACATCAAAACAGTTCTGTCAATAGTATAAAATTTGGGCTTTTTAGTAATTCTGTTATGCTCAAGCAGAAAAGACTTGCTCTCAGTCTAACAGTGTAGTTTTTTTTTTTTTTTGCTTTTCCACTCAGATTCCCTCTCACAAAAATTTAAAACATCATTTTGTTGTATTACAACTGATCATAAATGGCAAGAGTCACCAAGAGTTACCAGCATTTCAGCCATTTACAGCACAACTGCTCACACTAAAAACTGGAGACTTGAAACATACTGGCTTTCTAAAGATACACTAACTTAATTTTGTTGGTTTTCTCCCTAGCAAACAAATAAAACAGATATTTTGTAACTCCACAAGAAGTTCTTTCTTGCATTGTAAATTTAATGTTACTATGTTCTGTGTTCTTTAGAGTTATGATACTTCATATGGTATCAAGACAACAAATGGCACAAACCACAGAAGTCTCCAGCTGTGATCTGTATATAACCTTGCTGATGAACTTCAAATGTGGTGATTCAATTATTTGTCCTGGATGGCTAACTCCTCCTCTTCTTTTACCATTTCTTCTCAGTGATTTCAAAAAGTGTAGCAGAAGTATTACACTGCAATGTGGTACTACAATAAAAAAATGCTCTCTCTAAAAACAAAGAACAAGTCTATTATCATCCTGCCTGAAGATTCTAAACTTGTTAAGACGCAGAAAGTTGTAGTATTTTCAGTCTCAAGCAACAGCCCTTGCACAGAAAAAAGAGAAATATTTGATTCCAAGTATTTGCCTACCTGTCTATTAATTCTCCCACATCAAACAACCTTCTTTCTGAAATCACAACAAGCAGGTAGCACAGAACTGGATGCACTGGTGCTGAATAGTACTTACAGATACACAGGACCACGAGGAAAACCATGTACGTGATCAGCTCCCGTAAAATACTTTTCAAGTACTGCTCTCTGCTGATGTTGCTCTCTTCCATGAGTCTTGTCCCCCACAGACCTTAAAAGGAAAAAGATATATATATATATAATGATGTGCACAGATGTCTGGTACAGATACACAAGTGACATAGTAAGTGGTGTTGAAAGCTTAACCTTTGTCATTGCTGCAGGTTCTTCTATGGATTTTAAGTTTAAGCAAGAGGAGCTTTGTTTGCAGACAGAATGGGGCCTGAGGCAGTATCAACTATCAATGAGATACCATAATAATTTAGGAACAGTTCAGCAGAACTCTAACAGAATCTTAGGAAGATTTGCATAAATACTGTTGCTTAGAACTATATGGTATAAAAACAGATACAAGGATACAGAAACATTCCAGACTGCAAGGCAAGATGTATTCTATTACCATCTGTATGGCAGTTGTCTTGTGTCAAGTGGGCAATTCTCCTTATCTCTCTCCCTGAGTGATCATAATCACTACCCCCTCAGCAGGGGACATCTGCTGATAACAAGTCATGCTGAATGTCACTGCATGACTGATAAGAACTATAACATCCCACTGTGAGATGCTCCACGCAGAGGGAGGAGCCAAGCATTGCTGCCCAGATATAATCTGGAGATTCTGAAACACAAGCACGGCTTCCCACTGGATTCTCCAGAGGAACAGCAGCTGCTTCTACTTCCACGGGATCTGCGGAGGAAGAATACACCCTTTTCTACAGGACCCCCTGCTCCCATAGAACCACATCTGACACTTCAGGAGGACTGCAGCCACTCTTCCAACTGGATTGCTACCAACATCCCGACCAACAGGTTGTCAGGTTGAGTTCTGACTCTGTCAGTGTTGTTCTAGTGTATTGCATTGTTTTATTTTATCCTGGGTTTTTTTTTTTTCCTTATTAAAGAACCGTTATTTCCTGCTCTCGCCTGAGAGCCCCTTAATTTAAAATTCATCGCAATTCGGAGGGGTGGGGAGGGTTTGCATTCTCCATTTCAGGGGAGGCTCCTGCCTTTAGCAGGTACCTGTCTTTCCAAACCAAGACAACAGCCATCCTTCAAGATATGGAAATGCAGTGCTTTGGTATGTTTTCTTATAAACATGCAAATCATTGCTCAATGAATGAAAATGCACATTCATTATTGAGCCTTTAGAAGCAGTCTGAATTTTCTACATGAAAGGAGAATACTTGAGTCAAACTTATTTTTAAAACACCGTATCATAACCTTCCCCTCTCAAATAGGCAAGAGACACAGCAGGGATGTTGGTGAGCATTTCTGCATGGTTTCTTTCCCTGCACAACAAAGAGTTATCAATTAAACATCAGTAGCAGCCTAAATGAGCAACTGCTGTACAGACTAGATGTCAGCTTGAGCAACTGCATCAGCTGAACTGCTTCTGCCTGGTCCTCATTTCATATAATGCTTGACATTCCCAAAAAGAAAGGGAGAGAAGCTATTGAACTTTGGTGATCTCTTCCAAGTGGGCAACAAAAAAGCAAAAGGATCTTTTAAATAGAGTCTTTTCAAAGGAACAACCACCTTGAAACAAAATCAAGTTAGCAATCACCATCCTTATTTCCTATGCCTAGTACAGAATAGAAAAAAGCAGGGAACAGCTGCTGTTGCTCAGACTCTTCTCTTCATTTAAACCTAAAGCAAGGCAATTTGACCTCAGTTTCTGATCAGTGAAACAGCATTTAAAACTAAAAATTCACTCCTACAGAACTGCAGTAAATTTCCATTCTTTTCAGGTGTTTTAAACAGCTAACCTTTCAAAACATCCTTTACTTTCTCAGTAGATGGAAATGTAGCAACCTCAAACTACCTAGGAAAAATCCTGGATCCATCAAACATATCACAGTAATTTGAAGTGTAACAGTAACAAGGGATAGCCAAAACGCATTATAAACCTGACAATGAAGCATGAGTTCAGTAAATATGCAACCACTGCTGTAAGGCTAAGACAATGGGCTAAGATGCCTGCTGCAGACCTTTGTTTGCAAACAGAGATGGGAATAAGGAAGCTCTTACCTCTACCTGCATAAATGAGAAAAAAAAATGTCTTAGATGTTTCTTGAAGCCTTTCAGCTACCACATTTTTAAGTTGTGACATAAACTGGAAACTTCTCTTGCATGGGCACAGCAAGCACTAACAGTTTCAGCACTAACCTCTGTTCACATGATTTAATTGGTAACTTAGGGCCCTCACTAGTGTCAGCCCCCAAATAGGAGAGCTTTTTCAAAGCTGTTCTTTAAGGCCGTGTTTGAAAATGTGCAGATAAAGACTGCAACTTTACTACAATGAACACCAAATCCTCCCCATTAGGTTATTCTTGAAGACAAAAACACAAATCCAAGAACATTTACTGAGTCACTAATAATAATAACAACTCAATAAATTCAGCCTTTAACACAGCGCTACATTGCAGCAGAAAGACATTATGGAAGAGAGGAAGAAAAGGCTGGAAAAGCCAGTGAGCTAAGCTGGCGAGAAAGCCAAGTCCCAGCTGTCAGCAATTATTCACCAATAAGATATGTGGTGAGCAGAAGCAGAAAGTTTCCACACTCAAACTCTGTTATATTAGACTATCATTAGGAGTCAAGTCAGCAAAGAACAGAAAGTTATGGCAAAGAAAAAATCCAACTAAACAGCACCAGGGATCACACAACGATTTTTGTGCTAAATGAACATTGAATTTTCCCATCAGCTAGCTTGGAGCTTTTATTAGCTGTTACATTTTTGCAATATAAATATATTATTCCCCTTTTCCCCTTGTTAGAATACTGATTTAGATGCATCAAACATGGTAGAGGTAAGCAGTGCTGGATTTGACATCTGCTGCAAGCAACAAAACTGTTTTGTTATATACATTTTCTTATATACATTTGCTGTTCACCAACTTTTTGACAGAATCTGTGTATTTTCATCAAATAAATCTGCAACTAACAGTTGCTCATACTCATTCTGTTTGTAGCAGTCTTCATGAAAGTATCAATTAATGAGTGACTGGGAAGGGTATTTTGCATCTTTATATAACAATAACTAAGAAAACCTTTCAAGAAATGCCCAACACACATCAGAAATGACAGACATGAGGACATGGCAGCACTGGGTGACCAAGTACAGCTCTACAAGGCAAGATTACCTTTCCAGGATGGCTCTGGAAACACACCTTGTTTTTACCATCAAAACTTCTGGTAACTTCCTCCTTAACAGAGTAGAATAATCAGTCCCTCTTCTCTCAGCATCTGGGATATTTGCTGAAGAGATCTGTAAAACTAGAGGAACTAAAGGCACTTCACAAACATTCATGTTAGAATCTGAACAGAATCCACATAAAGAAGAACCTCAACTACTGATAGTCGGTTCTATTCACTTAGTAACTCCTGCTACAGCAATTACCAAAATCCCAATACTTTAAATCCTTTCTGCATTTTTCTTTCATAAGTCATAGCAAGTAAAGTGCAATCTGTCATTGAACATCCTTCAATATTAAGAGGCGTCTTTTTTGCCATGGTGACACTATCACTTGTGGTATCCACAGGATTGTTCCCTCTTGTTGAATTCTGTCTAGTTAGATGGAATTCTATTAAATAAATCTATGCCAACTTTTCTGTAGTCCTTGAAATAAAACTGAATGCACCATTTCCAGTCCTCAAAGATATCCATGGATATCCATGGAATATCTAAAAAAACGTGGAGTATTCTTTCCAATAGCAATCCTGCAGTTATCCCTAAAGTGCCCAATAATAATGTCAGGCTTCCAATCAGCCCCTTTAAACTGTGCAGCACAGGGATCACATTCTTCAGGTAAGGTGTTACCTATTCCACAGAAGTACAGCGCCCTGCAGTACCTCCACAGCACCAAAGTCTCATCCAGACATTTACTGTGCCCAGGAATTTATGGCAACATTCTCATCAAAGAGCCAGAAAAGGATCTGTCAACTACAGTAACTTTAGCTACACTTGCCTATAGAAGGAGGTCAGGAATCAACAGAAACTGTTTTCAGTACTACTGCACAAATCACAACAGAGATGGAATAGGAGCAACACCTGCCAGGTCACCACCAGGTCACTCACATTTGCCTGGTGTAAAAACATTGCTGGTTTCCACCACATCTAAAAACATGCACAGGAGGCTTCTTCTTGGCAACAACTAAGATGAAGAGAGCATCTGAAGTATAAAAACTTTGCAAAACTTTTTATAAAAGGACTTAACTTCCTCCATGTGAAGCAGCTCTTTTCTTAGGCAATTACATATCTCAGCAATGGACTAAAACAAACACACTGCTAGAGACTCCAAACAGCACAGTGCCAATTCATGCACAACACAATTATTACTCGTAGTTTTTCCTGGTTATTCTAGTTTCTTGTTATGAAGTAACTTCGGTCATTGAACATGGTCCCAATAAAATCTCCTAAAAAGAAAGCATGCTCTATTCCATAATCTCTGCAAGTCTGACTTGCATACCACTAAGGTATCGCAATGTTCAAGAGGGATTTCTTTTGGTGCAATACAGCCAAAGCTAGAGAAATCACTACAGCAAACAGTCTTTGAATGCACATGAAAATCAGAGAAGGTACAAATCCTTGCTTAAAGTCAAGCTTGTTTTCATAGTTCCACTGATGCCATGGTAGCCAGTAACAACAGTATTATCTACTATCTTCAGAAAATCCACGTTTCAGAAGAAGAATCTTTATTTTCTAATTATGGTTTGCTTTTTCTGCAGCTTTATTACTATTAAGATTTTACCCAACACTTAAACCAATGCTCTGTTTAAAATGCTTGTAGTTTGAAGCTGACATTTTAAGCTTCTCTGAAAAGAAAGGAGGGTTTTCAACATGTTCTCACAACCTTAAATCCAAAGGACTCCCCATCCTGCATTCTCTCTGCTGCTGTCAAATCAACCCTGTACAAGGCCAGACCAGCAGGAAGTTACTGTAGTAAGCTTTGAACGACACCTCAAATGCTCACTTGATACGTGCTCAGTTTTGCTTCCAACTCTGTCCCTGGTCACCAGCTGTGTGACCACAGGCAGCACTTGACTGTAAACGGCAGCACCAAGGCACTGCACAATACTGCAGAAAAAGAAGTGATTCAAACACCATCCCAGCAGTCCACTCTAAGTATCCCATCCCATCCCATCCTAACCACTTCTATAGAATGGGGTATTGCAGAAAAAGAAGCAGAAGCATTCTGCCCCAAACTTCCAAAGACCTGGTGCTGGGGCAGAAAGCCAAGGTTGGAAAAGACCTCTGGAGATCATCATGTCCAACCAATGACCCAACATCACCATGTCAATTTGACCATGGCACCGAATACCACATCTAGTCTTTCCTTAAACGCCTCCAGAGACCATGACTCCACCACGTCCCTGGGCAGTCCATTCCAATGCCACCTCTTCTGCGAAGAAATTCATCCTAATGTTCAACCTAAACTTCCCCCGTGCCGGAGTGTCTTACACGGAAAGCAGCCAGGAGTAAGACCTGGGAGGCAGAGAGGTGGGGAAAGGAAGAAGAGAGATGGGGTTGCATCTGCGTGTGCTGGGGGCCATAATCGGGACGGGGATCGGAAGACAGATGTGCACGAAGAGATGGGGATATAGAGACACAGGATGGAAAAGGACAGGGGCAGAGGGAAAGGAGGACTACAGGCAACTACAGAGGAGAGACTACCAACAACTCTACAGCGCGCAGGAAGCGACATCTGCGCTTGAGGAGCCGGGTCAGGGTGCGGGGTGCGTGGCCGGGTCCCTCTCACCTCGCAGTCTCCGCGCCAGGCGCTTGGCCCAGGCCGCTCTGCGGGGCGCGGCTCCGTCGGGCGGCCCCGGGAGGCGGCCGGGCCCCTCGGCTCCGCCGCGCCCCGCGGGGGCCCTCCGCGCCCGCCGCCCGCCGCCCACCGGGCCCCCCGTGCCGCTGCCCAGCGACGACGCGGCTCGGCTGCCCCACTCCACGTCCATCTCCAGCACCGGCCCCGCCGCCGCCGCCGCCGCGTCCTCCTCAGGCTCGAAGCCCGGGTTGTCCCGGCTCCAGGCCTGCCGCGAGCAGACGGAGAGCGGCGGCGACGGCGGGCAGGAGCCGGCCCGCGCCGCCTGCCCCAGCTGCTCCAGCTCCAGCTGCTCTCGACGGCGCTGGCAGCCGCCACCACCCGCCATCGGCCCCACCGCCGCGGCCCCTTCCCCGCCCTCTAGCGGAAATTCCGGAGTACAGAGGGAGTTGTAGTCCCCCTGGCTCCCTGCGGGAGTAGCGGCCGGGACCTCCTTCCCGCCGTCCTTCTCCTCCTCCCACGCCTCCCTCCACTCTCCTGGGCAACCCCGGACCGCCCCTACGGTAGTGGTGCAGGGGCCGGCGGTGGGTGTTTGGAGTCCCGCTCATCCTCGGGGAAAGTACGAGGAGGCCTCGCCAAGAGGTTGTACTGGTTAAATTTTTGAGTAACAGCCATTTCGCATCATTTTGAGAAGAAGTATTAAAGCTACCCCCGCTCGGTCCAAGCCCCAGTGAATAGTAATGCAGGTACAAGGGTTTGAGGTTTTATTTTAAGTCCCATTACAGCAAAACACCGCCCGGCAGCGCAGAGAGCAGCGTGCCCGAGGGGGGACGCTCGCCCGCCGTGTCCCACAGCTTCCGCCGGCACAGCCCCAGGGGCCATGGACCGTCCCGAACTCCAAAAGTCACCACGCAAACTACATTAACAAACAGTTCCCCAAAATGAAGCTACTCCCTGCTTCCCTTAGGTAGGGATTGGAAAAGAAGGGAAACGTTATTTTTATCTCCTTTTAAAGGATGACTTCGTTATTTTCGATGCTGTGACGATCTTGAGAATCCTCGGCATTTTCAAGGGTTTGGCTGATGATATCGTCAGAGAGCTCAGCTGACAAGCGGTCCCGGCTCTCCCTACTTTCCACGCTCGGGTGGCTGTCCCCTCTCTCCCTGCTTTCCACGCTCGGGTGGCTGTCCCCTCTCTCCCTGCTTTCCACACTTGAGAGGCTGTCCCCTCTCTCCCTGCTTTCCACACTTGAGAGGCTGTCCCCTCTAATACCAGAATCGCTACTGTCGCCTTCTGCCTCGTGACTGTCGGGCCTGCTGTCGTTTTCCAAGCTCCGGTCATGCGGGTCGCTGTCCTGCTCGGTACTGTCCCGCCCGTGGCTCTGGTCAGACCATACCACGCTGCTGGGGTGCTTCCTCAGGGACCTGCGGGAAGCAGAATCCTCCCGGGAGACAGAGTGCTGGCTGTCTGCATCCATGTCGCTCTCATCTTCCTGAGTCGCATCATAGATGAGCTGTGTTAAGAGAGCAGAATAAGAGTCATTGTCACTCCTGAGGAACTGTTTCATCAAGTACTGCACTAACGCAGGCTGCTCGGACTGCGGGGACGCTCAAAGCCTGCATTATGAACCTCTGCCTGGAGATACTCTGGTGTTTTCACATTATGAGAAACTCTCATTTCCTCCTGGCCTCAGATTTCATGCGTGCAAGTAAATCGTGACTGTGCAAACTGCAGTTTTGCACAGCTTGCAGCAGCAAGCTGCAGTCCTGCCCCAGTGCATTGGCAGTCATCGAGACCCCTGATCTGTGGTATCCAGAGAAAGGAAATGCATTCCTTCACTTATGCCTACTTTCTCTGTACCAGTTTTCAAAACCAACTCCTATAAAATGCCATGTCCATTTTCAAGTTCACTCCCCATTTCCAAGAGCATGGGCACCTCTGATCAGTGCTATTCACCTTTTTGGTAGCTTTGTGGAGTTTGATAGACTTCAACAGTGCAGCTTTTGCCCTCATCCTGTAGGCCACACTGTCACCTCTGCCAGCATTATCTCCCTGGGTGAAAGGGAAAGTGGGGAATGGTTTGGTTACTGGAATGTCTGTGGGGAAAATCGTGACAGCCTCTTCAGATTCATCCGTGTCATTGGAATCATTGTCGTCATCGTCATCATCATCCACATCTTCATGGCTCTTGCTTGACACATCAGGAAAGTGCTGGAAAACATTTATTACACATCAGGCAAATGAACATGGATGTGAGAGGTGCAGACTGGTACCTGTCCTATTGGCCCAGGGCATAGGCACTGTTGAGGAGCTACGTGCAGGCACTGCACTGAGTTCGCCTCCCCCTGCCTGGAACTTTGTTTTATTTCGGGAGAGATGTTACTGCAAGAACCACACTTGAGTGAGGAAAATGAGAGCTGCTCCACGCTGGCTGCCCTACAGCACTCAACGGACATGCTGTCTTTCAAAACACTTACCAATTGTTCTGGGACATCCACACTTTCTTCTGAAGAGTAAAGGGTCTGAAAGCAACAAAAAGCTCAATGTTAGTACACAAAGGCACATACAGTCGAGCTGATCAGCATGTTGACTAAGCACTTAATCATAACTTGCAGATCTTGGCATGGAAAGATGCTCTGCTTTCTCTTCTAGTTAGGTGTCTGTACCTGCTGAGATGATGCCAGGTCACTCTGAGGGTGCTGCTGACTCTCCCGAGACTGAGAATTCACATAGTCATTGTGATATCTGTGCAAGTGATGGCCCCTGGAGTCCTTCAAGAGAAAAAAAAAAGGAGGAGTTAATCCTCAAAGATTCAGGAAAAACTGCTGCATCCCAACCTGTGCTTTCAGGCAGATGTGGCATCTGCAGTCCTTCTGTATGGGATGTGTCCTCAGCTGTTCATTGGAGTAGGAAGACGACTCAGAACAAGCCATCATCCCAGATGAACATTTTATCCATAAGACAGATAGATGTGCCTCTCTCACTGGCAGAGCCTGGGCAAATTCAGATCAGCTTCTCTGGCTTGTTTTTATTGAGTAGGATTTGAAGTTATATCTAACAGTCTTTGCTTCTGCTAATTCTTAGGCCTTTTCTGGAGAGTGATTTATCTCCCACCTCATGAAGACTCTAAACTAAATGCAGTAGTTGGTTCTCAGAGCCAAGAATTGATTCTACAAGGGTAACAGCTAGCAATAGGGAATGAATTAAAGAGCTATATAACAAGACTAAATGCAGTTCACTTACATCACTCAAAAAATAAAATAGGGTATTGTATTAAGGTGCTCCTCCAACACCAAGTATTGTCATCTGATCCGCACTAATGAATATGGGTTATATTAATTTTGCCATAGTGCAGTCCCCTTCTCTTTTTAATTAACAGCTAATACATTTTTCATTAAGAAAAAAAGATTTCCAGTGCTGGTCTGGAGATAGAACTAATGAAAGTCCACAATCAAGACACATGACACAGGAAAAAGTCTGTGGACATCAGTGGCTCTCTGCTTTGAAACTAGCTCATAACAGCCAGGTAAGGACATGTTCTGCAAGCATCTGCAATCATAGAAGAAGTACCAGAAAATGTGTTTTGGAGGAAAAGAAATAAACAAACAAAAATCAAAAAGTACTAATCAAAGAAAATTAACAGAAAGACAAAATGACCTTACATATTTTTCTTTGGAGCTGGCAGAAATGGCATGCTGCTTGGATTGAATCACCTTGAGAGGAGAAAAGAGAAAAAACATTTATCAATGTTTCTCGCTGATGTGCAAAGGAAATAATGCGACTGCTGGGGATAGTGTTTGTGATTTACTCACTGGCCATACAGCTGTGATGCTGATAAGGCATAAACACAGAACTGTCTCCTTCATTGTGATATTTTACCTAGAAAATATTTTGGAATAGTAAGTCAATAAAGTAAAATGCCACAAAAGTGCTATAGGCTTTTCCTTTATCTTTGTATACTTAACTATGCCAAGACCAGGTCCCTGCTATGGATTCAACTTGCCGTTGCTAATTATATTTCTTCTATCCTCCATCACCACCTCCCACCCACCTCGTAATGATTTAGCAACTCAAAAAGCTACAAGAATTTTGAAACTGAATGCTAAAAAGAGCTGAGCAGCGGTGAGAAAAACCACACTGAAAAGGTGAACTGACTCCTGTTGTCTATTGACTTGCATAGGCAAAGGAAAAGTTCTGTGAAAAACTGTTATAAATACCAGCTTTGGTTTATAAGGTCTTCATTCACTTAACACAACTGTTTTGAAAAAGAGGCAGGTTAAGGTGAGCAATTTGTATTGTCTTGTCAGCTATTTTGAAACTAGGTTTTGGAGTTATTAACTTGAGTTACTGAGAAAAGTCAGTTTACATGAACATAAACTGCTTTTATTGATAGACCTACATTTCCCCATCCAGAAGTTAGAACAAAATAACCTGTGTTTCCAAACAAGAGATTGGGTGAAATAGCTGCTCCCATAGCTGCTCTAGCAATTTAATAAATAACTGATTCCTGCTGAAATTAGGAGAGCGGCAGTAAACTTCAGTACTTACTGACCAGTTCCCAGAATAAGGAACATCCCTGAGAATTTAAATTTTCTGATGAACAAGAGTCATTCAAAATTTCAGTAAATCACAGCAGGAAAGAGAGCTGCTTGGGACATTTCAAATGTATTAGTAAGGCTGGCCCTGAGACAGGACACTCTAATAGAGGTATTGCAATTTCAAGTTTCACAGAGAAGTGTGTCCCGTTCACTGTCCCATCCACTCAGGATTGTGCAGCACAAACAGTGAGCCTGCCAGGAGAAACAAGGACACTGCCAGGCAGTGATTACATGAGGAAGAAAGCTTTCTGTGTTCAAGCACCAGCTCTGAGTGCATGATTCAGTGCATGATCTAGTGCATGATTCAGTGGCAGGGTTTTCACTAAGCTTCTCCCAACACCTATCAGTACACAAATTTAAAATTGTGATTATGTGTATTACCTGGCATTGCTAAAGCAACCTTGCTCCTATAAAAGCACACCTTTTCCCACAGAGAAATATCAAACATCCTTGCCCAGTGAAGCAGTTTTCAAAGATCTGCTCAGAGTTTCCTAGGCTAAAGCTGCAGATGGATTGGGACATGTCAGGTAAAAAAAAAAAAAAAAAAATACCTTTTCTGGTGCTGAAGGAGTCAGCCACACCAAGAGCACTCTTAATGATCCCAGCAGCAGCTCCAGACAGTTGGCTCCCAGCAGCTCTGGTTTTCTCCCCTCGTCCCCTGCTGCCTGACACCTCTGAGCTCCGGGAATTTAAACTCTGTCCCAAGCACAGCCACCAATCTCCATGTGGTGGAAAAAGATGAGGTCATGAGGCTCCTGGCCACTTGTCCTGCCCATGTTCTCCTACACTTCCTCTTTGGCTTTGTGGCTTTTGAAGCAAGCAAAAAACATTCTAAGGGTAAAACATTACTTATGAGCAAGATCATTAACCAGCAGGTCTGTTGAATGCACAGTGTTTTTTTGGTATCGTGTAGGAGGGTTTCAGGGCATGCCTGTTCTACTTCTGCAGAAAGCCCAGCTTTCCAGAAATCTTTTGTACCCTGTTCTGTAGGGGGTAAGAGTATCTAATGGGGGTAGGAATATCTAATGTGTGCTGGAAGAAATAAATCTGAACATAAAATTCACCAAAGAGGTGTTAATGTTTCCACCAAATTGTAGACTTGCTCTCCAGGGCATGCATGGCACTGCAGGAATTGCAAAGATATTGCAGAATATGGCCTTTTGCATTTTTTGGTCTACCTAGATTAAAAAAAAAAATAAAAATTAGTAGTACTAGTTGTGTCAGTAGGCATTCTGCATCCAGCAACTTGTTTGTAAAGGTGGACAAGAGCTCTTCTTAAGAAGATTGGTGCATCTTTATGAGGAATTATGAGGAATTCTTACTCCTTTTCTGTTCATTTGTATTCCTTCTGGCTCCTTTCTCAGGTGGAATGGTCAAGTCATCTGCTACAGCTGTCTCATGCACCAAATCCATTTCAGAACCCTTTTCAGGGACCAGTTGCCAGATATTTTTCAATTAAAAAAAAAAAAAAAAGGAAGGAAAAAAAAGCACAGATATAGCTCCAGCATGAGGAGTGCCATGATTGGCATGGGGAAGAAAAGAACATCATGGGATGAAATTCTGTGCCTGCTATGGAGCAGTGCATCAGCCCTGCTGTTGGGTGACAAATTTATTGTGGCCTCCCTTGGATGTCCATAACTTTGGACTGATTCTGCATCAGCTGGGATGTGCTGGAGGAGTCACAGGCACTCTTCCATGGGGTGTTTCTTTAAAAGAACAATGAGGAGTCATTCAAACACAGGAAAACATTCCAAACAGCCCTCTTAGAAGGCAGAAGATTTGTAGCTTTTTCAAGGTGGTTATCTTGCTTCTCATTTGTGACACCCCACTGATGTTTGCTATATCTTTAGCCAAGCAGACAAGAGAGACCTGTTTGTAGCACCTCCTGTTACCAGTTATCCTGTGCTTACTGACACTTCTGGGGCATGTTTAAAGACATCAGGAGTAACATACCCATGCTTAGCTCAGCACCTCCCCGTTATATCATCATACAGACTTAGCTGATTATATTTTTGAGTTGAGATCAGCAACAGCTGGAAGTTCAACTTCGTGTACTTAAGAGAGTGTTCTAATATCCCAGTGGGAGAACTGAATAAAAACATATCAATAGTATATCATTAGTATTTCTGACTGGAAGGATCCATTTGAGCGAGGACTATCCTAGCTTTTATTTTTGAAGCTATATGACCGTTGTCATATCATAACTCAGGACAGACTTTTCAACCAAAAAATCCTTCAGCAACTAGGATTCCAGCATCAAGATCTTATGCAGATTTAGACAGATCTACCATCTCCCATTGCATCTGCAGCTCAGTGCTGCTGAAAACCAGTTTGCTGAAGGCTTTGAATACAGATACAGGACTCCAGCTGGAAGTGGGTGCTCTTTGGAAGTGTTGATTTGAGCATCAGGCGGTAGCAAATACTTAGTTACTAGGACGGCTTCAAAAGGCCACTGCTGTTGACTCCAGGGAACCCCAAACCAGGCCCTTAGGTAGCCAAGTACATTTCATCCCAAACACCAGTCCTGACCATCAGCAAAAAACAACTTTGATCTGACAGAGCAAAAATGGAGACAGAATGAAGCCAGTGGCTCACACCACAGCATGTGGGACTGGGTGTGCTGTGTCCTGCTCTCTTGTCCACACCCTGGATTAAATTTTAAGCCTGAAAAACCTACTTTCCCTACAAGCCTATCATCAAGAGACACAGAACTGAAAAATAACAGTATGCTTAAAGATCCTCTAGAGCTTCTGTCAGGCCAAAACCAACACTTGCAATCTGCATAATGGCGTATTACTGTGTATCAGACCATCAGGAAAATACATATTATGTAAACATAATATGTTTACATAATATGTTTCACAAGTTCAGCAGCAGTTATCAGTTGTTCTGATGGAGCCATAAGAAACAGAGTCTTCCTGCAATTTGTTACAGACATTCCTGTACAGGTCGGTTATTACTGTGGCGCCTCAAGGCAAATGTTTTGCAAGAACCTGGAACCCTTGTCTCCCAGCAGAGTCTCTGTGTGACTCCCAGGGAGCTGTTTCTGGCAAACAACTGGTATTTCCAGTGTGCTGGGAGATGACAGTGTTTTTAAGTATGTTGCCAAACATACTATACAATCCACTATATGGTAGATTTTGTAAGAGCTAAGGAGCAGCAGGGATGTTTTGCAGTAATCCAGAAGCAGGATGAGAAGCCATGGCTATTACTAAATGTCTTCATTTTATGCAAGATTAGCCTGTACAGAGCTGTAGTAAATTTAGCACTTGTCTCATGCCTATCATTATGTGGTTATTCCTCCTGTAAATCGTCTAGCTGAGAAATCCTTTGCCTTGGTAGGATTTGTGCTTCTTTTTGTCTCAAAGATAAGGAGGAAGCAGGACAGGAAGCAGGGAGCTTTCACCATTTTCACTTCCCACATTAAAATCCTTAGTTCTGGAGAGAAATCTTGTCTATGGGTTGCACAGTAGAAGCAGCTTGCTTAAATTTGTACAGGTGGGAGGGTATTTGATTCTGGTTTTCAAGAGCTGTCAGGGTCTGTGCAGAGCATGGACTCTAACAATAATTTGTTGCATGTAGGTGGTAGGTGACATTTTCTACTTGTCTGTCCTGTCAAACAAAGCTTTTGACCACAATTCCTTCCATCCTGGGCTATATTGGTAACATGTGGTTAGGCTGTCATTTTGTGTTGTCAAGAAGCTGTATCAGTGCCTCCCTGTGCAACCTCCAACACCTACCTAAAATCCTGAGCTAGGACATCAGTGTGGCTTGGATTTTCCAAGCCAGCCCAGCAATACCTCTGGCTAGCTTGGAAAATCCCAGCCTCCCTCACCTATAGTGATCAGTCAGCTTTCAGGACAGCTGGCTTTTGTTGAATTTTGTTCATCAAAAAACAAGTCTGGAGGTGAACATGAAGAAAGACTAGATGGCAAAGACTAAGGCTGGAAGAGAGAGGCTATTTTCTTTGGTAGCATTAAGAATGCTATCAAATACTGTTTTGCAAATAGAATATCTCCAAGAAAAGAGGACTTAGTAAAGACAGGTTTCTGTGAAAGACAGATGAAAAGCAATATTGCTACTATAAAATGCTCTTTGGAAACTCAGTGTATCAACCAATATACCTCCCAAAGCCATTAAATTTTCTTAATTAAACCTTCAAAGTGAGGAAAAGCTTACATACAGCAGTGGGTAGACTTAAAACAAAGCCTTCTGCCTCTTAAATAGACTACATAGACTACCACTGTGTTTGTGTCTGGGCCCAGGAGAATATTTGGTATGCAGAAGAGATATGGGTGTCAGATCTGTTTGATTAAGAAATTAAAACAGAGATTTTCTCCTTACATGTGTGAGCAGGGCACCCCGATAACACATGCTTTGCAGCACAGCTGTATATCTCTTCTTTTGTACCACTTGGAGCAATTAAAGAAATCACTTTCCCCGAGTCAGCCCTAACAGTTCCTTGAGGAGTTGCAGAACTAGGCACAACACTGACCTAGAGTAAGTGATAAATTGGGACAGACTTTCTGAGAAACAACCCCAAATAGGCTGACAGCATACTAGAAAGTGCCAGTATCTGATAGATTGCAGGTTTTTGGTCTGTCCTTATCTCCTTCTACTCAAAGAGAGCCCACTCATTTGTCTCTGGCTTCTGGGACTAGTGTCTATCTATTCCCATTGTCAAATGGCTTTTTAGGAACAGCTTTGGAAAGTGAAGAAAAAAATTAATATTTGAGAAACTGCCATGCAGCTGTGTCTCACAAATATGGAGGTTAGCCAACCTCAGTCAGATCCCAGCTTTCAGAGAGGCAAGTGGATTCTCCTGCAATAAATATAGTCAAGCTGTCTAGGACTTGCTAAAATGGAGTGTCACAGCCAAGTAGAAAAAAATTTCCAGATTTTTTTTCCCCGTAAACTTAATGTATTTTAATACTCAAGTCCATGTAGCAGCAGGAATTAAACCAGCACAGAAGCATTTTGCTATTTTCAGGTCATCAGAGTTACCAGTATGAAGAGCTAAACACCAGCTTTTCAGTGCTGGGTTTGTGGCTGTGCTTCAGCTCTGAATTGACAGGAGAAGAAATGCATTTGTTTCAACTGGAAACTAACAAACACAATAATAGTCTGAAGTACTCATAGAAACAAGAATGACCAGGGAAAGACTTTATGTCTTCCATGTTTTCATAACTGTACCATTTCTTTATGTATGTAACCCTCAAAAAGCAAATTTTTGAGAACGGGAGGATGAGAGTTTCTCATCTCAGTGGGAGCTGAGCTCAGTCTGAAGCCTGAGCACTGCTGCAGAGATAACGCTCCAGGATGAAGGAAAGCATGTGAGGTATGTGTGCTTAAATCCCATATATGCTCGTAAAACAGAACCCATCAGATTGCCAGCTCAGGGCTCACAGTTTGAGTGCTGAGGGGAATTTGATAGTAGGAAACAGCTTTACAGAAGATTGCTTCTCAGACAAGTATTGGAAAGACTTTGTGACAAGTTGTTTCCCTCTCTCCGCCTTGCTCAGTTCCCTGTTTCTGATCCTACTGCAAAATTTTTTCCTCCTACTGAGAAAGGACCCTAATGGAAAAATATGATTATGCAGGATGGATATGGAAAGAACAGCATCCTCTCTCTCTGCATTGTGAAACTTGGAAAGTCACAAGATGCCTGTTCTCCCCAGTGCTGGGAGTTTTGGCAGGTCACAAGAGGAAGGATTCTGCGCACCATACCCCTGCAGTTGTATCTCCATGAAGCTCTGCTGGCAAAACCCTTTGCTGCAAGAAACAGAGTGGATCACAGCACAGCTGGACAGAGAAGAGGTAGAGAGGGAGATGATGGGCCAACTCTTCCATATGCTGCTCTGTGCGTAACTGAGATGAGCATGACGGAGTCCTGACTGCATCCCGGGAATCCTTATCACATGGCAGCCTTGATTTTTCATTCCACATTTACCATGTTAAGCTCATGTCATGTTTCCATACACAGCCGCACAAGGATCACAGCACACGGAGCTGAGTCCAAAAAAGCTTGCTACCAACCTTTCGCAGGACACACTTTCTGAGTGGCTCCTGGAAGAGGCCAGTGCAAAACAGATAATTTGGAGAGGTGCCAGGTGTTGCACAACCCAGGATTCCACCCTGTATATCTGCGGTTATCTGTACACAAGGCATCTTTTCTGCAGAAAGTCTGGAGCGTGTGCTGTTTGCATGTTGTGATCCTGTCAATAAACCTGACCTCAGATACAGGCTTGGCTACATATTAGAAACTTGTCAGATTTCATATGGCTTCAGCTTCTGCTGTGAGTAGTTTTCTTAACTCTCAGCCCAGGGCCACTGTGGTCTGAGGTGGGACGGGTGCAGAACTAAGTCAGTGTGAAAGCAAACATGTCCTAGGCACTGCGCCCCAGGGTGTGGGGGCCCTGTGGTGGAGTGGGAGGAAAAACCCATCTGTGGGCCTGGTGAAGGGAAATTAAAGAGTTGGGGACTGGGTTTAGGGAGGAAGTTGTTTGGCCAAGAAGCTGATTTGATTTTGTGGGGGAACCAAAAATAAGTAGCCGAGGTCAAGGCCTCTCCCGTCTCATCTGAATCACGGAGAGATTCCCTGCAGCTTGCTCAAGCCTGGAGATGATAAGGTTATTTTCCCACAAAGCCTATGCAGGCAGGAGCTCTGCAGGAACTATCTTCTCCACTGCAGCAATGAATCATTTTGGCTCTGGCTTGGAAGGCCAGAACATGTCCTGCATGTCAGTACACTTCTTTTAATTAGTATTGGTGGGGCCACCACCTCTTGTACAACAAGCAATAAAAGTGCCAATAGAGAACATCACTCAGACCCAGCAATTTCTCCTTGTGTTCTGCATACTACATTTTTTAAAACTTGAAAGGGTTTTTAAGGAAATGTGAAGTAATAACTCATACCTGACAGGTATTACCATCAGCAAATCAAAGGGGATGTTTTCTTAAATGTGTAATTTTTCAAGAAAATAGGATGAATTGATTGACTGAATAGTTCAGATACAAGTGTCTGAGACTGAATAGTTCAGATACAAATGTCTGGGGAAAAGGTTTCTTTTCATTAAGCACAGAAGTACAAACACATTTGGCAAATTCCTGCTCTCCTTCCTTGCTTACCAGCTCTCTTTGGAAGGGAGCTGCTATTTTGGAAATACACAGTTGAGAGATAATCACATCCAGATTTAGGAAATAACATTTGCACATAATTCATACTGGCTACCTAGACAAAATGTGTTGTATTGCACTAAATAGTTTATTTAGTTTTTGTTGTTGCACTGGTGATGGGCAAAATGTTGGTAAAAATGTTAGTTGAGTGTGTGTGTAGCTATAAATTTGGCAGAATAAATGGCAAACTGTGGTTGGCATATGGAGGCAAAGCAGGATGCAAACTGCAGCTATACATTAACTAGAGGAAAGAGAAGCCTAAGAAACTGAGTTAAGCAGCAGGATCTGAATCAAAAAATAAGAAGGGGCAGCTGACTGGGCAACTTACTTTTCAGGAGGATATGCAGCATCAGAGCTCTTTGCGTTAGGAAGAATATTACCAGTCAATAAATAACGCTGCTATTTTTCTCACTGAGTCTTGTTTGTCACAAAGAAGTCAAATGACTTCTCCTCACCCATGGAAAATGTGAACACAGTGGATGACAGGGACAGGCAATTTTGGGAAGAAACATCAATTCTGTGTGGAGAAACTTGATCTGCTGCACCCAAAATAACTGCTGTTGAAACACAGACTACATCTCGTCTTAGCAACTGATTAGGCAAAAGGAGGAAGTTCAACTGCTGTTTGCAGCTGAGTTGGTCTCACCTCAGACAGCAGGGCAGCAACAGGGCTGTGACACATGGGCTGGGCCAGGCTGAAGAATAGAGATCTCAGGGTGCAGGTTGTAAGCAGATAACTCTGTGCCCTCTGCAGAGCTGAAAATCATTTTTTATGCACCTAGCTCCTGAAGGGAGCCCTATAGGAACTCTGGTACCTGTACCTTCATTGGCACCAATGCAGTCACATCCCACAGGAGTTTGCCACATCGCTTACACACCCTACCTGTGCTCTACCCTAAAAGTGCAGGCAAGGGCATATTACACAGCTACATTATCCAGGCTCCCTAAACCCTGCCACTGAAAAATCAACAGCAAAGGAGAGTGCTGGATCACAGAAACTACCAGTGTGATTATTCCTAGTCTTCTGATTCAGGCTTAAGTAAAGAGAGAAGGAGGAAGGCTTAATTTCAACAGATGTTCATGATCATGGAGGTCCCTTTTCCTCTCCTCCAGGCAAAGAAGCCAGGCTGGTATACTAAATTTGTATATATACCTTCCGATACCTACTGGAATTTGTATATATACCTTCCAATCTTTCATGTCAGCAGATTAATTCATCCTACCTATTTTTTTAGGTAGCCCCTGTCCTGAGAGAGAGAGAGCAGTGTGACAGTCCCATTGGACATAGATTTTTACAAGAGGAAAGGCAGGACCAAGTCTCAGAGCAAGAGCAATAGAAGATGGATTGTCCAGGGAATATTATCCATCCATCTTTTGGGCAGTGCCAGCAGTGTCATTGCTGGGGTGTAACACTGCTGCTTCACAGACAAGTTACAAGGCACCCTCAGTGGCTTGTTTGGGGTCTTAAGATGGTAGGAATAATATAGATTTTCCAATACTAATTAAAAAATGGTATCATCTAAATAATTAGAAATGTAAACTACCTCAACAAGATTTTTTTAAAGTAGCCTTTCATTTAGCTTCATGTCTACCATACCTGCCCTTCCCACACTGATGTTATAGCATGTGACTTTGATAATTTTCAACAAAAATAACATTAAGTATGCCTCTGGTCTTGCAAAGCTGCCATATAGGCACAAGCTTTCTGTTAGAGATCAAATAGTTATCAGGTCCTATTATTGAGTAGACTATTAAATATGCTGTTTTTAAAGGCAGGCCACTCTAAATCTTGATGTAAAAATAATTTGCTCATTTTGTTTATCATCTCATGGCTTGCTACTGTTAACAATTGAGATGAGGCATAGATGCCTAAGAGATACTAAAAGCTCACTCTGAACTCCAATTGTACTAGCATTTCTCTTAACACATTGATTTCCCATCTTTATCACCACGGATATCAAGGAAAAATACGGAGGCAAAATAAAAACAAACAAACAAACAAACAAACAAATAAACAAACCCAGCCAAGTAATTGCATTCATTGGCTGTAGGATTTAAATATCTTTGTCCACCAGGAAGTCTTCTCCATAGACTCCAGTGAAGAGCAGCTCTGTTTGCACATACACAGATTACAAATTGGAGGCAGAGAAAGAGAAAGGCTCTTTTAATTACGTGGGCTACACAGATGCTGCAAATTGAAGCTTTAACAAGCAGGGCTGCTCCCCTTTCACAAAGATAAGGCCTACTGACAAATTAGCCTGTCTGCTTCTTCCCTGCTTAGCAATTAAAGGGGGCATAGGCAAGCCTATAGTCTCCCTTGTTCCATATTCAAACAGCTGCAGGAGCTGTCCAGGTGTCTAGGTCAGTATCCAGGAGATCTTTCCTGGAAAACCAACAACTCTCCCAGGCCTGAACTGGTAATACAGGAAGACTAGAAAAGTCAATTACCACAGTGTACATACGATACAAATTAGGGGATGAGTATCTGCGGATTTTAAAAGTTTAAATAGGCCATCTTTTACTCTGACCCCCCTGTGCACATCAGACTAAAGGACAAACTTCGCATACTACTGAGCTTATGAGCTTACATTTGCCCAAATGTAGTTATTCCTCCTGCACTGGTGTTGTTCTGTTGTTAAAGCTACTCTCCATACAATCTCATGTTGATGAGCACTAGCTATACCACCCAGTTGTAACTCCAAGAATTAAATTACGCACAGGCCTTCGGATTTCTCCTTGTTTTTTGCGGCCAGAGAAGAGATTAGATTATTCTGGCCATTTACACAATTCAGCCACATATAAACACAGCAGGCTGGCTCACAATTAACAGTCCTATTCCAGCCCCTGGTATTCACAAGTTATATTCTGATTTTAACCAAGATAAGCCTGATGGCAAAGCTGGTGAGGCTTTGCCAGCATCCTTATGCTCACAGCTGGGAAAGCCTTCCCAGAGCACTGGCTTCTCACCTTACTCTAGTTTCAGATTTTACTGCCCAAGAAGTCTGTTTCACTGTATGGCAAATCTATCTGTGACTACTAGGGAAATAGGAGCTTCCCCAGCTCCCTTAGGCTACATACACGCCTCCTGAGATCTCCTGGCTTTTTGGAAAAAATATATCTTCTCCCAGTGATCAACTCAGAAAAACAGCAAGGTGTCAAAGTACGTGAACCACTGATGCAAAACGAATTAGAAACACATGGGTATCAAAAATATTTAGAAATTACAATATTTCTCCACATCTTTCTTAATTTAATACAATGTACTCTCATTGCTCTTCCTTCTGCAAAAGCTTTTCTCGACTTCCTAAGAGCACCTTGTCATCATGCAGGGCCTGCGCCCAGCAGGAGCAATTCTTGTGCAGGTTTTCCTGCTCTTACCCTCCAGAAAATCTTGTCAATGGTACAGGCCCTACTCTAATAAGCAGCAAGGTGGAAATTGGGCTCTCCAATGAAAACAGCTATTGGTTTATTTGTTTGGGTTTTTATTTCAACATAGTAATCTCCCTACAGACCTTCTAGGAAAGCACAAGAGGAATGTTTCTTCTGCGAAATGTAATTTAGATAGTTTTCTTCCTGTTGCAAAGTATAATTGCAAATATAAACTGACACACAAGAATGGGGTTATTTTGGGTGATGGTTTTGTGCAGCAAAATACTGTGGTGAGTTTGGTTTGTCAAAGAGAAGACAGGGCAGATGTCTCTTTCCCTTCCTGTTTAAGCCAGTGCTAGAGGAAGGGCTGCTGTAACCTGTAATGATGGTCAGCTCACGCAAAGAAACTTGCTTCCCCCAATCTATAAATGCAGTTTTCTGAAGGCTGAACATATGCCAGAATATGCACATGCTTTGTGATCCTGTGTGACATGGCAAACCCTGGTCTGATTTCAGGTTGTGTTAAAACTTACATAAAAATGCCTCAGTTCTGACAAACCTGCTGCTTTCAATACCTGAGGGGAGCCTACAAGAAATCTGGAGACTAACTCTACAAGGATATAGGACAAGGGAGCTTTAAACTGACAGAGAGCAAATTTAAATTGGCCATTAGGAAGAAATTCTTTGCTGTAAGGGTAGTGAGGCACTGGCACAGATGGACCAGAGAAACTGTGGAAGCCCCATTCCTGCAAGTGTTTAAGGCCAGGTTGAGTGGGGCTCTGAGCAACCTGGTCTAATGGAATGTATCCCTGCACATGGCAGGAGAATTGAAATTAGATGGCCTTCAAGGAACCTTCCAACCCAAACTATTCTATGATTCTATATACTTTCTCACACACAGCTCACACAAGGGTGGTGGAATATCCTTTCAAAGACAAAGAAATGAGCCAGACTTTCCTCTGCAGAAGCATTTCCTAAGAACCTGACCAAACATGGGATCATCACATTTCACTGTGTGTTTGCCCTTGCTCTTCAGGTGGCAAAGCACTTAAAGTTGTACACAGCTGAGCCCCAAGAGCTGTTGAGAGCAATGGAGTATGACACAGTGGGACTGGATGGCTGTAGCCCAGGGAAGCAGTGGTGAGTCATCTCCTGCCTGGAGGTCACTTTACCCAGATGGGCAATTCCCTGCAACGTGTCCTCACATGCAAAACATATAATCCAAGACGGAAACAGGGGACTGAAATAACAAATGGTTTACTTTCCCCTGCTCTCCATGCCAGGTCAATCATTAAACATAAGTGAAAAATTACATTCCATCAACACGAACCCTCACTAGTAGAAGTAGGCATTTGTGGGCTCTACAGTCATTACTATAAATCTTTTTTGAGCCAGTATACCTTAAGAAAACATCAGCCACTTTCTCTCTTATCTTCTTTATTCACTGCAGGAATATACAAGTGCATACTCTGTCCTCCATCCATAAGACAAGACACTGCAGCACAAGTGGCCTGCCTAATAAATCACTGGGTAAAAGCAGGTAACAAATTTGCACCCTGAGGAACTGCAGACCAGTCAGTCCCCCCTCAGTGCCTTGAAAGATCCTGGAGCACGTCCTCCTGGAAACTGTGCTAAAGAACACGGAAAATAAGGAAGGTGATTAGTGACAGCAAATGTGGCTTCACTAAGGGCAAATCATGCCTGACAGATTTGGTGGCATTCCACAACAGGATTACCCTGTTGATGGATAAAGGAAGAGTGACTGAAATCATCTACCTGGACTTGTTCAAAGCATTTGACACTGTCCTGCACAACATCCTTGTTTCTAAACTGGAGAGGTGTGGTTTCATGGCTAGATCACTCAGTGAATAAAGAAGTGACTGGATGGCAGCATGCAAAGTTACAATCAACAGCTCATTGTCTACCAGGATACCAGTGATGAGTGGGTCCCTTGGGAGTCAGTTTGGACAGGCATTAACACTTTTGTGGCACGCATGGACAGTAGGATTGAGTCCAGAGTCAGTAAGATTTTTGACACCACAAAGCTGTGTGGTGTAATAGGCACACTGGAGGGAAGGGATGCCATTCAGAGAGACCTGGACAGACTTGAAATCTTACGAAGCTCTACAAGACCAAGTGCAAAGTCTGCATCCAAAGCAGTGTGGTCAGAAAGTCAGGAAAGGGGATTCTGCCCCTCCACTTCACTCTGCTGAGTCCCCACCTGGAGTGTTCCATCCAGCCCTGGGATCCCCAATATGAGATGGACCTGGAATTTTTGGAGGGAGTCCAGAGGAGGTCACAAAGATGATCAGAGCACTGGAGCACCTCTCCTGTGAAGACAGGCTGAGACAGATGGGGTTGTTTAGGATGGAGAAGACTCGACTCCAGAGAAACCTTATAGCACCTTCCAGTATCTAAGGGGGGCTGCAGGAGAGCTGGAGAAAGACATTTTACTAGAGGACATAAAGAACAACAGGGAAGTGGCTTTAAACTGACAGAGGGCAGGTTTAGATTAGATATTAGTTAAAAATTGTCTGCAGTAAGGGTAGTGAGACACTGGAGCAGGTTGATAAGAGAAACTTTGGAATCCCCATCTAATTGTTCAAGACCAGGCTGTATGAAGCTCTAAACAACCTGGTCTAGTGAAATGTGTCCCTGCCCCTGGCAGGGCGTTGGAACAAGATGGTCTTTAAGGTCCCTTTCCACCCAAACTCTTCTGTGATTCCGAGTTAGAAGGTCTAGGAGCACACATGACTAAGCACAAGTGGTATATACACACAGCATATACTTTTAAAATTAATTTTCTAGATATCAGAAGATAGCTGGTTATCTATCAGAAGGTACCCCCATCCTGCCGGGAAGGTGTTCAGAAGGGGAGCTGGAAAGATGACTAAATATTTTGATTTCCAGGTAATTGCACAAAGGCCACTTCACAAATCTCCTGAAGATCTTCTTGAATCAAATTCCTGCTAAAAACCAGGAATCCAAAAATTGTTGCCAGTGTTTCATGATATTTTGACCTATTCAGTCTGATTACTTGCTCTGTCACATACAAAGAACATAATGAACATAACAGTCACAGCTACAGCTCAGCAAGGATTTCCCAGATTCCTGACCCTTCCAGCCAGCTTTTAGAACCTGATTACTCTTCTGGCTCTGTCTGTGAAACCTGTGAGAGGATTCATCTGTTAAAACCCAGGACCTTGGTGGCCTGGGTGGTCCTTGTCTGGGCAAGAGGATAATGCAGGCAAGCAGGTGCAAAGGAGGGTGAGGGTGCCAGGCACAGCTTGGATTTATCATTCATCTGACACTGACAGTGGTCACTGGACTGCCACAGGCTCACAGTCATACAAAGTTCTCCACATAGCTTGTCATAGGGTACAGAAAGACTTCTTAAGGAAAAACAAGCAGGAAAAGGCACAGAAAATTTGTCAGGCCAGTCACTGACAGGAGGTGGTTTAAGCAAAGCATTGTGTGCAAGGATTCTGCCTCATGCACCCCCATCCACAGGCTCTGTTGGCTTGTAGCTTCTTGCAGGTGCCCATCTCTCAGACCAGACACCTGCAGGCTTTGTAGAATGAGCCTGACTCTCAGAAGGAGCTGAGGTCCGAATTTCCTCTTCTTGTTTCAAACATAAGGAAACACACATGAATTCTGAGCAGCTTGAGAGATGTGACAGACTGCTTTGTTTCAGTACCATGTAAAACTTTAAACTGGAATTTTCCAGCAGCATTCCAGTGCCAAACTAATGATTTATGAATCAGCAAGGTGTGTCAGTCTCTGCAGGAAGGGACTGAGCTCTCTGTTGCTCACTGAAATGAGAGCAGGGTCCAGCCTGTGCAGTGCTCTACTTGTAAAAAAGAGGGGGTAAAACTTACACCAGTCACCAGACAACATCTCTCCAGTTCAAGCTTTGCCTTTCTGGGGGCAAAGTGACAGCTTTCCATGTCAAGACAGAACAGCCCCAAGTAAAAGTATTTCTTAGGCGCACAAACATGGAATATCTAAAAGTGTTAGAAGAACACAAGTAGCTATCAGTAAGTGCGTTTATATGAACTGAATTGAATTATATCAGCATTTTGCTAGAAACTATACTGGAAACTAATTCCTGTATGGTTTCTGCAAGAAGGGGAGGGAAACAGAGCAAGCCATGCCACATACCTTGACAAAACCTCCCCTTTGTGCCTGGCATGCATCAGTGGCCCTTGCAGCAGGCTATGGAAATACAAATCCTAAGTGCAGAAAGAGTAAGAAACAACATCACCATTGCCCTTCTGATACAAGTCACACCAAGGGATTGGTTAGCAGAAGTGGAGGATTAAAGAGAAAGCAAACAAGCTAAATACCTTTTTTTTGCTAGCTGATTCTCTTCTTCTGGAGAGCACATCACAGTAGCTGTTCTAGACTATCACCTGTACACAGTCAGCTGTCCCACATCGAATTGTTTACAGCCTTAGGGCTTTATCTGCTCTTGAAAATGTTAGCTTTTGACCTGTGCCCTTATATTTCTTCTATCTCCGAGCCCTTAAAAACCTTTTCTGTGGTCCTCATGGCTACTGGAATACTTCTGCAAACGCTGAGAAGCAGAATAGCTGTTTTGAAAACAGTCTCATACAGCAAGTCCATGCCAAAGCCCTGCACAGCTCTGCCTCCTGAGCCCAGCAGCCCTAGGAAGGGGTCCCCTTCCTTTCCCCTTTACAGTGCCCTGGATAAGGCTCTGAAATGAAGCTGTGTACTGGTCAGTTTGTCCCTGGTAGCATGGTCTTTGAAACCATGGAGAGAAACCAAGGCTGACACCAGCTGCTGCTGAGGCTTTTGTACTGTGGTGCCAAAGTATTTTATTGCTGTCATTAAAAGTCAAGTGATTTAATCTCACTGGTGTCCTAATGCATACCTTGTTAACTAAACCTCATTTTCTAGTTAGCCATGAACTATCAGACTAGTCATGCCTTTAAACAAGCAGGACTTTCAGGGATTAAGTCTGGTGCAAAGCTTGCTATGTCAAACCCACTAGCACCTTCCCTTCCTATCAGGTGTGCCAGAGCAGCCTGCCCAGACAGCATGACCCAGGATAGTGCCTGGCCACAGACCTCAGTCCCTGGGGCATCAGCCCTTTAATTTTCCCCTTCGGAAGCGAATGCCGCTGCCAATGCAGAAAGTGTTAAATTTTCTCCCCCACCACAATACTCCTCCGGATGACAGAGACGCCCTGCAATTTCCCTCCACATGCCCATGTGGAGAAACACAAGTCCACACCCCAACAAACACCTCCACCTCACAACTCAGGGGAGGTCTCTCTGGCTCTGGAAAACCAGGCCTGGGCAGTGTTTGAGCTGCATGGAGAAAGAACACAGATTCGTTTTTCCAGTGATGATAGCAATGCTTTGCTCTTTTCTGGGATCTGGCTTTCTGTTTTAAGTGGCCCAGAGCCAGGCAGCACTAAGTAAGCAATAGCAAAGGTATAGCATAGTTTCTGTTAAAAACCTACTCCTGGCTCTGCAAACAGGAAGCTAAAACCCTTACCTTCCTCAAACACATCTCCACAAAGCCCCTTTAGTAGGACACACTGGTTAGGGCAGGCAAGACAACACGGAGGCTAAGGAAAGCATAAAGGGCTTACAGGGAAGTTGTGCAGGGTGGAAACAGGGAGTGGAGACACCCTCCTCTGATGGGAGAGGGCAAAAACATGTTAGACCATGTGTATCACAGCATCTCGCCCTAAGTACTCTTAGGTACTCCCAACAGCCCTATCTGGTGACTAAGGGAGAAGGCACACAGGGAGGTTAGAAAAAGGCAGAGTTTCCTGACATTCATTTCCAGGAGCATTTACTCATTGCTGGAAAGTGCTGAGAGCAGCAGTTGTTCCCCAGTTCTTCCACAGAAAATCCAATCTTGCCCCAAGGCATGTGTCAGAGACTTTTTCCAGTGATCCATGAGAGCTGGGAGGCCACAGCAGACACTGGGTCCAAATGAGATGACAAAATCATCATCATCTGATTGTGACTCACCTCAAGTAACTTAGTTTTGGGAAATTAGCTTGGAGACCAACATCCTTCCCCACCTGTTAGTGATTTACATCCAGAATTTACATCCAGAACCTTGGGTACAGGAACTGTCTGCAAAACCCAGAGATTTTTTTCAGGGGAAACTCATCCTGAAGGGTCCCTCCTTAGCTGCAGCATGGACCTCCTCCTGCTAAGTGGAGTCAGGACCTGTATGAAGTAACCTACAGGTCTTCAACATCAACTTTCTCATCCCCAGTGTAGCAGTTATTTACTTTGTTAAAGGGGACTATTGCACAGCAAGAACCATTCCTTTGCATTAATGATCATTATTCAGATGCATTAATGATAAACAGGAATAAAAGCAAAAATTTTCCAGGCAGCAAATGAGACTTCCAGATATGCCAAGCCATGGCAGCACTGGGTCTCTTGATGTTCTCCCACAGCCTTCCCTACAGCACCTTCCTTTCACTTCTGTTCTGGCTCATTCAAAAAGCATAAAATTAAGCTGGGAAGCATAAAAGAACCAGATACAGTCAGTAGCTGTCTATTGTACAAAACTGATATCTAAGGGATTTCATTAAGCAGTCCCTTGACCTCATTTGGCTGAGAATTTTGGACAGTCAGAGCAAGGAGCTAGCACCAGTTTACTCAGGTTGAAACAGAGAAGGTGAACACTGACAGAGGGCAGAGCAGGAGAAAATAAAACACCAGGGTGGAAATGCATAGTGGAAAAGGCAAAGCTGGAGAAACAGCAGTGAGAAAAAAGGGTTGAGGAGGAAAATGCCAATAGGGCAGAAAAGCCAGAAGTCTGGGAGGGAGAAGGATTGGAGCAAAGGTAACTAAGGAAACTGGACTGGAAAAGGGGGAGAGAAAGCAAAATAATGAAGTGAAATCCACTCCATAAGGCTGAGCTGGTCTGTCAGAGGCTGAGCTTAAGCAGAGGGAAAAAGCGTGGCCCCAAGTCTCCCTGTCCCCACAGGATCACAAAGCCTTCTGCACAAGTCTGTGGCAGTGGTCCCTGCTGGGGTAGGTCTGGCAGTGTCTGTTCTCCTGCATCAACTGTGCTCTCATGAGCTTGTTTGCTTAATTAATATATTATCCCCAAGAAATCAACTTTGCAAGCCCTGCCTTGAAGCTTGGTGTGATCTGCGCAAAAAATTTTGAGTGTTAACTTAAAATGTTTATGGCACAAGTCCTGGTGCTCATGCAGTGCTCTGAATTTCCATAGCTTGCCTAAGAATGCCGGTGTTATTGCTGGCATGTACAGCCTACGCTGCCATCAGGACTCCACTTAAATACATGCCAACTGCAACTATTTTATGCAATTTCTCTCAAGGTGGAGAGCGGCAGTACTGGCAAAGATAGAGGTAAAGAAATGTTGAGAACTTCTGCCTCACGACCAACCTTTTTAGTGTTTCTGGTGATTGACTCACAACTCCTTTTTTAACAGGGCCAAAATTTCCTTTAGGTTTCTGTCTGTTGTTTACATATCTAAAGAACCTTTTCTGGCAGTTTGCAACATCTCTGGCCAACTTAAATTCAAGCTGAGCTTTTGCTTTTCTAACAGCATCTCTGCAGTTTTAGTATTAGGAAGAGATGCTTGTCATCAAGGCTATGGGATTATGACCCGACCAAGACAAAATGTGTTTAACATCTGATGGCTGATTCACATCACCACTTCTCGCAGCAGCATCCCCTGGTCCCTGCCAGACAATCATTACATGCTTTTGTCAGGTTTCTATATATGCTCTTTTCTGTGAATTTAAAGCAGACCTTCCCTTCCAGTAAATTACAGCTTTCTTTTTGCTTTCAGGCCAGGCTCATGTTTTCATGCAGCCCGAGCTCCTTGCGTTTGGCTTTTCCGAGATGCTGACTGCGGAGAAGGTTAAGCAGTTTAGTGGTTGAGTGGCTAGTACAAAAACAAACCTACAGATTTCTCATCCAGAACACCAAAACAACACAGTATAGAGAAACATCTCAGCTGGGACCAAGTATACGTGCTATTGCGTTACACACCCCCGGTGCTTATTTACAAAGCAAGCCAAGTTGGGCTGCCATCCCTCCTTAAACATGTACTTTTCATGCCCAGAAATTGTCCTTGGATCAAGTTTCTGGTGGGAGGAGTGTGTAAAGCAGCAGTGCCTGCAGGATCTGTGGCCAGCAGGCTTCTCCAGCACATCTTCCCAGAGGTGAAACCTGAGAAAACAATGGGGTTTTGGCACCTGTGTCGCAGGCAGAGTGGGAGCTTCAGAAAAAGTTTATTAAGAGAAGCCCTCCAATTAAGTCAAAAGGTGTGGAAAGAACCCCCTTGCTCTTTGAATTCCTCGAAGAAGAGCTTAGTTTGCAATCCAGTCTTGGGCACCAGACTTTGTCAATGGTATATGTCCAAAAGGTTATACAGGGGTAATTAAGACTTTGCACAACTTTGTCCAGCAGCGCAAAGGATGGCAACCCAAATATATTTATAAAAATAAAATTAATTATTCATTTAAACTGGTTGCAATAATAATAATTTTTTTAAGGTCTTAATCAGAATTATTTACAGCTAGGTAGCTATAACTACTAGTATAGTGCACTGGTTTTGAAGCAGTATTGAAGCAGTTATAATAAAGCAATTATATTGAAGCCATTATGTCCTTAGGCTTACAGGCTTTTTTGAGTCGAAGAGCTTCATAGAAGATGGCAGTGCTCCTGTCATCAGCTGGCAATCATCAATGGAACATTGTAACCAGCGACAAAACAAGAAGCAGCTTGGGCAATAAACAAGCTGTCTAGATACAAATGAATTATTCTCAATGAAAATAGTTGCCTTTGGATGTGTGCACAACCTGCTGCTCTTTCAACCTTCAAAGCACTGAAATAATGACATTTTTTAGCAAAACATCCAGCTGTGTCTGTCCTAAGAAGCAAAAGCCTTCTCACCCCAAGGTGTTTCTCACCCCAAGTCTGTTTCCCTTTCCCTATAAAATACACGCTATCACAAGAACTACAAAGCTTATGCCTTCAGCATTTTCCCCCCAAAATCAGTTACTATTGTGTGATGAGAAGAACAAGCACTTCTGACTGATCAAACCAAGGGTTTTATTTCTGCCTGTTGAAAGAAATCTCTGTCTACCAGCAGAATCTAACATAAATGAGCAGACTTGATTATATTTAAATAAATTAAAAATTTATTTGTAATTAAATTCTGAGAAAATGGAACTTTATACAACAAAAACTATATACACATAGGAAAAAACCTCATTGTACCACTTATCCCCCCCAAATCCATCTGAGACTGTCTTGAAAAATCGAAGTACTTATATATAAATGGGATGATATTGTCCTGGAGTGAGATCTGTCCTGCAGGTTGGGCAAAAGCTGGCAGTCTGAAGGGCAAAAGGGAGGCATTGACTGCAGAAGACATGGCCACACAGTGTTGACAAAATCAGTCGTCCACTTTGCACAATCTGGAAGAAAGGAAATCACAACAGGAAAGAATTTGAGTTAGCTGCTTTACTGGAAGCAGGCAAATAGGACTTGGAGCATCTGCAATGTGTCAGTTACTGCTGAATAATGAGGAACACATAGGTCTGGCAGTGCCTCCTTGGCAAGTGTTTCTCCCTCTACATACACCAACAAGAAGTAACTTTTAGAGCTCCAAAGCAAGGTCTGTGCTTCAAACCAGCTGTCCACAGCATCCCACATCAGCCAGCTCAGTTGTACAGCTCCCCATGTGCCCCATTCCCCACCCACAAAGATGGAAAGATGACAACAGGTGGGTCCTTACCTGTGGGTAAAAATCCATGCAGATCGGACACCTAATAGTACCTGCTGGCCAAGCACTAGAGAGAACAGAACCAAAAAGAACATGCAGCTGTTTATGTCACCACACTGAGGGTCACTGGCACATAAAATGTCACATAATCTCCAGCCGCACTGAGCAGCCATGACACATTTCCTCTGGAGAACCCTGCATATCCTTAACTCTCTCAGTTTGCTGTATGCAATAATGAGTGTGGGTCTCCCAAAGGAAAGAGCATCTTGGTTTTCATTAAGAGAAGGATGAAGTCAGGCACTCTGCTCTAGGATCTGAAGTATCAACAGGCTCCAGCACTGGGTAGTCCATGTACAGCAGCATTTATGTCCAACAGGTCATCAATAACAGCTTTGTAACTAAAGCATTGAGCTGTCCTCCAGGAATTATTAGTTCTAGAATGGAACAAGGCCTGACACTACAGAGTAACACTGCAGACAGCTCTGGCAAGAAGGACTTTGCTCAGCATTAAATGCTGCTTTTCAGCCTCACCTAAACAGAGCAGGAAGGCACAAGTTGTAACAGAGCAGCTTGAGATTAAAGGGAAAAATTATGCCTTTTTTATATTAAGTTCTCTCCTATCTTGCCTTCCAGTAATCCAAAGCACACCAGCTTTATTAAAACCTGCACAGAATTTGTCCAGCTTCTGCCAAGCCATCAATACCAATGAAAGTATTCCCTTATCTGATGGCACTACTAGAGCCTGGCATGAAAAGAAAATGTAATGTATTGTGAGCTATGGCCTGTGCCTAATCACCCTCTCTTGCTATACTCCCAAACTCATCTCAAGGGTTGTGTGCAAAGCTTTCCATCTGCCTTGGGCTGCCTTCCACCTTCCTCCTCTAAAGTAAAAATGGTGTAATTTGATTATCATGCAGCATGGGATGTGGTCATCATTGGAAGAGGGAAATGAGTAGAGTAAGTAAAGGTTTCAAAGGTAAGCCAGTCCACAGCAGTAAAACACAGTCTTGTCTGTATGAAAAACAAAAGGCAAAATTCAATGTCTGGTACATAATGAGGCATACATACCCTGAACTTCCAGTTTCATCTTCTGATGAATCCCTTTCTTCAGATGCTGAATCAGTCACAGACACATCATTACTTGTTGCTTCATCTTCATCATCATCACTCAGTGCAGAGCTGTCCAACAGCAGCTGGCTTCTTTGCTGATCACACTCTGCAATTTAATTTCAGTAAGTTAGATCTATTATTTACTCTCTCTCCTTGGAACTACCCTTTAAATGAGTTATTATTAATTGTCTGTAATGGTTCCTATTTGAAATGGACCCTATTCAACTGGGTTAAAATCAGTCTTAAATAAACTAGTTTTCCTAAATACTGAGGCTGAACTCTTCCACACACTGAGACTATTCTGCTACAGACCAACACAAAACATTTGTTCTATGCTCCCTACGAACAGCTAAAAATGTTACTTGAGAGAGTCTCAGTGTCATAAGTTCCACAGAGTTATACTATTTGTGAACAAATCTGCCTTATAAAGGGTAGCTCTCTCGCACAATTCTTACTAATAGGGTCTGCTGTGGTCCTAAGGTGTTAAGGTAACTTGAAAGTTATAACACATATAGTTCAAAGGAGATACATTTTTAACGGCCTGGTAACACCCAAAGGGTAAGAGCTGCTGTTTGCTTTTTAATTCTTGGAATACACATGCAACAATGATCTCTGCAACTCCCATGTCCGTGTAACAAAAATCAAGCACTAATCAATTAAAATTACAGAAAATGTCACCAAATTAAAGTTCCTTCTTACATAAGTATTAAGCAAAAACTTATGTTGTGGGGATTTTCCGCTGTGCTTGATAGCAGCCATCAGACATAGATGGGATCCATTCTTTAAGACACTGGCCTGAGGCTTTAGGACTGTTCTTTGCCTTTTGCTAAATGCAGTTTCAATCCCTGCTGTTCGAGATGGACACAGAAAAACTAATGATTATATTTATAACAATTCCATTATCAACTTTAAAATGTAAACTCACCTTCAATAAGCTTGCATCAGTGCATATGGGAAGAGAGAAAAAAGAAAATGCAATTAGACTTTGGTGTGCAGCCCTGGTGTTACATACCACCACCAGCTCATCCAAGCAATTACAACAGGTCAGATGAAGAATGCAAGGATATCGCTCTCTAATTTTGGTTAAGAACATTAAAAGTAGTAGCCAAATAGCTGTTGTCCTGAGAACAAATAAGAGGTTGCAGCTAGTTCTCTTCCCACTGCTGGAACAGGATAGAAACAGAGTCAGCTTTATAACCACCTAAAAACCCTCCTCCTTGCTCCCATTTCAGTTTCCAAACTGGATGTTGGCTGGAGGTGTTTCTTTCCCTCAATTTTCCCCAATCAGGAAAATTCATATTAGACGAACTAAAGAAAAAAGAAAAAAAAAAGAAAAAAGAAAAAAACCCAAAGCAAGCAAACAAACAAAAAACCCAACAAAACAGGGATTGGGAGGAAAGAATTCCAGTTGTCTGCTCTATGGGCACTAGGGAAATAGAACTCTAATATTTGCAATCTCTCAGTAGCTGCTAGAAGAATGAAGAACCCACAGATCTGCCAGTGCCACCTTGGCAGGAGTTTCCTCCTCAGGGTACACCACCAAGAAGTGACTTGGAGGGACGAGCTATTTGGAGCTCCAAAGCAAGGGCTGTGTTTCGAGCCAGCTGCCCACAGCATCTCACACTGGCCAGATGAGCTGTATAGTTCCCTCTCTGCCCCATTCCCCTCCCACAAAACAGAAATTGTAACAACACATGGATCCTTACCTCTAAGTACTCATCCATCCAGTTTGGAGAACTAAGAATACCTGGTGACCATGCACTAGAGAGAACACAGCCAGAAAGAACATGCAGACATTCATTTCACCACACATAAAGGGTTACTGATATATAGAATGTCAGAAATTGAAACATTCCCTACTCTGACTTAGCAACACCCCAGCCCAGCAACACAATTATTCCAAAAACTCTAATGTACTGCAAGCATTTCAGCACATCTCAAGCAATTATGTAAGACACATTCATTAATGACCTCATGAACAGAGAAGAAAAATTTCCATTGGATTTTGCTAGGATTTTTTTTTTTAAGTAGTTCTCTTCCAGACAGGCCGCTATATTCTAGGTCTGAAGTTTTCACACAGAATTAAGCAGAACCCAAACTTTGTCAAAAGACTGTTTCTACCCTATGTCAGAAATTACACTTTAGAGAGACACTTTATCCCACATATACCTATTATTGTTTCTTCCTTCCTCTTCATCACTTGCCAGTAGCATGGCTGAATTATTATCTGCTCTGGAAACAAGTGAGTGCTGCTGGTTTTGCTCCAGGTGCTGCAACAGGGTAGAAACAGAGGCAGTTTAGGAACCACCTACATACACTCCAGCCTGCTCCCCCAGTTCCATGATTGGATTTGGTTTATACATGTTTCTTCTCCTCTTTCGCCCCCAAATGGGCAAATTCAGTTGTGATAGCCACAAACACTTGGTGTAAGATGAAAAACTGCTGAAGAAAGGAAAACACAACAGGGACTGGGAATAAAGGATTCCAGTTTGCTTCTCTATGGGCAGCAGGCAAAGAAGAAGTGAAATATCCTCAGTCAACTGCTGCTAAATAATGAGGAACCCAAAGATTTGGTAGTGCCATGTTGATAAGGGTTTCTCCCCTGATGCAAAAAAATTACTTGGAAAGATGTACAGATTGGAGTTTCAAAGCAAGGGCTACACCTCAAGGCGGCTGCCCATTAGACAGAAGAGTTCCATAGCTCCTCCTCTGCCCCATTCCCCTCCCACAGAAAATGAAAGGAAGATGACAGTGGGATTCTTACCCATAAGAAGCAGTCCTTGTAAAGCACACTTGTTAGGGGACCAAAGCGCCTTGTGGTAGAGTGAACAGAACAAGAAAAATATGCAGTCATTATTTTCACCACACAACAAGGGTTATTGATACATAAAATATCAGAAATTAAGTATTTCCTATTCTGATCTAGCAACACCCCAGCCCAGCAACAGCCCAGTCCAGAACAGGAGCATTCTAAGTACTTTTATGTACTGCAAGCATTTCAACATATCCCAAACCACAGTGTAAGATACAATCAATAATGGCTTCATGGACAGAAAAGTTTCTGATGGATTTTACGGGTTTGTTTTGTTTTTGTTTTTTTTTTTTTTACTCAGTTCTCTTCCATACATGCCACTATATTCCAGGTATTACCTTTTTGCACAGGATTAAATAGAATCTAAAATCTTGGCAAAAACCAGTTGCTGCTCAGTCAGAAATCAGACTTTGGAGAGACACTTTATCTGTCACATACCCATCATCATCTCTCAGGTCTTCATCATCATCACTGGCCAGTAGCGCAACTGAATCATCCTCTGGTATGGAGAGAAGTGGGTACTCCTTCATTCAGGTGGGTAGAAAGGGTAGCAGCTTAAGAAATATGTTAAAACCCTCCTCCTTGCTCCCCTGTTTCATCCCTATCTGGATTTAGACTGCAGGCAAATCCTTCCCTATTTCTCTCTTAATTTTGCCAAACAGGCAAATTAAGTTGTGTTAGCCATAGAAATCTCATATTGGTTGCAGAGCTGATGAGAAAAGAAAGCCAGAACAGGGATTGGGAGGAAAGAATTCCAGTTGTCTGCTCTATGGGCACTAGGGAAATAGAACTCTAATATTTGCAATCTCTCAGTAGCTGCTAGAAGAATGAAGAACCCACAGATCTGCCAGTGCCACCTTGGCAGGAGTTTCCTCCTCAGGGTACACCACCAAGAAGTGACTTGGAGGGACGAGCTATTTGGAGCTCCAAAGCAAGGGCTGTGTTTCGAGCCAGCTGCCCACAGCATCTCACACTGGCCAGATGAGCTGTACAGTTCCCTCTCTGCCCCATTCCCCTCCCACAAAACAGAAATTGTAACAACACATGGATCCTTACCTCTAAGTACTCATCCATCCAGTTTGGAGAACTAAGAATACCTGGTGACCATGCACTAGAGAGAACACAGCCAGAAAGAACATGCAGACATTCATTTCACCACACATAAAGGGTTACTGATATATAGAATGTCAGAAATTGAAACATTCCCTACTCTGACTTAGCAACACCCCAGCCCAGCAACACAATTATTCCAAAAACTCTAATGTACTGCAAGCATTTCAGCACATCTCAAGCAATTATGTAAGACACATTCATTAATGACCTCATGAACAGAGAAGAAAAATTTCCATTGGATTTTGCTAGGATTTTTTTTTTTTTAAGTAGTTCTCTTCCAGACAGGCCGCTATATTCTAGGTCTGAAGTTTTCACACAGAATTAAGCAGAACCCAGGAACTTGACAAAAAACATCTTTCTACTCTTTGTCAGAAATTACACTTTGGAGAGATGCTTTATCTCTCACATACCGATCACTATATCGTGGTTCCACGTCATCATCACTTGCCAGTAGCATGGATGAATTATCATCTGCCCTGGAAAGTGGGTGCTGCTGGTTCTGCTCCCACTGCTAGAATGGGTTAGAAACAGAGGTAACTTAGGAATCACATGAACACCTTCCACACTACTCCTCTGTTTCAGTTCCCTGACTGGATTTAGGCTGGAAGTGTTTCTTTCCCTCTTTCTCCCACAAATGGGCACGTTCAGCTGTGATAGCCATAAACTCTTTGTATGAAATGAACAGCTGCTGAAGAAAAAAATCCAACCCCAAACCCACACTTATTTTTGCAGAATTGGAGCTGGGTAATGCAGATTCTTCCATAAAGTTCAAAACCTTTGCCAGCATCACTGCTGCATGTTTCTGCTTTGCATGGTAGCAGTGGCTACCATGCAAAGCAGAAACAGGGAATAAACTACCCTGTGGGCTGGATCTTTGTAAAATACTTATTGGAGTAAAAAATAGAACTGGATTAATAAACTTTAAATACTTGGAGTAATAAACAGTCAGTACCCCAACCAGCTACAGTTGTGCTTGGTACCTAAGTGGCAGGAGTACCTCAAATCAATGTTGCAGCTAAATACTTTGCATTTGGGAAGTCAAAGGCTTACTGTCCTCATCTTTCCTTTTTCTTTAAGTCACTGGCCTACATCTTGTGTGTTTCTAGAACAGCTTTAAATTTAAATCGGTACCCTCTATTCTATCACCCATGATTGCTAAACATTCTCCCCAAGTTTTGGAGCAACAAAAATTTTAAATTACTCTTTAAATCACTCTGCAAGTGATACTCAGAGATGCTGATGCATTCATAGATGCATTTAGGGTTGACTGGGAGCTATATCTAAAGTATGTAAGTCAGATCTGTGTTTCAGCCCTGAACATTTGGATGCCAGAAGGCAGGCCTGGGAGCACAAGGGAAAACTAATTTCGCTGTGAGATAGAGAGAAACTTGTCATTCACTACTTACCACAATACTGCCAGAATCATTGCCAGTTAGACTGATGTCTTCAGAGTCAGGAGAGTCAGCTCTGACACCTATGAATTCCTCACCAGCTAAAAACCAGAATGTTAGAATCAATACGAGAAATTGCAGAGGAATGAAATGGGTAGCCCCAGAGGAACAGGCTGAGGTAGGATTCATCTGTGCCCTGGGTCTCTTCTTTTCAGGAATGTGTCCAACATTTCACTCCAGCTTTGCTCTCAACAGTCCACAGGAGAGCATTACCAGACCTGTCCTCTGCAAGAAAGAGTGGCTGAGCTCCTCACACAGTTCTGTTGGATGACAGCAGCTTGCAGAAGGTACATATGAACATAAGATTTATCTAACACAGGGGAATGTTTACCATACAGGAAAAAAACCAAACCAAAGCTGGAATCATAGCAGTATCCCGATTTTACAGTACCATACTGTAGAGGTTCCCTTGAGAGACGGGGCACAGCTAATGACAAAGTTTCTTTATCTGCTTCCCAGCTGGGAGATCCCAAACTTAAGTTTGCTACCCTGTGTAGTGTAAGCTGGGGCAACTGCCTGCTGCTCAGAGTGACATTAAGATACTTGTGCAAATGTATCATAGCGCAGTAACAAACCCATGTGCTTGCCGCGAGCCTTACTGTTTACAGATGCCATACTAGGTGCTTCTAAAATCCCACATTTCCCTTCTTCCCCACTAAAAGGCCTAGAGACTGGCAAATGCACATATTTGAGTGGACCCCAGCCCTCCAGAAGCAGGTTCTGTCCTTACCAAGCTCAAAAGAAAGTGTACCACTTTTCTCAAAGTCTACTGGCTCTAGCTCTGAAGCTCCATCTGTGCTAGGAGCCAGCAACCTGCTCCATTTCCTGAGCTTGACTAGAATCACTTGCTTCTCCACAGTGCTTTTGCTGATTCTAAGAGGGAGCAAAGCCTTAGCATTTTCTGTGGGAGTAAGGGTAATGTGGCCTCCATTTTTGCAATACCAATGAAAGCATGAGGGTACAGATAACACTCATGCAAAGGCTGGAATATGCATCACATGGTGCTATGGGTCACTCCTCCCTGAGCACATGTCATCAAGGAAAAGGAGTTGCCCCTGATCTCTTACCAGCTGTTTCACCAAGAAAAAGCCTATCCCAAAGGCTTGAAAATGAGGACACTACTTCACAATTTTATCAGGTCATTGTTCACACTGTAAGCATTTCTGAACTATTGCTAGCACCCAGAGAGATTCAAAATCTTCCATCTCCTAAAACATGAAGTTACATGAAGTCTTAATAGGCTTCTGTTCCCATGCATTTACTATAAACTCTTTAAATCCTTTCCTGAAGTACCCCAGACAATGTGTTTTAGGAATAGGATTTGCATTGAGTAGTAAAGTACTCACTGTGCTCATGGTGTTTCATGACCTAAAACCACTGGAAGAATATGCGGGACAGGCATCAGAGAAGGATGTCAGAGAAGCTGCAGCAATTGATCCCTTCAATTCCTTTAGGAAGCACGCTGCTACAAAACCTGGACTTCTAGGGGTCAGAGAACGATGCTCTTCCAAACCTACCAGAAGAGAAGAGAGGAGATTACCTGTCTGGAATACTTGTTCTCTTAAATACCACCTCTGCTCCAGGATTCCCATCTCTAAGTCCCCAGTTTCTGTACAAGTTCGGTACTGGAGCCTCAGACACCTGCAGCTGGGCCAGAAGTCCAGAACAGCCCCTCATCATCAGAAATCTTTCCAAAAATAGTCTACACTTACCTGTGTAGTCAGCCAAGAGTTTTCTTCATAAATGTCAGCAAATCACCTTCTGTTCCCACCAGGGATGGAGCAGACGCACACCACACGGAGGAGACAGACACTTTGCATCTGCTTCCCAGCAGAGGATCCATCAACTGTTTTAACGGACCCCAGGTCACATGGGCACCCTGGGATGGAATCCTTGTGGCAATGGTTTGGCTGTGGCAACATTCCATTAACGGTAGCAGAAGCCCTCTTTGCACCCTCCTGGTGTCCCAAAATGCTTTGGCATGGAAGGGACCTTAAATATCAGCTGGTTCCAATCTCCTGCCATGGGCAGGGACACCATCCACCACATCAGGGTGTGCAGGACCCTGGCCAGACTTGCCTTCCAGGGAAAGGCATTCCACAGTTCCTTCATGTATTTTAGTCTGCGGTTGAAAACTCTCATGAGACTGTTTTAACTTTAATCCCCAGTAAAAAGAAATTTAAATTAAATTAAGAGATTTTTGAGGCTGGGTTGGATTTTTTTCTAAATTGATGAAAGTCTAATAATTTAGATTCTTATTTAAAGTCTCAGAAGTCTTGAATTTTTCAAGTGTTCTACTATCCCACTGCTGAGCATTTCTCTAGAGGATTGGGAGGAGATTTTCTCTGCTCCTGGAGACAGCACCTTCCTCTTGAAGCCCTGCTCTGCTATGAAAGGCAACAAAGCAAGGAAAGCGAATTTAAAATTCAGTTTTTCTTCTAGCCAGTCTGCCACTGGACCTGCATTCAAAGGGTTTGGCTGGCGCTCCTGAGAGTAGCAGTAAACCCATCCCAGCCCTGCTTAATACAGGGATGCTCCTCAGCCCCTGGTCCCATGAGTGCACTTGGGTGTGGGAGGATGGCAGAAATTCATCCAGTGCTGTGGATAGCATATGGATATTTTCAGCTCACAACCTACATGAGGAGGATAATTTCTTAAAATAATTTCTCTGCTGATACAACAGTTGCTATTAGGTAATGGAAAAGTATTGAGTGTTTAAAGATGGTTGGGGATGACTTTCCCATTTTTCTCAGTCCTGTGTCTGGAAATTGAATCAAAGGTTGGTTTTGGTCATCATACACACATCCTTCATTTCTCATATTCAGTGTCTGGCACAAAGTACTTACTTATTCATATATTAAACATGTATTTGGAATTGATCTAGCACCTTAGCATTTTTATTTCAAGCATTAGATCTCCTTTAGGATTTTTATTATCTAAAACTCTGCCCTTTGGATCCTACATTTTTGGAAAGCAGGAGAGTTTAAAATGAGATGAAACACTAGTGGATTTACTGGCATATAAAATATCCCATGTGTTAAGGCAGGGAACCTGTACACTCACTCTACAGGTACAGCTGAGGTTGGCTGTGTGGGCTCAGCCCCACTTGTATTTTGGGGTGGAATTGGATGGCTCTTTGCAGGAATGTGTCAACAGGGATAAGGGAGGAGGGAGCACTGAGGAAAAGGAGGGTCAGCTTTCAGTAAGTCAAACATTTGAAGGCTGTCAGGCTTGATCTTCCTCATCGCTGGTGGATGAAGGCAGCAGGGGGCTGGGAGATTTTATTGTAAGGCCCAACACTTTTTTTAATTAAAGCCACTATTGAAAATATTCATCACATGGTGGTGGGAGGGAAATAAAGCTCCTGCCCCTTCTCTGCACGTTGCAGGGAAGCTGAAAAGGCAACATACCTATTTTATCTCCTCCCATGCAGGCCAGCTTTGAAGCAAGGTGTAAGATCTCTGAAACACCCTCTGGCATTCCATTTCATGACAGAAGAAGTTTTTATCTACCAACTTCCCAAACTTAAAAGATTAATTCTAGCCAACAGCCTAAGCTGAACCCAAAATGACTGGCTTGGTATATTAATCACCTGGAGGAATAGCATTGGGATTTTCACACAGTGGCTGTAGTTTGCCAGGATTTTTTGGCAGGAGAAGTTTTTTCCAGACAACCTCAGGAAGTGTGAAAAACCCACAGTTCACTGGCCAGAGATTGTCAGCTCTGTACTCTCCCAAATCAGGTGTACCCTGATGATCAGAGCAAGGCACATAAAGTAATTTAAGAAGGGTGAATGCAGTATAGATGTTGTTTAACAAAGTATCTAGCTGCAAGGCAACTGCTCCCCAAAGAAACCTTGCAGACCAGTCCCTCTAAAGTTACCACGAGGATGCAGGGAAATAGGCAAGGATTACCAAAAGAGGCCCCAAATGGATTGTACTATTGGCTAATAATATTTTTACTTATGTCACTGAGATTTGCATTTTACTCCATGTATCAAAATGTGCCTTTACTTGACTATAGCAATGGTTCTGACTTCAGAATATGTTTTCCAAAATATTTACAGGGAATTGCTGGTGGATAGTCTATTAGAGACTGTTCAGAGTAGGTAAAAACATTTCTGAACCCCCCTGATAATAGGCAGTTCTGTGTGACTTCCTCTGCAGAAACAAAACCCAAGTTTCTTATTGCTGGGGCTGCTTTGCACCCTCCTCAGTGTCAATGAGGCAAAGGATGGAGGCTTTGGGGCATCTTCCATTGTCTAAAAACCTAGATGTACTCAGGCCTCCTGCAGTTGCCCAGCCTTGGCTGCCAGCTTAGGAGCAGGAAGGCTGAGCTCTGGGAGGAAGGGTTTGCTGGGCAACTACACAGTATTTTAGTCCCTGTCAGTCCCTAGTCTTTGGTGTGGGTTGAAGATGGGTCTCACTGAGTAACTACAGCAGGTGACAAGGAAAATCATTATTGTCCTGGAACCATGCTCAGTCTCTTTTGAGAGATGCTGCTTTCAGGTGCTCCCTCTGGCTGTTTGCTTCTGCCCTCTTCTGAAAAACCATGGTGTTACAACGGGGAAGGCACTCTTGTCTCTCTGGGAGGTTCCCGCTACCACCCCACAGCCAAGAAAACATCTGAGAAGGGCTATTTGTGATGGGCACCACCTGCCCCGTCCATACAGCCAGCATTGATCTCTGTAACTGAAAATATACAGTTCAAAACTCCATTTGAATGGTTTCTCAAAGGGCATCGTTGGTTTTTAGACTTCTTTTAGAAAGTATTTTAGCAGTTCTTTGCAACCTTGCTGGCCTGAAGCAGCAGTGTGTACCCATACTTGCCTGGTCACATGACCAAAATTAATATTCATAAGAGTAGCTGGGATTTTTAGGGACAATTTATTTTTTGTTCTGTACCCTCAGACAGTACATATCACTCTTCACTTGGGTTCACATACTTACAAGATGGGATGAATGACCTTAAATCACTTCAACAACAGCCTCTGCTATCCCAAAGAAACACCTGTAGATCAATCACTGCTGCCCTTGATTAAAAAAACAAAACAAAACAAAACAAACCCCAAAACACAAGGAACATAATGTAAATGTATATCCATTAAGTATTATTAATATTAAAAGTCTAAATTAAATATTTTCTCAAAAACACACAGCTCAGCCGAGCCAAAGAGTAAAAGGCCACAGAAGAACCTCTCCCAGACTTGGTGACTACCTCTAGCTCAGCTGTAAACTTGCTGTGGGTGTTTGAGCATGAGAGGTGGGCAGTGTCACCCTGCCAACCCCCATCCTGCCAGCCCTCATCTGCTCACCTTTCACTGCAAGGAAAAAACACCTCCTTCAATACTCTGGGAAAACCTTTTCCTAGGGAAACTTGCAATTTTTATATTCAGTGGCTTCTTGTGCTATTTGGCAGGTGAGTTTTGAAAGAGCAGGACCAGGCAGCATTGTGGTGCTGAGCAGGGGACTCAGGGTGAGCATACCAAAACACTGTATTCTCCCAGATGTAGAGCCAGGGTCACAGCACAAAAATTCCAGGTGCTTTTGCAGTGACTGTTCAAGGAGGTAATGCTGGTTTATATGTATGCCATTTATACCTGAACTAGCCAGTTTTATACCTGACCTTGCCACTCAGGCAGAGCTCTCCAGGACCTCGGGGAAGCAGTGGGACAAGATTGCAGCAGTGCCCCCGCCAGCATCAGGCAGAACTGGGCATCATTCAACAGGCACAAAACATTCCCTGCAACAGGCTTTTTATTCCACTAGATGGTGCCAAGTCCTCGCTTAAGGATGTTGCTTAATCTTTTGGACAAGGGTGTGGTCAGGACTGAGGACGGAGGGGCCTGGGCGCTAGGCTGGGGCTGCAAACTCCTTAGTTCCAACCCTGTCAACGGTGAGACCCCAAAACCATCCTCTTCATTCGCCAGGCAATCGTGCCGAGCCTTAGACCCCCAGAGCATTGCCGTAGTCCAGAAATCCAGGGGTGTGATGTGCCATGGCAATTCGAGGGGTGAGTTATCCAGCCCAGATGGGCAGCAGCCATGCAGCACCTTTTAGTCTGAGCTGGGTGGGCCAGCATGGGAGGTCCATGAGCCGTTGGGGGTCTTCTGCATGCTGCCCCAAGCCTGGGAAGCTGCAGGCAAATCCCTGCCACGGGCTGCCTAAATCTCCATGTCTCTGAAGCACTGGGACCAAGGTACACAGAGCACCTTCCCCGGAGATACCAGAGCCTAATGTCCTGGTGGGGGCCATGGTGGGCACATGCAATTTTGACTTTTTCTGCTGGAGAGCATGAGCAGTAGCAAAGCAGAATCCCAAGAGCTGGTGGTAACTTATAGAACCAGTGAGTCAGTGTCCTACTGTTCCAGCATGAATCAACTATGTATGATCCCTAAGTACCAAGTTGCTGCAAGAAGCTATGGATGTTTCATCCCTGGAAGTGTTCAAGGCCAGGTTGGATGAGACTTTGAGCAACCTGGTCTAGAGAGTGACATCCCTGCCTGTGTCAGGGGAGTTGGAACTAGATGATCTTTATGGTCTCTTCCACCCCAAACCATCCTGTGATTCTGGGTCCCGTAACAGGATTTGCCACTTCCCTGCATGCAGGTGTGCAGAGGGCAGGGAAGCAGGTGTTCTGTGAGTACTTCACTGACATCATGGCTGCTCCTGGCTGCTCCTACCTGCTTCCTGCATGGGCACAGCACTGGTGGTGAGTCCCTTCAGCATATGCTGAGGCAATACCTCTCCCCTCAAGGCTCAACGCCTCTCCCACTGTGCCATTCACTCTGGCATGCTCCTGAAAGCACCTGTTTTAGCAGATTCTCAGACAGAAAAAGCAACTTGAAATTGCATATACAGTGATTAACTTTGATTAATACTCCAGTATGTCGAAGCCCAGCCTGGCCTGTGTGCAGGGGCCAGTGGCAGGAGTGGTGGTGGCACAGTCAGTGTTATAGTGCTCCTGGAAGGACAGTGTGTCCAGGAAATGTACCATCAGGAGGGCGTGATGGGGACTTCTTGCTGGGGGAGGTGGATGAACCAAGGGGTAGGATGCTCTGTGGGCCTCCCTAGCAAGCCCAGGGATGCCGGTGGCCCTGGGCAGGATCTGGTATCCCAAGGGAGGGATGTGTAGGGCTTGTTGGCCAAATTGCAGTCCCACAAGAAATGGCAGGGCCAGGGATGGGCTGGGGACAGAAATCCCCTTATGCCCAGGGACCCGCACACCCCCAGCACGCTGTGTGTGGCAGTGACTGCCTGAAGTCCCATTGCAAACACCAGAGTCAGCAGATCCATAGGTACAGAAATGCCTTTATTTCTCCAGTAGGCTGGAAGTGAAACTGCGAGGACAGAGGCTTTTTCTCACTGCTTCTTTAGTTGCTTCGTATCAGTGCACAAACACCGCTACCCTATGCCCTGTAGCATAGCTGCTGTTCCCCGGCTGTCTAGCACAGCACACCCATGCATTCCTGCTGCTGCGTCATGATTAACAGCTCCCAGATTAACAGCAGATGGCATGAACCAGTGATTTTTGGCTCCTCAGCTGTGAAGCACTGTCTGCCCCCCAACAACCTGCCCCTCACTCAGGCAAGAACAGAGCCCACAGGGGGGATGCCAAGGGGGAAAACACAGTGAGTCACGCCCCAACTCCACCACTGGACCACTGGAGCCTACCGGGGTGGATACTGGCCATGCCTCAGAGGGGCCCCTGGATCCAGTGGCCTTGGGAGTACCCTGGGGATCCCCACCCTGAGGGCTGCAGTCCCGTCTGTCCACTCTCGCTGTGGCTGCCCCAGTCCCCCTCGGAGGACTGGCTGCTGTCGGCACTCCCGAGGCCAGGGTAGGGGCCGTGGGGGCTGCCACCCTCCCCACCAAGGCTGTAAAAGGCTCGCTCGCGGACGTGGAGCTCGTCAGCACGTTTCACCTGGTCCAGCTGCCGGCTGCGGCCCAGTGTTGCAATGGTGCCCGACACACCAGCCCCCAGCCTCCTGCTGTGGTGTCCGGGCAGACGGCCGCTTCCGGCCCCCAGCATCCCTGTCCCACTCTCTGCACCTCGCCCCCACTCCCAGCCCCTGCCTGCTGCTATGCTGCCCTTGTCTTGCCCTGCCTGTGGAGCGGGGCTGGCTCCTCCTTTGGTGGCAAGAGATCTGCCCCCAGTGTCACCATCATAGCTGCCAACACTTCTCTGGGCCCCACTCAACACCCCACCACTGGGTTTCCCACTTTGGAATGGTGCTTTGTCCATCCTGGGTGTCTTGTCCAGCCCTGGTCCCCCTGGACGGACCCTCATCCCTGCCCCGGGCCGTGCCTCCACACGGAACGGTGTGGAGGTGGCTGTCCCCACTTCCCCACTCCCTCCTCTGCCAAGCACAGTGCCCATGCCTGCCTTGTGATTGCTGGCTGTCACTGGTGGGGTGGTGAGGTCCCCCTCAGTAGCAGCTGGGTGGATGCTGGCCCGCTTGGCTGGGACAGTGATAGTGGCCTCCATGTCACCCCTGTGGTGGGGGATCGTGGTAGCCACATGGTTTGGCTTCCCCTTGGACTTCTGCCCCTCTCCTCTCAACTCATCATCATCTTTCCCATGGATGCTGGCCACTGTGGGGTTGGTAATGTCACCACTAGTGACTCTCCAGGGGACAGGGGTTACCAGTCCTCTATCAACACCAATGGTGGTGGCACCTTCCTCATCCTCTCCAGTGAGACGGCCGTTCCTGAGGCTGTTGGTAATGCTGTTCCCATGGTTTGGGGTGGCTGTGGTGGCCAGTCTTTCAGGCTGCCTGCGGGCAGGCTTGCTGTCATCTTCATCTCCACTGGGTGGCACAGTGATGTCCAGCTTGTGGAGGGGCCTGCTGCTTCCCACAGAGGGGATGTCGTCATTCTCCCTGCTCACTGTGACACCAGCCTGGGTGGTTACCTGCTCCCCCACATGGATGTTGGCCCTCCCAATGAAGATGTTTACCTCGTCATCCTTGCCTGGAGAGACCTGGGTGAAGCTGTGGGCCCTGTCTGTGCTGCCCATGCTCCCATGGGTGATGGTGACACTGCCTGAATCGGGGACGTAAGTGTATTCATCCACACCTGCAGCATCCACTTGGACATCCTCCATCTTCTCAGTGACAGAGGACAAAGCAATGCCTCCTGTCCCTATACTCTGCTTAACACTCTCCTGCCCTTGGCCAGAGACAGTGGCCTCTCCACTGCCCTCATCCCCTGCCCCTCTGGTAGTAGGGGCCCTCCCCCTCCCAGCAGTCATGGCTCCCCCCACCGGAACCACCCTGGGGGCACCATCATCCTTATTCTCACTTCTGACCATGGACCTGTTCCCCATCACAACCTCACTGGGGCGTTCACCCTGAGGAAGAATGGGAACACTGCCATCAGCTTCCACCACCAAATCCAGATCACCACTGCCCTCTGAGCTGGATGGGGTGGGACCCATGCCACCACCACTGCCACGTGCTCGCATGCCAGTGCCAGGGTGAGTACTGGGATCGTCCCTGCTGATGCCCGGGGTGCTGAGGTTTTCAGGATTGAAGATAATCCCATACTCAATTACTTCAGTGCTGCTGTTGTCACTGTGCTCTGGGGCTGTCCCAGCTGACCCAGCTGGTGGCTCCCGCCTGGCATTGCCCTCATCCAGCCAGTGGCTGGGGATGATACTCTGGTGGTCAGCCTCTTCTTTCTGTGTAGTACACACAAGGGAGAGGTCAGGGTGATGGATTGCTGCTGGAGGTACCGCAGGCAGGCCAGGGTCCCGCAGTGTCCCCTGGCTATCTCCTTACCTTTATCTGTGTCTGGTTCCTCCGTGTTGAGAATGAGTAGACATATTTGAAAATGTAGAAGCCATGCTTGGCATTGCACCTTTTCAGAAGTATCTGTTAGGGAAGAAAATCATCAAACCCCACAATTTTCTTATTAATTACATTGGCAGGAGTTTCCCTTTCTGCGTCTGGCACTGCAGTAGAGTCCCACGAGTACCCACTGAGGCCCCAGGAGGTTGGCAGAAGGATACGTACCCGGTGTTGGCCCACACAGTTCCCAGCAGCTCTCTCAGGCAGCTGCGGTGGCACCTGTGGGCAGCAAAACACAGGGAAGAGCTGAGGCATTAACACTGCCTTACCATACAGGCAGCTGCCAGCGCCAACTGCTGACCACCCACCCTTTCTAACCTTCAGGGAAGGGTGGGAAAACTGCATTGATAAGCCACCAAATTCCCACGCACTAGCTGGCGTGCTGACTTAAAGACAGCAGTAGTAGGAAAGGTCAAAATCCCATTTCCAGGGTCTGAAGAGTATTGTGAATTTTGCTACAGCATAATTGTATTGCATGCTAGCTTTCTGATGGTATTGTTGATAAATAACAAATAACCTTTTCCTGGAGTCTGATGCAGAGGATTTTACCACAGAGCATTTTTAATACACAGCACCATTGCTCACAAAAGAATGCTCCCTCTTACTGCTTGGATCTGCCTGTGATGAGAGTCCAGAGCTGGTTAACTGGTGGAGTTTCCAGTGTTTACTAAGCTACTGAGCAGCAACGTCTGTGTCCTCACAGTTGAGTTTCTGTACATGCTTGCAGGTTTCCGGCTCTCCCTGATTATCCTGCCATCTTTTGGTGGGTATTGGCTAGTGCATCCCTCAGGGCTGGGGAACCTACTGATGCGAGTATTCTGTGAGCCCCAAAAAGCCATTTCAGGCATCCTTTACATGCCAGAGTGAGAGACAGCCCCATGGAGGAGAGTCCTCTTTGATTTCAGAAAAATTAGTCACTGAAACATCCCAAACCCAGCTGAAGGGGCAGAAACACACCCCAAGGTATTGAATATCCCCAGGTTGTTTCATTGTTTGTGAACAGTGTCAAAGGCTGGATTACAGCTCTGGTCACAGAGCATAGCATTAACTCCCATCCGTGCTCCTATCTGAAAAGCAAATCTGTGCTGATTTATTGCCTTCCCCTGGGCTGCTCTGCTACAGACCGGGTTGTAAGAGCTTGCTCTATGGGGTAAAAGACACATGGGAAAGGGGTAAAAGACACATGGGAAGAGCCATCTCAGGGAAGATGGGATTTCCCTCCTCCTTACCCTGACCAAAAAAGCAAGCCTTTTCTAGGAGCAGACTTTCACTCTAGCTGTGTATTTAGTAAGCTGAGCAACAGTTATGCAGGACAAAAATGGCTCCTATTATATTCATCTTAGCTTGCCCTGTTTTTAGTTAAATCTCTCAATATTTCAAATTAGGAGAGCGGGAAAATAATTGTGGGCGCCCCTCTGACCGCTGTTCTCCACACAGGTAAGATGAGCATCCTTCCTGCACCTCCCTTCCTGTGGCTTGATTCAGGCCGTTTGCAGGCCAAAAGCATCAGGCAGATCCTAGATCCACAGAAATCCAGGAGGTACAGCCACCCAGACGGACACTTGTGCAATGCCATGATTGCTAAACTGAAAGAACATGCTCAGCCACCTCAGTGCTAATATATATTTTTTCTTCTAGGGTCACCTCTGCTGTTTACCTTACTCCGTTCCCCAAGCATCAGAGGTGGTGTACACAACTACAACCCCTGTTTTCCCACTGCTGAAAGCATGCCAGGATGCACCAGATAGCACATCTCATGCTTCCAGCAGTAGCTGGGAACCCAGGAAAAGCCGTACTCACAGGTGTGGCGAGGGCTGTGCTGAGCAGGCACAGGCACAGACAGACAAGGGATGTTTGCATCTTGGACTGCTCCTGGAGGTACAAAGTGAAGCATTGCTGCAGTTTGTATTTCTGAGATTTCTGGTCCTCAACAATCCTGGTTAGCAGCAACCTAAAAGCTCCTGCTATCCCAAAGCTCCCATGACAGCAGGGTTTTCCAGTGACCCCAGCTTTTCCCAGGCTTTGCGGTGGCCCTTGGCATTGTCCTACCTCTTTGCATCCCTCGCAACAGGGGCAATGCTCTCACCATGTGCTTAGGGCACAGCCAGCAGCTGAGTGGGAACCCTGACACTGGCTATTAAAACTGCCTAACTTCCTCTGTCAAAGCAGCTTGGGTGGATATTTGCAATACATGATCCCCTAAAGTTGCTGCAAGCTTAGCTGCTCATAAATCCGAATCAAGAAAGCAGCAGGCTTTAGGCTTTCACAGCGCTGATAAATGGCAGCAGGCAATATCTCCACTGGCCAATTCTCATTTCACCCAACCACCCTTGCTGGGCTTGCAGATCCATCCCAGACACTGAAGCCATACCAGTATTGCTACAGGAAACACCAGAAGGAAATACATGCACAAAGATCAGCAATACAAAAGCAATGTAAGCTCAAGAGATGTGCACAGCCAAGGATTGGGATGTCCCCATCCCCATTGTGGCTTGCCCAGAGTGAAAGCAAGAGAATCCCTGCTCAGGGACAGCAGAGCTGAAGGGCTAGGGAGAGACGGGGCAGGAAGCTAGGTAAGAAGATTACCTTTTCCCGATGGAGGCAGGTCCCAGTGGCAGACTGTGGAGCCTGTGCCCACTTTGCTGAAATTTAAAGTTGGCCCTGGGTGCACAAAGCCAATCAGCTTCTGCCCAGGGACATTTGTCATCTCTGGCAGCACTCACAGATAACCAGGGGGAGTAATTTCCAGCTAAAAATGTGTTTGTGGTAAAAGACAGCTATCAAATGTTCCACCTGGTTGGATAAACAGAAAGAGTAGTTTATAAATATCTGTTCTAGAGGCAAAATTGCTCAATGATTAGTGCAGATCTTAATGTGGCACACATCCAGCTTGGTTATTGATAAGAGGGTGTGCAGTGGGTCTTGACTTGCTCACTGTGACCAACATGGGAAAGCTGGCAGGGCTGCAGAAATGGTACGGCAAGATCCAGAGCCAGGTCTGGTTCTGGCCCTTTGGCACAGAAGGGCAGTGTTGGCCAAACTGAGAGCCACCACCATGCTGTGTCTTCTGACACTTGCTTTTTTGGTTTCAACCTCAACCCCTCTGAGTTAAACCTGTGCAAGCGCAAAAGAGAAGGGTGGCAAAAAAGAAAAAAAATATGTATGTTTTCCCATGCACTGCTTCCACAGGTCCCTTTGAGCCCAACTTCGTTACAAAGAAGTGCTACAAGGGTGTGCACAATGTACAAACCCTTCTTCTCTCCGCCTATACTTTTGGTGGCATTGGAACCCTTGCCAAGAAGGGTTCCCACTGCTGCAGCCAGCCTGGCTCAGGCAGTCACTGTGGTGGGTGGTGACAGCAGCTCCCATCCCACTCTCCATTCTGCCCTAACCCAATCTCTGGGAGCTGGCACGATGCCCATGTTATCACCAGAAATGTTTAAACCATCAGCATCCAGCCTCAAGCAGGAGCAAATCCTGGAGCCAGTGGCCAGGGAGTGGCAGTCGGATGCCATCCCACAGGGCAGCCAGCCCATGTGCCTTGGCTCCTGCAGGAGAGCCTTTGCCAGATGCCTGGGGGGCTGACGCACACAGGACTGGGCTAAGGGCCCTGTAGGAGTGGGACCTGGTCCCTGGCACCGCCAGGGCCCTTTGTCCATGCCAGTTTCCTGACGTAGCTGAGCACCCCCTGGGGATGTGGATGATGGAACTCTTGTGTCCCCGCACCAGCCATGAGTGCATGCAGGGCTCCTCAGTGCCACCATAGGGATTTGTCCCCAGGGGTGCCCATGCTGCAGGCAGCACCTACTGCCTCCCCAGAAGCTGCAGCCTGGCTTTGGCATACAGAAGCAATTTTGTACAATGGCCAGTGACTTGCTGCTGCAGGAATAGACTAGTTCTGCAGTTAGACCTGCATCAGAAACTGAACTCAGGTTTCCTTCCTAGGAGTGCAAAAGAAGCACGGTACCTGCCATAAACTGTGAATGAGGGCCATCACTATTCCCAGGTGGTGGCATCTACCGGGAACCCAGTGGGATTTGTTCTATCCCTATCCATAGTGCAGATCACCAGTTGGCCAGGGACATACTCCTGTTGGGAATGGACCCTGAGCAGGGATCCTGAGGACTGCCAGCTAGGCATTGCCATCACTGATGGAGGAGGGGAGTGGACGCACCACTGTCATTGTGACAGGCCCAGCTTGCTCTGGGAATGAGGCTGTGTGACAGGGACATTTTGGGCTGCAGTAGTGCTGTTCAAGACACACATCCAAGTTGCCCAGCCTTGTACCCATGTGCCTGGTGCAGGGACAAAGCAAAGTCCTCATTACAGGGGTGTGCATCTACAACTAGTGATGCACAGAAAGAGAAATTAGTGGTTTTGCCCTTATTAACATTGTCTGATGTGTGGTCAGGCCTTGGGAGGCACATTACCAAGGAATAGAAGACATGATTAAGTTATCACTGCTCATGTATTGGAAATTCACATCAACTTTACATAAAACATGGCTGTAATCCCACAGCAGTGTCCCTAAAAGCGCCCTTTCATTTTTCAGAGGGCACTCTGCAGAAGCTTTCCAAGTTAGCCTTGCTATTCCTCCCTCCTTTTAAGTGCATCTGAGCTGGAATAACAAGATTCAGACCTAAGCATCATGGGCAACCATAGACCCTAAGCCCCTCACCAAGCACTGTGCTCCTCCGCTGAACACAGAAAATTTGCCAGCAAACCTTTTGTCACCAACAAGCTCAGTTCAGTTGCTTTATTTCATTTCATTTCATTTCATTTCATTTCATTTCATTTCATTTCATTTCATTTCATTTCATTTCATTATTTCATTTCCCTTTGCAAGATACAAAAAAAAAAAGCCTGGGATGGAGCCAGGGAGGGAGCCTGCTCATGGCAAGCTGCCTGGCATCCCCTCTGGCACGCAGAGGCTCCAGGGAGCCTTTGAATGCACCTTCCTGAGTGGCTGGGGCTGAAATGGAGAGCACCAGGGCTGTCCCCCATGCTCACTGGCTGTAGTAGTAATCGTGGCCATACACATCGTACCCGTGCCCTTTGTAGTAGCCGTACTCATCCTCATAGGCCCGGTAGCTGTCCCCGCGTGCATACTCATCCTGTTCCTCGTACCCACCCTCAGTGGTGCCCTCATCCCCCCGGCTGTGGTCCCTGGCTGTCACATCATACTCCCACAGCTCCCCAGCTGTGGTGGCATCTGTGGGTCTCCCACCATCCACAGTGGTTGCCTGTGTCAGACCCTCTTCGTTGGTGGTGCTTGCAATGGTCGTGGCTTCAGCTTCTTCCTCCTCCTCCTCTTCTTCCTCTTCCTCCTCTTCCTCAGCTTCACCAGTGCCCTCCTCAGCCACCACAGTGCCATTGCCATGAGGTCCAATACCCTCTGTGGTATTGGTTCTTGTGCCATTGACACCATTCACATTGTCATCTACTTCTTCTTCCTCCTCTTTCTCCTCATTCTCATCACTGTCTTCATTTTCAGAGTCCTCCCCCTTGCTGGCAGTTCTCTGCCTGATCCTTTGGAAACCCTTGCCCTGGCAGAGGGAAGACAGCACAGCATTACTTGGATATCAGAGACTGCAGCTCCATGTGGAAAGGGCACAGCTGAGCATCCCTCCACACTTTTCTTGGCAGGACTGTCTTTTTGGGGTACCCTTTTCAACCCCAAGTTAATGCCCAGAGCTTGGTCCAGCTATAGGTATTTCCACAGCAACTCCCCAGGCAGAAACAGGGTGCAGGGTATCCCATGGATACAAGCAAACATGCAGTGAACAGCCCCTTCCCCATGGGTGCTCCCTCTATCTCCCCAAACCACACCTGCTGGGGGGATGTGATGTCTCCTTCCAGTGCAACTTGGCAGTCCTCGGGGGCTGCTCCAGCAAGGTGTTCAGCTGCCTTGGTTCCAGCATAAAATGGCTCCTACAAGGACAGGGACAGGACAGGGCAGGGTGCCATCAGCTGGAGTGGAGCGCAGGCCTCCCCTCAGTGAGAGGGATACAGTGCATCCAAACAGAGCATTTGGGCATTGCTCCGAGTTCCCTGTTTTCTCATGGGTCTCGCTCCAGGCTGAAATGTAGAAGCTGCAGCAGGGCATCTGGAGCTGTGCAATTACGTGGTGGTGGCTGGAGTTGGGTGTTCCCATTCTGGCTCCAAGTTTTGCTTTGCAAAGCATCTAAAGGTTTTCTTCTGAAGTTACCTCTCCAGTTTCCAGTAAACAAAGCCACAGGCACACTACATGTGAACACACTGCACGTCATGTGTGGACGGTCAGTGAGAGTGTGATGGCTCAAAGCCAGGCATGAGCCCAAACCCCACCAGCAATCAGCCATCAGCAACACTTGGCCCCAGAGATCAGCAGGAGAGTGGGGCTCTCAGTAGGGTGCACGGCTAAAAAAAATTAAGTAAGGAATAGCCCAAATACAAACAGAGCCTGGAGCAGACACTGAGGAACTGGTGGGGCAATTCACCCAGGGCCCAGCCTGGGAGGTGGAGCTTGTTGGCACCAGCATATGAACCCAGCCGTGGCATGGAGATCTGAGGTCAGTGTCATCACTGCCCTGGGCAATCCCTGCTGCTCACATGCCAAGACCAAGGACACCTACCCTGGCATTTTGGGCCACTTCAGACCTTGAAATACAGGTGAACGCGCTGTCAGAGAAAATCCAGGCTGCTCTCCTCTCCAACAGGAGAGCCATCAAATTGCACAGTGCAGCCAGCTGTGCCAGTGGAAGTGATGCTCCCTATACAGCAGCTAATATAATGCTTTTTACATACCGATATGCTTTATAATGCTTTTTACATACCTATAACTGACCTTGGGGCCTTTCAGCATGATTCATCTTGCTGACCACCCTGCCAGTGAAGGCACATCCCTGCATGGGATCAGCCACTGCTCTGGTGCCCTCAAAATGAAAAGGGCAGACCTAAAGAGCTGCTACATTCCTGCATACCAGTTAATTTCTTCCTGAGAAATGAAATTCCATCTTTTGCTGCCCATCCCACTGCTCAAATTTATCCCTAGAGATTGCAGTGGTAGGGGAAAGAAACAGCTAAAATGGGGCAAGTTGCAGGGAGGGGCCAGGGCTGGCACAGGGGCCACCCCATGCTATATCCCAAGCCCTGACAGGCCTCCAAAGTGGGGTTTAAAACCAGATTCCCTGGCTTTCATTAAATAAATTTTAAAAAGAACAGAATAAAAGACTTGATTAAGTGTGACACACAGGATTCTAAGCATACCAGATCCTTATTTCAAAGCACCTATGTGCCTGAGACCACTGAACTATTTTTGAGCATTTGCAGCACGATAAGGCACAAAAGATCTTTGTAATACCTTACATATAATTTTGGACCTGGTTTGCTCTCATAACTCCAGAGGTGCCCAAGCTCACACTGACCCAGCAGACAGGAGCAGCTTTACCATCTGACTGATACAAATTTGACTTTCCCAATACAACATCAGTTTGTGTCACTCCACAGACACACATACAGAACATAACTGGGTTTTCTGTAGGAGTATTCTCAGTGCTACAGGAGTAACAGACCCTGAAAGAGGAAGGTAAGTGGAGTTCCTAACAGCACCTTCTTCTTTGTGTGAACCTCCCTGGTTCTGTTCTTTGGCCTGTCCTGCTCTTTTCTGAGCCACTGGAAACAGAAACCCAGAGAATTTGTCTCAGGGTTGATTGGTGCAACCCCTGCCCAGGAAGAAAAAGGAAAGCAAAAGGAAAATATCGACCAAAAAATAAAAAAATAAAATAAGGTACAGAGTAGAAAATCCAGTTGTATCCAGAGTGCAAGCCTGTGGGAAGTCAATGACCACAAATGCTGATGAGCAGAAACTACAAAACCAAAGAAAGTTCCCAAATTCCTGTACTTGTTTTGCAGACTGCTGGTTTGCCATACTCACCCCCTCTTCCTCCTCCTCTGAGCCATCCCCCTCTTCCTCAGACGAGTCACTACTCTAAGAAGAGGAAAAACCAAGTTGGAGGTGGGTGGGTGGGTTCCCAGTGGTGTAATGAGTACAATGTTCTGTGCCCAGGCCCACAGGCCATGCCAACAGGGCACAGACCATGCCCCCATCTCATTTGGGCCAAAATCTCTGCATTTGGAGGGTGGTGAAGCAGCAGCAACCCCTTGGAAGCACCCACCTGGTACTGTTGCTGCAGGGGATACACGTAGATGTATCTGTACAGGTAATGCCGGTGCTGGCTCTTGAAAACCTACCAGGAGAAGGAAGGGAAAAATCCCATCAGTCTGGGGCCTTGGGTACAGGAGCCACCAAAATGTGCTCTTCCTCAAGATGAGCCCCATGTGGGACTAGGCACACAGGGTGGGGGAGACTCTACCGCATTCTCTTCTGAGTCATCCAACTTGGGTTGCCGCAGCCAACTCTTGACCTGGGGGAAAGGGTGGGTTGGTAAAAGCCCCACACCAGCCCCGGCAAGACCAGGGGGCCCCCCCTCACCTGGCACTCACCGAGAAGGTGCACACCATTCCCACCAGGCAGACAAACACCAGGACACTCCTCATGGCTGCTGTCTCTAGGAACACCAAAACACACTGAGGCCTTGCTTGTCAGCTAGAAAGCACCAACACCACTCCAAAACGTCCACAGGTCTGTGTCCACATGGGTGACTGAGGAGAAGAAAGGCTGACCTCCAGCCTTCCTTGGTGAGGTCACCCTACCCCTCCGTAGATCCAATACTTTGTTTTTCTTCTTTTTTTTAAAGATCTGCCTCAACTTCCATTAATACATTTTGTTTTTTCTAGAAGCCACAATATACCAGAAAAGCAAGTTTTACCATGTAGTGAACTCAAAGCTTTCCTGGAGAAGGATGACTTATTCCTGTTTTCCCATTGCCCTTAAGGGAGGGGAGAAAGCCAAGCCCCACTGGAGATGCAACAGGAGCAGCTGGGAGCACTGCCCACTGTGGCGGCCCTTCCATATCTCCAAGACCTGCTTGGGCTTTGCCCAGGAAGCAGTGCTCCTGGGAATTACACCACAGACAGTGTAACCTCACTGAGGAAAAACAAACAAGCAAACACAGCCTGCCTTGGCAAAAATAGCAGTGGCAAGGCACCAATGCAAAGAGCCCCCACAGGCATAGCTGGAGAGGACTTAGCTCTGGGCAGGTCTGAGCTGCACACCCAAAGCACTAAAACACAGCCTACCCTCCTGCATTAAGGAGAAAGGAGTACAACCAATCTTTCCAAAATCACTCCAGCCTTCCCCCAGGGAACAATGCTCCCAGCATCCCCCTGACCTCACTCAGGCTTTCTCCTACCCTTCCTCTGCCTAAACTCATTATCAGTTGTGCTTGTAGGAAATTATTACATTTATCTGTGCTTGAATTTTCCTTATTTTTGCTTAATTCAGGCTATAAAACAAGAGGCCACAAGTTTCTCTGACCTTGCAGCAAGGCTCTGGATGCTCATCCCCTTCACCCAAGCGCTTCATGAAGCCACAGATCCAGGAAAAGACTAAAAGCAGCACCCCAATCCTGCCAGCAAGCTGACCCTCCCATCTCCCTGCAAAAAGCAGATATCAATGTACAACCCAACTGGGAAAAGCAGCAGCAAGCTTACCCTGCCCCAGCACCAAGAGCTAACCATGGAGTCAGCCAGCAGAGATTTCCTCCCGTTGCTGCCCTGCTGGAATATAAGGTCTGGCTTTGCCCCCCCCAAGCCAGTCACCGCCCTACCCAGAATGACGCCAGCTCTCCAGCATGCACCAAAACCCCTCCAAAACTTCAACGCTGGCAGATTTGGTGCACAAACATAGTACCCCATGCCACTGCCAAACCCAGCAAGGTTTGCATTGCACCACTTAATTGAGGGTCCGGCCTCAGATGTGCGGCTGGGAGGCTGAGGATATAATAACACTCTGGGTTTTAATTAAAATAAATATTGGGAAATCTGTTGCTGGGGGGTGTCCACCTCCCTTTTTGAGAAATCCTGTCACTGTTTTTTCAAGTAGACAGAAAGACTGACCTCAAAGGCCCAGCCCCACAGCCACTTGTACAGAGCCGTTAGACCGAAAAAAAAAGCTAAATACAAAAAAAAAATCCCTCTCCAGGGTGACTGCAGAGGCCTTGGTAAGGGAAGGGAAAGAAAAGGGGACTCAGATACAGGTGTCACTCAGTGCCCCTTTCAGAGCCATTTCCGCCACAGTATTGCTACCAAATGCAGGTCTGCTTTGTTTCTAATGCCCTGCAAACTATGCAGACCCACACACGGGTCAGCCCAGTCCCCTGCTCTCAAAAATCAGGCATTGCTCAGCTGAAATCTGTGTATGTCCCCAGCAAAGCAGAATAACTGCCTGGGAGTGGGGGGAAAATTAAAAAACCCCACCCACATGTGCACTCAAATCACATTGGGGATCTTGGTGACAGGATACAGCAAGCAGATGCTGCCCCCTGCATCCACCTCTGCAGGGATGTCTTTTCTCCTTTACCTATATTTATCATTTCCTGCTTGGATTTTATCCACCCAGCTCTCCAGTGCACCTCTGCTAATTATTTCCCAGATTTTTCTCGCACTCATCAGCAAAGGCCCCTAAGCTCCTGCATATCTGGGCTGCAGCAGTTCAGGGAATAACTATTTACCAAATGCAACTTTGCTTTCTGCAGTGGCAAGGAGAGCTGCAAATCCCACTTGATGCTTTCAGCCCTACAGCGCTAGGAAAAGGAAGAGAGGTGCTGAAAAATAAATGCCTTCAGGCAGATCTGTAATGGCAAACAGCCAGTGGTAAAACTATGGTTATTTAGGGCAGAAAAATCCACTTTGCCATGAAATGCCTGAATTTTTCTTCTCAAAACTAGGGGCAAAACCAGCCTCAACTACACGCAGGGGAGCCCATCATTGACAGGTACATGGTGGGGTGTTGATAATTGCTGATGGAACACTACGCACATAAGTTGTTTCTGAGGAGGGAGAGGTCCTCCATAGCCCCTCAATGGTCCAGCACCCCTGGCAGCAGACCATGCCACATGCCCACCATGCAACCCCTGGGGCTGCAGGGTACAGCTGCCCCATGGGCTTCAAAGCCCCTTGTGTCACTGTGAAGAGTCCTAATTATAAGGGAGGCCTGGAGCTGGCCATGGCTTTCAGCTGATGCCTTGTGCCAGGAAAAGCTATGCAAAAAACCTCCCCCCCCCCCAAAAAAAAAAAAAAAACCCACCAAAAAACCCCACAAAAAACCAACAACAACAACAACAACAAAAAAAAAACACCACAAAAACACCTCAGCCATGCAGTTCTTCAGTGCCTATGCAGCAGCCTCTGATAAAGAGAGAGAAATCAGCATTGGTAAGGATGAGGATTCCCATGTCCCCCCATTGATCTCCATAGGGCTGGAGCACCAGGAGGGGCTGCCCTACTAGGCATTCAGGACAGAGATAGCCCTGCTTCCCATTGTCCCCAGCTGTGCTAAGCTGCCTGGCCTAGGAAAGCAGTGAGCATGTGCCTGGCTTTGAGCTTAAAATTTCATCAGGGCTTGGGAACAGAGAGTCCTGGTGGGAGGTGATTTTTAATGTAATTAAAGGGCTTCTGCTCCAGGCTGCTTAAAAAAATATGGAAAACTGACTATATAAACACATGTTTCACCCAAGGTCCCTAAAAAGCACCAGGATAATTAACATATGCTGAAGTGCCTTGTGCAGCCAGCACCCATGTTTAGCTCCTGGAGCGGGTGCTGCCCAGGCAGGCTACCAGCAGCAGCAACCTCACCGGCACCATGGTGGGAAACCAGCAGGGAACACAGCCAGCACATCTGAAACATTTCCATTTGAAATTTATTTTCTATTACTACTTTAAAATCATCACATGGCAGGCGTGGAGCATTGCTTTTGCAGGAACTCCATCTCTCCAAGGTGGGAGGGCTTAGAGTGATCACCCTTATGTCTGAAAGGAATCTGTTATTAAAAGTGAATGCAGGCTTTGAAAGCTTTATTAAATTATATCACCTTGCTGGAAACAAAACATAGAACAGCTTATCTGCCTCCAAAGAATGAAGTTTTAACCAACGTGGTCTAGTGGAAGGTGGGGTTTGCATCAGCCACTGGCTGCAGCTTTCTGCTGCAGCTTGCACCCAGCAAGGGCACCCTGTGCAGTTTGGGTGTACTTGCCTGGGCCCCTGAGGATCTCAGGGTCAGAGTGTCCCTGTCTGGCTCAGGCTGACATGGCTCCTAAGTCCAAATTTAGTTATTATTTTTGCAGAGCGGTAAATGAGCAGAGCAGAGTGCTCCAGCCCCACCCGGGCACACCGCAGGGCTGAGGCCACACCATCCTATTTCCATGCCCTGGAGCTATTCTGAAATGAAACCTCAGGGCCAAAAATAAGTAAAGAAAACAAAACCAGAAGGACACTTTGAGCATGGTGGGAGGAGACAAAGGTGTTGCTGCAGCTAGGGAAAGGGGCACCCCTGCCATGCAGCTCAGTGGCCAGGGCACCCCCAAAACCTGTACAGGAGTCACCTGAGCCCTGGCTTCCAGCTCTCCCCACAAACTGTCAGGGACAGGAGTGTGTGTGCCACTGTCACCATCTAGGGAGAGAAATGATGAGCAAGAAGAAGGAGCAACAGCATAAGAATAAGGAATGCCTCTCTTTCCCCTTACCTCTCAGAGCACAAACACAAATGCAAACCAGCATCAGCTGCACACACAGTTCATTATTCTTTTGCCAACGTCCAATTTTAGAATAAAAGTGTGAGGGGCGAATATCTAAAATGCACCTTGTATCAGTCTCCATTATCAGTACACAACCTTTATATATTGGCCCTCTGCAACTGAGTATTTCACATGATTTTCCTTTTTCTCTGAGTAGAAACCAGAAAAAAGGAAATTAATTCTATTTCCCAGCAAAATGCAGGCCAAGATAGCTCTGTAATGTGAGCACTTTGAAGCATCCTGAACTCTGGGAACCAAACCCAGCAAATCACTGAGGCTAGGTTGCAGCATTATCGCAAATCCCAGACTTGCCACCACCCAGGCCCTCACATGTTTAAGCAATATCTGTATATTGGATCTCCTCTGTTTGTTTGTTTTTCTTTTTTTCAGGAACAAGAAACTCCTCATCAGCCAGAGCAAGTTACCAGGTCCGGTCCCCCCAGCTGTCTCTGCCTCCATCCACATATGAGAGCTCTCAAACACATCCTCAGGAGAAAAAGCCAAATAAACCCCCCAAAAGATCTTATTTTTGGGAGGCAAGCAGGAAGATAGCCTCTGTTCATTGCAGAAGTAACAACCAACCACCTGCACATCCAGCTCAGGAACTGAGCTCTCTAACAAAGTTAAATCAGTGTCCCTGGACCTTCAGGCATCTGAATGGCATGGAAGCACACTGCTTCTGTGCTGCACTGGTGATGGCTGCCCACCTCCCTGCCACTGCATACACTGCTCTAACTTGGTAAAACCCCTGAGTCTGGCATTAAAAAGGCCCCACTTGCAGCAGAGACAGAGTGTGCTGTGTGTATCAGCAGGAACTTCTGCTCTTGAACTGGTTATTTGTTATCGTGTACACACATGAGTTGCAGAAGAGTGATGTATGTATCCACATATCACAGAATCACAGAATGCTTTGGATTGGAAGGGACCTTAAATCTCATCTAGTCCCAATCCCCTGCCATGGGCAGGGACACCTCCCTCCAGACCAGGTTGCTTAAAGCCCCATCCGAACTGGCCTAAATACATAGAGAAGTATGTGTCTTCTGCAAAAAGTACCTAGACGCTCAGGCACTCATTTCCCTTTTTTAAAAGGTGGCTTTATAAAGTTTTCACACTGTTGTAAAACTACTTTGCAGGTGAAACAACATCAGGTCTAGGACAGAAAGGGCCGATGTTGCCTTGGCCCCCCAGGTGCAGTTTCAGCCCCTGTGTTCAGCAACCCGATGCTTTCTGCTAAAATACAACAGCTCTTTGCAGCTTTGCATTTCAGGAAACGGGAAAAACTGAACTGCAAACTACTTGCTCACTCTGAAGGTTTCCATCATGAATTTGGGGAGTGCAGTACGAGAGGATTTAAGGTTTCCATCATGAGCTGGGAGAATGCAGTACAGGTGGATGCTAACACTTACACTTTACTTGTACTATCCTGTGGTGCCTGGCTTCTTGGGGCGGCGCTGGGGGAACTACAAAACTCCCAGGACATGGCTAAGCCAGGGATGGGAAAGTTATTTGCCATAAAAGTGCATGACAGTAAAGAGAGCTGGAAGAAAAATTTCCTTCAAGCATTCAAAAGGTTTGTAACATTTTGGGGTTTCATTGAGGTCAAAGGCTGTTTTCCCATGTCTGAGAGATTTCTTTTGTTTAGATTGATGGCCTCAGTGATTCCGTCAGAGGTTTTTCCTCCCCATTGAAAAGGACAGAGAAACGCAATCAAACTCTCCTGGCCCCACTGTGTGCTTGGAGAGGACTGGTTCCCACAACAGAATTATATCACAGAGGGCACAGATGAGACAATCCCATCAGACCTGAAGGGAGCCTACAAGAAAGAGGAAGAGAAGTTTCTTACAAGGGCATGTAGTAACAAGACAAGGGGAGGGGATGACTTCAAACTGAGAGAGAGAAGGTTTAGATTCAATACTAGGAAGAAATCCTCTACTGTGAGGTTGGTGAGGCACTGAAACAGGTTTCTCAGAGAAGCAGTAGGTGCCCCGTTCCCGGGAGTGTTCAAGACCAGGTTGGATGGGGCTCTGAGAAACTTGGTCTAGTGTCCCTGCCCATGGCAGGGGGGTTGAATTGAGATGGTGTTTAAGGTCCCTCCCAACCAAGACCATTCTGTGATTCCATCATTGTTTCTTCCACAGATTTTCCTATTTTGCTAAACACAAACACAGGCCAAGAAAAAGCCCTGCAGCCAGCTGTGGAACTCAGATCACCATGGGAAGCCCAGGAAATTTGTCTGCACTGTCAAAAAAGCCACTGCTGAATGGAGAGGTGGTCTGCAAGTACAGGGGTCTCTCTGTTTCTCCCACCAAATCCAGGAAAATAATGAGGTTGAATAAATACAGCTTGTATGCCATGGCTGCCCCAAGTTCAGCTGCCACAGCCAGGCTCAGTACTGCTGCCTCCCACCATTTCAGCCACTAGATACTTATTTAAAATAGAATTTTTTCTTCTTAGGACAAAAAACAAAAAAAAAAAAAAACCCAAACCAAACCATCAACAACAACAAAAAAAAAAAAAAAAAAAAAACACACACCAAACCAACAAAAACAAGAAAACTTTATTTTAAGGTTATACAAACTCATGCTTTCAAAAACCCAAATGGATCCAAAAATACCTACTTTAAACCCCAATGCTGATTTCTGGGTAAATTGCTGCATTCAGCTCTGGAGGCCACCCCCAATGCACAAAGAATGTCATGGGGATGGATAATAAAAGCGTACATTGACGTGGGCATTTTTTATCCCTGCCTAACCCATTGGGAAAAGTGATTCTGACAACTTCATCACATAATCATCCTGAAACTGGAGGCAGGAACATCTCCAGCGATGGCATAGCCTGTGGCTGACCTTCTCAGCTGCTTATCCTGCCAGCCCAACAGCAGAGAGCAGGAGTTTCCCCCTCCAATGCTCCCAGTGCACAGACACATGGCACAAAACCCAAATTCATAACCTCCTAAAAATGCCTTTAAATTCTCCCAAAGAGCATCTTTCGGTCACACTCCCTCTGCCCCTCCAAAACCTCACCCTGTGAAATCCTGCCCATCATCAAACCCTTCTGGATGTCAAGCAGGGTGGTCCTCCTTATACACGGATGAACAGCATTTGATAGGGATAGTCCGATACCACCAGTGTCCTCCAAAACCTTGCAGATGTCCTTGACAGGTTCTGGGCAAATCCCTGTGTGAGCCCAACATGAGCACCTCCCTCCCTGAGGCCAAGCAGGAGGTTTTCCCAGAGAAGGGCAATGCCCAGGAGGGATGGTCCCCTGGGAAGCTGTCCTGGCAGGACCAGCAGGCAGCAATCAGCTCTGGCACCGGCTCCCTGGCTTTTGGGGAGCAGCCAGCCAGCAGGAGGCAAGTTTTGGGCGTTGCTGGCCAGGACACGAGTGTAGTGGCAGCATGTCCCCAGGAACACACAGCCGGATACCCTCGGCCCTGTTTGCAAGGCACTCGTGCCTCCCGCTCGCACAACCCAAATCAATCCAGTTTTTCTCTCCACGCATGAAATGAGGAGGACGGGGACATGCAGTCCCCTGCCCAACTGTGCCAGGCTGCTGTGCACCCCAGCACCACTCCCACAAGGATGAAGATGGACACGTCATGAACAAATTTGTAAGAAGAGGTTTCACCCCACTCCTGAAACGTTTCCACTGTCCTACTCGCAGGCTGGGCTCACTGCAGAGCTGCACGCCTCTTCCTGGAGGAATCCGAAAAAAACTGCTCCATCCCCACCCCCGCCAGCTGTCGCTACGTGAACATCTCCTCCGACGGTCCCCGGGGTGTGACCCAGCCCTGCGACAGAGGCGGCGCCACAACGTCGCCGCTGCCTGAACAGCAACACCACTTGCTGTTCACGGGAGAGCTCTCGGCCCTGCCTGCCCCGCAGCCGCAAACACGTCATTACTCCAACTTTAAACTACAGCGACAGTGATGTGACCCAGACCTTTTGGCTGCAGCCCAACCCAAGATAGCCACGCTTGCTGTCTTTCACCCCAGTGGTGGAGCTGCACTCCAAGATTTTGGTGCCCATGACCCTGACAGGCATCACTGCCATCCCAGTATCCCCAACTATTCACACAACTGATGTGAGGGGTCCAAAAAATAAGGACCAGGTCACAGCTGAGGTATTCACAGTGAAGTGGGGACTAGTGGGATGAAGGGTCAGGAAAGAAGCTCATTCCCAAGGCAGCAGCATGGGGAAGTCACAAGTTTCAGAGTTGATCTCATACAGAGGCAGAAAAAGGTAATTCACAGGGTGAACATTAAAACATAATTTCCATAAAGACCAGGAGCTGTTCAGCTCCCAGCCTTCAAGTGGTGGAAACAGGCTACAAATTAAGTGTGGTTCTGCTATAAGTAGCAGAAAAAGATTTCATTCTTTTACTGGTTCTTGAATTTGGTACTGCAATGCTCAGCAGTGACACACACCCCTGAGACTTGACAGCTGAAAGGAATGTACCCACTCACCCTGGTCCCTTGGGGACCGTCCCCTGCAGAGCCACAACTCCATGCTGTAAAACTGCACATTAACACAACAGCCCAAGGCTTCACCTTCAGCATTGAAACCCACACTGTACTGCTTGTCTTGCACATGTGAACAAGGAAGAAGGGCCTGGGTGGCATTTAAAATAATGTGATTTTAAATAACATGTTGTTCATTGGCTGATAGGAGGAAAAAACCAACCAAATGTCACACAGAGTAAAACAGGCTTTATGCATGGTAACACCTTTACCTTGCTCACCTCTATCTCTGCTGCAGGGAACCTGGTACCAGGCGCCACCAGGGGCACACAAAGCCAGTGGACCAGAAGAGTCCTCATGCCCGGGGACACCTTTCCAGCACCTCAGGAAGAGCAGAAAAACCCTAGCTCACATTGCAGAAGGTGATGGCCCTAATATAGCAAAGCCTTAGGCCCAGCTCACTGGGGTCATCGGCCAGGTTTTCCACTCCACTGCGGATTCACCAAGGGGCAGGGGTGGCCTTTGGGGCACCTGGAAATAGAGGGAGTGGGAACACTCTCAGCTTTTGCTTTCCCCCTCCTCCCAGCATGCTGTGGCTCCCCACACAAATATCCTGCCCTTTGCTTCCTGCTCCTTCTGGTCCAGCCCCAAATTGCAGACCCTGACCCACCCAGGAGAAAAAACCAGCAACACCTCAAACCACACTACAGTGGAGTTTAGTGGTTTTAATGGTGATTAAGGAAATCAACAGAATATATTTCAGCTTTGAAATACAAGTGCAAAAAGGATACAGTATAATGTTTTCTGTACATTTCTTACAAAATAATAAAAATATTACATACATCTCATCCTGAAGTGGTACTTCACACCCTGCTGTGCCCATGCACCACATGTGCACACCAGCTGTAGCTTTTCCTTTTTATGTGCTGGACATAGGGTTAACGGAAAGCTCCAACTGGATTCTGGGCAGATGTGTTTAGGGCAGTGGTAGGTAAACACAAGGGGTGAACACAGGGACCAGCATGCCCAGCAGTGCCAAGCCATCACTGTGCCCCTCGGGCAAGTGGGCAGCATCACCCTGCTGGCACTTACAGCTCTCAGCTGCTCTCCAGTTTGATACAGAAAATACCCTTTCTTGCTGAGATTTGGAGTTTTCCCTGTGCCTGGCAACCCTTTCATTCCCTGTGTAGCATGCCCAGGCCTAGCTCTGGCAAACCCGACTCCATTTTAACCTCAGCATTAACCACTCCATTTTAACCATTTCTTGAGAAGAAGTCAACCAGGCTTTATGGCAAATAAATTAACCCCTCCCCCCCCCCACACCCTTCATGCCGCTGAGGCCACGGGGCGCAGGTCAGTACCCGTCCCGGCAGTCATTGTCATCATAGTCAGCAGCAGGCCTGTGGCGGAGGGCAACCAGCCGCTGCTTGAGGCCCCTGCTCTCCAGGCTCTGCAGGGAGCTGTCGTCCCCGTGGCTGCTGGACTCATGAGTGGCATCCTCCTGGGAGTGGCTCTCCATGTCATCCTCATCTTCCTGGGACTCACTGTTGTCACTCTCTGTGGACCTGCTGTCCTCACCTGTGTTGTCCTCTGGGCTGCTGTCATCCTCTAGCACCTCTGGGCTCTCAGCTGATGTGCTTGGCAGAGGAGGATTCTCATCCTCCTCTGACTCCTCCACAGTGGAATGGCTCTGGTCATCATCATCTTCCCTGGACTTGCTCAGTTCACTCCCTTCTTCCCTGGACTCACTGTCAGGTGTGGACAGCACACTCCTGTCCTCAGCAGAATCCCAGTCCTCCTGACCCTCCCAGGTTCGACTGTTGCTGTGCTCATTCAAGGTTCTCACCACCTCTGGAGTCTCCCCTGGCTCTTCATCTGACTGCTCATCAGTGGTCTCCCTGGACTCACTGTCCTCATCTTCCCTGGAGGGGCTGTCCTCCCCGTCCCCATCACGATCCCCATCCCCATCCTCCCTGGAGTGGCTGGAGCTTTTTTCCTCTGACTGGCTGTCAAGAGGCTCTTCTGACTGACTGTTGTTCTCTGTAGATGGGCTGTCTTCTCCAGAGTCACCATCCCCCACCTCGGGGGACCCACTGTCACCCTCCTCCCAGTGGTGGGAGCCAGCCCCTTGGGCATTCTCCCCACTGTTCCCCAGAGCATGGGGGCCAGCGTGGCGCATCCTGTAGCTGCTGCCCGGGCCATCAAAGACAGAGGGATCATCCCCCTGCATGGCTTCATCCTGGAAGTCATAGCTCTCCTCCTCCTGGCTGCTGCTGCTGGCCCCTCTGTGCCTGTAGCTGTGCCCAAAGCCATAGGTCCTGTAGCGTCGGTGGTCTGCCCCAATGCTCTCGCTGCTGCTGCTGCTGCTGCGCCCCACCCCAGCCCCAGCATCCCCAGGGCCAGTGTGATGCTCGTGTTCCCCTGTCCCATCAGCACCAGCCACATAGATAGGGTCTTTGCCCCTCTCTTCTTCCCAATTGGCATCGAAGGTGTCGTCCCCACTGTCATCCTCCTCGTCCAGGAACCCGCCGCCATGGGAGGGAAACCCATTGGCTCTGGTGCCGTAGTGGTCTCCATTGTCAGCATCATCAGTGTCACGTGCATCCACCTCCTATGGAGGTGAAAAACAGATGAATGCAAAGCCAAGCACAGCCTTGACCAATGCCAGCTTTGGGACCAAGGGAACTTTCCTGGCAGAACAAAACATTCCTCTCCACTCACTCACTCACCAGGACACCGAGGTCATTCCCATTGTGGGCTCTCGTGTCTTTGTGGTCCACCTGGTTCACGTGCTGAGCCTGCCCAACTCGGCCTCCCTCATCCTGGCCACTGAGTTCACCCAGCTCCTCATCCATGGCATTCCCACCCGCCAGGTCCCTGGCAAGCACATTTTCCCCTGTCTCTGGACCGGCAGGATGATGTCTGCCATCCCCACAATCTAGGTGGTTGCCCAGCTTGCCGATGTAATCTTCATTTGTGGTATCCTGGAGGCAAAACATGACATGGTGCTTTTGGTTTATTAAACACCAACCACAGTACATTTACTGCTGCTGCTGCAGGACCTCACTCCCAAGCCATGCAAGAGCTCAAGTCTTTTCTATTTCTTGCACCTCAGTCCTTTAATTATTTCTGCAGATACAAAATAAAATGGTAGACACCAACAAAAGGGCAGCCCAGAAAAGCCCAAGCTGGGATAGTTCAGAGCACAGAAACTCCTTTTTTCAGGGCCAGCACAGCAAAAGGTGTCAGGTGAACTGGGAACTTTTTCAGGAAGGCAAGTCAAAACAGGGTGAAACCAACCCAGTTTGAAAACACTGAGCAGACAGACAAAGCTCAAAGACCCATAGAAGCAGCAGATCCCTCCTAGGTTCCTGGTCCAAGGATGCCTGCCTAGGGCTGGCTCCCCATCCCAGACTTGCTCCCTGAGGGACTGCTCCCTGTGGGACAGGGGCACCTGTGGCTTACCTCCTGCAGGGTGCTGGGGTGGGCAGGTTCATGGCCAGGCACCTAAACACATCCAGGAGACATTTGATCAGTGATCAGTGTGCCTTGGCTGGGCAAAACCAAGGGGTTTGGGGTGGGAATGTCAGTCCAGAGGGTACTTACAGGGTAAGCACAGGCCACAGCCCATAGGAGTGGCACCAGGAATGTAGCCCTCATGTCAGTCGTGGTCCCTGTGGCTGCAACAAGGAATGAAATATTTGCAGGCTAGAGCAAAGCCTTTGCATGTGCCTCTGGCTGGAACTTGGTCCCACAAAGCCCTCCCAAATCACAGTGCTCAGCCTGGCGTGTCATCAAACAAGCCAGGGATTTGTCCTTGTGCCACCTCCTGGCACGTCCTGTGCAGAAATCTCCCTTTAGTTTGGGATTTGAAATACCCAGCCATGTACTGGCAGATTTTTTGTCTGAGCATCATTAAGGAACAGGAAAGCTCTCCTGAGCTTCCTGTTCCCATAGTAAGGTCACCACTCAGCTGAGCTCAGAGGTTGTGACAGGAGCCTGCACCTCAGATGGGCAGCACTGTGAGACTGCAGAGCTGCACCTCCCACCTGGAGTGGTCCCCATAGCCTCATAAAATCTCCTACCATTCCAAAGTAGAGCATCCCAATCAGATAACGCCACAGACAGCTGCATCTCCAGAGCCCTCTGGGTGGGCACCCAGCAGCATTGCTGCCTGGCAGGCAGATAAAGCAGTGGGGGCTTTCCTCCAGCTCTGCTCTCATTTTCCAAGCATCTTCTTTAAGCCCAGCCCAGCATCTCTTCCCTATAGGATACACTAACCACACTGAACATCATCCTGCACCCAAAACATGCTGGAATGAGCACACTTCTAATTTCTTCCCTGACAAAGTAACACCTACATCCCAGATGATAAGCCTCCTGCTTTCAACCAAAACTTGTGAGGAAATCTTCAACCCTTTTCCCAAACATTGCCATTTTCCCTCCAGGCAATGCCAGATCAACCCAAAGAAACCAAGACCTTTACCTCAAGGTGTGATGCAAGCCTGTGTCTCCTGTGGTGCTGGAGAAGGGATGAACTGGCTGTCTGTGTTGGAATGCTCCAGGCTGTGTGTCCCAAGGTGGCCAGGCAGGCATTTAACTGCTGGTTAGTGCCAGCCCCAGGCCGGGGGCAGCCAATGGCACCACCGGGCAGCGCTGCTGTGCCTGGAGGTGTCACCAGGAACTGGCCTCCCACACTTCCTCTGGCCTCCACCATGACACCAGCCCTAAAAAAGCTCCTTGTGGTTGCAGGATGATGAGATGGGAGGGCAGTTAATGACAGACTGTGCTGGCCCTGGGTTTTGACTGCTAAATTTATCCCATTCACACATTTCCCTCCATGACACACGCAAACAACTACAGCATCACCCACGCCAAGCATTGGACCCCATCCCAGGGATGACATCTTCCTAACCTGTACAACCTAACCTTGGGAGCAGAGTTTGCCCTGTGCCATAGGCCAGGGTGCTGAAATACACAGGGACCATTTCCCTGCCAGGTCTCAGCCCTGTCCTGTACCTTGGGGAAGGAGTACAAAACCACCTTAGAAAGAGAGTACTCATCTTATTTGCATGCCCACACAGGTACTTGTACCAGGAAGATGGGAATTACTAAATGGAGGTGTATAGGGAGCATCACACACTCTGCACTGAGTGTAGCATTCCAGTGCTCCTTCCAGCTGCTGGACAGGGAGGGGATGCTACCTCTGCTCTGGAAAACTCAGGCTACAATATATGCCATGGGGACATGGACAGGGTTGCAGCTTTGCTGACATTCACAGGAGATGCTGGCACTGTGAAATAAATGACTGAAGGAAGCTTGGGCAGGGTCAGGATTGAGCCAGGGCTCTGTAAACTGCAGGATGTCTGAATTAGCTCAAGCTGTAGAAAACAGCACCCATATGGCATGCCTCGTGCTGGACAGAGCATCTTGTGAAACCAGACATGTCAGTCTGCTGCTGGGTGTAATATCATCCTCACAATCTCCTGCTGTTCTCCCCCTCATTACCAGCCCACAGTCCACGTGTGTCCGTCCTGCGAGGACTGCAAGGTGCTGCATGTGATGAGTATAATTTTTCTCCTTCCTCCTGCACCCCATGCAGGGAGGCCCCAGTGCCACTGTGGCCCCACTGCTTTCCCCACAGCCCTATGACCTCAAGATGGTCACCATCAAGCTGCTCATTCCTGTGCCCATACCTTTAGCAGATGTTTTCCCTCTTCTTCCCCACCTGACCTCTGACGCAGATACCGTGGGATGTATTTTCCTTTTGACCTGTGTCAAAATTATACCCCTGTCCCCAGACAGACATGAGTTCATGTTGCCAACCTTTTTTAAGCGCCCCCAACAATTACCATATTTTGTCTTTTTCTTTTTTTTCCTTTTTTTTTTTTAATGTCAAACCTGCGTTTAACTTAGCCCCAAAAATCTGGTGGTGCCTCACGTCCAGGTGCTGTGGTGCAAGAAAGAGATAAACACCAAGATCTGCGTGCCCGGCTCTTTTATGACACGTCACCCATTGCCCCACCAGCCACTACCCCAAGATCACTTCCCTCCTTTGCAACGGCCCTGAGACACCCACAGCACCAGCACACCCAACAATGCTCTCTCTGACAGCACACTGACCTGACCCACACCCCTGTAATCTCCAATAGCCCTGGGTCCATCAATGAGGTCTGTGCCCCAAATCCCTTCCAGAGATCATCCTACAGCATTATCCAGATTGCCAAAGCAGATCTGCCTGTGTTTTTCAAGTAAAGGAAACCCAGCTGACATATTGCAACCTTACAATTAGCCTTACAAAGAAAAAATAATGTTAAGGATTATTGTTGTTACATCAGAGATGAGAAATGGATTGAGGAGGGGAGCTGCAGCTGTCTGTTGGGTGTTTTAAATGCCACTGGGCATTTTCCCAAGTCCTACCCTACCAAGATGCTCAGTCCTTGGAAGGAAGATGGGGGAAGCCTGGCCAGGCTAAAGTTGGCACTCTCAGACTACCAGGGAGTATGTGGCCAAGTCAGAAACTAGAAAACTGGCAGGGCTGGTAAGAAGATGCAGAAGATCCTCTGTTTAACAGTCTGGACTGCGTAGTGTTCATGAGAACAGAGGAAAAAAATGAGTGCAGACAGCAGGAGGGATAAGAGACACCAAAGCCAAAAGACAAGCTGGCACTACAGCCAGCCAGCTGGCAGAGAAAGAACATAACAAGCTGCTCTCCTCCACTAATCGAGACAGCTCAGCATCAAAAACTCAAGAACTAAATAGTGTTGAAAAAAACACTGTTCCCTCTTTTGTTTTCTAGTCCAGGGTATTTTAATAATATTAATGTTGCTGGTGCACTTCTCTCCTGAGTAGACTTAAGGATTTTGACAGCAGCATCAAAAGGAAAAGGATCAATGAATGAGGGAAGTAGGGAAGACTAGGATGAGAACAGTATCCAAGGCACATGTCCTCAGCATTCAACCAAACACTCAGTACCAGCTCCTACCTTATGGTCAGATCCAAATCCAAATCCCTTTCCTCCACACTTTCTGGTGACAGGTGTTGTAACACAGTTTCATTTTGTTACCTGAGTAAACATTGTCTGCAATTCATAGCATTAACATGACACAGAACCCGGTAGCTAATGACGACATTTTAGGTGTTTGAAGAGCAACACTGATATTCCAATTCCTTCTGGGAGCAAGCCCCATAGCTACAAATGCTGTGATATGGAACTACCAGCATGTTTGTCACAGCACAGAGCCATGCACAGGCTTGATTTCTTCTAAGCCTCTAAAATTTGCTACTTCACCTTGCTGGAAAAGAACATCTCACAGGAGCCTGAGTCCAGGGATCCTGAAATACAGACCCGCACAAGGCACCCGCTAATGCCAGACCTCTGCATAAGATCAACAGCCCTCTTTCCTGGCGTCCTGTCAGCACAGGGGTAGGAACATTAACCCTATTCCATGTCCACCATGGAGTTTTCTCTACAGCCAGACAAAAAAAGGCACTTTAAAAGCGCCAGTCATTTGCTCTATTTCAGGCACCTATTTCAGACATCACAGATTGCTTGAAGTCTGTGTGACACTGTCAAAGGGAGGTGTTGACCCTATCCTACTCACAAGATGCACCATGCCCTTTCCCAAAACCTATGCGAGGCAAGCTCCCTAAATCCCTCACTTCCCATGTCCTGTGCCAGCCTCACACTCTACATATGTCTATTTATGTCATTTTTCTACCATCCTACTCTGAGCAATGACCTCCAGCAAAACCAGCACATCGCCCCGATGGTCTGTGGGGACAAAGTTTCACAGGTGTTGTACCTGCTCTGTGCAAAGCAAAACACATGGAGCAATAACTGCTATCCACATCATGCCCACTGCAGCTGGAGCTCATGGCTGGACAGGTGCTTTGTGCCATTCCTCCCAGATGTATGTGACTGGATTGTCAGGTCCTATTAATCTATAGTCATCCATCAACTTGGCTGAATTCACTAATTTGAGGCTGTGACGTCATCAGATGTGGATAAGGATGTCTCATTTCTGCCTGGCCACTTTCAGATCCAACACACCTTCCTGCACACAGGCACTACTGCATCTTGCTGCCCTCAGTCAAAATAAGGGCAGGGGCAGATGCTCAGCTCTGCCTCACAGCAGGGACCTGTTTTGACAATGCTGGCACAGCTACCAGGTAGCTCCAGTGACACTGGGCTGTCAATAGCTCAGCACTGACAGCAGTAATCATAGAGACACTAGAGGGTAATTACAGCTCCTAACATCTAATTCAGAATACAATATCTTTTACAAACACTTCCTGCTCACAATTCAACCCCTTGGGAGGTGGGAGCAGTAAGTATTTGTCAATCACAAGCTGGAAGTGAAACAATAAACAGCCTTAATACGAAAAGCTTTCTGCAGCCTCAATATGAAAAGCTTTCTGCAGCTTTCATCCTGTGCTTGCTCCAACTGGAATCCAACAGGAATTGCAAAGATCTGGAAAGCAGCATAGTGTCAGTGCTCTCAGGAAGGAAAATATAGCAGCGATCAGGGGTCAGCCTTGCCCCTGATCACACCAGTAAACTGCTCAGGGTGACATAGGGGCAGTTGTGCTGTTTCTGCAGGTCAGGTGTGTGTATGTCTCCTGAGTCACAGCACCCTGATTTCTTGTTGGAGGGGAGAAAACATCAGAAGGAAATGACTGGTGGAAAAGATTGTATGAATCATGCACTGCAGGAGTGGAAACGGGTAATGTGAAGGCACAAGCTGCCCAGAGGGAGCAGAGAAGTCAGGACAGGGCTGGTAGCTCAAGGGATGAAGATGTCTATATGGAGAGCCAGACCCTCTTGGAAGAACCGTCAGGAGTCCTCTGATTCCTGTACTGTCATTATGGCTCTCTTGGGCTAAATTTATTGCTGTTTGGTGTAGCTGGACAGGAAGCACTACCACAGTCCCCTGGGAGCCTGGAAAAACTGACACCAAGGGTGCAGCTCTGAGCAAGAGATCATCAGCAATCTGGCTCATACATCCAAAGGGTATTTCAATCCTCAAAATCCTAATAACTTTAAAACAATAATATAAGGAACCAAAAAAAAAGAGAAAAACCAACCAAACAAACAAACAAAAAAAAGGCAAAAAACCAAACACAAAAAAACCAAAAACCACCACCACCAAAAAAATACTGAACCTGAAACCCCTCACTACCAAAACCCAAGCAATGCCAAACAACTCACAAAGCTAGAGAAGTCTCAACTAATACAACCTCAGAAAATAAAAGCATAGCACATCACACATCCGGTGACTTTCATCTGGTTCACAATTTAACAATTTATTAATTATTATTATGCGAGTGCTGTACCCACATCTTCCACAATATTCTACATTGCACAAAGGTCTATGCAACAAAAATCCCATAGCAGCTACATGCTTATGATAAACTGCTTTTCAGCAAGAAACAAGTATTAAATCCAAGGAGATGTTTCTTGGTTTTTCGTGATTCCTAAAAAGGTTGTTAAATACTGGGGGGAGGGGTAGGCCAAGCTTAAGCAGTAAAGGCGTGTTCTGAATATCAGAGTAACAAAGAAAAATCTGGAATAGTTTACTGGATGTTGTTTTCCTGAAAACAGTATGTGGGATTGTTGGTGACAAACCTGTATAAGCATTCAGCCAGCAGCCAAAACACTGGTGGGCACTTCCCAGGGAAGCTGTGCACAGCTGACTGTCAGCACCCTAAAATACAGCACAGGAACATCACCATGGCAACTGACAGCAGCCACCCCTGATCCTGAGGCAGGGATCTGCATTTCTGCTCCACTTTCACAGGGACTGCAGTAGGAATTGAAGCTGATTGCTTTTAAGACCTACATTTATGAGATCTTCAACTTATTCCCTCAGTAGTTAATTCACCCAATTCAGATACCAGTCTTAAAGGCTGGATCCAGCCTTCACCCTTCCTTGATGACTTTAACACTCTTCCTACTCCCTAACCATTCCACCCCCACCCCACCCCCCACTCCCCGCCCCACCAGGTTGTTCTTTGTAATTTCAAACCAATCACCTTAAATGAGCAGCTGTAAATGACAGATGAATTCTTACACAACTCATTCACACTTTGTTAAACTTCCAGTAGAATTTAATGGTATACCTCACAGCAGCTGCATATGTGTGATTGCACATGCCAATCAATACCTTTTGACTCAGTCCAGTTCCTCTTCATTATTCCTGCTGGAATACTCTCTCATTACTGGTGGTTTTTTTCTGAATGCTGAATGCACAGAAGATTATTACACAGGAGATTAGAAGCAGGAATCTTAAAAAAAAAAGCTTATAAGAAATGAATACTGGGTAAGCATTAACTCTCATGCACAGAATTTGATTTTGCATAACCAGTCACAAACAGAAAGATGTGAAAATATGTTTGATATGCAAGCAGGGAAGACTGATGCAAACAAATGAGAGCAAGGTGTTATCTGGGGAAGCACGGTCGAGAACATGTGCTGCCTGTTCCCTACCTGCATGGTCCCACAGCAGGAGCAGGAACACAAAGCTCCCCTCCAAATTTTTTAGTAACTTCAGGGCTTCAGTTATTGACAAAACCTTTCCTGAGGGTTTCTAGTATTTCTGACTCCTGACATATCTGCAAATTCCAGCACTGTCTGCTCCAGTCACATACGTAACTGTGCTGTGGGAGCAGCCCTGCTCTGCCCAGATGTAATTACATGGTACACTTTGTGGCTTTCTACAAGGAAATAGCATCATCATCTCTGTCTTCCACCAGGCTCTTCTCCAGAACTAGCCCAAATGGGAATGCAAAGCCATGAAAGGACTTCCTTTGTCTGCCCAATCACAGAGGATCACTGGAAGTGTCACCCCAGCTTATGTGCCAGGGCATCCTTTTACCTTCAGCAGGGTCTTGGCACTCCTTATTGAAGAAATCAGGCCAGAATCACAAAAGTTGATCCATCTCACCCATAATCCTCCCAGCACTGTGGGCTTAAGCACTTCACTACCCAGCCCACGTTCAAATCTTGCCCATGCCCACAGCCATCATCTCTTCATATGACTAATGTGCTACAGCAGGTAAGCTCAAATCTTTCCGTTCCCTCCAATTGAAAAATAAATGGAATAAAGGGAGGTTTCAGTTTGATTCACTTCCCCTTTGTTTTTCCTTTCAATGAAACCAAAGCCCAAAACAAAGCCAGTGTGAGCTAGCTGAGCATTAGTGCACTCAAAGAGGCATCATCAAACCCCATTCAGGTTGTGATATTTTCCAGAAAAGCCATTTCCCATTAACAAACCAGCCCTTGCTGTGCTGTACCAGGACAGCCCCACCACCAACAGGGGGCTAATAGTCATGATTCCATCACAGTGGTACAGCACAGGGAAATGCTCCATGATGGAGGTGTGGGATGCAGCACAGAGGGGCTGACATGTGGGAGCAAGATTTGGGCACGGGCTAGGCACTGCAGACCCCAGAGTGATGCATAGCTCATCAGAACATGGGCTGAAACTTCTGCCTTTAGGGGATAACAAAGAAACTAGAAAATATATAGTATTATGGAGAATTTTGAATGTAGAAATATTCCAAGCTATTATCCTTTTTTTCCTTTTCTGTTATGATTAGATCCTGAAATGGTGGCCATGGAGATCTTGCTCTACACAATGTGGGGTGCTGCTGAGAGGCAGTTATTTAATGGCTGTGGACCTTAGGAGATTAATTTCTGGGGCTAAGCAGGCAACAGCCAGGGATCCCTACAAGGTGGTACTTCCTCACAAGTGCTTGGCTTGCTCCCAGTTTGGGTCCTGCTTCCTTCTGAGCACAGGGAGACAGGCACCCATGCCCACACAGGAAGAAGGTATAGCATCCTTTTCCTTCCCCCTGCCTCATCCCATGGCAAAACGATAATTTGATTCCTCTCTCCTCAGCTATTTTTTGATTTTTCAGCACTGAAATTAGCATAATTCATACAGACAGAAAGTTGTTGCTACAGCACTAGAGAAGGGTGCTTGGAAATGAAAACCAGTCTTTGATCACACATCTCATTGCTCCTTTGCTCCCTTCTCCCCAGTACAAATCCAGCGTCCTGAGTGACCCCAACAGGCATTAGGACTGCAGTGAAAGCCACCAGCCACTCCACCACTCCCCTCAGCGTCCCGTTCCCTTCTTAATTAGTAAATTTTGTTTTGATATAAACACCTCTTCAAATAGCTTTCCCATCAGAAAACTGAAACGTGCTGGGCGTGGATTGCCTTCTAAAACTACTCTCATCAGGTCATTCACAAGTGGTATTTTTAAACCCCTGGCTGGCTGAACAACAGACATTACAGACATTACAGCCACTCACCCACAGCCCCGTTTTTGTCTTTTCAGAGGCTGTAAGACATCATACACACAGATGGCAGGTTTGATAGTAGCCTGATCTTTGTGCTGGCATGAATAGCACTCTCTCCTCAGTATTTATTTCTTTTTGAGGAACAGGCATTGCATAGAGTTGAGGATGCATGAAGCAAGGGGAAAAACCTGAGGGAAGAGGGGAGCAATCACCCTGACACTGGGGACACAATGCCATGGGGAGGGTACCAAAACTGTCCTGTGCCCTGAAAATCCTAAAAGTAGCTTTCTGATTCAGGGAAATGCCTAGCTGCCCACAGCTAAGTCAAAATGCCCCAAGAGCTGCTGTTCCCAAGCTCTCAGGGGCAAGGGAAGCTTTCTGAAATGCTGACTTGGAAGCAGGGTAAGAAAGGCCAAGGAGCAGGACAGACTCGTTCAGCTGTACAAAATAACACTTGGGTTTTTCTGATTCCTGAAGAAGACAGACCCAGCATTAGAGCTGAAACAAGTCAAACACTATAAGGAATATAAGCATAAGCAGGACCATGACAGGAGAGGGTGACACTCCATGCTAAGACCATGCTGTTCCTGAAATAACAAGGAACAGATGAATTGCAGTGTTTTACAATCCTTGTCTCCTTATGGACCAAGGCTTTGCTGCTTGTCACAGAATCACTTAGGTTGGAAAAGACCTCAGCAATCATCAAGTCCAGCCTGTGACCAAACACCACCATGCCAACCAGACCATGGCACCGAGTGCCACACTCATTCTTTCCATAAACAGCCCCAGTGACGGTGACTCCACCATGTTGCTGGGCAGCTCACTCTAATGTCCAATCCCCCTTTCTTATGAATAAATTCTTCCTAATTTACAACCTAAACCTCCCCTGGTACAGCTGGAGGTAGTCTTCTTCTCTGGTCGCTGGTTGCTGGGGAGAAGAGACTGACCCCCACCTGGCTATACCCTCCTCTCAGGCTGTTGTAGAGACTGATTAGGTTTCCCTTGAGCGTCCTTTTTTCCAGGCTACACACCCTTAGCTCCCTCAGCCATTCCTCAACAGAGTTGTGCTCCAGACCCTTCACCAGGTTCACTGCCTTTCTGTCATCACCAGAGATCACAGCACATACTAAATAAACAACCTTGACAAATTCCTTTGCGTGTTTTGACACACTTTTTATATCAGATTGCCCATCAAAAGTGGACTTAGCTTTTTCCCTGACTTATATTTGCTTCATGGTGCTCCCAAACAGCTGCAGAGCCACTTCATAGGGCAGTCAGGTTGGAAATCCAATGAAATGGCACCCATGCATAATATAAAACTTGTTTTTTCCCTATCCTAAGATTTAAACCCATCTACACAGGCAGTTTTAAGGCAAGTGCTCAGCGGAACATCAGAAACAAGGAAGATGAGCCACAATGAGCAGTCCTAGCTGTGTTACACTTCCCCAAAAGCCTCCAGCCATGCTGTGCATCTGAAATAATTAAGTGAAATAAGAACCTGCTCTCGAGACACACGTGGAGATTGCACAACCTCCACAATGTGTTTTCAGCAGTATCGCTCTTAAAATCCTCACACTGAACTTAATCTCTTTGGCTCATTACTAAAGCAAATGCACACTACAACAATAAAAATAAAGCACATCTCTACAGCCCCAAAGAACAGAAGGGCATAGATAAGATCTTTTCAGGTTTGAGCCCTGTCTACCTCTTGCTGGCTTAAGAACTCCTCCTGCTCATTTTCATTCCTCTTTTTAAGAATTTGGTCAAGAAAATGGTTTGAACAATTTAGACCATTAGCTGAGTCTGTCTGGCTGAAGGGCAAAAATAGTCATCTTTCAGTCTAAGCTTTAAAATAGCTCCTCCCCAGTGGGACTCAAATGCTACCCAGCCAGGCAAGATATTTGTTTCTCTCTCTCCTTTTAAAACATATAATTTCCACCTATGCAGGCACTGTGGTAAAGCATGACACGGTCCAGAGCAGCAGCTCTCAGGAGAGAGGGATGAGAGTCTCTAATATCCTGACTGCATGACAGACAAAGCCTGATATAGCAGCAGCACAGGGCAGCCGTGCTGGAACCTCGGCCCCATTTGGAGTTGCTTTCCACACACCGGAAGCCTGACTCATGCCATACGTCCAGGGAATAGGAGGTCTGCCTGGCACTTCTTGTCTTCCCAGGCATCAAGAAAATCACAGACAGAATTGCATCCCATACAGCATTTAACACAGGTAGAATAAGAAATAACAAGCCACAGCAGGGTTTCGATTAACTGAGATTGCTGAAGAGTTGGAAAACTCACTGCAATAAAGTAGAAAGTAGGCAGAACTGCTGCTGTATGGAATAAAACACTGGTGATGGAGGGCTCCTGAATTAGAGCAAAATATAAATTGCAATCACATCATCTGTATTCAAGAGAACCTGATTTTAGATGCAGAGCTGACCAAATAGCAGGCCACAAAAAGAACAAATAGGAAGACCTTTAACTTCACATCTCTGTGATTTTTTAAAAGTTTTTAATGATAAGCCACACTTTGTGAGATTTTTCACTATAAAGCTCTTGGGAGATAACTCAGTTTCAATATACTCATCAGCAGCTCATATGCATTTATTATTATGCTCCAGAGATGCTTGCTAATCTTGAAAGGAGTCAAGGCATTGTCTTTTGAGTCAAAAAAGACTGTAGAGAAGGGCAGCCTTTAGAGTAAAAAAAGCTGTGCCAAAAATTCATTTTCCAGAATATAAAAAACTTAATTCCAAATTCAGCACAAAAAGCCTCCAGAAGGAAGTTAAGCTTTCTTTCTTCTGAAGAAAGAAAACAGGAGAAATGTACTAATATTACTTAGTCAAGGGGTTATAACTTAAATTTGTCTGTGCACACATCTATATATTATATTTACTATAATTATCAGTGATTTATTTTTGGTAGATAAGTTATTTTAGAAAGAAAGGCATGCAAAAGTACTTGGGCAAACTTCCTGGGCAGAATCACTATTATAAGATACCTAAAGAGCCACAACTGATATTCTCCTGCCTCCCCAAAAATAAGGCATAGAAGGCCCCCATGTCCAGCATTCCTTTGGTGTGGCACAACTGAACAGAACTGGTCAGAGGCATCAGCTCCCTCCTACCCCCAGCACTGTCTCCAAACAGTTTTTCTACCTTTCTCAAGAAAACTAAACTCCCCATTAAATGCCTCTATGGTCCACATGAACCCTATCAATTATATCCAGTAGGAAAGGACAAAAGTACTTGCCAACATTTCCAATGGGAGTTGCTACATGCTGTGATCTTTTGAGAATCTAAATAATTAATACGGTAATCTAAATGAAGGCCATTTCATCAGCACATGAAAGGCTTCAGACGCACCTTTTGTTAAGGAAGTTACACCGAGATTTCCCTTAATTTCTTGATCACGTATTTAATGGCTAAGAGGCAACCAGGGATGTGCTTAGAGCCTTCTCAACACCACCTGGCAGACTGTGATCTTCACCACCTGGAACTTCACAGCACACACACATCAGCACTGACAGCAATCAGACTCAAACTGTTTCACGTCTGACTGTTGTATTCTGGTTCATTTAGTTGGTTTTTTTCCTCTGTAATAAAAAGAGAAAACATATAGACACATAGCTAGGTATTATATCGTTGATATATTAGCCAGTATAAGTGCACAGTTTCTTTACCTACACTAAAACACTTGAGTTCCACCTTGCTTACACTTTTTCATTTTGGGGTAAAGCATATTTGATGGAACAGCCAAACTTTATTTGTAAATCAGAATGAGCACTGATATTAAAATTTACTTTTTATTTCAAAAACCTGGAAGTTGAAGCCTGGTACGTGGTCTGGAAGCCAATGGCTCAACACCACTCTCTTGTGGGCAGAGATATGAGCCCTCTGGCAGGACTGAGCATGCAAAAGTGCAGACAGCTCAAATGAAAACAAATGTCTTTTGAGCCTAATCCACAGTCAGACCCACAGATCATTGCTGCCAGAGACAAGCACATTAATAAATATAACAAAAAATCACCTGAGGTTTTGCTCTTCTTCCTTTGTTTAAAGTGTTTTGTCTAGCAGCTGCCACAGTGTAACAGATAAATCAAAAATTTTCACCTCCCTGTACTCCTCTGTTTTCTTTCTTCTATGTTTAATCTTTATTGTTTGCTCCATATCCTCCCTTTCACTTAGCTCAGCAACTGCTTGCCTTCCCTCTTCCCCCCCCATACTTCACCTTGATAGCACAGCACATCTTTCTGGTGAGAGAATTACTAATCCTCCACTGAAAAGGTTTCCAAAAAGCACACTGCCTGACACAGTGGGACTGGCTGAGGACTGGAGCACTAGGACTGATGGCTCCAAGACAAGCCCCGACCTCTCACTGACATCAGAAAACAACCAGAGATGTTCTCAACTAAAGCATTTTGTCATTAAAAGCAAAGATAGAAAATTTTGCTTAATGAAGTATTTTGTAAATATGTAACAGCTCTGATAAGCAATAATTCCTCAATATTCTCAAAACAAAAATGTTTCCTCCCCACTGTCTGGCAAGCCCCAAGAAAGCTGTTTAAAGGCAGAATCAGGCAAAGCCTACAAATCACATACAGTTTTCCAATAATAACCTTCAAACTCCTACAAATTTCCACTTCAAGTTTCTGCACAGTTCTTCAGAGTCTGGCACTTTTTTTTCCTGTGAATTAAGAACTTCAAGGCAAGGTTAATAGCCATTATAGAAAATCTTATGACAAAAAGAGTTAATATTTAGTTACCATAAAATTAACATTGCTGTACTTGTCCTAATTTCAGGGTTGCCACCCAAACAGTTTTCTTTTAATAGCTGAGAGTCCATCCATATCTCAAACATTGAAAAATCACAGCAGAGCCACTTATATTTGATAACCCAGTAAAGCTAATCTGATGGTACAGCACAAAGAGTTTTGAATAAATAAAACCAATCATCTTTTCAGCATGCACAACAAAAGAAAAAACAAATGGGAAGTTCTGAAATAATGCCCACTCCTTTCAGACACCAACTGGCTGACAGACAAGCAGAATTTCAACTCCAATAGGCATGGATTAGTTTCCAGGAAGAGAAGCAGAGATAAAAGGGAAAAGGATTTTAAGAATTTCTCATGGACTTTTGTCAAAGGGTTTTTTTTCTGCTTGGTCTACAGAGTGAGGGCTCAGCTCTGATTTCAGGCTCTTTTGGTTTATTTTAAATTTTTTTTTATTAACTATAAACTTCACAGTTTGCCACATAAAACATGGTAAATTTTTGTACATTTCTTACTGTATTTTTTCTAATCAACACACAATGTCTATTACCTTTTTGGGTGAACAGAAGAGAAGCCAGTAAAACTGTAACCTTAAAAAGAACCAATTAAAATATTATCTAAAGTGACTGGATTTTCAGCATTTGCATTACAGTTCTTACCATTCGCACACTTCATTTGATTTTGCTTCAACCTCTCTTCTAATCACGTCAACACAATATGTAAAGTGTCCTCCTTAGGAAGAGAGGATATTGGCAGAATGTGGAATTTGAGACTGGATTGCTGCCTTTACTACTGAAGTGCGGTAGTGCCTTTGCTCTTACATTGGTGCATCCCCTCCACTATTTCTGAAAGTATTCCAGCTCAGGTGGAGCATTTTATGGAATAATGAGATGACCCAAAAAAAAAAACCAAAACAAAACCAACCAACCAACCAAAAAAACGCCCAAACTTATTAATGCTTGCAGAACCAGAAGCCACAAAGCCTCTGCTGCAGAGGCTCATGGAGTTTCCACACTCCTCACCAGCTCACTCTGCATTGTCCCTATAGCAGACAGGCAGCACAGCCATAGCAACAGCTTCCAAACAGCAAACTCCTCAGAGTTAGGCAAGAGTTTCCAACCAATACTGGGTTTTACATACCTAATTTAGAATTTCTACTTTTTTGCAGGCTCACACACACCGTGTGAAGCATACTGAAACAACACTGGGCAGCTCAGCAGGGACTGGCATCCCCTGTGCTCCACTTTCCCAGCCAACAGCGTGGCTGCCCCAGCAGATCTCTTGGTTCAGCTCTTCTGGGAGCAGCTGATTCAGCAGAAACTCTCGCATCGGCTCCCTTTGGCCCCCCTCCCTGCAAATCACTAAGTATGTCTTTCCCACACAACCGCTGAGCTCCAGTGGCCCAGAGCCCATGAGCACTAAATTGTCTTTCTGATTCAACCAATCCACCAGAATTCCACCAGCCCATTGCCCCCCACCTTGTCCCATGGAATCCTAGGATTCCTTGTTCAACCAAGACCCAAAGAGTACCATCCCCCTTCACTGACACTTGCAGCACAAGGCACATGCTGAGAAGATCTGTTCCAGACACCAAAACACATCTCAGGAAAAGCAGCAACATTTTGCAAGGCTCAAGGATTTCCAGTACATCAGTGGCAGGCCAAGAAGGAGCACCTCTTCTACTGCTATGGTACTGTTTCTTCTTTATTCTCAATTAAAACTTTAGAATGCTTTATATCTAACCCTCTGCAATTTTTTCTACTGACTACAAAATAGCTGAAGTTTTCATACAGTGTCATCTGCTTTAAGGATAACACATTTCAGATGTTTATGTCTAGAACAGAAAATGACCTTTGTAAGAGAAAACAATGTGTAGTTGCTGTGTTTAGGAATACAACCCTTATCTTACCACTGGAATAATTATTTTTCCAGTGATCCTGCAAAACAATAAAGCATTATGGCCAACAAGAGCCAAGAAAAGCACACACCTCCTTTGGAACCGTACAGTGGTCCAGCTGAAAGCCACAGTGGGACCTAATTTCCCAACACTTCAACAGTCTCTTGAAATATCAGTTTAAGAACCTTAGTCTGATAGACAAGGCCAAAAAACCAGATTTACCTTCTTTTCTCCTATTGGAAAAGAAAGAGAGAGAAATGCTGGCTGGTCTTGGAGGAACCTTTCAAAAACGTTTTGGTAGACCTAGTGAAAGCATGTACCAAACAGGGAGCCCTTGAAAGAAATGTAGGATCTGGGAGAGGACAAAACCCACCAACTAATATCAAAATAATTCTGCGTAATAGGTAAGTCTCATTTTGATCCTCCTCAAATTAAATCAAAGTAGCTCATTGTGACTTGATCTGGTCTTAAATTACAGACAGCTCTGGTCCAAAAAAAAAAAACAAACCAAAACCAAAAAACCACCAGAACTCTAAAAACTCAAGATCTAACAAGATCTACACAAGCATAAAATAAAATGAAATTGTAGAAAGGAAACATAAGAGATTAAACAATTACAGTAAGTTAATGTGAATGGTTTGTTAAAAATTGTTTTAACTTGTCCTGAAATACTTTTGGTTTGGTTTTGATCTTGTTGCAGTCAGCCATCAAGGACTTATGTCCGATGGCTTTTGCAGCTGTAAAACTGGCAGCATCAGAAGGATCAATTCTCATTATCAACTATTTACTGGTACAGAAGGAGTGAAATAGTTTTAATGCTTTAATTTCTTTTTCTTTTTGTGATCTCTTCTTTTACTCAGATCAGAAATCTGCCTCAAAATCTGCCTTTCAGTTTTATGTGTGTGCACACATGAACCAGCTTCTACATGTATAATGTGCTCATGCTCTCACAAGGGGCTTTTGAAACAGATCTGGAAACAGGAAAGTGCTATACCAGTTGTAATTTAAAAGTATCACACTTATACTTTTATTAAAAATTCATGTAATTGATTAGTATTTCAAGTGACTGCAGACACTATTAGAATGGCAGCCTGTAGCCTCCTTGCCATGCAAACCCAGTACCCCTTGTCACCATTGCTTGCTCAATAACCCAAGATGAAGTACTGTTAAATTACTCATTTTTTGGTCAAAAACCCCATCGTACACAAGAAATTTTCCTATTCACCTTTTGGCTAGGTCTTCCTACAGATTCTCCTGCAGAGTATAATGATTTCATTTTCCCAGAGAGATGTCTCCCTGCTCATATTTTTTAAAAAAAGCTTATTGCGTAATCGTTCCTTTCTGACAGTTCTCTTAAACTTATATGTTACAAAAGCTTGCTTTTAAAAATTCTCTTTTTTAGGACATATTTAGAAATTAAAGCAAGAATGAAGTGCCTTCCCACTTAGTGTAAAAAATATCATCTCACAATCCATCATAGGACACTCCAATCAGTGTGGTCAGCCTTCTCTAATAATTTAACACTTATTCAAGACCAAATACTTAATTCAAAACTTATACTTCCTATGGTCTGCTGCAGGCTTGCTGTTAAAAAAAAATACAAAAGCCCTGTCCTGCCACCTTAACTCAGATTTATTCCAACTAGTTTTTGATTATTTGAGCAAAGGTGGTAGAGGCAACTTTTACAGACAGAGACAAGCCAAGTTAGACAATTGCAATCATAAATTAAACACAACATGGAGAACTTTTCATTTATAACCCTCAAACTAGTTTAACAAAACAAATATGACAAATGAGAGTTTTAAAGAAGGAAACTCAGTTAAGTGACATGCCCAGGTCTGTGTTGCTCACCAGCAACAGAAAGAAATGGCGTACCTGACATTCAAATCCTTCTTTCCTCAGTCACTTGCAAGGCCTTCAAAAAGCACAGTATGCAGTTTTTAAGGCTTTACATGAAATTGGATTATTGCCCTGCATTTCTGACAAGCTGCCTGCATAATCCTCAGTCTAACCACACTTGCCTTGATCTGAAGTGACTGCCCATATCCAGTCCAGTGAGGCATTTTGCATGTGCTCATTACTAGCTTTTGTTGTATTCTGCCTTTCCCTCTGAGAACATCTTAGACAACTAACTGTGAATGCCAAGACATAATAGATATTTAGTCAAGAGGTAATTTGGAGACTAACTGCAAGGAAAAATGGATTGCATACAAGACATGCCCCACTAATGAGTATTTTGACCTTCATTAAGGAAAGATAGTGACATTAAACAATGTTTAACAGAGGGCTCTTCCAAAAGTGTACACTTCAGGTGACAATTTCCAAGAAAACACAGAAGCAGGACTGCATCCAAAGCCGGACTGCACCCCTTCTTCAAGCAGCCTGGGCAGCACTTCTGAGCTTGGAGACCTGCTGAGCAGAATTTCACTACTTAATTCTTCCTACCAGACACAGAGGGAAGCAGCCAGCCGTAGAGGTGCCACAAACAGGCACTGCCTTAGAGCTCAGTAAAAAAGAGGCATCTTTCACAAAGTGGTATCTCATAGGGGTGGATAAATACTTACAACTATTTTTAAGTATTTAAATAATTAACCTATGTCCATTCACAGCTCTGCCTCTCAGTAACACCCACCTGGAGTTTTTGAACACAGCCTATAGCTTAATCACTGTCAAAGAACTGAGACTAAAATGTCCTCTAGTTAAGCTGGTCTCACATCTGTTTACAGGACACTGCATAACAATTTTGTGGGTCTCTAGACTTAACAATTTACGGGAACCACTACACTGCTTCCATCAGTCATTTCTATGTCATTATACCCAAATCCTAATGTGTTTTGTTTTCATGTCTCTTGCAGAAAGGAAACCTCTAAGCCCTACCCCTGAACCATTAATTATTGTCCTCTACAAGATCTGGAAAACATGAAGGCTGTAGCCCTCTTCTTTGTCTTGTAGGACCAGTTTTTGCTATTTCAATAAGTCCTCACCATGCTATTATTATCTGTCACTTAATTTCCCATTCTGAGAATATTCTATGCTTATGGATGTGCAGATATTCATATATTTGTCTTTTTTAGACCCATCCTGTAAACCACAAGCTGAGAATTCACAGACAGAAAGCTCCAGAAAAGGTACTCTTCTTGTTCTTTAAACAATAGGAAGTAACTTACTTTATTAATCTTAAATATAAAAACACATTACCACATATATAGGTTGGCAAATTGATTTATGTTAAAAAACTTGAGACCCTCTCACCTCAAGAATTAATGCCAAGTATCTCATGCCTTGCATATTAACTATTGCAAACAGGACAAAATCTAAAGCTCAAAATGGAAGTTTCATTTATTTACAAAATTACTTTAAATGAATCCCCACATATCATCATTACCCGTATTTGCACGTGACAGTGACAGTCAAAATTGTTGTTATTACAGCGCCAGTATAGGAGGAGGATGAAATCCTCAATTTATCACACCAGGGGATCATATGCAGTCTCAAATATGTAAGAATTTTAGCCACCATATGTTTCATTATTCATGGTGCAGAGCATTAGACACAGCTTATCCTGGCAGAGAACTCTGTGGCTGACAGGCCAGGTGCCCTGATGGCAATGAGACAGAGGATTTCACCAGCCCTCCCTATGCAACATATGTGTGCTAATGACGAAGCCCATAGTTTTGCATTCATGGCTGACCCAAATAAAAATTCCTTTTTATTGCACTGAGCCTTTGTGACTCAGACAAAATGGATCTTGTCTCCAAGTCACTAGATATTTCAGAACTACTAAGGTCAGATCATGCTTCCAGATACATTTCATAACATTCTGGATCATGCTCTGCACTATGAAAACAAAAAATTAACTTTTCCTAAAGAAGTATCCAGTAGAGGAAATGGTATAAAGATTAGTTTGCATCCTACAGCTGTCTACCAGAAATAACACACATAAGACACTTACATCAAAAAAAAAACCTTGCAATAGCCAATGAATCATCAGTTCCAAGTATGTGCATCATCTATCAAAAGCCAGCTCTCCCCCACAGTATCTGATCACAGATAGTGACTGAAATTTGCTCAAGTTCCTTCAGTAGCACCTAAGTTCTAAGCTGATTTTACCCAGGTGACAAAGGTATAACAGAAAGCAGCATCTGGAAGCTGTATCCAGGCACATCTCGGCAGAATTGGTGCAGGACAAGGCTTCCTGTCAAGACATGAGTCAAATCTTTCTCAAACTGCTGCTTCAAGCACAGGTACCCACAACAGAAAATCTTAAAGACTGTTTGGCCTTGTGTTTTCTGAATCTGTAGAACTTTGGAAAAACTCCCCAGTAAATTTTTGTTAGATTCTGTTAGACATACAATCTTCCCCTGAAAAAGTTAGAATTGGAATTTACACAGTGAATATAGTTCCCAGTACTATTTCCACATCAGCAAGGACACCAGGCAAAAGACAAAATTGTAAAACATTAAGATACCACTTTGACATTCGGAAATAGGATATAGCTGATCTACAAGAATCAAATTAATATTTCCAATCCTACCTTTAAAAATAAAATAAATATAAGCACTTGTGAGTAGAGTGCTTGTTTCCAAGCAGTCAAACTAAAAGAAAAAGCTATTCCAGCAACTCGGATGGACCAAGTGAGAAGGCCCATTCTTCCCAAATTAAACCTCCCAAAAGCTTTAAGAAATATCAGCATCAGGTCCTATATTGTTGTAAGCAATAAGCATCACTGAACATCCATAGATAGATGTTGTTCAGAAACACACACAGCAGCAGAAAGGTAATTGCTTCAGCAAGGCCTGACAGTCATTTTAGTACCTGCTTTCTCCTCAAGCATTTGAATGATTTCCACTGAAGGTACCACTTTTGCTATTGTCTTGACAGATTAAGTAAAAAAAGGCACTCAAACATCTGTTGTTGATCTAATAATTGTTACCACACACAATAGTTCCTGGTGACTTCAGCTAGGAAGTAATGATATATTGGGCTCAAAGTAGATTTATATATGGATTATAAAATCAATGCAGGGCACTTCTCAGGAATTACTACCACAACACCTTGAGAAAGGTACTCTCTCTTCGCCTGCTCCTCTGTTCCCAGGTCCCTTATTTTTCCCTTATCTGTGCAGGAAGTAATGTTTCGCATCTCCCTTCTCTGAGGTAAGTGCTAATTACTGCAGCCTACAAGTGCCTATGGTTATGACTAAAAAACTAATTAAGCATTCTGAGATCTCACAAGACACCCGTATGCATCTGTCTCTGAAACAGAGTTGCACAGACCTCTCCAGAAACTCCATCAATAAAAGAAGGGACAGATAAACAGATTTTCTGAGAAAGAGAAGGCACATCAGCTGTTAATGTCATGCTCTAGGCTAGTTTAAGAGGAGCAATACAAAGAAAACAAATAAAGCCAGTGTCATGCTTTGCAATACAAGGCAAAAATAACACTGCATCAGCTTAAAATAAATCCTAAGATTTATTTATCTGTTATTTAAAAAAAATTTTTAAGAGTGAATATATTCATCCAGAAGCTTCAAAGGAAGAGAGCACAGGGTATGTAGACAAGGGTGATTTGCTGCCCACTCCCAGAAACTTAAAACCAGGCTCTGAAGACAGGGATGGGCCCCAGACCATGAGGAAACAAGAAAGCACTGGGAGCAAGCATCAAGTAAAAAACAGCCTGAAAAGCATCAATTTCCTTGCAGTGCACAACATACTAGGTTTGGTCTCTGATAACCAGGACAGTGACTCTGGGAGCAGCGGCAGAGAACAGTCCAGCTCTGAGCACAACCAGCTCAGGAAACATGAGAAACATGGGAACACAGCAAACCGACACCTCCCAGGCCCTGCAGAACACCCAGTGGGCGCTTTCAGCCTTCATCATGAGCATAACATGTGGAAATACAACAAAAATGCTGTTGGCCTGTCCAAAATAAAAACAGCGAAAGCAATGATGAGGAAAGCATGGAAGAAGAGGATGAGAAATGGGGTGAAGAAACTGATTACAGAGACACAAACACAAAGACCATCAGACATGTCAAGGTGACCAATACAATAGACAGCAACATGAGAACAGCATGCAATTAGATGAACTATTGAGAGATTACAGCCAACTAACCTGGAAAAACAAAAGACACAGTGAGAAATTCGACCTAGAGGAAGAAGAGAGGGAGAACAGGAAGAAGTCCTATAAAGAAGAAATCCCCCTCTCTCAAAAAACCCATAATGAATATCAGGATGGCAAACAGCAAAGTCAAGAGAGAAAATACCGCATTGAACTGAACTATCAGAGTGATCATGATACAGTGGTGAAAATACAAGATAGGGAAGACAGTAATGATGATGACAGTCATGACAGTGGTGACATTGATGGTGAGGAGTATCTCAGCAGTACCTCGAAAGAAACAGCCAATGAAGAAGAGGAGAGAATCCAGAGTAATGACCAGGAGAGGACCAGTACCAAGCCTGAAGGAGAAGGAACCACTGAAGATGACACTGCAGTTCACAGAGAGACTGAGGATTACCAAATTGTCAAGATTAAAGACTTTGCTCACTCTGAACAAGATTATTATGATCACGAGTCACCCAATTCTGACAACAAGCAACAACTGAAAATGAGTAGCTCCATTCAGAACATGAATTCAATGGACAGTGAAGATAAGGTAAATTATCATTAAAATAAAACTTGAGTACTACAAAAAGAGGGAGACGGACCAGTTCTAAATTTAATTCCTGATGATTGAAATGACCTGTTGGAGAAAAACAGATGACTTCTTAATATGCAGAAGTCTCATCTCCCTTTATACTCACTATTCCTCTGGTTCATGCTGTGTCACTGCACCCAGAGCACTTAGGTGAACTGGACCAGAAAGGAAGTGAACACCATTCACATAAGAGCTCCAGATCCAGTGGGGTGTGTAATGAAACACACAAATAAACACAGATACACAGATGCAAAACCTGAAATCCAGTCTCCAGTTTACTAGGCCAGCCTGTTCACTCATCTCTCACAAAGATTTTAAATGCTACTACACAAAAGTGAACAGCTTGAAAAGGCAGGACTAGAGTTAATAGAACAATTATAAGAAACTCAGGCCTTACTGAGCTCTATTTCTCTCTCTCTCTCTCCACCTCCTACTCTATTTTTTTCCCCAAATAACAAGAGCATGGTAATTCTACCAGAGGCTTTATGCTCTTCTCACAGATTTTGCGTAGCAAAACAGAGCAAACTGTGCCTCAGTCAGCTCTGTATTTGGATCTGAAAAAAAATTAGGCCAAGTATTTTTTTCTTCCCAAGATTTACCACAACTTTCTGCTTATGCCTCTGTGACTGTGCAGGTTAAGACTACAGGCAGTTCCCATGGTGAGATGGAAAGTGTCAGCAACAGGAATGAGGAGGCTCTCCTTGGTAAGCCCCAAGAAAAGCTGTCATGTAACTCCCAACTCTCTGCCACTGGGGAACCTGCTGGTCTGCATTTCTTTTCTGCCTTTTGCAGCACAGGATTTCCTGTGACTGAACTGTGCTTGTGCCTAATCCTGTGTTCCCAGAGCATCCTTTCCACACTCCCTTGGATTTAGTAATTTGTTAGTGAGAAACATTTGTAGGCAGTGCACAAATTTTTATGTCAGTTATACAGAAATGGGCTTACTTTGTGCTGAGAGCTTTCAGTTTCAGAACAGTAGCTTGAATTCAAGTAGGAGTGGGACAGAGGCCAGTGCTTGATTCAGCAAAGACAGATGGGATATGTTTCACCAAAGGAAGCTGGAAGTCTGGAAGTGAACGTCAGTCTCTACAGAACAAACAGCTTTTTCTAAAAAAAAAAAAAAAGAATAGTTCCCCATCCAATTCAAACCTGGGACTGCTAGAAGTCTTCCAAAAATTCTCATTTAAAGTTTGGCTTGTTTTATACAATACAAGATCCAGCTTCATAAACAACTTGAAAATGCAAACTTAAAAATGCATTTGAACTTCTTGATGAATACTGGGCTGTGTTTTGCTTTGGCTCAGTAGTATCTGACAAACACTTGGCTTTATCCCATCATCCCTTATAGTCCCTCTTTCCTGCTAGGACTGCCAGACACATGTTGGAACTTCCACTGCAAAAGAGGCAAAGTCTGTCATGCAGACAAACAACTGCATTTGCCAAGATCCTGCTGCTTGCCCTCCCACCAAAGACTATGAGCATGTGAGTATTTCACCCAGAGCACAGGACTGGGAAAAGCCACCTAAAGTGTTCACAAGATAACATATTCCCCTGCTATTATTTAGCATGGTTCTACCCTAAAAATCATGCAAGTTAGTTTGAGTGATTCCAGTAATTGAAAAATTAAGTATAAAGCACACAAACTCACTAAGTGTGGTTTGAGAGCAGTATGAACCCATGTAACTACATAGTAACTGACTTGCTTTACTCAGTCTCAGGGATTGCACCTTTTCCCAGTCACAAAAAATTCTATGTATCCATTTGGTATTTTAGAGCACATGCTTAGTACACATTCAGTGAAATAATCCCACAGCATCTCAGAGGCTATATTGCAACCATAGAATTAAACTGTAGTGTTGCATAACTGGGCATACCAGTACAGACAACTACTAGTCCTCATAAGGACATACAACAACTACTAATTCCAATACTTCTGATCACATGTACTCCCTGTGGTATTCACCACATTAATGACGCTTTTATTACTGTAATGACTCTGAATGACAAGACTTTTCTCAACACAGTGGTAGGGTGGCGTTTTTCCTTCCTCTAGGTTTGTGGTTTGTGGATAACAAGACTTATGATGGGACGCGTCAACTCTTTGGCACCAAATGTCAACTGGAAGGGACAAAAATAGGACACCAGCTGCACCTAGACTACATGGGCTCCTGCAAATGTAAGCTTCTTTTCCTTTGAAGAATTCAGCTCGGTATAAAGAGCCAGTAGCTTTAACACATCTGCCAGCCCTAAATTACCCTTCTTCCTATAATCTGCCACTTGTGCATCAATTATCTGCAAATTAAGGCCTTCAAAACCCTAAACATGTTTAAAAATTATCTGAAACCTTATCTTCCCCCTGCACTGTCTTATATGTTCCTATTGCTATAGTCTTTGAAGATTTTTGTAAATCCTTGACGAGAAAAACAGTGTTTACAGGGAGTTGATAAATGAAAATGTCCATCTCAAACCCCCATGGAAAACAAAAAACCAAAAAACGCCAACCAAACTTAGATGCAAAATGCAGAAGTTAGGATCTAAAAGCCAGAACTGATTTCCAACCTCTTCAACTGCTGCATATGGTAGGAGGAAAGTGCATTCCCAGCCAGAATATTCCTTTGCCTCAAAAACTCTACTTTCATGCAACTGACTGATTAGAGCTTCACTGCACAATTATGCTCAAAAGCTGCACAGATATATAAAGATTGTGGTTTGCCCAACTGGTTAAGCTTGTACACTAAAAAATTGTAGATTTATAACTGAACACATTAGGTGCATTGAAAATTTTATATATTAACAGCTCCATCAATTCTAATTTTTACTGGAAGTAGATCTCAAATCTCAGAAATGCTCAAATGGGGACTTAACAGATGACTTGTTAACAAAAGCTTTTCTTGTTGGCACAGACATCCCCCCCTGTACTGATTATGAAGTGGATCAGTTTCCCCTCCGGATGCGAGACTGGCTTAAGAACATCCTTATTCAATATTATGAACGTGACCTGAACATTTCTGGGATTCTAACTGAAAAGCAAAGGAATAAGGTCAGAAATTCTTTTCAAATAAGACCATGCAGTTATAGGGACTAGCCCAGAACACCTCATACAAAATGGCATGAATTAGATGACTTCTGAGATGGTTTATTTCCCACCAAAACATGCGTTGCTTGCCTCAGGACAGAAGAGGTGATATAACTGGTTTAATCTCCTAACATGCTGAAGCTACTGCCCCCCTTAGCTGAGTCTGACAATTAAACCACAAGAACTTCACTTCCTTTCTAGTTACTGCCAAAGGTGACATAGAGAGCAGCAAAAATGTCATGGACTACTAAGGCAAGCTTTTCATGCTGCATATGGTCACCAACACTAAAACACATTTCCCTAGGGGTATTTTATTATCAAGTTTCATTTCTCCAAAACACCTTCTTGCCAGATAGTTCTCTTCAAGACAGATCTTCAACTTGAAACAAAAAAAAACAATTTCTGTGTTGAGCTCAGGTAAAAAAGATCTATCAGAATGACAAGCGCCTTGTGGCTGGTGACCACCCGGTTGAGCTGCTCCTGCACGACTTTGAGAAAAATTACCACATGTATGTGTATCCTGTGCACTGGCAGTTTCACCAGTTTGATCAGCACCCTGTTGACAGGTAAAAAAATATCTGTGGTTCCGTTCAGATTTGCTGATTAAACTCAGGCTGTTTTACTTTTTTAAACACCTCAAGGAATTCTCTACATACAGAACCAGTCCCTCAGCTGTTAGAAGCCAGTATGACCCCCTCTCTAACACAGAACTTTTTCTCTCATTGTTTTCCTGATCATAGTCTAGGTCAGAATCTGCTATCCTCTTGCCTTGCACAATCATGTATTACACTGTAAGCTCTACAGTGTCTTAATACCTACTAATGCTCTCAGTCAAGAGGAAGTCCTGTTATTACTGAAGCTAAGAGAAACAGGCAAAGTACAAAGGACAGAGCGCTGGCAGCAAAAATCCACTAGTGAGGTATCCATAGTTTTCAACTAACACCACAGAGGTCTCTCAGTTTAAGGAGCAGATATAGTCACAGTTCAGAGCAGCTTCCACCTTCTGAGAACATAACTCAGATTTCAAGGTTTTGGTCATATCAAAAAGTGATGGGATCTGTATTTCCAAGTTCAGACCTTCAATATCTCAGGACAGCACCTACCATTTTAGAACATAATTAAGCACTTTGCAAGCTTGGTATCCCGAGGATTAACAGCAAAACTCCACAAGCAATGAGTTGTGAGCAAGTTGCTCCTTTCAGTACCTGTAATTACTACAAAAGTAATACTTGTTCTAGGAAAAAAGATGTTAGCAAACAAACATTCAGCAAAAGCATTTTAGCTCATCAGATATTAGACATCTATCATGACCTGGGACATTTTCACTACAGAAGCACCACAACAAAATCCACTGGGACATCTCTGATAAAGGCATCACTGTCGTCTTGTAGCATCTTAGATCAGCTTTGATAATCCTGCTGGTTTATTAAGGAAATGCAGCTCTCCATACCTGCCCTTTCTTTCAGATTATTAACACACTCAGAGCTTGCACCCTTGAGAGCCTCCCTTGTTCCCATGGAACACTGCATAACCTGTTTCTTCCAAGAGTGCAATAGAGACAAGGACAAACTCATTGCTTTGAAGGAATGGTGCCACTGCTTTGGGATTAAAGAAGGTAAACCTAAAAGAATAGGTAGATGTACCTGACAGAATGTTCCCACCAAGAACATTACTCAGACCTCAAAGAAAGACAAAGAAATTGTAAGCAGAAGCCCATGGCTACTGTGCCTAAAGGAAAACAGAACACTAATAACAAGACTGCAAAAGGTCAAGAGGGTTAACAACGTAGCACAGGTTAATCCCAGAAGAATTATGGGACAGAAGACACTTGGCCAAACAAGCAGACTGAAGAAATGTGTTTAAAATCCTACTACCAAGTCCCTAATTTAAGTGGAGGCTGATTCTGGTCAGAAATCAGACACACAGAACCTTTGCTCTTCCCAGAATTTTTCCAGCTCTTCTGATGACATTTTACCAGTCATGAAGGACAAAAACTGCAAGGAGTTATCTTAGTATCTATATTTCTGCCACTAATTGCTCATTCATAGCATCAGTCCCTTTATTTATAGTGATACAGCATAAAAATGTCTCTTCAGCATAAAATGTTAATAATGTTTTCTTCTTTTTTGTTGCAGAGGACATAAATGAAAATCTCCTTTTCTGAGCCCAGCTGAACAGACTCCCACTACTGCACTAAAATTGATGAATCCTGCTTACTTCTGTAATTAACAGCTTAACAGCTTTCAAGAAAACGGTGGAATGAGGTTCACTGAATTCTTATCAAACAACCCAAGTGCAGAAAATTTCTACATTCATTAACAGCAGAAAAATTTAACTACTTCATAGTTAAAAAACAGTGTTTCCCCCCACATGTATCCACGATCTTTCTGAACCAATAAATATTACTAACCTAATGACTAAGCTGTTCACAAAACTCTTCAGTAGAATTATAGAATGTAGATGTTATCACCCCTGAAATTGTCAGCTTAACACGCTGCATAGAAGTCTCAAATAAAATAGAAGTCTATTGGAGATATGGGTATCGTCACAACTTTGTTGAAGAAAATTGTGTTTCTTTCACCTTTGCCCATCTTTTGCTCTCCTCAAGAGAGACACAATTTAAGCATAAAAAAAACCCAGGACAGGATGAGATTATTCCTGAATCCCCATAAACTTGTGATTTTAAGGTAAGCACTTCACTGAAAACATTCCAGGCATATTCTGCTTTAAGGAAAAAGCCCCAAATGCTATTCTTACAAAGGATGATCAGCAAACACCTTTCGCCTGAACCACATCGCCTCTCCACAGAAAAGAATATGGGAGTCAGAAATGCTATTTTGGTAGCTTAAATACCAAGCTGGTATTTAAGTCCCATCCCCCTCTGCTAATTTGCTCTTGAACCAGCAAAGACTGATAATCGTAGTCCAATGCCAGGCTGATGCCCTGGGATACAATGAATTAAGCTGTGATTATTTTCAACAAAAGGACTTCTTACACAAACCAGAGATTACTCCTAGCACTGCCAGTTTTTTTCCATAATCCTGACCTGTTGCTCACTTCACATTCTGCAGTGTTACACAGAAGTGCGTAAATAACTCAGCCTTGATGGCATGTACAAAAGCACATTCTCTATGCCAGTTCTATTTGGAAAAGATCCTTTCTTTGGGACTTCAAATGTCTTGGGAGAGAAAGTAATTTTGACAGCACTTTTCCAGCCTGGCTACAACCTATTGCTTATTTGCTCTGGTTTTTTTTAACCCACACAGAGTTGGGTGGCAAAAGCACAGCTCTCAAACTGCAAGTACACTGAGGGTACACAGCTGGCCTCAAAAGGTAATGACGTTCACCCACAAATTCCCATTTCTTCAGGAAAAAGAATTTATGCTGTCTCTCAGTTTGCAGCTTCAGTACTCTCAGTATTATCACCCGAGTACTCCTCCAGCATTGCTGCTGTCAGAATATCAACAGTGAAAAAACAAACAACAAATATTCTTTTCATAACACATTTCCACTGCCATCCTGTCAATCCTCTAAGGATTAGCAACGGTTGTTACAAAAAAGCCCTGCAGGTTTTATCAGCTGAGAAGTAAACTAATAACCCAAAACATCTGAAGAAGTGATGATTAATGACATTTTGTGGTTTTCTGATGCAAGACAGAGTATTAAAAACTGTATACAGACACTGCAGATCCACATCCCCTGACTCTCTAAGAAGAGTCTGCTCTTATGGATCATGCTTTCAAAACCAAACTACACTGCTGGGAGTCTACTCTGCATAATGCAGCACATCACAGAAGAAAACAGACGGGCAGGAAGAGGTGAGCAAGGATTGAAAGAAAAATAAATACCTTTTGACATTGCCTTTTCATTTGAAAAGAACACTAATAACTCTGCAAGATTCCCAGGGTTTCCTGCATAAACACCCATAACTCCTCTAGGTTTCACTAGCTAATTGGAAGGCAGGGGTAGGGTTGAAAAGTGGAAAGTCCTAAACCCATTAATTAGTTAAACAGGATGTGGATAAAATCTCAACAGTGCATGAATGTGTCACAGTACTGTTACACAAGGTAATTCCAGACCATGACATTTATCACCAATTTACCTCAACATATGTGTTGCGGTGTGAAGCAATATCCTGTCCCAGTTTTTCAGGTGTGCCAACTTCTTCCTTCCCCTCCCCCTTGCCCCCTTCCTAAATGCTGTCCGTCAAGTTCTACATACCAGCAAGTGCGTCGTGTGATTGGCAGAAGTTCAAAAGATGCTTCTCAGACCTGGGGTCATTGGCCTGTCCAGGTGTCATTGTCCCCTGAGACCCTCCCCCTCCCACCTGGTTGGTGGCTCACCTATCCTTTCCCTCCCCCCGCCCTGTGAGCTTAAAAGTCACGGAGACATGCGGTCGGTATTCTGTTGGAGCTGTTACCAAGATTCAGAGCTCTGTGACCCTGGAATAAAACTCTACATTTAACCCTCCCGCAGAATCCGCTCTCTTTCCTCTTCACCATTGCCTGAACCTTTTCCACTAGAGGTAAACTGAGTTTCTAACATGCTTGGACTCATTCCAAGTGCCTAACTGCAACTTCCAGCCAGCCAAAGGTGTCTCTGAGGTGAAACTCCACAGCTGTTGCCTTTGGTCCAGAGCACTAGGGCCGGACGAGCCCAGGCACATTCCACCCAGCAATATTGGGATTTTATTTCAATACACATGGATCAAAATTCCTGAAGTCCTCAGGTCTCAACATCAACTTTCAGCTGTCACTGTCACCAATTCCTGACACCAGTACACAATTAACAGCAATTGATTAAAAACTCAGAGAGAAATGTCAGCAACTGTTGAGCAGCCCCTGTTAGCAGCATAAATGCCACAGAAAGCCCCCATCAGCCTCCTAACTGCAAGTTATTCACATCACCTGTAGGGTAAGAAACCAGCACAATTTACAAGATTATACTTCAAGGCTCTTTCCAGTGATTCTTTTTATGATGCAGTCTCCACAACAGTTGTACTGTACCCCACAAACCGCGGGAAGAGAAGGAACCACAAAATTCAGCTCCTCAAATCAGTCACAATTTCTTCTGACACAGAGGCACAGTTACACATTCAGATGTGAATCCCAGTCACACTGTAAACTAAAAAGTAATTGAATGTGAAAACTAACCGCTCAAAGTAGAAAATCCCTGCAAAGATATGTTAAGTGAAATGACTCAGAGAAGAAATTTCACCTTATTACGCAGCACTTAAGTCATTATTCAGGTTATCCTACAAGTCTCTCATTCCTTAGGGATTCATATTCCTGAAAAAGAATCAGTGCAAAAATAAAGAGCCTGTGAACTACCACCAGTCAGAATGACAGTGCTGCCATGCAGATCTGCTGACATTATGAAACAGCTGCAAATAATGAAGCCAAGAAAGCAAAGCAAGAGCTCCACATTCTTCTAATTTCACACTAGCTAAGAAATCAAAAGAAGCAATCTGAAGTCTCTGAAAAAGCCTCTGTTTATCACTGTCCAGTGTTTCTTCCAGCTGAATTTCACAGAATTTTCACTGAGGATCACAAGGACATCTGTTTCACAGCTGGAAAACATGTTCTCCTCTCAGAGTCTGTCAGTTCCTAGTTTCGATCACTTGTGGCACTCAGAGCCAGGATCCTCACTCCAGTGGGCTCCCTGTTTCTCAGTCACCAGCTTGATGAAGTAGCTGTGACTCGCATACAGCTCAAGCTTCTCACTAATGTCAACCCACTTCACCACTCCAGCATCATCACCTGCTTCCAGAGGCAAATTATCCATTGTCTCACCTGTTCACAAAAAGACAGAACACGCTATTGCATCTTTTCTTCCTGCTTTTTCCCTTCTCACATCCTATTAATTCTGCCTTTCCACAATGCTCCTTCACAGGTAGCAACTTTCAATGGCTTCTCAGAGAAAAAACAATTAAATCTCTCACTGATTCTGTGCCATAAACCTTTTTCAGACTTGCACTACTTTAAGGCAAATCTGAATGGCAGAAATGGTGTTAACACCCTATCATCATTCCTAGGATATCACCAGCAGCATGAAAAGTTACTGGAAACCATCATGACAACATGTACTTATTACCCCAAGTTTAGCCAATACATCTGCCTGGATTTTTGCTTGTTTGCTTAATATTTGACTGCTCCTTTTCTCACATACTATTCTACAGGACAAACTGAATTCTGAAACTTATATACAGTCATGAAAAAAAAAATGAAAATTTTATGGAAGGCCCCAAAATAAAAAATACTAGTTTTTAAAAGGGGATGCTGTTGCTTCTGAATTGCTTTTTTTCTCCAAGTTTTCACTCTGTTTTTAAAAAGAATCTCAGGACTTCATAGACAACAACCAAGGAAATGCTTTTCTCTTCTGTATTGGAAACAGAGGCCAAAGATACACTATCTCCACTACTTTGGGGGACTAATAAATCTAGGACCAGTGACATGAGAAACTTCACAACTGGCACCTACTATCCCAAATTCAGTGGAAATGTCATTGCATGAAGTCTCTGGCTTGAACACATCAGAAGCATTTAAGTAGATTGATTTATCTTACAGGTGAAAAATGGGAGTCCAAGATAACAGATCAATTTAAGAATCTAGTCCCATATTTTACACCTGACTTTCATGCTCCCCTGATTTCATTGCCATTCTCAGCTCAACAACAGCCCCAATTTCAAACCAACATATGGAGTAAAAGGCAAGTAAAAGCATGCCTGGAGATATTTACCTGTTTCATCATGATAGTTCACAGCCTCTGTCTCCATCCAGGCATTATCAGTGTTACGAGGGTCATCCACATATCCTCTGTACACCTACAAGGCCCCGAACAAACCAGAACAAGCTCAGTGTCAAAACAAACAAGGTGGAATCAGTCATACTTTTTTCTTTCCCTCTAAGACATTTGCCCTTACAGAGTTTTCAACAGTCCCTTCAATTTTCTACACCCCAAGAAGATGAGCATCACAACATATTTTCATTTCACCTGCACTTCTTCAGGCTTTATACAGCTATGAGTTACATGTACAGCTCAAAAGGCTACCACAAGAGACACAGAGCTCACCACAAAGTGTTCCTGGCTGAACAGCTTCTGGAGCTGCTTCTCCAGTTTTGCTTTCTCCTCAGGTGATTTCTGCAGAGAGTTCAAGGCCTCCTCCTCAAATTCTCTCTTCAGAGTAGCAGTGATCTTTTCCCCTGGGTCTACCATCCCCTTAGAGGGGGGGAAACAAATAAACAAAAAAATGCTATCCCTCAGATTCTACACATTTTAACTCCTAGCTCTTAGTATATTACATCCACTTGCATCACACATGTGCCATATCTGTCTCATGGCTTCACCAGCAGGGAAATGCCAGCTGCCTCTGAAGCTTTGCCCTTACCCCTGGAATGGCCCACTCCCCACAGTCTCTCCTCTTGATGGCTACAAACTGCAAGATGTTCTTGCCAGAAACTGGATGAGCAACTTTATTGCCACTTCCATCCCTTTTCCACCTGCAGAAAATGATAAACAAGAATATGTTTTGCTGTTTCTTGACACCTGGGCCTGAGAGAGGAAGAGCAAGGCACTGCAACTTGTGTGGTGACGAACAAAGCAGAGAATGAACAGCTGGGGCAACCAACAAAAGCCATCCAGCAGGATTGCAACCAAGGACAGAACAATGAGGGCTTTCCCCAGCCAAAAGGGCAGAAAATGCCCATAAGATATGTTTCTGCAGAGAGGCTGGTAGCAGGAGCTCCTCTGAAAGCTCTCCAAGCTGTACTGGTGCTAATTCATACTAAGAGGATGAGAATGTTTCTGCTGGAACAGAATGGTCACACAAGCTGCAGCGGCACCAGGACACAGCCACAAGCAGTCACCATCACCTTCAGTAAAGAACTAAGAACTACCAATAAGTTGTATAAACAAAACAAACAAACAAAAAAAAAACAAAACAAACAAAAAAAATTAGAGCATTCACTTGCAAGGAAGCAATTCAGTAGCATTGGTATCCTTCAGGAAAGGGGAAGAAGTGAAATGCATCAGGATGATTTTCCACAATGGTTCTGTCTTCGGCATGGCACTTTCTAGCTCACACTTCTGTTAACAACACCATCTTTTCTGAATGCTTTGTGTAAAATGGTTAGCACATACACACACACCCTGCTGGAAAAGCACATCAAAACAAAGCATACAGTGACAAAAAGAGTATCCTAATCCTACCTCCTCCTGTCATAGACTAAATCAAGTTAGTGTTTCTTACATTAGCAAAAGCAGAATGGGCTTACACATAGAAAACACACATGGAAAAAGGGCAATGAAAAGTAATATTCTGCCCAGAGAAGCAGAAAAGAAGCAAAATGCATGGGTTTTTTCTCTACTGCAGGGTACCTTGCCCCTTACCTGGTTACAACAGGATCAGCAGCATGGTTTGGTCCCCAGCGCCCTAACAATCCTCGGCCAGTGAGGCCAGTCCTTCCCACTGGATTACTGAAATAAATGCCACAGTACATGACTCATGTAGTCCTGAACTGGCTCCAACTGGAAATTAAGCCCAGCCACACCCAGCTCCTCTGATCTCTGAGGACCAGCTGAAACACAAGGGAGTTTATTTTCTGCTAAATTTCCAAACCCTTAACACATTACATGTATTTATTTCCCCACATTCAAAACAGTCTACAAAAAAATAAAAACCAAACAAAAAACCCAACCAAAACAAACTCAAAAAACACAAATTAAGATTAAATAACAAAAAAGGGAAGGACAGCAACACATATTTTGTATTAAAGCACATACATACTTTAAAGGGCAAGAGACACAACACGTGTTTCTCATTCACCAACTCAGATTCTTCAAACTAGATTCCATTTTTCACTCTTGGCTTTGTAGGTACCATGTATTGGAAGTGACAGACCTGTAAGAGCACTGAAACTACACCACTGAAATGAATATACAAACAAAAACCCCACACTCACCGGGGTCTCCCATTTTCAACCACATACAAGCCATTCAGACTCTTCCTCTCCACTTCTCCATCTCTCTCATTGAATTTGGGAGAAAAACCTTCATCACTGTGTGGGAAATAGGAATTTAACAGAGACAAATTACAAAACACAAAAGCTTATATGCCAGCCATCAGACCAGCAGCGCCCCTTTGAGTGTGCTGATGAGCAGTTTTTACTAGAACTAGAGTTGCAGGCCCTCCCTTTTCTAAAGGAGCCTATGAAGTCCTAACCTTTTCTGATTACAGTCCCTCCGTATTTAGTTCTGCAGGCAAAAGTGCAGAACTAAAGTTGCATCTCTCTCGAGCTTCACTTAGACAAAGTGTTTCAAAAGTATTTTTGTTCAGATTAGAGGTGTAGAATCACACAATCATTTTGGTTGGAAAAGACTCCAAAAATCACCAAGTTCAATGCAGCACTGCCAAGCCCACTACTAAACCATGCCCCCATGTGCCACATCCAGGTATCTTTTAAATGCCTCCAGGGAAGGTGATTCCACCAGTTCCCTAGGCAACCTGTCCCGCTGCCTGATAAACTTTTTGGTGAAGAAATTTTTCCTATTATCCAATCTAAACCTCCCCTGGCACAACATGAGGCTATTTCCTCTTGTCTTATCCCTTGTTACTCAAGGCAGAAGAACTGATACCTACATTGTTACACAGTCGCAAAAAAAAAAACCTGTGTTTCACAACCTTTCACATTTCCTGAGTCAGAGCGCTCCCTTCAAAAACTACAATTACACTTACTTTCTCCATGTTCCATCCCAACCATGATAAACAAACAAGTGTATCACTAAAATGTTCTTCAAAATTCTTAAGAATTAGACTTTTATTTAGCTCACAACACAGCATCAAAGGCTGTCCATTATTCCAATCTCAATCATCAGCTCAGTAAAATCACGTATCAAAGGCCTTCACAACAATCCAAAGTACTCAGTTCTCTAACTACCACTGTCCTTAATCTTAATTTTCACACATCACTGTAGAATCACACATCACTTCAGATGATCTTAACTCAATAAATTATTATTTCCTGCTTTCATGTTCTCAGGGGAAAAGAGCCACCATTTCAACTCACTTGATTTGGGGATCTGCCCAATTGGGTCTGGCCAAAACAGACTTTGCAGTGTACTCCACAGGATTATAATCTTCCCACTCAGTCAGCCAGCCCACTTTATCTTCAGGAACTTGGCTACGCTCAATGTGTGATCCTGGATATGGGGAGGTGAGAGCTTTTCTGTGGTGGAACTTCACGTTATAACTGTTGAACATGTTTACAGGACGAAGACAGGACCAACAGCTTGCAGATAAATTACTAAAAGAAAAAAAACCCCATCTCATTCATTACATTTTAACATGCTCTTTAATCCCCAATCTTAAAGTACAATACAGCAAGTGGAATAGACTCAGCTCTTTCACAGAATCAGTTAGGTTGGAAAAACCTTTGAGATCATTACGGCCAAACTATGAACAAATACCATCGTGTCACCTCGACCATGGTACTGGCGACACGACCATGGTACGAGTGCCACATCCAGTCTTTCCTTGAACACCTCTGGGGATGGTGATTCCACCATCCCCCTGTGCAGCCCATTCCAACGTCTAATGAAATTAGAAGAAATCCCTCCTAATATTCAACTCACGAAACGCCAGAAGTTCATAACAAAAACCTTTAACAGAAACGTGGGAAAGGGCAAAACCGCTCTCGTACTTTCCAATAATTAGACCACTTTAAGGGATAGCTCCGCTTGCCTTTCCCCCAAAGAGACATCCTAAGGGGCATCGCACACTCCGGCGCCCCGGGATCGCGGCCGAGCCATGAGGCGGCTGCTCCCGGCGGAACAGGCGCCGACCGTTGGCAGCGACACCGGGGCCCGATCCCGGCTCCCGCGGCTCCGCCACTGCCACAGCCCGCCGTACCTGTGGGCGGGGCGGCGCTGGGCAGCGCCCCGGGCCCTCACCAGGACGGAGAACGAGAGCACGACCACCACCCGAGGCAGAGCTCCGGCCGGCAGCGACATCGGCCCCGCCGCGCCCGCACCGCGAGCGATCCCGCCTCCGCCTCAGCCCCGGGGCCGGGGCCGGACCGATGCGCTGGACCGGCGATGCGAGGCAGCCCGCTGCAGGATGCCACTTCTTGATCCCGCTCCGGGATGCCGCCCCTTGATCCCGCTTCTTGCCGCCTCGCGCTTGTGCAAGCTGGCCCCCCCTTGGCGGGAGCGGCATCAAGGGCAGCGCCTGGTGCCGGCTCTGGCTGGGGCGGAGCTCCGTCCTCAGAGCAGCCCCGCAGTGCCGGGCCGTGCACTGGCACTCAGGAAAGGGTTGGTATTGGCTGCCGCTGGGCAGCGCTCCCACAGCACCAGCGCTGTGTCCCCAGTATTCCCAGCCATATCAGTGGGCAAGATCCTGGGAGGGAACACAACCAGGCCAGCTGACTCAAACCGACCAAAGGGTTATTCTATGCCACATGATGTCAGCTCAGACATAAAACATAAGGAAAGGAAGGGAATGGAGGGCATTCGTTATTTAGTGTTTGCCCTCCGGACAGACCGATGTGCGTGCGGAAGCCCTGCATCCCGCGGGGAAGTAGAGAATAACCTTTTCTCTTTTATATCTTTTACTTTAATCAACTACCTTATCCCAACGTAGGAGTCTTCATTTCCCATGTCATTGTCCTCCCCTGTGGAACCCGGAAGAGGAACCGACAGCGCGATTCGGAGCGCAACCAGCCCCACGCGGCCGGCCCCGACACGCCCACGGCCTTGCACCGCCCACAGCCACGACACCGCCCACAGCCACGACACCGCCCACAGCCACGCTCTGATTGGGCGCGGAACCCCAGAGGCGCGGCCTCGGCAGGCTGTGGGGCAGGCGGTGTTGGCGGCTACAGCGCAGTTCGGGCTCCAGAGGAGCTCCAGGAAAATAATGAATCTGTTCCTGGAGCTTCTCCTGTTCCTGGCCACGCTTCTCTACTCCTACCTGGAGGCTTTTGTGAAGCTGTTCGTGCCTGTGAGGAGAAAGTCTCTCGGCGGGGAGCTGGTGCTCATCACGGGCGCTGGCCATGGCGTCGGGAGAGCGACCGCCTTGGAGTTCGCCAGGCGCCAGAGCAGGCTGGTTCTGTGGGACATCAATAAGGTAATGGACACACTCATGTCCTCACTCCGTGTGAGCTCCGAGTCCATGGGGCATTTAGGGGCGTAAGAAGGGCAGCACCACATTGCACCCTCATCGCCCAGCCCCTTCCAGCCCGTTCCCATCGACTCCCGCTTGGCTCCTCCGGCTGGGACGCTGAGCGCCAGGAGAGGGTTTGGCGCCACTTGCAGCAGAGGATGTGGGGCTCTGGTCCCACAGTCACTCGGTGCTACTCGGGAGGGAGCAGGCAACACCCGGCAGAGCACCAGCGAGAGGGAAAGAAGTGCCCGGGAAGCTGCTGGTGGAGCTGCTGCCTGGGCTGACAGAGAAAGCCCTCTGATACCAGAAGGCTCCTTTGCAAAGAGGAACAGGTCTGCCTTCACTTGTTCTCTCTGTGGCCTCGGGTGTTTTGTGTGCATTGCTGGGAGATGTGTTTTCTCTGCACTCTCACCAGCAGCATCCCTGTGCCGGGCTGTAAGTGAGCCTGACTGCCCTCTGGGCAACTGCACGTGTAGATGGCACTTCTCTAAATGTTTACACCCGCCCAAGCTCTTTATTTCAGATTATTTGAATGGAATGGAAAAACGCCGTGGCAAGTGGAGGATGGGCAGATACAAACATGCAGCATAGCATTCAGAAGGAATCCAGGCCAAGTGCTGGGTGTAGGTGCAGCAGGGTGGGTGAGAGGCTGTGTTTCCTCTTTATGACACACTGGGTCCGCAAAGGAGTTCATCATGGAGCTGCAAAACAGAACCCAGCTCTCCACAAACAAAAAGACATCAAACCTGAGGCAAGCTGAGTGAGAGGATGGATAAACAGGGAAGATAATGTTGAACATTTTCAGTGTCTGTTCATGGTACCCATTATGCCTAAGACCAGACATTGGAGGGGTGGGAGGAGGCATGGCACTGCTCTCACAAAGTGTACAGGGCTGTGAGTGAAACAGAGAATTGTTCATGTTCACTGGATGGAATGAGGAGATTTAGGTATAAATTTAGTAGCGAGCAACACCTGGCTTTAGTGCTGGGAAGTAGATTGTAATGCTGGGAAGTAGATTGTAAGCATGAGTGTCAGCAGGAACTGAAATACAGTATCAAGGGAGGTTGTGGATTCCAGAGGATTTAGGAGTATGCTCCTCCAACCCAAGTGCCTTGACGAGTCCTCCTTCTTGGGGGCTCTCAGCATTAAACAGCAGCTGGTGTTGAGGACAGCTTCCCAGTCACCCACCAGAGGGACTGCTGAGTTGTCCCAGGCTATTTGTAACCTAGAGCTGTTCACTGTACAGGTTCCACTGGCATGGCCTTCTGGCACCTGGGAACAGGGATACAACAAAGTCACTTCTGCTCTGGCTTAACGAGTTGATGTAATGACTTCAGGGAACTTCTGACCTGTGTGTATCAAAGGTCATTTTGAAATTAAAATCTTTGTACATTGTGAACTATGGAGGGCACCTCTCTTCTCACACCCAGCATATAAGTACAGAAACACATATGTTATGGACTTGGTTCGGTTAGTTTTGGGAAAAGAGGGTGTTTGTTATGGATGGGTTTGATGTGGATGGTCCAGGATTTGGTGGCGGCAAACGGGCAAACCAGGGCGAAGGGTGATTGGACAAAGACACCAACCAATCATTCGACGCCCTGAGGAAATGATTGGCCCAGAATGAACCCCGTTAAGGGCCAATTGGGGCCCTGAAATTCCACCAATCGGGGCAAGGATCCAAATCCCACCAATCCTGGGCCAAAGGGTGTTATAAAGGGAGGTGTTTTCAGTTGGGCAGGGTTCTTTTCTGTTCTGGGAGTAGAGAGAGCTGCTTGTGAGGGAGAGAACCCAGCGTGTTCTGTACACGTTGTCATTTTGAGCTGTTGTGAGGGGGTCCAAGCCTGTCTTGGACCCTCCGTTCTTTCTGGTTAATTTTTTTTAAAATAAATGGGAGCCTTTTTCGTCCCCTTTTGAAATCTGGCCTCGTTCGTTCATAACACATAGAGCCGGTTTTCGTATCTCAGGGTGTCAGCCAGGCCTGTATTTTATGAGCTATTTACATTCACAGTGCTGCCTGCTGTGCTATGATAGGAAGCGTGTGCCCCCTTTCTTCAGCCTTGCTCTGTCTGCCTTACCAAGCCAAACTCACACTTGTTGCCACCCTACCTTTCTGGCTGTCACTACATGCAGATCCTAAATTTAATGCTGAAATGCCTGTCCTCTCAGCAAAACCATCTACAGCTCTTTCCTTGGGTAGCCATGAACTGTTCTGGGGTTGGGCAATGGTTGCTCAATCCAGGAACAACTTCAGCTTCTGCTGCTCAGCTGTGGTGAGGGGACAGCTGTGCACAGTGTCTTTCTCTTTGCCTCTTCCAGCACGGGGTTGAGGAGACGGCGGCAGAATGCCAGAAGCTGGGAGCCACTGTTCAAACCTTCGTGGTGGACTGCAGCAAACGGGAGGAGATCTACAGCGCTGCAGACAAGGTGGGGTAGTCTCGTTGCAACAGGCCCCCAGCCGGATAATAATTGACACTGAATCCATGATTCATAGAAGGCTGATCAATCTCTTTATTATATTATTATAATTATTAAGAAAACCATTGCTTTTAGAGACAGTTATGATACAGTTAGACCTAATTGGTCCTCCAATCCAAACACCGTCAATATTGGCTAATTAAGAAACCACCCTTTGGTAAACAAATCTCAATAACACATTCCACATGATCACAACATGTCCAGCAAGTGAAGATAAGAATTGTTTCCCATTCTTTTCTCTGATCTTCTCACAGTCTTCCCCAGAAAGGCCTGGGAAAGTTATATGTTGCTCTCTGTGGCCAGAGAGCTGCTGCCACAGGGCAGCAGGGGCATGGCCAAAGGCTTTCCCGACCATGCTTTATTTTCAGAGAAGGCAGGAAAACTAGAGAAGACGTGTTGCACACAAATCCTGCCAAGCCCCTGGAAGCCCTCCATTCCTCGCTGCTTTCTGGACACAGAGTGCTGTAGCATTTCCAAGATCACAGCCAGTCTCGTCCTGTTTGGGAGGCTCCAGCATATCACATCCTCTTGCCAAGTTTGCTCTCTAGGGTTCCAGCCTGTGAAGGAGCATAGCACTGAGAACATAATGAAACATTTTTTTTGTAATGGCTGTGGTCCAACTGCCTCAAAACAGTCTGTACCTCTTTGGTCCCGAGTGTTGGACAATACCCTTTTCCTGACCCCGAGATGGGGCAACTGAGAGTCGTTTTAAAAACTTTTATTCTATTTTCAGTCTTAGGAGAAGGGTGAGACAATAGAGATCTTATAATTCTCGCCATCACAATCAGAAGCTGACTATTTCCTAATTGCAATATACTATAAGTGTTTCTTGACCTATCAGCTTTTTGCCATGCCGTGCTGTAGATGCCTTAAAGTCAGTCATCTAAAACTACCCCTCGTGGGTCCCAATACAATCCATAATTTATAGTTCTCTTTCGCCAAAGTATCTAGTCTTATTTGCAAGGCCATCTTTTGAAGCTTTTTCTAGCTCCATTTCTCTCTCAACAATATCTCTCCTATTCCATGGCATTTCTAAGTCAGCATTTCTTGTCCAGTTTGCGTACGGATGCATACTGTATGGACCTTCTGCCAGGCCCTGAGAACTCTCTACAAATCCATTTCCCACACCAATTGTGACTACATGGTCCAAACTGTGCACAGTTTGTGGAACACAATAAATACTGGCATTAATGAATGGGGAAGAATCAGATCTAAACTAGATTCCATGACTCTACTGCAAAGTTCCTGCCACATCTGGAAATGTATTATGATCTCCCTCTCCCTTGAAGATGCAATGTTAAGAATTTAATTCCGGTTCATCTTCCCCACCCTTACTTTTTTTTTCCCTCCTGAGTGACAGACACAATTTTGGGCTTTTGCTTTCTCGCCAAAAGGTGAAGAAGGATATTGGGGATGTGACTATCCTGGTGAACAATGTCGGTGTGATTACAGCTGCCGACTTTCTCTCGACTCAGGACCACCAGATAGAAAGGATGTTTGAAGTCAACATTCTGGGTCACATGTGGGTAAGGGCCACTACCGTCTATATATATACACAGTTTTTTGAGAGTGTCAGTGAGGACGCATATTTAGACCAACCATTATTAGCAGTGAAATTACCAAATGAATTGTTACAGCACTGGGGCACTCAAGCAGACTGTGTGCTGGGAAACTGGAATGGCTTCTCGCTGATGTGAGCTGGCTAGTGACAGCCACATCTGCAGCACGCACAGAAAGCCTCTGTCAGAGGTGTCGTGGGGCTGACAGGGTGGGAGGGTTTCAGCAGTACTTGTTTGTGGCAGAAGAAAAGAGAAGCCATAGATTGACAAGTGGTTTATTGTACGTGCTGGGGGGTGAGACCCTGCCAGCATTTCTGATGACACCTGAAACCTTAAAGGCAGCAAAGATGTGAAAACCATCTCCTGTTTATAGTCAACTGCTGAAGCCTTTGGAGAGCAGGTTGCCAGCTGCACCACTGGTCAGAGAGCAGGTATCCCTGTGGCTCTGGGAATCTGAGGTGCTATGCAGCACATAGCTTTAGGGATAGCTTAGGCCACCTAGTGAATAACATTGAGGGTCAGTGGTTAGTATGCCTAAGAAAACAATGTTCTTTTCCTCCTTCCTGTCCCCTGTGTTTTGCCTCTTGGTTTAATGACTTCCAAGACCACGAGAGCTTTCCTGCCAGTCATGATGAACAACAACTATGGGCACATTGTCACGGTGGCTTCAGCAGCAGGTCATTTTGTGACTCCTTTCATGGTGGCATATTGGTAAGTCATTTTGAAATCAGCTTGCTTAATTTTTAAAAATTTTAATTGCACCTTTTCCATCAGGAAGTACCAAGTAACGAGCTCTAACTGAATCGTGAGCAATGTCTGTATGAAAGAACAGTCATGTGATATCTGGTTTTTTTGGAATTAATTAAAACTTATGGCCCACACCTATTTCTGTGGCAGGTCGTTCCTCCTCTACATTTTGCTTCCATAATATCCCACTATTTCAAAGCACACACAGTTGATTTGACATGGTCCTGTGTGGTACAATAAGTACTCAAAGGTAATCTCCATTTCTACCCTGCCCATCCTTCCTAATTTCAGACATTCATGATGCATTCCTTCTAAGAATCTTCTCTCATGGGAAAAATTGGATGTGCATCAATTGACGCACACTAGTTAATGTTTTCTAAGATTTCCTGATGTCTTCATCTCTGCTTTGTTTGCCTATTCACACCCTGTCTGCTTTCCACAATTACTCCACAAGTTTCAATATCTTATCTAGCACTACAATCTGGCATACGGAAAGTTAATATAGTCCTTGCTCTGCCTCTCAGCTGGATTATATTATTTGGAGGTTTTTGCATCCTACCCTGTACTGTGTGTGTATGATTTGTTTAGGCCATTTGCAGTGGTAGAAAGGTGGAAATAGGATTTCTGCCTTCTCATTTGTGCTTTCTCCCTTTCTGCAGCTCAAGCAAGTTTGCTGCAGTTGGATTTCATAAAGCTCTGACAGAGGAGCTGTCTGCCCTTGGAAAGAATGGAATAAAAACAACATGCCTTTGTCCAGTTTTTATAAATACTGGATTTGTCAAAAACCCCAGTACAAGGTAACTCTCAATCCTCTGCATTCCTGTGTTTCCTTCTTTGCATCAAGGCACTGTATATTATCCCCAGCTTTAGGCCTCTGTTCCAACTGGCACTATTACAACAGTTTGTATCATTCACTGAAGAAAATCTGCAGTGTCCTTTAACCCATGTAATTGTTGCATTTGAATTACCTGAGTTTGTACACTTATGAAGCCTCCTAGATCAGCTGGTACCACCCCTTTTTATCACTGCAGCTCTTATGTGTTTGCTTTCCTGTGTAGGCTTGGAAAGATTTTGGAGATTGAAGAAGTCGTACAGGCTTTGATGGAAGGAATAGTGACCAACCATAAAATGGTTTTCATTCCACCACAGCTAAACATTGCTTTGCTTTCTGAAATGTAAGTACAAAGCAAAATTAAACAATGGATGTGGAAACAACAATACTACCTGAGTATACAAGGTTCAAACTTGTAACCTCTGAGTCAGCAGAAGTTCCAGAAAGAGCTGAGGACCTGCTGCTTATTAGTGTTTTTTCTTTATGTCAGCACTGAGGCCACAGAGGCTGAGAACATTGCTTCAAAAGGACTGTACTGCTCTCTGCTATGTAAAGCAAGATTTATCGTCCCACACTACCTAATTATCCAGTGCAGCTGTTCTGTTGAGGAGGTGTTTTTACCAGAGCTTCAGTTCCAAATCTGGAATTTATATCTGAACAACTAAGTTAGATTCCCAGTTAAATCCTATAGTATCTCATGAAATACTTGGTAGTTTCTTGTTTCTTGTTGATAAACCAAACACCAGACAGCAGTAAAAATATTTTAAATCCTTTTGCCACTCCAAGAGCTGCTTGTTGAGAGTGTAAGTCTGCAGAAGCATAGGCAAGTCAAAACTGATGCTGTCAAAGCACTTAGAATAGCTTTTTTGTCATAATTTAGGACAGGGGGATAAAGAGACAAAGCTCTTTAAAAGGAGGAAGCTTAGGAGTGAAAACTGTACTTCAGTTTTAAAATCTCATCCTTCCACAGGCATACTGCTTTCAGAGCATGTAATACTCACCTACATCTGTACAATATTGAAACTTCCTGGATCCTGCAGCAATACTGCAGTTCACATACTGCCCACCGATACCTGGCTTTGGAATTGTCCTAAAAGGCCAAGAATGGACTCTAATTAGTCAGAGATTGGTGAGAGCTATGGAAACAATGCCCAGTTTGATACATAGTCTCAGTTCATATGTGTGCATGCATTCTGCTGTCAGACCAGCTCTTCCCTCCCCTGCAGTGACACTTTTCCCATAATTTAAGTTTCTATCCCACTTTTTAATTTCATGTTACTGTCTCTTCCAGGGTGTTTCCAGAACGTGCCCTGAACCTTCTGAAGAAGATGACCATTCCAAAGTTTGATGCAGTCATTGGGCAGAGAAGCACACAGTGAAAAGCAAGAATTGATTCTCATTTTCCAGAGGCACCAGTGAAAAGAGAACATGTGCTGAGCATAATTCAGCTGCCTTGATTTGGAACAGAGCTCAAGCGGGTGCTTCCAGGCCACCATTCCCAGGCACACCTAAGGGCTTGGGCTTATCTCACACCTGCAGCTAGAACACACCTGCATAACAGGGTGTAATAATAGCAGGCTGCATAATAGCAAAGCACTGATGCGGCTCTAGAAGGGCTGCATTGAATGTATATCCCGTCACCTTTGTCTCATTGTGCTGGGGCAGGCAGGATGCCCACAAAGATCATGTTTGGGACAACATAGCTCCTTAGTTGAGTGCAAAGGGATTGCCTGAAAACATGTTAATCTGGACTCATCCCTGAGCAAAAGCATCTTGCAAGAAGCAATTTATAGAGGAGGTGGGTGGCCTGTTTCATCTCATTTAATAATTTTAAGTTTAAAAAAATGTGCTCTGATGAACACTTAAAGTTTCATGTGCATTTATAATGAGCATTATTGAATTATTTGTATTATTGAAATAATACAGTCTTATTAGTAATGTAATGCCTAATTACAACATTTATCAATTATGCATTAGCACCACGAACACTCCATGTTACAAATAAATACATTTTACTAACCCAAAGGTTTCTCTCAGCAATGAAAGTGGTATCCAGGTCCAGCACCAGTGGAGCACATGCCGCAGTGCTGAAAGGATCAGCCAGAGTCTGCCAAACACCAGCCCAGGCTGCAGGGATGAGCCAGACCCCAGGAACATGGGGAAGCCACATCAGAATCAGTCAGGTACAGCGCCAGGCAGTGAAACCCATGTAGGGGCCAGGGCTTAAAGGCAGTGCCAGGGCAGGGGGTGCAGGGGAAGGCTCCAGAGGAGCCTTCACACAGCTCCTCATAACCAGCCAGGGGCTTGCTCTGATGGCACAGGAGGTGAAACCCCTGAAGGTCTTTGGCCTGGGGTCCAAGAGAGCAGCAGCTGCTGACACACGGGTCAAAGACCCCTCCGGGACACAGAGGATCTATGCACCCACTTGTGCAACTCCTGCTGCAGGCACTGCTGCAGGCACTGCTGGCCCACAGCCATCCCAGTCAGGCCTGAATGCACTGCCACCTTTGGCACAGTTGGAATCTGTCCTGTTCACCTGAGCCTTTCAAGTTGTTCTGTAAACAGGTTCTTCAGAAAAGGGAGAGCCCTCACCACCCAGCCCCTCCTCCTCTTAGCTGGCAACAGGTAGAAGCACTGTTGACAGTTTCAATAACACACAACTGTTTTCCTTTTTGCTCATGGAACATTCATGTAACAGGACACTTCCAGCTTCAGTTCTTGTGATTCACAGTGCAAGATTCCTGTAGCTGAGACAGGAATGGAATAAAGGGGGTTCACAAAATTCAGGACATTAAAAGAAATGTTATAAGCCAATCAAAGAATACTTAGGCACAGTTTCCATTTAAAAACCAAGCCAAAAAGAAGCAGGGTTACATCCCTGCTTCTTTTTGAGTTGCATATTGCCCTCTTGCTACCATGACAGTCCTGTAACATGTGAGACACTTGAAGCCACATCAGTGTAGCTTTTTGATTATGTTCACTTTCACCTATTCTTACCTAGTGAGGAGTCAAAAAGTCTAAAAATACAGGTGCTTCAAAAGTTCAAAAGATCTGTCAGAGCAAGCAGCATACCAGCTAAAATGTTTTTGCTTAGCCTTCACTGGAACATAAGAGCTAAATCACTACTTTACAGATTTGTTGGTATTTACCAGTTGTCTCTTGTATGGCTGGCAGGCTTTCTTAACTTTCCACCCAGCTTAGTCTCTCTTTCTACCCACCTTCCACATTTCTTCTGTTTCGTGACTTGAATTCTTGCTCAAAGGAGTCACAGTCCAGTGACTCCACAGAAAAAAGCTTTAAAAGACCCTGGAGAAAAGTCAACATTTGATGACTTGGCCCTTTTCTTAGACTAGGGAAGGACTGGTTTCAGTAGGAGGCGTCAGACAAGATGCTTGGCTTCTCCTGGCACACCATTCCCACTAGCCCATTTAGATTCTGATGGCAGCATTAAATTGGAACAGAAGTCCATCCAGGGGATTACAGTGCTCTTCTGCAGAGTCTGTTTCTTAGCACCCTTGCTCCTAAGGAAGGGGAGACTGTAGTGATTCCTGCTTTGCCAGATCTAGTCCAGGGTCTCAGAGCCCAGAGGAATTACTGGGCAAGGCAAGTTGTGCAGTACTCTGTGTGTGGCTGTGGTTCTGTTCTGTGTCTTCTATGGCTGCAAATCTTTTGCTTGGCATAAAGAAACCTATGCAAAAGCAAGGATTTCAGCCTTCATCTCCTGAACACCAGTGACAGAATTAGGGCACCAAGCCTTCCAGGCTCCTCAGTTCTCTTTCTGGCCACAACAGTCAACTGAAGCTCAGCCCAGACTCTGGTCACGCATAGGTGCCCAGCAGGAGTCCAAGTGAGTAGCTTTCATGCAGCCCCCTACAGCTAAGTCCCAAATTTGAAGAGTGGTACCTCACACCCTGGCCTAAGGACTCCGTATGAGTCAGGTTAGTGACTCTGGCCCTGTGCTTTGCCTCCTGCTGAGATGTCTCTTGTGCTTCCATGTCCTCCCTGCCTCCTCTTCCTTGGCCCCAGCACTGACTGGAGCCCTGTGCCAGGAAAAGGACAGCACCACTGAGCTGTGTAGTTGGGGTCTGGCCCAAATGCTGATGTGTTAATTAAGCAGAGAACCAGGTTCCAAGAGAAAAATAGGAAGCACCTAGCTCGAAATCTCTGTGCTGAAACTGACCCAGTCTCCCACAGACAAGGTGAGCTGCAGCCAAACCACCAGGGCAAAAATAATACTTTTAAAAAACTGTAGTATTAACTGGACATGATTTTGGTCAGTTGTTAGATGTTTGTGTACCCTTCACTCTTCCCCAACAGCTCAAAAATATCCTTGAATAAAATTATGAACATGACTACGATAGATCAGATTTTTTAACTGAAAAGTAAAGGAGTAAGGTCAGCAATCCTTTCCAGGAAGGCCATGAATTACATTGATAGAGCTGGAAGAAACACCTGAAAGTACTTTTCTCCGATTTCCTATAAGCATTCCTGATCTGCTTAAGGCTCTAGAAACTCCATTACATATAAGTGAGTCGAATGGTGAGTTATGTGATTTAGACTAAATTAAATAAAAATATTCCAATTCATGCAATTTAATGCCATTTTTCAAAGGACTTATGTAAACTAAGCGGCTGCAGCATAAGATGGAAGGTCTCAGTATGGATAACTAAATAAAAAACATAGTAAGACGAACAGCTAGGCAAGAGCTCACCTGTCGAGTTCCAGAAGTTGAAAGGACTTGTCTCATTCAGCTTTCCTTAAGGGACCTGGAAGAGGATGGTGGGGGACAAAGCCTGCTGACCAGGCAGGCTTTGCAGAGATGCAATGGAAAGAAGGGCCATGAAGAAAAGTCAAGGACCTTATGGCATGAGCAACTTGACAGGGGCAAAGAACAAAAATTGAACAGAATTACAATACAGAGTAGAATGGACCTTCAAGATGCTTCTGCCAGTAAACAGGATGAGCAATTTTATTGGAAATGGACTTCCGTCCATTTTCCACCTTCAGCAAATGACAAAGCAAGAACATGTTTTGCTGCTTCCTTGATACAGGGGCCTGAGAGAGGAACAGGAAGGCACTGCCACCTGTGTGGGGACAAACAAAGCAGAGAATGAACAGTTGGGGTGACTAACAGATCAAAACCAAGGGCAGAACACAGAGGGGTTCACACTCCTCTATCGTCTCTGTTTTCCTTAGCCAAGAGGGCAGAAAACGCCTTAAAAGCCACATTTCTTTATCCATGTCCGGTACGTCCTGTTAGCTGCAGGGCGACCATGGTTCTGCGAGGGCAGGTTGGAGTGAAGACTGCAGCTCCTCTGCACCGCTCACCCAGCGCCACCACGGGGACACCAGCACCGGGATACCGGGAGCAAAAGGGGGGAAAGCTGGGCGGAGCAGCCGCCGGTGCGAGGGTGGATCCTGCGGGAGCGACGGGGCTCGCGTCGCGCACTGAGACGGCAGCGGGTAAATCAACAAATCGCGGGTCCCTTCAAAAGAGATTAAAGATCAGTTCGGTCCTCAAAAGAGCTCCAGGAAAATAATGAATCTGTTCCTGGAGCTTCTCCTGTTCCTGGCCACGCTTCTCTACTCCTACCTGGAGGCTTTTGTGAAGCTGTTCGTGCCTGTGAGGAGAAAGTCTCTCGGCGGGGAGCTGGTGCTCATCACGGGCGCTGGCCATGGCGTCGGGAGAGCGACCGCCTTGGAGTTCGCCAGGCGCCAGAGCAGGCTGGTTCTGTGGGACATCAATAAGGTAATGGACACACTCATGTCCTCACTCCGTGTGAGCTCCGAGTCCATGGGGCATTTAGGGGCGTAAGAAGGGCAGCACCACATTGCACCCTCATCGCCCAGCCCCTTCCAGCCCGTTCCCATCGACTCCTGCTTGGCTCCTCCGGCTGGGACGCTGAGCGCCAGGAGAGGGTTTGGCGCCACTTGCAGCAGAGGATGTGGGGCTCTGGTCCCACAGTCACTCGGTGCTACTCGGGAGGGAGCAGGCAACACCCGGCAGAGCACCAGCGAGAGGGAAAGAAGTGCCCGGGAAGCTGCTGGTGGAGCTGCTGCCTGGGCTGACAGAGAAAGCCCTCTGATACCAGAAGGCTCCTTTGCAAAGAGGAACAGGTCTGCCTTCACTTGTTCTCTCTGTGGCCTCGGGTGTTTTGTGTGCATTGCTGGGAGATGTGTTTTCTCTGCACTCTCACCAGCAGCATCCCTGTGCCGGGCTGTAAGTGAGCCTGGCTGCCCTCTGGGCAACTGCACGTGTAGATGGCACTTCTCTAAATGTTTACACCCGCCCAAGCTCTTTATTTCAGATTATTTGAATGGAATGGAAAAACGCCGTGGCAAGTGGAGGATGGGCAGATACAAACATGCAGCATAGCATTCAGAAGGAATCCAGGCCAAGTGCTGGGTGTAGGTGCAGCAGGGTGGGTGAGAGGCTGTGTTTCCTCTTTATGACACACTGGGTCCGCAAAGGAGTTCATCATGGAGCTGCAAAACAGAACCCAGCTCTCCACAAACAAAAAGACATCAAACCTGAGGCAAGCTGAGTGAGAGGATGGATAAACAGGGAAGATAATGTTGAACATTTTCAGTGTCTGTTCATGGTACCCATTATGCCTAAGACCAGACATTGGAGGGGTGGGAGGAGGCATGGCACTGCTCTCACAAAGTGTACAGGGCTGTGAGTGAAACAGAGAATTGTTCATGTTCACTGGATGGAATGAGGAGATTTAGGTATAAATTTAGTAGCGAGCAACACCTGGCTTTAGTGCTGGGAAGTAGATTGTAATGCTGGGAAGTAGATTGTAAGCATGAGTGTCAGCAGGAACTGAAATACAGTATCAAGGGAGGTTGTGGATTCCAGAGGATTTAGGAGTATGCTCCTCCAACCCAAGTGCCTTGACGAGTCCTCCTTCTTGGGGGCTCTCAGCATTAAACAGCAGCTGGTGTTGAGGACAGCTTCCCAGTCACCCACCAGAGGGACTGCTGAGTTGTCCCAGGCTATTTGTAACCTAGAGCTGTTCACTGTACAGGTTCCACTGGCATGGCCTTCTGGCACCTGGGAACAGGGATACAACAAAGTCACTTCTGCTCTGGCTTAACGAGTTGATGTAATGACTTCAGGGAACTTCTGACCTGTGTGTATCAAAGGTCATTTTGAAATTAAAATCTTTGTACATTGTGAACTATGGAGGGCACCTCTCTTCTCACACCCAGCATATAAGTACAGAAACACATATGTTATGGACTTGGTTCGGTTAGTTTTGGGAAAAGAGGGTGTTTGTTATGGATGGGTTTGATGTGGATGGTCCAGGATTTGGTGGCGGCAAACGGGCAAACCAGGGCGAAGGGTGATTGGACAAAGACACCAACCAATCATTCGACGCCCTGAGGAAATGATTGGCCCAGAATGAACCCCGTTAAGGGCCAATTGGGGCCCTGAAATTCCACCAATCGGGGCAAGGATCCAAATCCCACCAATCCTGGGCCAAAGGGTGTTATAAAGGGAGGTGTTTTCAGTTGGGCAGGGTTCTTTTCTGTTCTGGGAGTAGAGAGAGCTGCTTGTGAGGGAGAGAACCCAGCGTGTTCTGTACACGTTGTCATTTTGAGCTGTTGTGAGGGGGTCCAAGCCTGTCTTGGACCCTCCGTTCTTTCTGGTTAATTTTTTTTAAAATAAATGGGAGCCTTTTTCGTCCCCTTTTGAAATCTGGCCTCGTTCGTTCATAACACATAGAGCCGGTTTTCGTATCTCAGGGTGTCAGCCAGGCCTGTATTTTATGAGCTATTTACATTCACAGTGCTGCCTGCTGTGCTATGATAGGAAGCGTGTGCCCCCTTTCTTCAGCCTTGCTCTGTCTGCCTTACCAAGCCAAACTCACACTTGTTGCCACCCTACCTTTCTGGCTGTCACTACATGCAGATCCTAAATTTAATGCTGAAATGCCTGTCCTCTCAGCAAAACCATCTACAGCTCTTTCCTTGGGTAGCCATGAACTGTTCTGGGGTTGGGCAATGGTTGCTCAATCCAGGAACAACTTCAGCTTCTGCTGCTCAGCTGTGGTGAGGGGACAGCTGTGCACAGTGTCTTTCTCTTTGCCTCTTCCAGCACGGGGTTGAGGAGACGGCGGCAGAATGCCAGAAGCTGGGAGCCACTGTTCAAACCTTCGTGGTGGACTGCAGCAAACGGGAGGAGATCTACAGCGCTGCAGACAAGGTGGGGTAGTCTCGTTGCAACAGGCCCCCAGCCGGATAATAATTGACACTGAATCCATGATTCATAGAAGGCTGATCAATCTCTTTATTATATTATTATAATTATTAAGAAAACCATTGCTTTTAGAGACAGTTATGATACAGTTAGACCTAATTGGTCCTCCAATCCAAACACCATCAATATTGGCTAATTAAGAAACCACCCTTTGGTAAACAAATCTCAATAACACATTCCACATGATCACAACATGTCCAGCAAGTGAAGATAAGAATTGTTTCCCATTCTTTTCTCTGATCTTCTCACAGTCTTCCCCAGAAAGGCCTGGGAAAGTTATATGTTGCTCTCTGTGGCCAGAGAGCTGCTGCCACAGGGCAGCAGGGGCATGGCCAAAGGCTTTCCCGACCATGCTTTATTTTCAGAGAAGGCAGGAAAACTAGAGAAGACGTGTTGCACACAAATCCTGCCAAGCCCCTGGAAGCCCTCCATTCCTCGCTGCTTTCTGGACACAGAGTGCTGTAGCATTTCCAAGATCACAGCCAGTCTCGTCCTGTTTGGGAGGCTCCAGCATATCACATCCTCTTGCCAAGTTTGCTCTCTAGGGTTCCAGCCTGTGAAGGAGCATAGCACTGAGAACATAATGAAACATTTTTTTTGTAATGGCTGTGGTCCAACTGCCTCAAAACAGTCTGTACCTCTTTGGTCCCGAGTGTTGGACAATACCCTTTTCCTGACCCCGAGATGGGGCAACTGAGAGTCGTTTTAAAAACTTTTATTCTATTTTCAGTCTTAGGAGAAGGGTGAGACAATAGAGATCTTATAATTCTCGCCATCACAATCAGAAGCTGACTATTTCCTAATTGCAATATACTATAAGTGTTTCTTGACCTATCAGCTTTTTGCCATGCCGTGCTGTAGATGCCTTAAAGTCAGTCATCTAAAACTACCCCTCGTGGGTCCCAATACAATCCATAATTTATAGTTCTCTTTCGCCAAAGTATCTAGTCTTATTTGCAAGGCCATCTTTTGAAGCTTTTTCTAGCTCCATTTCTCTCTCAACAATATCTCTCCTATTCCATGGCATTTCTAAGTCAGCATTTCTTGTCCAGTTTGCGTACGGATGCATACTGTATGGACCTTCTGCCAGGCCCTGAGAACTCTCTACAAATCCATTTCCCACACCAATTGTGACTACATGGTCCAAACTGTGCACAGTTTGTGGAACACAATAAATACTGGCATTAATGAATGGGGAAGAATCAGATCTAAACTAGATTCCATGACTCTACTGCAAAGTTCCTGCCACATCTGGAAATGTATTATGATCTCCCTCTCCCTTGAAGATGCAATGTTAAGAATTTAATTCCGGTTCATCTTCCCCACCCTTACTTTTTTTTTCCCTCCTGAGTGACAGACACAATTTTGGGCTTTTGCTTTCTCGCCAAAAGGTGAAGAAGGATATTGGGGATGTGACTATCCTGGTGAACAATGTCGGTGTGATTACAGCTGCCGACTTTCTCTCGACTCAGGACCACCAGATAGAAAGGATGTTTGAAGTCAACATTCTGGGTCACATGTGGGTAAGGGCCACTACCGTCTATATATATACACAGTTTTTTGAGAGTGTCAGTGAGGACGCATATTTAGACCAACCATTATTAGCAGTGAAATTACCAAATGAATTGTTACAGCACTGGGGCACTCAAGCAGACTGTGTGCTGGGAAACTGGAATGGCTTCTCGCTGATGTGAGCTGGCTAGTGACAGCCACATCTGCAGCACGCACAGAAAGCCTCTGTCAGAGGTGTCGTGGGGCTGACAGGGTGGGAGGGTTTCAGCAGTACTTGTTTGTGGCAGAAGAAAAGAGAAGCCATAGATTGACAAGTGGTTTATTGTACGTGCTGGGGGGTGAGACCCTGCCAGCATTTCTGATGACACCTGAAACCTTAAAGGCAGCAAAGATGTGAAAACCATCTCCTGTTTATAGTCAACTGCTGAAGCCTTTGGAGAGCAGGTTGCCAGCTGCACCACTGGTCAGAGAGCAGGTATCCCTGTGGCTCTGGGAATCTGAGGTGCTATGCAGCTCATAGCTTTAGGGATAGCTTAGGCCACCTAGTGAATAACATTGAGGGTCAGTGGTTAGTATGCCTAAGAAAACAATGTTCTTTTCCTCCTTCCTGTCCCCTGTGTTTTGCCTCTTGGTTTAATGACTTCCAAGACCACGAGAGCTTTCCTGCCAGTCATGATGAACAACAACTATGGGCACATTGTCACGGTGGCTTCAGCAGCAGGTCATTTTGTGACTCCTTTCATGGTGGCATATTGGTAAGTCATTTTGAAATCAGCTTGCTTAATTTTTAAAAATTTTAATTGCACCTTTTCCATCAGGAAGTACCAAGTAACGAACTCTAACTGAATCGTGAGCAATGTCTGTATGAAAGAACAGTCATGTGATATCTGGTTTTTTTGGAATTAATTAAAACTTATGGCCCACACCTATTTCTGTGGCAGGTCGTTCCTCCTCTACATTTTGCTTCCATAATATCCCACTATTTCAAAGCACACACAGTTGATTTGACATGGTCCTGTGTGGTACAATAAGTACTCAAAGGTAATCTCCATTTCTACCCTGCCCATCCTTCCTAATTTCAGACATTCATGATGCATTCCTTCTAAGAATCTTCTCTCATGGGAAAAATTGGATGTGCATCAATTGACGCACACTAGTTAATGTTTTCTAAGATTTCCTGATGTCTTCATCTCTGCTTTGTTTGCCTATTCACACCCTGTCTGCTTTCCACAATTACTCCACAAGTTTCAATATCTTATCTAGCACTACAATCTGGCATACGGAAAGTTAATATAGTCCTTGCTCTGCCTCTCAGCTGGATTATATTATTTGGAGGTTTTTGCATCCTACCCTGTACTGTGTGTGTATGATTTGTTTAGGCCATTTGCAGTGGTAGAAAGGTGGAAATAGGATTTCTGCCTTCTCATTTGTGCTTTCTCCCTTTCTGCAGCTCAAGCAAGTTTGCTGCAGTTGGATTTCATAAAGCTCTGACAGAGGAGCTGTCTGCCCTTGGAAAGAATGGAATAAAAACAACATGCCTTTGTCCAGTTTTTATAAATACTGGATTTGTCAAAAACCCCAGTACAAGGTAACTCTCAATCCTCTGCATTCCTGTGTTTCCTTCTTTGCATCAAGGCACTGTATATTATCCCCAGCTTTAGGCCTCTGTTCCAACTGGCACTATTACAACAGTTTGTATCATTCACTGAAGAAAATCTGCAGTGTCCTTTAACCCATGTAATTGTTGCATTTGAATTACCTGAGTTTGTACACTTATGAAGCCTCCTAGATCAGCTGGTACCACCCCTTTTTATCACTGCAGCTCTTATGTGTTTGCTTTCCTGTGTAGGCTTGGAAAGATTTTGGAGATTGAAGAAGTCGTACAGGCTTTGATGGAAGGAATAGTGACCAACCGCAAAATGGTATTTGTTCCATCAAATCAGAGCATCGCTTTACTGCTTGAAAGGTGAGTAGGGCAAAAAAATGTATCAACTGTAACCTCCTGAGTGTACCACCCTCAAACATCTAAAATCTGATTCAAGATTACATTTTATTTTAGAACATATCACAAGGTAGTTAATAATGCAGTGGTTCTTTCCAGTGACAAAAGCAGACATCATCTGGAGATTTTGTTGAGCCCTCTCACAGGCCTTTGCATTGAACCACTTGCTGCAGCTGACTGGTGTCAGTGCAGAACTTGACTGCTCTACAGGCCATTACATTCACTGAATCAGCAGCCCCGGCATAGACCTAGAATGAGAGGAGGACCTGAGTGTTTTTTTCTCCCTGTCAACACAAAAAATTCATGCCATTGAGGCTGGAAAATTGCTTTTAAAGGGCTCTGTTGCAAAGAGAAAGTAAATACTTGCATCTCTGTTCAGTATGAAAACTTTCTGGATTCTGCAGCAATATTTCAGCCTAAATCATGGTTGGTACATACCTTTCTTCGAATTGTCATAAAAAGAGATGGGTGGGATTTGAGTTAAAACTTGTCAGAGATTGACAAGGCCTACATGTCCTTAGGAAATAATGCCCAGTTTAATACATAGTCTCCGTTCATATGTGTGCATGCATTCTGCTGCCAGACCAGCTCTTCCCTCCCCTGCAGTGACACTTTTTCCCATAATTTAAGTTTCTATCCCACTTTTTAATTTCATGTTACTGTCTCTTCCAGGGTGTTTCCAGAACGTGCCCTGAACCTTCTGAAGAAGATGTCTGAGGTCAAGTTTGATGCAGTCATTGGGCAGAGAAGCACACAGTGAAAAGCAAGAATTGATTCTCATTTTCCAGAGGCACCAGTGAAAAGAGAACATGTGCTGAGCATAGTTCAGCTGCCTTGATTTGGAACAGAGCTCAAGCAGGTGCTTCCAGGCCACCATTCCCAGGCACACCTAAGGGCTTATCCCACACCTGCAGCTAGAACACACCTGCATAACAGGGAGTGTTAGCAAAACAGTGATGTGGCTCTAGAAGGGCTGCTTTGAATGTACATCCCATCTCCTTTGTCTCATTGTGCTGAGGCAGGCAGGAATTCCCACAAAGGTGGGTAGCCTGTTTTTAACTCAATTTATATTGTTGAATTATTAAACGCACTAATGAACATTGAATTTCCCATATTTTTGTGGGAAATACCTGAAATAATACAGGTCTTTATGTAATATACCTAATTACATTGATTATCAATTACGCATTTGCACCATCAATATGCCTTTATATGAATAAATGCAATTCTTTAACACAAGGACCACAGTGTCTCTTGGCAGTGAAAGTCATAATCATATCCTAGAGGTGCATTTAAGGTACGGTATCAAGGAATGCACCTTTCCCTGTATCATTGCTCACACTGCTCCTGTGCACTTTCTAGACATCTTTAAAACACCTTCTCATGAAAAGAGTGCAGTATTTCTCTACAAATGACTGGGTGCCACAAGTGCAGCCTACACAGGTGCCAGAACCAAGGCTAGGCAGGGGGTGCAGGGGAAGGCTCCAGAGGAGCCTTCACACAGCTCCTCATAACCAGCCAGGGGCTTGCTCTGATGGCACAGGAGGTGAAACCCCTGAAGGTCTTTGGCCTGGGGTCCAAGAGAGCAGCAGCTGCTGACACACGGGTCAAAGACCCCTCCGGGACACAGAGGATCTGTGCACCCACTTGTGCAACTCCTGCTGCAGGCACTGCTGCAGGCACTGCTGGCCCACGGCCATCCCAGGCAGGCCTGAATGCACTGCCACCTTTGGCACAGTTGGAATCTGTCCTGTTCACCTGAGCCTTTCAAGTTGTTGTGTAAACCAAGGTTCTTTTCTTTTTCTTCAGAAAAGGGAGAGCCCTCACCACATAGCCCCTCCTCCTCTTAGCTGGCAACAGGTAAATGTTTTGCTGCCATAAGCACAAATTATTGCTAGATGAGCTAAATGACACAAAAATAGTTTCCTTTTTGCTCATGGAACATTCATGTAACAGGACACTCAGGGTGAGTGAAGCTTATGCTCCCAGCTTTGGGTTTTTTGCTTCATAGAGAAAGCAAAAAAAAAAAAGAAAAGCAAATTTCAGAGAGTGTTAGATGTGGTTAGTATTTAAAACCAGGATCCTCCAACCCCCAAAGCATTTGAGAGAAGCATGCTTTGAGTCCTGAAGGATAAAGAGTACAATTTGCATGCATTTTCAGTAAGCTATTTAGTAAGTCTGTTTTCCCTGCCTCAACAGCATCCCCCAAATCTGAGTAGAGTGACTTAGTGACTTTTGTCTACTCTGAAAGAAGTTGTTTTTCCTTCCTTCTATTTGAACTACATACTTAGCTCTTTCTCAGAGGACAGGCCTGTCACAAATGAGAGCTACTCGCTTTTCTCCATGTTGCTTGAGTCTCCAAGTCTTCTGCTTGGCATAAAAACTGGACAAAAATCAAGGATTTCAGCCTTCATCTCCTGAACACCAGTGACAGAATTAAGGCACCAAGCCTTCCAGGCTCCTCAGTTCTCTTTCTGGCCACAACAGTCAACTGAAGCTTAGCCCAAACTCTGGTCACGCATAGGTGCCCAGCAGGAGTCCAAGTGAGTAGCTTTCATGCAGCCCCCTACAGCTAAGTCCCAAATTTGAAGAGTGGTACCTCACACCCTGGCCTAAGGACTCCGTATGAGTCAGGTTAGTGACTCTGGCCCTGTGCTTTGCCTCCTGCTGAGATGTCTCTTGTGCTTCCATGTCCTCCCTGCCTCCTCTTCCTTGGCCCCAGCACTGACTGGAGCCCTGTGCCAGGAAAAGGACAGCACCACTGAGCTGTGTAGTTGGGGTCTGGCCCAAATGCTGATGTGTTAATTAAGCAGAGAACCAGGTTCCAGGGGAAAAGTAGGAAGTGCCTAGTTCTTAATCTTTGTGCTGGAGTCAGTGTAGTCTCCCTCAGACCTGATGAGCAACAGCTCAGTTAAAAGCATCATGTTGTTTGCTAGAGTTCTATGGAGCTCCTTCCTCAGCTCTTCCAGCTGTTCTGCTTTTAAAAAGCACAGGAGAGTGAGGGTCCCACAGGGATTTAATGTGCCAGGTGCGCTGTGTACTCCCTGAGGGGCTGCTGCCAGCAGAGTTGGGACTGCCCTGCCAGGTGACAGGGGCTCTGGTCCCCAAAGCAAAAGGCATAAAGGTGAACTACCTACAGAATTTCTAATGGCATGGACTAAAAGTCCCCACAGCACTGCCACCTGGGGACTTTTATGGACTGTCTCTTTAGCAAAGTCTGAGGGTACTTCTTTGGAGACTGGCTCTGCCGCATTTTTCCAAAGTCCTTGAATCCTACTCAGAATGTTAGGAGAATCATCTCAACCTGTGTTTCTTGGTACAAACCTCGGCCACTTACAAGAGAAAATCATGGCTGTACTTCTTAGTGCCACTGTCTGCTAGCACCAAGACCCCAGTGTCATGTCTAGGACACTATTTCATGCTTGCAGGTAGTACCAGTATGCATAAAAATTCAGGCAATTTTAGGCCGCATTTCAGAACATGGATTTCTAAATGCACAGAATCTCCTGAATCCAGCAGTTCAGGATGGGTTTTTGTATTGTTTTGTGGGTTTTTACTACTTCTCCACTGAAATTAAGCATCTGAGATCACTGGTGGTTCACAGTGTTGCAAAACTGTCTGCAAAATTCTAACTCAACTTTTTGGTACCTTCAATCTCTCAGAGTCTTTCATTCTTCATCTATTATCTGACCATGCATTTTTTTTTTTTCCAAGCAGGTCCCTTGCTTTGTTTGAGCTCATCATCAAGAGAATTGTAGGATTATAGCTTTACTGCAAAACTTCTACCAGAGTATGAATAAGCTTACATTTATCCAAGAAGACAGGTGTTTCTAGGATTAAACTTGCTCTTGTGCAAACTATTTCCTCTCTGTGTTCTCAGCCTTTTAATGTTCACAGCTGGTAGCTGATCATTTTCTAAAATATCACATTCAAAATTATTTTCAAGAAACATTCTAGTTAAACTAGTGCTGACACAGGAAGATGCACTCAATGCTCAAAAATAATCCAGTGGCAATAGTTGTCGGCAATGGAGAGACACAGGGAGACTGATTCAGTGATCAGAATCCAATTTTATTGTGGGATATCTATGCTTATATACTATTTTAAGGAGACTAGTAATGTGTACTACAGTGATTGGGTTAAAATGACATGCACAAATTTATGGATACAGCAATATCTCTTGCTTGCAGAGTTTAATGAGATTTTCTTTTTCTGGCAAACCTGTCTGATTTAATCTTCTTGCAATCTAGGTCTAATTTTCAAAGTTTTGTTTACTTTTGCCAAGGAATCCTGTTATCAAATCTCTTATGTTAACCAGGTCCAAAGTCCATCATCTGTCTTGTGTCCCTCAACATACCAACATCTCCCCCTTTCCTTTCGATCAGAAATACTCTTTGAATGGCCTTATCAATTAATCTCTGCACACATAGAAACGTATCATGATTAATACAATTATTATCAAAATTACTACATACATACCTATCCTAAAAAGAATCTTTTAGTTAACTCCAGCCACTAAAAGGCTCAGGCTTGATCTTTATAAACCAAAAACATCCCTGATGGCAGCTGCATTACTGGATTTAGAAAGTAATAATACTTAATAATAATAAGTAATCAGTAATTGGGCTAGAAGTGTAATTGTACCAAAAGGTTTGATTCTTATACACAGGGTGATAGGAATAAACATTTTTAGACTGATTCCTTCCCATGTATTTTAAATTTACACCAAAATCCTATTTCACAGAATCCAGGAACTCTAATTCTTTGGGTTCCAAGGGTGTTTCAGGAGAGTAAAGGATCCAATTTTATATGATTTGGTTTGCTTTCAAAAATTTTTAGTGTAAATATTAGTGTAAAATTCTGGAGGAGCTATATTCCCCCTAATTTTTTGTGTAAATATTAGTGTGAAGTTCTGGAGGAGCTATATTCTCCCCTAATTTTTTGGTTTTTAATAACATGTATGTTTCTCATTACGAACATGAAGGTAACATAAAAGCAAAACAATATGTAACATAACAATAAACTTATACTAAGTAAAAACAAATCAGACAATAGCTACAATTAGTAGTACATGAAAAATAGAATAGTGATTTAAAACAATACATTACCAATTTCTTTAATATTGTACTATTAGTTAGAGTCCATAGTAATTGGCAAGCTTTATTTTTTAAAGAGAGGGCTTGGAAAATCATTCCCAGCTAAGATTTCCAAGTTCACCTTAAAAGGAGGACCAATTTAGGTCCAAATTTGGTAAGTCAAAATTACTTGAATATAATTTTGGTGCAGAAAAATTTCTCTACTAGTTAAGGCCAGGACTTGGTCAGGGTCCAGGCTTCTAATTGGAAGAGTCTTTTTAATATATTTTTAAAAACTTTTAGTAATAGTAGTTAGAAAAATAATATATGTCTTATAAATAGCTATACAACAATAAGTGAAGGTTTGTAAAGTAGCTGGCTTTCTCGTTTATCGTTAGTTGGTCAATGGTACCATAGACAGATAGCAAGTGAATAAAGTAATGCTTGTTATAAAAAGTCAGTGAATTCACATGCTAAGATTAACAACATAATCAGGGTTACTAATACATCAGTAGAAACTGTCTTAAGAAATTGAGGTTATATTTTCCTAGACATATATGACATTAAAGCAAAAAATTAAAAAAGCATTAAATAACTCATAAAATTGTTACTCATTCTTCAGTACTACTTAGAAAATAGCAAAAATTGTTCTTATTTCTATAACAAAATAGTGCTATATTGCAATTTAAATGAGCAAATTTTAAAATCATTCAGTCTTTATGGCATTCACTTGTATAGCAAAAGAATTATATCTTATAACTCAAATAGGTATACTTCAACAAAACTTAAAATGAACTTCACTAAAACTTAACCTTACTAAATGTCAAAAATAGGTTAGAAACCATTGCAAAATAGTTAATAACTGTTAAGCATGTACTGTTAAAAAGTTTGGTTATTATATTGTAAATGGGGTTAAAAGGGTAGTTATAAGAAATATGGTACTCAACATACTGTATTACCCTTAAGTAAAGTGCGTTCCCACCCTCTCCCAGGCAAAACTGACCCAGCCTGGACAGAACTGTAATGGGCCAATCAAATGCCTTAAATCTTCATGCAAATGAAGGATCCCAACAGAAACCAATCCAAAGAAAACAGTATAAAATGGGGACATCTGAGCCAGTGAAGCTGTGTCGCTCTACCTGGAACATTGGGAACATTGCTGCTCAAGAAAGGAAGAAGATCCAGCACCGGCGCTGCAGCATTATCGACAGGAACGCTCCTGCTTGACCCATGGGCCCTGTAAGCTTTAGGCCTTATAATAAATGCTGAACTCACTTTAGTTCTGGGAGAGTGTTCCCGTTTATAACAGCTGAGCACTCATCCAGGATACAACCTCGCCTAACCGAGACCAGAGGACGGGATGGCTGCACGTCCTCCCCAGCTCCACAGAGGGACTTTGTGTCGGTATCTGGGCAAAAGACCTGAGGTACATGTGAGGCATGGCAGAGCGAGACACTAACTAGTATCACCCATCCACTGGCAGGGGGAGGGGCCAAGGGAACGGTGGGGTGAGTGTGTGCAGAGCATATTTTAGGTGTGGCCGGCAGAGGCCCGGGGTGAGTGTACCTTGTACCAGGGTTCCGGCTTTCTGCGAGGAGACTGGCTAGAAATGGAGGGAAGCAAAAGAGGGAAGACCGAGTGAGGCGCCCTCCCTACCCCTCTTTGTTCTGGCACCCATTAAAACCTGGCAAGCCGTCCCCTGGGTGTGTAGGGGGCAGTGGTGATCTCTAGGGAAGGTGTGAGTGACATGCAAACAAGCCATTGTTCCCAGGCGTGTGGGGACTGTGGGGAGAGAGTGAGTCACACGGAAATCAGCTTCAGCTCCCTGGGCATGGAGGGGGAGGTGGGGAAGGTTTGAGTGAGACACAAGCAGCTTCACAGGTGAACTGGCACCAGAGGCGACCAGATTCAGGGTCCTTCCCAAATGCCTGATGGTACTGAAGACTGGAGAGGCCGACCCCAAGGCGAGAGGGGCTACAGTCTCGTAGGACTTTTACAGCACCACAGCTGCGAGGGATGGTCGTGTGGCCCATTCCTCAGGGTCCGGGGGCTGGGATGTCCAGCTTGGGCAAGGTGTGGAGGTCCAAACCCCTGACTCTGAGACTATCTCTATGGAAGAGGGATAGCCAAACCTTGGGGGAGGCGGAAGGGATCAGGGTGGGGGCCTACACAGACCAGTGATTCTTTGGCAGCAGGGATCTGCTTCGTGTAAGTCTAAGTGGTTTGCTAACCTTTCCTTCCTCTGTCCAATAAAAGAGAAGTGAAATTTACGGGGGTGATGAACCTAGTTCAGTGGGGAAACTTGCGGTGTCAGTACTCAAGGGCTCTAGAGTGTTGAAAAAAGTATTTACATAAGTCTGAGTGGGTGAGGCACAAATGCCAAAAATTTGGCTAAGCAGAAGTCGAGACATATGAATGAACAGGCCTGAGGGTGTGAATTAATGTGTGTGTGAGTGACAAAGAGTAAGTGTTCCTTAGATAAGAACGCCAGGTAAGAGTGCCTAGGGGCACTAAAGTAGATTGTTGAGGGCAAGGAGACCTGTTGCATAAACAGAAAGAGATTAAAAGGAGCTAATTTTAATTCAGAGAAGGAGAACTTCTCTCTCTTAAGTTAAAAAATAGTAAGACAGAACTTTTAAAAGGGCCGGTAACAGTAAGCAGTTTTATTTACCAGCCCAAAAGCTTATAGTAACTGAAAGTCACCATGGGTCAGAGCCACAGTAGACGAGGAGGGCAACCAAGGAAAAAGAATAAGAATATTCCTCCTGGTATCTCCCTTGGTGGTATACTGGATGCCTGGAATAAGTGGGAAACAGCTAAAAAGTTAGATCAAGTGAGGATAATTCATTATTGTGTGGAACATTGGCCAAAGAAGAAATTACAACAAAAATCTTTAAAGTGGCCCTGATATGGAAGTATAGATGAGTGGTTATGTAATTTATTATATCAGCAAGTGTGTAACCAAGAAAACCCTAATTCGGAAGAAGTAGAGTATGTCATTTGCTGGGTCAAATTCTTAGAAGGAGATTCTAAGGTATACAAACTAAAAAAGGATAAAAAGTAGAAATCAGAGGAAAAGGATAAAGAAAAAGAGGTAGTTATTCAAAAGAGGTGGGATCCCCTTGATTGTGCAGCCCCACCAACTCTTCCTCCAAACTATCAAACTACCCCCACACACACTTAATACCCAGCCTCCTGCTTCTCAAAACCTACCTTTACCCCCTCCAACGATCCCCACCTCTCCTCTATTTCCTCAGGGAATCTCCATGTCATTTTTACCCCCTCCAACAACTCCACTCACTCATATATATCCACACCTTGATGCTTTTCCCCCCGTGAAATAAATAGGGCAGGAGATCTTTCTCCTTTTAAATGCCTTCATTAAATATCAGCTTGTGTGGGAAGAATCAATGGGTTGCATTCACACCGCCGCTGCTTCCAGGAGTGGCACGGAGGAGGAGGAAAAGCGCAGCTTTGTCCGCTGGTCTGCAGGCAGAGTTGGGGCTTCCATCCTCACAAGGGCATCAGGAGATTCCCACTTTTTCAGTTTGACATTCAGGGTCCTCTTTCTAGCTGACATCTTTAGGTTAGGGTGAAAGGTAAAAATGGTCTCAGCGGACACTGCATTCTGTTCCTCACGTCTAGATATCACTTTGATCTCTTAATTCCTTGTTGGCTCATTGTTTTTAGGGGTTTTTGCTAGGTTTGGTGAGGGGTTTCCTCATTTGCATGCCAACCCCGTTGTCCCCTCCTTTTCACCGTCCCGGGTGCCATCCTCCAGGAAGCAGCAGGGTGTTACTCAACAAAAAGGGGAATTCTCAACCATCAACAACAGGTAGTTAACGAAAAACTACTAACAACAGGTGATTACAACATGAAACCATCAACAACAAACAGTTAGAACTCCACCCTCGCAGCAACTGGTCCAACCTGTGAACTCTGCAACTTCTTTAAAAAATGGGAAACTTTTCTACTCATAACACCCTGCTGCCCCCTACACTCACTAACCTGCAGCTTGCTCAACCTATAAGTCAGAATACAACACCTTTCCCTTAGAAAAACCCTCTGGATATATCCTCCAACCTAACAACTGAACCCTCCCAAAATGACAACAAAGAATTAGTGAGCCAGTCAAATGTCCCTTCAGACGCTGGCTCTTACTGTAATACCAGATCAAAAAGTAGTAAAAAGCCAGAGGTAAATTCGGACAGGCTGTTTCCCCTGAGGGAAGTTGCACTAGGAGGAGGGGTAGAAAGAATAGGTTTTGTAAATGCACCCCTGACAGCTTCTGAAGTAAGAACATTTAAAAAGGAACTGGTTGGCCTGGTGGAAGATCCAACTAGGACAGCACGGGAAATAGATCAGCTCTTGGGTCCCAATATTTATACCTAGGGGGAACTGCTTTCTATTATGAACATCCTCTTCTCCCCAGATCTTTATCCCTGCTGACGCCTCATAAGGTCAGCAGGGATAAAGATCTGGGAGAAGGAAAATCATTCTGGACCCCCGGGTGAGCAAAAACTCCATATAGTAGACCCAAATTGGAATCCCAGCCAGGAAGAGGGCCAGAGAAACATGCAAGACTACAAGACCCTAACTAAGAGGCATAAAAGAATCTGTACCCAAAAGCAGCAATACCAAATTGGCATTTGATGGGAGTCAGGAAAAGGATGAGTCCCCGGGGGCATGGCTAAATCGATTAAAACAAAATTTTCAGTTACATTCCAACATTGATCCGGATGGACCAGAGGGCCAAGTATTATTAAAAGTACAGTTCGTTACCAAAGCTTAGCCTGACATTTGACGGAAATTAGAAACATTGGAAAACTGGCAAGAAAGGGGAATTAACAGTCTGTAAAGGGAAGCTCTGAAAATTTACTTAAGGAGAGATGAGGAGAAGAACAGAACAAAAACAAAAATATGGTGGCAGTAGCAAGAAAAAGCATAGGAGTGGGAAGAGGGGAGACAAAAGGGGGAGCAGAAAATAAATGGAAGCTGGTAAATGGAAAAGGCCACCATTAGATGATGTGTATTACTATTACAGTGGCGAAAAGGGGCATGTTAAGCGGTCATGCAAAAAATTACAAATGGATGAAGCAATTGAGAAAGAGCAGGACACCCTGGAGAAGATTCTGAGAAGAGATGATGATTAGGGGTGCCAGTGCTTCACGCTCTGGGGGATGAGATCGGACACTTGGTAGAGCCCCTGGTAAACTTAGAAATTGCCCCACAGAGTGAAGAATATATGAGTTTTTAGTGGACATAGGTGCTGATCGATCCTGTGTGATGAAGCTCCTCAGAGGGGCTCAGCTAAGCAAAATGATCTGCCAAGTGCGAGGAGCAAAAGAGGAACAGTTTGGAGTCCAGATTATAGAGAGCATAATTATAAAAGGCAATTCAAAGGAATGCAGGGCTGATTTCCTTTATATCCCGAAACTAGGTAGTAACTTACTGGGGCTGGACCTGCAAGTAAAGATGGTAATTGGAGTAGTGCCAAAGGAGGGGAGGATGGTACCCTAAATAATGTTATTAACTGAATGGGATACGGGATAATTAACCCAGTAGTCTGGGCAGAAGGAGGAGGGTGAGGGTTGTTAAATATCCCACCAATTAAGATAGAAATGCAGTCAGGAATTCCCCCTGTTCGGATAAAACAATATCCCATCTCCCCTGAAGGCCAGAGAGGACTAACATCTGTGATACAGAGACTTAGGGAAGAAGGCACACTAGAACCATGCATGTCATCACATAATACACCAATTCTAGCTTTCAAGAAGGCTGATGCAACCTATCAATTGGTGCAGGATTTGAGGGAAATTAACAAACTATTTCCAGATATCCAATAGTATCAAATCTATATACTGTTCTTAGTCAAATTCCATGAGACCATGCATTGTTTTCAGTAAAAGATTTGAAAGATGCTTTCTGGGCCTGTCTGTTAGAGGTGGGGAGCAGCAATGGGTTTGCCTTTGAATGGGAAGACCCAGACTGCAAACATAAACAACAATTTAGGTGGACCCACCTCCCACAGAGATTCACAGAGTCCCCTAACCTCTTTGGACGAGCCTTAGAGTATCTTATAAAATCCTTTGTACCTGGGGAAGAAATACAAATTCTACAATATTAGTGGATGACCTACTAATATCAGGCAAAGATCAAGAACAACTCCAACAGGCCAGTATAAGTTTACTAAATTTTCTGGGAGAAAAAGGATTAAAAGTATCAAAAAAAACCCCAAAAAAACAATTTGTAAAAGAGGTAAAGTACCTGGAGCATCTAATTGGAAAAGGGTACAAAAAGCTCAGTCCTGAAAGAGTTGTGGGGATCCTGTCAATTCTACCACCCGAGACTAAAAGAGACGTAAGAAAGCTATTAGGTCTAATGGGCTATTGTAAATTATGGATTGATCAGTATACTCAAACAGTAAAATTTTTGTATGAAAAATTAATAAGCACAGAACCTCTAGCCTGGACTCTGGAGGATACCGAACAGTTCCAAAACTTAAAGGCTTGATTGACGAAAGCCCCAGTTTTGAGTCTGCCTAATTTAAGAAAACTATTTGATCTGTTTGTTAATGTTAATGAAGGGATAGCATATGGGGTAATAAATCAAGACTGGGGGCGAAGCAGGAAGCTGGTGGTTTATCTATCAAAATTATTTGATCCACTTGCAAGAGGGTGGCCAGCCTGTATTCAAGCTGTGGCAGCCACAGCTACCTTATTAGAAGATATGGTAAAGCTTACATTCAATGGGAGGATTTGAATACACCCACCCCACAACTTGAGGACAGTGTTAAGCCAAAAATCTCCTCAGTGGTTAACAGGCGGCCGAATCCTGAGGTATGAAATAACCCTGATGAATATCAAGAATCTAGAGACTGTCACCTCAGAATGTTTAAATCTTGCTCAATTCCTTAGCGGGGAACCAATGGAAAATTTAGAGCATAATTGTATAGAGCTAACTGAGATACAAACAAAAGAAAGAGAAGACCTAGAAGAGCCTCATAATATGGAAGGCTCCTGTATATAGACGGATCCTCTTGAATTGTAATGGGAAAAAGGGCATCAGGATTTGGCATTATTGAAGCAGGGAAAATCAAAGAAAAAGGGAAATTACCCTCTAATTGGTCTGCACAAAGTTGCAAGATATATACCTTAAAGAAAGTTTTAGATGTATTAGTAGATGATACAGGGACAATCTACACGGATTCTTGATATGCCTTTGGGATAACTCATACCTTTGGAAAAATCTGGCAAGAGAGGGATACCTTAACTCAAAAGGGAAAAATCTGGCACATGAAAGTCTGATCAGGGAAGTACTCAAATCCCTCAGAGGACCAAAAGAAATTGCCATAGTCCATAATAAAGGCCACCAAGAACGTGATAGCCCTGAAATCCAAGGAAACAAATTAGCAGACCTGGTGGCCAAAGAAGCAGCCTTAGAAATGAGGGACCCAGTCATAGTCCTAAGGGTAAAAGAAGACCAGGGAAAAATAAGGGAAGAGGGGGTACCAATTTTCAACAACAAGGAGCTAAAAGAAATAGAGAAAATGGAAGGGGTAAAAACAGAGGATGGAAAGTGGTGGACCCCAGACGGGCGACAAATATTCAACCAAATAATAACCAGGAAAGTGATGGAAGAGATACACCAATGAACTCACTGGGGAACACAAGGAATATGTGATCATTTCCTGAAATATTACATGGGGTTGGGAATATATGAAATAGTCAGATCCATCACGGGAGAATGTATAACCTGCCAAAAAGTCAACAAAAAGGTAATACAAAAAACCACTCCAGGAGGGAGAAAATTAGCCATAAGACCTTTCCAGAGTATTCAGGTTGATTTTACTGAATTAACTCCCGCCCAAGGATATAAACATCTATTGGTCAAAGTTGACCATCTAACCCACTGAGTTGAAGTGTTCCCCATGAGAAGGGAGACAGCCCAAACTGTGACAAAAGTTCTGTTGGAAGAAATTATTCCAAGATACGGGCTAGTAAATATTATTGATTCAGACCGTGGCCCCCACTTTACATCCAGTGTTCTGGAACAAGTTATTCTGGCCCTGGAAATTAAGTGGGAGCTACACACTCATTGGCATCCTCAGAGTTCTGGGAGGGTCGAGAGGACTGTTACGAGATTCGGTGCAGTTGGAGTGCAGTTGTGTGCAGGGTTGAGTGCTTGGCAGGTTCTGTTTTAGATGTATAGAATAATATAGTATAATAAAGTAATTGATTAGCCTTCTGATATCAATGGAGTCCTCTTCATCATTCCTCCTTCATCGAGGCCTTCTCAGCACAGCTATGAGAACAAAGGAGAGGGGGTGGATTCATGCAAGTCGAGTGAAGGGTCCAGTACAACCCCCAGCTGAGGCAAGCGAATGGACTATAGCCAACAGAAATGATAAAGACTTGAAACTGGTCCTGAGAAAAGCACCGAAAAAAGTGCAGCCCTGAACACGACCTCCCCCACAGGAAGCATCCACATTATTATCCTTGTATCCTTAAAGTTTGTTAATATTTGTTATAGTAAAAGTTCAAGTTTTATTCAGCAAAGAATTGACAAGCAAAATAACATCTCAGTTTCCGGTACTGTTCTGTAGAGCACTCACCTTGAAACCCTAATGTCAGAACCCAGGAAATTCCTTTGGCTGCCCTGGAGGGCTCTAGGCCTTGCCTGGGGGGGCTCAGAAACCTTGGCACAGAGCCCAAGACCTGTATGCCTTTGATCTTGACCCATAGGAAAACAATTATCAACGTTTATATGAAGAATTACAAGTCAAAACAGTTTAAGTAGAATGATAGTGAATTTATCACAGGGTGAAAAAATAGATTTTTGGCGTTTTAGAATGAAGGTTTAGGAGGCAAGATAGAGGAAGCTGGGTGTGTCCAGTCTTTCTTCTTCTTGGCCTCCATCTTCTGCTGTGATGTTAGCATTTTTAGATTGGTTTAGAATAGAAACTTACTGTCTAACATAGGTGATAGGTATTGAGAAGTTATTGTAAATAGTGTACACGTAGTTTTTAGTATAAAAAATAACACCGCCCCAAGGACAGGCAGTGTGCCTCAACCTGACCTGATAGACAGACCTTGTCAGGTCGGAGAAAGAATTTTATAGATAAGAAACAATAAACAACCTTGAGAACAAGAATAGAAGAGTTCTGACTCCTTCCACTGCTGGGCTGGGAAAAGAGACTTTCTAACACACCTCGGGGTCACTCTGACCAGCAGAGATTCCAAGACCCTAATTGGGAGCAAATTGAAGAAAGGGAGTCAGTATGATAAGGGTCATGGCAGAATGTCTCCAGAAGAAGGGAAAACCAGAGGTGGGAGGCTGTTGTGGTGTGAAGCTATATCCTGTCCCTCCGGATATAGGGATAGGATATTGTGCCAACTTCTTCCTTCCCTTCCTCCTGCCCCCTTGCCCTCTTTCTAAGTGCTGTTTGTCAAGTTCCACATTCTAGCAAGGGCATCGTGTGATTGGCAGAAGTTCAAAAGATGCTTCTCAGACCTGGGGTCATTGGCCTGTCCAGGTGTCATTGTCCCCTAAGACCCTCCCCCTCCCACCTGGTTGGTGGCTCACCTATCCTCTCCCTCCCCCCTTCCCTGTGGGTTTAAAAGGCACTGGAACCATGTGGTCGGGATTCTGTTGGAGTTGTTACCGAGATTCAGAACTCTGTCACCCTGGAATAAACTCTGGATTTAACCCTCTGGCGGAATCCGCTCTTTCTCTTCACCATCACCTGAACCTTTTCCACTAGAGGTAAACTGAGTTTCTACTTTGCTTGGACTCATTCTGAGTGCCTAACTGCCAGCCAGCTAAAGGTGTCTCTGAGGTGAAAAACCACAGCTGATACCTTTGGTTAATAGGAGGCAAGACTAGATTGGGAACGACCTCCAGGAAAAACTCTCAGGGCACAGAGAAAACCCCTGTGGATCGAAAGGTGAGGAGGCCAGCCCGTAGCAGACTCCCACTTGTAGCAATGCTACTACTCACCAACGCTGAAGGAAACAGAGGAAACATTTGTGAGAAGTGTTACTATCCCTTGTATAGAGCAGATACAGTAAGTGTATTAATCAGAGTACACACAAACATGAATCATAAATGTATCAATCACTCCCAGTTAACCTGTAAAGAAGATAATAAAATATATTGGCTGGCTAAAAATATTGCAAACCCAAACCAGAGGATGTCAGGAGAGTGCCCTATGAAAGAAAGATGGGTATGTTTTGAACAAGAAAGTGAAACCAAATTAGAGAATACATTCAAAGAGAAAGAAGTGCACTTTAAAAGAAAAGGCATAGAGAGGGACAAATGTATGGAAAGAATATTTTTATCGATATGGTAGAAAAGATTATGAAATCATTTATCTTGACTGATTGATGTATGTGTGGGGGGACACACTTAAGTGAAATTTGGCCACAGGATGGTATCAGTTTAGGTCCCTAGACATTTTAAAATGGATTACATCAAGAAAAAGCATGGTAGAACCTAAAAGAAGGGAAGGAGAGTGGAAGCTAAAATCAACAATAATAGGGGAAGAGTGTTTATCAAGAAAAGGGACAATTTATACTATAGAAGTAGGAGAAATGCCATGTTAAAGATATCTAGCAGCAAATGACGCACACACCAGGTGGATCCTGGAAACCCCCTATTCATACTGGTCAATAGAAAAAACTGAAAGTAGATGTGTATACAGTGAAAAAGTAAAATGTTTGAATGCCTAGGAGATTATATTAACCTATTCTGGGCAATAGAAACCCTATCCAAATACTGGAAACATATAACAAATTGAGATTCTAATTTCTGGGAGGCACCTAAAAATTTATTTTGGATCTGTGGTAGCACAGCATGTGAAGTTACCGGGAGGGTGGAACAGAAGTTCCGCAATTGGAGCAATAGAATCATCCTTTTTCTTACTGCCTAAGGATTCGAAATCAAACTTGGGAGTCCCAGTATATGATGATCTGGCCAGAAAGAAAAGGAGTTTAATTGGCAAAACCCGAAATTGTAACAATGAAATTTGGACGCAACAAAATATTATTGATACTTGTGGGCCAGCTACCTGGGTTCAAGATGGATCCTGGGGGTACAGAATCCCAGTATATATGCTTAATTTTATCATCCGTTTACAAGCAGTACTTGAAATAATGTCAAATCAAACAACCCTGATCATCTGTCTCTTAAACCAGCAGCAACTACAAGCATGATCAGTAATTTACCAGATTTGATTGGCAGTGGACTACCTCCTGGCAGAGGAAGGAGGGATCTGCAGGAAATTTAATACTTCAGAATGCTGCCTAGAGATTGATGACCATAGTCATGCAATTTAAAATATTACGCAAAATATTAGAAAACTAACCTATGTTGGAACACAAAAATGGACCCCTGTTATATGTAGATAATGACATGATTGTCTCTCACAATTAAGGGGTGAATATTGTGTGAATATTAAGAGAAGCAATGCATAGTTATGTTATATTTAGTGATGCATAGTTATGTTATTGTAATTTAGATGTCCTCTGTTCTCCCCATAGTTCACTTCCCCCCTCCCCCCCGTATTGTTGCCATAGACAGCCTGGGTTGTCTAGGATAGGTAAAAAGAAGATGTGCACGTGCCCCTTGCATGGGGCAGTTGGAAATGGAAGCTTGTTGCTAAGGGGGAGCAGCATGACAACACCTCACCTCCAATCAAGTTACAAGAAAGCAGTCTCCACCAATAAATGACAAAAAATATCTGACTCACAGACTTTGGGAGGGGCCAGGGCTGGCTGATGCAACCCCAAGAGTATAAAAGACTGAGCATCCATCTTGAAGACAAACCGGCCACATGATGTCCACGAGGGCAGTTCCCAGAGCTGCAAATTTTTCCTTATGTAGTCCTTTTGTTGTATTTTTGTCAAGGCTTAATAAACCATTTAAATTTTTCAAAGTGAGCGGTTGTTTCTCACACCCCCTTGTTTGGAGACTCCGACTGGTGAGACAACTTGTTCACCTGGAACTGTAAAGGGTGGAAGAAATTTGCCTTCTTTGTGGTGTGTGCAAGTGTAGCAAGTGTAACATTTCTACCATGTGCAATTTCATGTCTAGTCTGGATAGTAACCAGAATTGTCCAAAGCAGCATCATGCAAGGTAACGTAGAAGGGAAAAATGGTGAAAAAGTAATGTTAATAAAATAACAGAGTGATCAGAATGCCAGAGATATGCTTGAACAGTACGAGAAACTGAGAAAAATACAAGTTGAAGTTTAAAAAGTTGATGCAGGCTGGAAGTCGGATCAAATAGTTAGAGGGAGGAATTGTCAAAAATAGATTAGAAACTGTTGTAAAATAGTTAATAACTGTTAAGCATGTACTGTTAAAAAGTTTGGTTATTATATTGTAAAAGGGTAGTTATAAGAAATATGGTACTCAACATACTGTATTACACTTAAGTAAAGTGCATTCCCACCCCCTCCCAGGCAAAACTGACCCAGCCTGGACAGAACTGTAATGGGCCAATCAAATGCCTTAAATCTTCATGCAAATGAAGGATCCCAACAGAAACCAATCCAAAGAAAACAGTATAAAATGGGGACATCTGAGCCAGTGAAGCTGTGTCGCTCTACCTGGAACATTGGGAACATTGCTGCTCAAGAAAGGAAGAAGATCCAGCACCGGCGCTGCAGCATTATCGACAGGAACGCTCCTGCTTGACCCATGGGCCCTGTAAGCTTTAGGCCTTATAATAAATGCTGAACTCACTTTAGTTCTGGGAGAGTGTTCCCGTTTATAACCATAAATATATCTAAAAGAACTAAAAGTTAACATCACTGAGACTAAACAAAAATCAATCTTCGCAAGAATTAACTTATTTAAACTCTCTTATTACAAAAAGATTACTGAAAATTTGTCATATTACAGTTAAACATCAAAATAAACTATATGCAAGTTAACAACTGTACTGAAATATTTACAATAAAATTACCTTGTTAGAACTGTGGAGTAAAAAGCAAGTAATGAAGCTGGCAGTAGAGTTAAGTATCAAATAATTACTGCAGATAAAGTTCAAAGTTTGTTTTGAATGTGAGCTCAATAATCTTTTATTTATGACTTATCTAATTACTCTCAGTGAGCTATGCAGGTTTGCTATGTTACTAATATGTAAGAAGACACCACCTCTATACAAACACCTTTGAATTTTTCTAGTAACAATCCTGTTAAAAATAACAAATCACAAGTTAGAAGGTAAATTTTCACACTGGCTGGTGCCAGGCGAAGTGGGGCCCACCCCCTACGGTATCTTTTAGAAATTGCTTGTAGGATAGATTTAAGTCTGGCTTAATAAGAGTAATGGGATATAAACATTGCAGGCTAAAACAAAGAGATTTAGTTATACAGTACTAAATAGCTGTACCGGTAAATTCACAAAATATATTGCTAAAAAACCCCAAGTGACTGGTAATATAACCACTTTGACCAGGGCTAGGTGTCTCTCAGGGCTTTAGATCAGTATCAAGGGTGCCTTTGGTAGCTGCTGCTCCTTCCAATACTTGAAAGTGCCTGGGGCACTTCAGCTAGGGAACATTGTGGGGGTGTTGAGTGTCCCTATGACTTCTATACAAAATCTGAATGCATAAAAATTCTCCACTGTGTTATTACATCTCTCCCCCACAAAACCAGGGAGACAGCACAAAAAGCTTAACTGTGGCTATCTGCCCATCAGGTCCTGTTATTTGCACCAAGTATTGTCCTTGCAGACTTTCACTATTCACACCCACCCCAGGAGCACCTGAGGCACAGTCATTCATGGCCACTCACTGGGCCATTGGCGTTTTGAGATAACAGTCACACTGGCTCTTGTATCAATGAGTCCTGTTAGGAGCGTCTCTACAATTCAGAGTCCCTTGCACTGGCATGTTGGATGCTTAGACCTAATATGTTGTGTCCACAAAATCTGTGGGACCCCTATGGAACCAAAACACCCCGCCCTCTTCTCAGTTATCAGGGATGCAGATAGGAGTGCTGCCAGGGAAAATATTAGTTGAGCTATGTTGTAAATGATCAAATCGGCAGCCAAATTTATAAAAAAAATTATAGATTTATTAGATCGACAACCAAAAATAGAATATTATAAAACCGCCACAGCCAAGACAGCGTCAATCCCAGACTTTGATGATGGGTGAACCTGGTTCAAACTGACGTAGTGTCAGCGTCTCCCCAGAGTTTCACACCAACTGCTTCAGGTAGCCAGTTTATATACAGTTTATTCTGCCTGAAGCAGAAATGACATAAGATTTCTGTAAGTCCCTACATATGTGTAACGGGGACTATACAGATTCAGACCCGTACAAAAGTTAGTCCATAGGTTTGGATGGCTGTCTGAGCTCCTCGAAATGGTCTTCTTTTCAATTGTAGCCAAGACATCGCTGGTCCTCGTTCTGTGAATGTTCTGGACATTCCTGGGAAATGGTCGCTGATTGCCCGGGAAGGACTCATTCATTCATTAATAGTCTTGATTTTACCTGGGCGAGTCCGGCAAATCTTTTAAATAGAAAGGAAGGCTCTGCTTCTAGCCATGGGGGTCAGAGGCATGATTGGATCTTATAATTTTTATACAGTTACAAAGCATGAATTATCTCTATCATATACTACAAGCTATATGGCTCCCGGCTGGCACTACACATGGCAGGTGGGGGGTCCATGCCATGAGTCAGAGTCAATAGCTCCAGGGAGAACAAACAAATTATGCATACACTGCCTAGGTGGTCCAAAACTCCTGTGGGAATCAAATGAACAGATTAATCAAGCAACATTACTGTGCTGGAGTTTGCCATGTCCATTCCTGCGCTGCCTGGGGTGGCTGATTGTAGGTCAGAGACGGTCCAGCCAGGGCTGCCTCTGGTCTGGCAAAGGCTGCTTGGGGCAGCAGCTGGGCTGAGGCTTGCTGTGTTCCGCTTAGAGGGATTGGGTGGGGCATCTGTTTCCTCGCATGGTGCCAGTCCATGCTTTGGCTCCGGTTTCCCAATATCGGACGCCTTTCAAAATCATACTTTGACTGACATTGACTACGGCACCAAGGGCAAATACGAGGAGTTTTGGATCTGGCCTCCCCCTTTTGGAAACAGGCTTTTTTCAAATGCCAAGGTTTCCCACACCAAAGGCAAGTTTGGGGGTCCTTGTTATAGATGGATAATGAGATGATTTGATCTCACAATTAAGGGATTAATATTGTGTGAATATTAAGAGAAGCTTTACGGATGTACAGTTATGTTATTGTAGTTTAGATGTCCTCTGTTCTCCCCATAGTTTCCTTCCTCCCCCCTCACCCCGTATTGTTGCCATGAGATAGCCTGGGTTGTCTAGGACAGGTAGAAAGAAGGTGTGCACATGTAGCCCTTACACGGGGCAGTTGGGAATGGAAAAGGTTGTTGCTAGGATGGCGCAGCCTGAGAACACCTCACCTCCAATCAAGTTACAAGAAAGCAGTCCCCACCAATAAATGGCTAAGAAGAGTTGACTGACAGACTTTGGGAGGGGCCAGGTTGGGTAACACCCCCAAGAGTATAAAAGACTGAGCATCCATCTTGAAGATGAACCAGCCATGTGGGAAGCAACCACGAGGGCAGCTCCCAGTCCTGCAATTTTTCCTTATTGAGTGAGTCCTTGTGAAAAATACGTATTTTATGATTGGCTTTTCACAAATATTAAAATGAATATTATATGTGCTATGTTAGAAAGATATGCTGTATTAATTTTCTTAAGTAGTGTGTTAAATATAGTTTTATGTTATAACATAATGTTAAAATAGAAACTATGCTATGTAAGATACTTTTTTTAAAGAGAGGAATGACGTACTCACACCGAGATAGCAGCCACAGGACACCTAAATCTTTCAGAGAAAAGAATTTATTGCTCCCTTATCAGAAGAAACTGTGGTAAATAAGTATGATTCATGCTGACAAAATTGAAACAGTAATCAATATTGATACAGTAATTAATATTTGGGAATAATAAAACTGTTAAAATTATAAAGACGAAAGAGAGAGAAGGGGTTCCACCCCCCCCCTTTTCTGCAGATGTTAGGCATGAAGGAGCAAGAGATAACGCTTACTAAAAATTACCAAGAAAGAAGGAAAAATCGGTTAGGTTTCAAAGATATGTTAATTATATGAGATTTATTGCTTTGATGCTTAGAACATGGTATTATGTTAGTTTTGGCCTATATTATACTAGCTTGGCTCACATTATACTAGTTTGATGCACATGTGTAACCCAAAGGTGAATCAAAGGACAATGATGAAGAAGAAGGCCTTCATCCAGAGACGACCCCTGAAGAGGGGCACAATCACCCAAAAGAGTGGCAGAGCATGTGCGGTTAAAGGTGGTGATAGGGCAGAGATAGAGGTGTGATGAATCGAAAATAAGAAGAGATGGCTCTGACAGATAAGATAAAAGGAGGAATTTTTATTTGGCAAGTTTGTACGTGAAGTGCCAAAGGGTCCAGGGACCTTTGGGCTCCGTACTCCGCGGAAATTTTTTTTTGCTTATGCCCTATTATTAGAACCAAATTATATTATTATTAAATTATTAATATATTATTATTATATTATTATTAAATTATTATTCCTTATTTTAACCAAATTGTATCCGATTTTGTATATCCTAAGCTATTCAATTAAAATTGCTGCTACTTTAAATTTTGTTTGGCTTTTCCTTGATGGGATAATTGGGCAAACATAACAAAACTAAATTCTTCCTGCCTCCCTCAGTCATGAAGGCACCGTTAGGATTAAGAGGAAGAAGTTGACACTGACCAGACAGAATCCTTTTTTTGAATGGAATTTATGTATCATGTATGAGATGTATGAATATGGAACAGGCTACTGCTTTTAAGGGTTAATCCTCTGTTAATGGGGGTCCTTTTTCGGGCTTATTTTGCCCAGAAAAAGGTACCCGGACTGTCCTTAACTCTTTGTTTTTATTATCTCATATTGTCCTAACCCTAATTGTCCAGATTTTTATTACTTTAATATTATTTCTATCTTTATAACCATTTTATTACTATTAAACTTTTACATTTTATAAACAAGTGATTGGTGTTTTTCACAGTCCTTTTGTTGTATTTTTGTTAAATTTTAATAAACTTTCTAAAATTTTTCAAGTGAGTGGTTGTTTCTCACATCCCCCTCCTTAAGAGTCTTTTTCTTTAGCTGCATCCAGTTATCATAAGGATCAGGAGGGAATGGATCAGTCACATAGTCTGAATCTATGGCTTGTGGATCGAAGGGCTCCCCCTCCTCCTCTGTGCTAGAGCCATGGTCAGCGATATAGACTGCTAACATTTGTAAGAATGCCTTCCCCTCCTTTGTCTTGGCAGGGGCGACATTGATGGCTGCGGCAGCTCTTCACTATCAGAGGTGCCAGTTTCAAGTGGGCAAGGAGAGTCAGAGTAAGGCAGGAAGCCAGCAGCATCCACAGAGGATACAGTCCGAGACTGCTCTTGCTTTTTCAATGTCTTAAAAGGTATTCGCCAGGACGGGAGTCAAAGTGACTTAAGGTCCTTCTTTGGGATGGGGGAGTCAAGCCTGCCCAGAATGTTTCTATGATTTCACAGACATCTCCCTCATTGGATGTTTCCTTTCCCATTTTTTATTTCCCCTGGCATACCTGTCAGTCACATCAGACAGGCGATTGTGGGCCCAAACGTGGTTCTCTCACTGTCACAATCAGTTCCAGGGGCTTGCTGACTGCCTGCCAGTCAGGCCAGGTCTTCTTCCTCACATGGAGGTGATGGAGAGAGATGGGGAGACTGATTCAGTGATCAGAATCCGATTTTACTGTGGCATACAAACCCTTATACACTATTTTAGGGAGACTAGTAATGTTGTGGTTTAGGGCACATTTGGGAGAAAACCTCCAAAGGGAGCCCCTCCAGAAAGCAAACCCATATGGCTCCTCCTCCCAACCAGTTAGGGAAGGATTTCTCAGAGAGAAGTGGAAAGAACCTGTTTATTAAACAGGCACAGCACCCCCCAGCACACGAACAATAGCAAATGACAACACTCTTTCACCACTGAAAAAGATGACATCTGAAAAGATTTCATCTGAAAAAGATGACAAATTCAGAAAGTCTCTCCTGGAAGTGGTTGCTCTGTTATTGGTCCCTCCAGTGCTGGGAATAGCTGCTGCAGGTCACAAAGTACAAACTCTAAGTGTTTCCCAGGTCCCAGTCTGGAGCAGGCTCGAGTGGTTCCAAGAAAAGGAAAGAAAAGCAATCCAGTAAAAATTCGGACTGCCTGGTTAAACTAACTAACAAGCAGAAGCAAAAGCAAGAGCAAAGCAGGGGCAAAGCAGGAGCAAGAGCAAAGCAAAAGCAAGAGCAAAAAGCAAAAGCTGCACTGTCTACTGCCTCTGTCACTGTGTCCCGCCAACCGTTGGGGGAAAGCTTCGCTCTTCAGAACCAGTCTTGAAGATACAGAACATGATATCCAGCATAAACAGAACAGACGACTGGGGATACAAGCGTCATAAGGACGAATGTGTACTACGATTAGGTTAAAATCACATACACAAATTTATGCATATAAAAATGTCTCTTGCTTGCAGAGTTTAATGAGATTTTGTGGTTAACTTGTCTGATTTAATCTTCTTGCAATCTAGATCTAATTTTCAGAGTTCCAGTTGCTTTTGCCAAGGCATCCTGTTATCAAATCTCTTAGGTTAACCAGGTCCAAAGTCCATCATCTGTCTTGTTCCCCCCCCAAATACTGCCAAATAGTGGCAGTATTTTTATATAAAGGAATTCCAGACACTCATGTTCACCAGTGTCTCCCAGCTATGGGAGAAAAACCCAAAACCCGAGCAGGAGCTTGCACTAATCCTTTGATGGCCACACTGCCTTTCCATAATGAGGTGCTGCTGCTTCCCTCTGCTGTTCTGACCTGCAATACAGTACATAAGGGTTTTTGAGCCTTATAGAACTGATAACTGCATTCTAAGAGAGGCTAAAAATTAAAAATCGTGTAATAGCTGGCTTTAATATTATGCAGATGTGGTGGTCTGCATTTTTTTTCTTTCAGTGATTTCTGTGTAGTTACACTGGAATTATACTGGCAAAAGACAAGATTCAAGTTTCTCTGGTATGAAAAACAAGGAAGGGGGAAAAGCAGGTATTTATGTGTAGCTCAGTTCTCTAAATCCTCAAAGTATACATGTGCTGTTAACACCACTTCTGTCTGCATTGCCTAATCATTAATGTTAGCTTCCCAGCTGAACATCTGCTCATGTGGCTCATTTCCACTTCCATCCTCCTCTCTCTTAGACATTTAATTGTACCAAAAGCCATTTTAAACACAAATACAATTTTAAGGGGATTTTAATGAACTTCTCTGGAGGGAGGCTACATCATGATTTAGAGCAAGCAATGCAGTATGGGCCAGAAAAATCTAAAAAAATTTAGAATAATTAGTTATGAATAATAGAATATTAGTTATGAATAATAGAATTGTTTAGAATAATTAGTTATGATATGAAATTTTGATAGCTAAACTAAATTTTATTTCTATATCTTTTATTTTAAAGAAAGCAAGCAAGCAGCGCTGGGTGGCCAGGGAGTCACTGCTCCACTCCACTCACAGCACACCCTGTTCTGCTTGCTTGCTTTCTTTAAAATAAAAGATATAGAAATAAAATTTGGTTTGGCTGTCAAAATTTTATATCAATTTGTTGATGCCGACCTGATGCCCTTGGATCTCTCAGACTGAGGCTACAGTGGGGGGTGCCCCACTTTTGGGGCCCGTGGAGGCCAATAGCTAACAGCACCACAACACCGGTAAAGAAAGCAAGCAAGGAATTGAGCTCCCTGAGAACTGCTGTTTAAATCACCTGCAATTCTAGTGCACAAATATCCAGGCGAGAACAGCGGGCTGTGAGTATTGTTTGATTGGGTGGAGGTGACAGTGTTTAAATGAAAGTGGGTGTATGAGACACAATATTATTGCGAAATGGTTGAGGAGTCCTTCCATCTGCAGTTCCATCACCCCACAAGGGGCTTGGCCAGTGAAGGGACAAAGCAGGTGGTGTGAGACAGTAGACATGATTGGTCAGGGGAATAGTAAGAACTCTGGCTCAAGGAACCCCCAGAGAGGTTCCAGAAACCCCCAGAGAGGTTCAATGAGTCCCCAGAGAGGCTCAAAGGGCCCCAAGAGAGGTTCAAGGTTATGGGGCCCCCAGAGAGGCTCTAAAAACGAGAAAGGGAGCGAATTACCAGAGATACCCTCGGACAGCTGCCTGGGGTTAATGATTGCACATTGGGATGCAATGCCCTTTAGGAAGGGAAAAAGTAAAGAAAAGATGGTACATTATTGTATGGTGGAGTGGACTAAGGAAGAAATTAGGCCTGATCATTTATATTGGCCAATGTTTGGGTCCTTTGATGATTGGATGTGTCAAGCTTTACATATTTATAGTAAGGAACCCTTTGATCAGGAGGAAAGTGATTATGTGGAACTTTGGAGGAGGTCCTCTGTAGTGATAGCATTATACCCCCTGAAAACTAAAAAAAAGAGAAAGGCAGAGGAAAAAGAAAAACCTCGGGAACCATTAGACAATTTGCCCCCTCCCTATCAAGGGCAGGAAACTCCCTCCTCCTCTGAGAAGTCCCAGAGCCCGATGGCTCCACCACCATCACCACCATTTAGTAGGACTCGGAGGAAGAGGAGAGAGAGAACAACACGAGGAAAATAATTCTAGTGGAGAGGAGGAAGAGCAAAAGAAGAGACTATTCCTCCTTAGAGAAGTACCTATGGGAGGAAATTTATAGGGGAATAGGGTTTGTAACAGTCCAACTTAATATGGGGATGTAAGAGAATTTAAAAAAAGGAAATGGGGTGGCTACTTGAGGACCCTTTAGGAGTTTCTGAGATGTTAGACCAATTTTTAGGCCCAAATACCTACACCTGGGATGAGCTCCAGTCTATATTAGGAATACTATTTACTACTGAGGAAAGGGAAATTATTAGGCAAGCAGGAATAAGAGATTGGGAAAGGTGAGACCACCAGGGTTCACGTGGGGATCAAAAATGGCCTAATCAGAGACCAGATTGGAATCACCAGAACGAGCAAGACAGACAAAATATGAGAGACCTTAGAGATACCATTTTACAAGGCATTCAGAATGCCATACCTAGAGGGCAAAATATTAACAAGGCCTTCAGTGTGCACCAAGAAAAAGATTAATCACCTATAGATTGGCTTGAGAGGATCAGAAAGAGGCTGCAAATGTATTCGGGAGTGGACCCAGATTCCCCAGTAGGAGCAGCATTGCTTAAAACTCAATTTGTGGCAAAATCATGGGGAGGAGAGATGGAAAAAGCTAGAGAAATTAGAGGATTGGCAGGACCGGGGTCTCCAAGAGCTATTGCAGGAAGCCCAAAAGGTGTACGTGAGGAGAAATGAAGAAAAACAAAAGGCAAAAGCCAAGATATTCATAGAAGCTGTGAGGTAAACTCAGAAGGTGGAAAAAGAAAGTGTTTTGAACAGAAGGTCAAAGACCTAGGGGAGATTATAAGAAACCTCCCCAAATTAGAAACTCCGGATATAGTCCTGCAGATTATCATTGCTATGGGAGAAGAGGACACACAAAGCAGAGCTGTAAGCAATGACAAAAAGATGAAAATATGTTTGAGGAAGACAAATAGGGGTGTCAGGGGATGTACATCTTGGGGACCAAAACACTGAAAGAGCCCTTGATAAAAATAAAAATAGGTCTCCAAGGGGAAGAAGTTACCTTTTTAGTAGACACTGGAGCAGAAAGATCAACTACACAGCACATCTCCAAATGATGTAAAATTAGTAAAGAAACTGCTCTAGTTGTTGGAGCAAAAGGGGAACCATTTAAAGTACTCATACTTGAAAATGTTGAAATTGAATCAGAAAATAAGATTTGTTTGAATGATTTGTTATGGGTACCAGAAGCAGACAGTAATAGGAAGAGATTTGATTATAGCATTAGGAGTAAATTTAGAAGTGAAACAAGGAGAACTACAGGTACAGCTTTATACTTTAATGTCAGAAGATGAAGACAAAATTAATCCTAAATTGTGGCACCATAAAGAAGAAATAGGAAAGCTAGAGATTGAGCCCATTAAGATAGAAATAAGTGATCCAGTCGTTCCCATAAGAATATGACAATACCCTAAATCTTTGGAAGGAAGAAAGGGGACTTGAAAATACCCGAGGGAGAGGACTCGTTCATCATGAATTGATTGTAAAAGTGTTAGAAGCTTTGAGGGGTCCATTGGCGATAGCTGTTGTCCATGTAAGCGCTCGTCAGCGGGGAATGGATTATCGGACTCATGGGAATAATTTGGCTGATGCAGAAGTACAAAGGGCAGAAGTATGCTTACCCATGTTTTTAAATAATTTGAGTGAAAGTGAGGATGAGACAAAGTATTAAAAATGCCATACCTCAAAGGAAATACAAGAGATTGAGAAATCTAGGGACTAAGCTAGAAGGGGATAAGTGGCTTTGACCAGATGATAGAGAAATGCTATCTAAAAGTTATGCTAGAAGAATAATTCTTCAGTTACATCAATGAACTCATTGGGGAACATGAGCACTAGGCAACTGTCTAGGGTTCGAAAGACAGGTGTCTGCTAAGGAGAAGGCAGAAGCCTCCCCTGAAAGGGAAAACATAAACCTCCTCCCTCCAAATTGTTTTAAATTTTAATTAAGGGGCTCTCAGGCAAAAAATATGGGAGCAGGAATAACAGTTCTTTACTAGGAAAGAAAATTAAAAGATAAAATAAACAATGCAGTAAACTAAAACAACACTGACAGACTCAGAATACAACCTGACGCCATGTTGGTCAGGGTGTTGGCAGCAGTCTAATTGCAATTGTGGCTGCAGTCCTCCCGGAGTGTCAGGTGCGGTTCTGTTGAAACAGGGATCCTGTAGAAAAAAAGGGTGTAGTTTTCCCCTGAAGATCCAGTGGAAGAGTCAGCTGTTCCTCTGGGGAAATCTAGTGGAGAAAGCCATACTAGTGCTCCAGAATCTCAAGATTATATTTGGGTAGAATGCTTGGCTCTTCCCTCCGGGGGGAGCATCTCACAATGGGATGCTGTAGTTCCTATCAGTCATGCAGTGGCATTCAATAGCCTATTATCAGCAGAGGTCTCCCCAGAGGGAGGAGTGGTTGTGGAAGAGATAAGGAAAACTGCCTACTTAACAGAAGACAACTGCCCTACAGATGGCAAATAGAATACAACTTGCTTGACAATCCAGGACAGCAAACACTTTTTTAAGTTTTTGGGGTGTATGGGAATATTTGATAAGCAAAACAGGAGACACAACGATGCATTATTTGCCAGAAAATTAACAAGAAGACATCTAGACACACCCCAGAGGAGGGAGAAAAACTGCACATAGATTTTTTGAAAATATACCGGTGGATTTTACCAAGCTACCGAAAATGGGAAGATATAAGTATTTGTTAGTAATAGTAGACCAATTAACTCATCAGGTAGAAGCCTACCCTGTGGCATGAGTAACAGCATATTTTGTTGCAAAGATTATTTTAGAAGAAATAATTACATTATTTGGGATGATTACAGTGATTGATTCGGATCAGGGTTCCCACTTTACCTCGAAAGTGTTAAAAGAAGTAATGAAAGCTCTAGGGATCTCTTGGGAATATCATACCCCTTGGCACCCTCAGAGTTCAGGGAGAGTAGAAAGAATGAACAAAACCCTAAAGCATCAGCTAGCAAAAGTAATAATTGAAACAAAACTGTCTTGGATTAAGTGCTTACCATTGGCGTTGTTAAATATTTGAACAATGCTGAACTAAGAGCATGGGATCTCCCCTTATGAGATATTATATGGGATGCCATATTCTCAAGAGATGATGGTGGGAAATCCTATAGCAGACAATATGTCGATCCAAGGGTATGTCATGATTTTGGGGAAAAAAAAAATGTTCAAGAACTTCAGAAGAAAGGAATAATGAACCAAACTCCTCTCCTGGATTTGCAATTCATAAAATACAACCAGGTGATCAAGTATTGATCAGTACTTGGAGAGAAGGTAGCTTGACTCCCTACTGGGATGGACCTTTCCTTGTGCTCTTGACCACAAATATGGCAATCCGGACAGCAGAGAAAGGGTGGATACACATCTCCCAACTAAAAAGACCTATAACAACAAAGGAAGCAGACTGAAAAATTACCTCTCAGCCAGGAGAACTGAAGGTGAAAATAACACAAAAATCAGATGCTGGGAGATAAAATAACCTGTATTGAAAAAAATTATAATTGCTATCCCTTTGTAAGCACTGAATGCAACTATTGTAAGGAGAGATGGTACTGTCATTCTTGCAGGGTTTATCCTCCAAGTGGGTTGTGTCCAGAGTGGAAACACACTGAACAGATTTTAACCAAATATATTAAAAAAAAAAAAAAAAAGAGAATAGAGGAAGGAACATTAGAACTAGACTCTTATGAGTGGTGGATGTTGTGGAAATACAGATTAAGTGGGAGACTATCAAGTGAGGCAAATATTAAAAAGATTGAGTGCTACAAACAATATCGAGTCCCTTAGGGATCCAAGCCAGTCAAAACAAAGAATTGGGAAGTATTTAAGAAATGGCATGAAATCTGGGAAAGCTCATACGGAACCCGTGAAGAATATCCTTGCTGCCGAGAAGATGGTACCCCTTGCTGCTGGAAGCACACCAGTAGGTGAAGGAGGCAGAGGGATAATAAAAATGTGGGGCCTTATGGTACTGTTGAGTCTTCCATGGAATGGGATAACCAACCCCTGCTTAAAGTGCTACCAAAATGTGAAGTAGTCCCAGACCATGGCCCTAGCATTTGCAACAAACACACATATTAATGCAGGATGTTATGACCCACAAAAACTTGAAACCTGTACAATAGGAGAGAAGAGTTACTGGGTGGCAACAAATTTAGGAATGGGAGGATGGGCCCCTTGAAACTACACATAAATCTAAATCATCCACCTGAGGGGTGGATATTGAATTAAGAAGTAGTAGGCCAAATTTGTATTTCTAGGGAAGAAAACAATTTTACTACATATGTAGGACATACCCCCTGCAAGATTACATATACCACCAACTCCACTTTTATGACCTGGTGGCCGAAACCACCAACAGGTTATTAGTCTATCAATTGTACCAATGGAACTGTTTGCTGGAAAAGGGTAACGCATGCTAATCCCTTTGAGGAGGTAAAAGATCTTAAGGGATATTGGGAAAAATCTGGGGCAGACAAATGAAAATTGGAAAGCTCCAGATGGATTATTTTGGATATGTGGTAAAAAGGCATATAATGAACCATCAAACAGATGGAGAGGTACCTGTACAATTGGAATTATACAACCTGCATTCTTTTTGCTACTGAAGAGCAAAGGTGAATATTTAAGACAACCTCTTTATGAAACTCTGAGCATAAGAAAACGAACTGAAATAGGAGGAAAACAGACTTGGAATAATGAAGAATGGACTTCCCAATGGATCATAGATTACTATGATCCTGCCTCCTGGGCTCAGGACAGCAGCTGGGGTTATAGAATCCCTATTTATATGCTTAACTGAATTATTAGATTAGAGGCCATTGTAGAAATTACTTCTAAACATCAGAGGCATTGAAGCTTGTAGCTAGGCAACTAACTCAGACCAGAGCAGCAGTATATCAGAATAGGCTAGCCTTAGATTATTTATTAGCTGAAGAAGGGGGGGTTTTGTGGAAAATTTAATACATCTGAGTACTGTTTAGAGACTGATGATAATGGATAGGTGTCAGAACCCAGGAAATTCCTCTGGCTGACCTGGAGGGCTTGAACCTCTGTCCGGGAGGCTCCGAGACCTTGGCACAGAGCTCAAGACCCCTGAGCCTTTGGTCTTGACCCATGGAAAAACAATTACCAACCTTTATATGAAGAATTACAAGTCGAAAGAGTTTAAGTAGAATAATAGTTTGTCATGAGGTGAAAAATAGATTTTGAGGTTTTTAGAATGGGGGCTCGGGATGCCAAGATGGAGGAATTTGGGCGTGCCTTGTCCTTTTTCCTTCTTCTTCCTAGCCTCCTTCTGGGTGATGTTGACATTTTTAGATTGGTTTAGAGTAGAAACTCACTGTGTAACATAGGTGATAGGTATTGGGAAGGTATGGTAAATAATCTACATGTAGTTTTTAGTATAAAAGGTAACACTGCCTCTGAGGTGGTCAGAGTGCCTCTGTCTGACCTGCTGAGCAGACCTCGGCAGGCCAGGAGAAATAATTTTATAGATAAGAAACAATAAACAGCCTTGAGAATGGGAACTGAAGAGTTCTGACTTCTTTGACCATCAGGCTAGGAAAAGAGACTTTCTAATGTATCTCAGGGTCACTCTGATCAGCAGAGATTCCGAGAGACAGACAGGCTATTAATTTGGCAGACAAAATTAAAAAAGTTGCATATATTCCTGTGCAGAAAAGGAATTTCATATTAACTGACAATTGGTGGAATAATTTGTTTGAAGGAGCCTGGTGGAAGACTTGGGGTTCATGTTGCTTTGTTCTGCATTAGGCCTATTGTTTATACCATGTATGATTCCATGCTTTTTTTAGGCTAATACATTCAGTGATCCAGGGAATGCAGATTTCAGCAATGCCCATAAACCCTAAAATAACAACCACGTGAGAAAAAAACTCACTCCCTTATGATAGTCAAGGCCAAAGAAGAACCAAATAGAACTGTGACCCAAAAAGTATTAGCTTGATTTGAAGCAAAGACACCAATAAATAACATAAAGAAAAAGGGGAGGGATTGTGAAAAATGTTTTTGTGATTCGTTCCAACTGGCAATGGAATCAGCAAATGCTTGTATCTGCTGTGTCGAAAATACGGTTTTGAAACTTTCTGACTGAATAGCCAAATAAAGGATTGAAATAGAAGAAGTATAGAGGAGTAAAGAGATGAGGTAGCAAGACGACTGATGCTTAGAATGAAATAGAGGAAGTGTTAAAGCTAAGGGATTTTGCAACAAAGTGACTAAAATGCTTATAATAAAAAGCTTGATACAGTTGACAAAATCATGTAAGGCCTTCCTCCAGATGACCACAAGAAGGACAGAAAGCTAACGACCACCTGGAAAGATTATGAAATTGCTGATCCCGGCTTATTGATATTTGCTGACTTGGACTAACCAAGCACATTGGAAAATGCTTTGTAGGCTTAAGAACAGTATATATACTTTAATGAACTTGTAAGTGGCATGTGCTGTTAGTGGAATGGTGACTCCCCCTCCACCCACCCAGTGCTACTTTCTTCCTTTCTTTAAAGTAAAAGATATAGAAATAAAATTCAGTTTGGCTATTGAAATTTTATATCAGTTATTTCCTTAGAAGTACTCTTTTAGGTCACTCAGAGCTGTGGTCAGTTCTTGTGCATTTAATGAATACTTTCAGCCAAAAAAAACAAACCAAACCCCAACCAATCAAAATCAATCAGGACACTAATTAACAGAGACACAGTTACAGCAAACAGCTTCTGAGATACTGAGATTTTCTGCACAGGACTATGGAGACACCTTGGAAAGGAGACTCCTTTTATATGGGTCAGTTATAATGGACATGACACTCGGAATGAGTGACTAAGAATCATTAAAATACATTATTTTATGAACATAGTTTATACTCACCGTTCACATGTTCATTTTCTAGATAAAGAATTCCTGACTCACAAGGATTTTTGCCTAATCGATATGGTTAATCAGTAACCAATTTAGGGGCAGGAGAGTTTGTATCTCACTTCATGCTCTCTCTCGTCAGGAGCAGGAAAGAGATAAAAGAGAAGAAACATATGAAACAGAGGTGTACTCTCCTTCACCAGGACGACAAAAGTTGATGTAAGCCACAGGTCTATAGATAAGGAGGCAGTGGCACAGATTTTTCAGATAGTTGTTTTTCAAGACATGGATTATTTCAGTTTTGCCCTGAAACACACAACATATCTGATGCCTTAGAGGTCATGAAACTTGGGACTCTCCATGCACAGTTACATTAAACACTAACTTTCCCAAGTGCTTACAAACATAATATGGATCACAGGCAGACAAATCCTAAAGCATGATCCTCAATACTCTAAGGGCCATTTTACATAATGCCTGTGCTGTGCAGTGCTGAGCTACCTCAGGCTAGCTCAAAGGCACTAAGAAAGAGATGCCTTGCTTGTATGTATAGCCCCATGACTACCTGCTACCTTGGAGCCTGGCAGCAGCTATAGCTGTGTTAGTGCAGTTGTGGACTAAGAAGTTTGGGGAAAGGATTGTTCTTCATCCGGCAGCTAACACAGGATCTCTGGAAGATGTCAGGTAACATGGTGCAAAGCTATGCCCAGTGTCTTGGCAAGACACAGCTACCTGGCACTCATTTTCTCTTCGAAGCTTCCTCAAGGAAGGTGTTTATGCTCCTGTAGGTTTTCACCTTGTAGACATATCTGTCTCATGCTGATGTAGCTGATATTAGCACACAAAGCCAAAGTCACTCCACACCGAAAGATCTTTTTCACTCAAGGTTATGTCCTGTCTCTCCACGTCATCATTTGTCATTTGGACCAAGTGAACTTCCTTTTTCCCCCTCTGAAACAGCTGAAAAAACAAAATGACACACACACAAAAATCCAGCTATTTAAGTTTCACAGCTGTATCTTTTTTTTTTTTTTTTTTTTTCTTTTGAGAATTGTTACTATCAGGGAATAGCAATATTTCTAAATTTTTTCTAAATTTTTAAATATTTCTAAATCTGCCTTTATAGCAGGAAGATAAACTACTGAAGTTTTACAGGTCTCCACAACTGCTAATCCAAAAAGCTTCTACAATTTTAAGCTCAAGGCTTTAAGAGAATCTAGACAAGTACTTATTTTACATTTACTAAGAGGACAGACGTAAAACATTTACCAGAACAGTCAAAATAGATCACCAGGAATTCAGCCTCAAAGTCTGTCAACATCCAGGAAAATGTAACCTATTTCTGTCATCAGGGATTATGCCTTGCCCCTATAAAGTACTGCTTGTGAGGAGTTAGTGGATGTATGTATCCGAATGTGTGCGTGAGCAGGAGCAGCACTATGCAAAGCACCACAATGGCAGTAAAACCAAACAATGGCATCTTTGCGGGTTGAAGGCCTGATCAAACTATGATTGGAGTCAATCAGAGCCTTTTTGGTGGTTTCCAGGAGCATTGGATGAGAGACACAATATATTACAAGCAGTATCACTAACTCTCAAAGCCAGAAATAAGAGCATGAAGTTCCTCATTTAGAACAGCAGTCTGCCCACTCATGAATTCTACCTTTTTACAGACCTTTCTTCAATCCCCAACACTTATCTGAGAAAGCTGAAAGATAAAATTTCCTCCCTTGGCACTTCTTAGGTGTCAGGCTTTCATCTTGAAAAGAACCAGTCTGAGGAAGTAAAGCAGCTGCCAGGCTGGACACTGTGGGTACATGATGTAGACACTCTGAGGCCAATAGGGAATATAAGTGTACACTATGATAGAAGAGGAGGAGAAATCCGCGAAACAGAAGTCTGTACAGGTCACTTTGTCTAATTCCAGCCTTCTGGAAACTCCACATGGACAGCAACATCCCTGCCACATACATTCAGGTTAGTACCTTTCAAAAACATGGATGAACTTGAGGAGGTTTGCTTGAGATTTTTATGTTCAGAAAAAAACAACAAACAAACAACAAAAAAACCAAACAAACCAGAATACATCGCTGAACAGGAATTTTCTGAGATGTATTTATGCAAAACCTAAATGCGCTGGGTTGATCACAACTAGTGCAATTTTTGATAAGCACATCATATAATCAATTCAGTTGTTTGCCATTGAATTTTCACTGCCTCTGATATCTGTGGAATAAAAGGTACAGGAGGGTCGAATGAAATAAATAGGGTAGGGGATCTTTCTCCTTTTTAATGCCTTTATTAAAAGTGATTAGCTCAGGGTGGGGGGGTTGACAGATCCATGGTTCTCTAGTGCCACTTTCCGCAGTGACTCAGAGGAGGAATATGCAGATCTGTCCTCTAGGGAGCACAGCTCTCCAGGGAGCACAGCTAAAGGTCCTGTCCTTGCGAAAGCAATGGGATATACTCCGAGTTTAGTTTGGTGTGCCAGTCCAGGAGTCCTGGCCCTGACTGACTTCTTTTGTAGCCAGGGCGGGGGGCGACCGAGGTTTTCAGCGTCCCTGCCGGCTTCGGACCTCGCCCCTGCTGTTCGAACACTACTTTGACCTCTCAATTCTGTTTTGGCTCGTTTCTTTTGGGTTTTTTTTTTCCCGGGATTCGGTGGGGGTCCCGTCCCGTTGCAGTCTGGGTTGGGACCATATTTGCATGTCTCCTGAGATCTCCCTTCCCACCATCCGGGGGGGTGGGGGGGGGGGGGTGGAGTGGGGTGTCATCCTCTTGGCAGCAGGCAAGGGTGGTACTGAAAGAGAATTCTCCACAATAGAGGGTTAACAACTCGATACTCAACAGGTGATTACAACATTTAGCCAACAAAAGAACTCTCCCGGCCAGCGATCAGTTCCCAGCCTAACTTTAAACTCTGCAACCCTTTTAAAAAAAATGGGTAACTCTTTTTTTACTCAGAATGACAACCCAAACCCATCAGATATATTTGACATAATAACAATGATCCCCATATTTTCATGGACAGTGTTCTGTCTTTTTATCAAACAAACCACCTCTAACAGAAGTGTTATTTAGTTGGGCATTTTTGCTTTTAAAGATTCCTAATTAGATGGGCATCTCCTCCTAAAAGCAGTATATGTGTTCTCTGAAATAAACAGAGCAAGAGATACTTCTCATTTTAATGCCTTTATTAAAAGTGAACAGCTCAGGTGGGGAGAACCAACAGGTCTGCACTCCCACCTCCACTGCCGCTCCCCGGAGAGGCTCGGAGAAGAAAAAGAAGTACAGCTTCGTCCACTAGTCCGCACCTAAAGCAGGAGGCTTCATCCTTCAGAGAGCACTAGAGAGACCCACAGCTTCAGCTTGGGCATTCAGGGTCCTCTTTCCAAACGACATCCTCTCATGTTAGGGTGAGAGGTAAAAAGGGTCTCAGCAGACTCCGGACTCCGTTCCTCTCGTCCTGACATCACTCTGATCTCTTAATTCTGTGTTGGTTAGTTGTTTTTAGGGGTCTTTTGCTAGGTTTGGTGGGGGGCTTCTCCCGTTGCATGCTGGCTCTGAGGTCATTTGCATGCCAACTCCAATGTCCCCTCCTTTCACCGCTGGGGCGGGGGGGGGGAGAAGCCATCCTTCTGGCAGCAGGCCAGCAGGCAGGGTGGTACTGACAAAAAGGGGAATTCTCAACAATAGGGAGTTAACAACCAACTCTTAACAGGTGATTACAACATGAAACGAACAACAGTTAGGGCATCCCCAAGAGTCACATCCAGTGCCCTGCAGCATTGTCCAAATGCTTCTTGGAACTTTGACGGGCTTGGTGCTGTGACCACTTTCCTGGGGATCCTGTTCCAGTGCCCAAACACCCTGTGGGTGGCTGAACTCCACTCCTCAACCACCCCTTTTCCTGATATCCAACCTAAACCTCCCCTGACACAGCTTCAGGCTGTTTCCTCAGGTCCTGTCACTGGTCAGGAGAGTGAAGAGCTCAGTGCCTGCCCCCTCGCTTCCCTTCACGAGGAAGCTGTAACTGCAACGGGCTTTCCCCTCAGTTTCCTCTTTTCCAGGCTGAACAGACCAAGTGACCACAGCCACTTTTCACGGCTTCCCCTCAAGAAGGTGGTAGATTACCCTGGTGGCACAGGGTCATGGCATTTCTCAGGAGCTGCTCTGCCTGCTTCTGCTTCCCGCTGAAGATCAACTCTTATACGCCAAGAACCAGAAAAGTCTATTTCCCACGCACCCCACCGAGCGAAAAGATAAAACAGTATTCCCCCGGGAATCTGAGGGGGCGGAAGTGCGGAAAGTGCCGCCAGGCTCCTGCCTTGCCCCCACCCCGCCCCCATCCCTCGACGCATGCCCAATGGGCGCCCCCTGGCGGGCGGAGGGTGCTCCGCGGGACCCGCCGCGGCGGCTGGGACAGCGCAGGTGAGCGTGGCGGGCACCGGGCGGGTACCGCGGGGCTCACCCCGGCTCTCACCTCACGCCTCCCCTTCCTCCGCACCCGGAGGGCTCCATCCCACCCCGCGCCCTTCCCCCGCCGCCCCATGCCCTCGTACCGCGCTCGTACCGCCATGGCGGCTCCCCCGCCCTTATGTAACGCGCCCCGTGCCCTCATTTTCCTCTCAGTGGTCCCGGGAGCGGGCTCGGCGGGGCGTGCAGTGCCGTGGTCTCCCCCTCCTCGCAGCAGCACCGAGGGCTCCGACCCCCGGGGCACCCCCGCTAGGGCAGGACGGCCCGGCGCCGTTCCCGGGAGGGCCGCGGGGCCGGCCCGGCTTAGTCCTCGCCCACGGGGATCGCCGCGATCGGAGCTGGGGAGCCGGATCGAGCGCCGATGTGGGGGGGATTAAGGTGGAATCGGTGCAAGTAGTTACCAGGGCTGGACTGTGCTTAGAGAGCAAAGCGGCGGCACCGTGCCCGGACTCGGCATCGGGGGGCTTGTGCTGCGGGGGATTCACAGACAGAGCCCCGGCAGCCAGACCGTCCGAGAAGGTGATAAATGTTAATTAAAAATTAAGTGAGCCAGGATTCCCCGCGTTTCAAGCTGCTCCATGTGGAGACCACAGCCAAAGGTAGTGCCTTAGTTAGCTCACTATTGGCATTTTTTAAAGGATAAAGAGTAGTCACTTAGCTTAACGCTCAACAAATATTTGCGTTATAAAAGAGAAAAACCAGCAAGAAAGTGCCTGTTGTTACTGGGGAGGGCCTCAGGAGTTCCTAGCTTCTCCTCCCGTATCAATTAATAAGAATTTAAGATGTCACAGTTCCCCCAGCTCTTGGAACTGCCTGCTTCTTGGCTTTTCTTCCTCCTTTGGTAGGTTCCCCTTTTCCATCTCCACTCAAGACAATTGCTTACTGGCCACCGGGAAGTGTATCTGTGTTTCCTCCTTTGCGTTAGTCATTCCTGTATATCCTACACTTGTCAGAATTACAAAACTCAGAGAAACCTGGCTTTCTGTGAGGTTTTCAAAGGCTTCTGCAAGGATAATCAAGAGACAAATCACACTATGGGGAAGTACCACAACAAGTAAAATAGCTCATCAAGTGTTGTCAAATTAAAACCCCAACAGACTTGTCTCATATGTCTTTGCTGGAAGTGGAGGTTAAGCTGTAAAAGGTTCAGCCACCTTCAAGCAATGTAGTCTGAGGTTTTTGAGTTAGTTTGGGCTGAGTGCCCTGTAATGTGTGCAAACTCTTGTGCTGTGAAAGAAGTGTGACTGCATTGTTACCTGGCAAGGTTGTGCATGGGGTTTCTGTGCAGTGTGCTCATAACCTCATTTATTTTTTTAATTGTTAGTGGAATGCCAGTAGCCTGGCATCCCGTTTTCTAGTTGGCTGTTAATTTGTAAAGGCAAATATAATCAGTGGGGTCACACAAAGACAGGATCCTTGTGTAATGACTGCCAGTCATTTGATGCAGGGCAGCACAGCACCACATTAGCCAGTGCTTTAGTTCTTCTCCAGCATGTTTCACCAAACAGATTTTTATAATAATAATTTCCTACAATGGGTGTAGCATCTTGGGTTGTGAAGCCATTTGTTTTGTATTACCTCTGCCACCTCTTGATTTCAGATTTTGAAGGAGCCTTGCAGCTCTAGGACAAAAGGAAGGTGATACTGCTTAATGGTTTGAGCTGTTTGTCTTGTGAATCTCAGCACTAAATGAGAAAATGTGATGGTGGTTGGCAGCAGAGGCAGAGAGTCCTGGGATGAAGGGACTGGTATGTGCATGGGAAGTATTGTTTGGCTACATTTCTGAAATGCTCTAGTGGATACCATGCCTTGATTTACATGTCCAGGATAAAGGTGAATCATTAAAACCAAAAATCACAGACAAAGACTCCAAAGTTAGAAAGTGGTATGGTTTTTACGCTGGGCGGGTGGCTCGGGCAGGATCATCCCTGAAATGCGTGACCGCACCGCACAAGGATTTTTGACTTCTGTTTATTTCCCAAAATAATACATATGCATAACTCCAGCACCTCCCATCCCCACTTTGTATTAAAATGAGGTTATTAGTGCTTCATGCGTGTGCAGTTCTTCTCTTTAATTGGGTCGGTGGTCTCAGGGATGAAGTCCGGAAGGTCTTCATCAGGTCTCTGTGACCCTCTGGCATGATCCAAGGCCCCCTGTTTCATGATGGATTAACACAGAGTCCAGGTACTGGGCATTGTTCTACTGGTGTCAATATGTTCCATAATGGTTTGCTTGCTCCACTTCCTTCTATAAATAAGCTCATAATATAACAATTAGCTTTAGCTTAAGCATCTAATAATCATTAACTTATCGTTGGTGTATCCAAATTCAGTATGAATTGGTTCTAACCCTCAGCTAAAATCTTAAATTTTAAAAATCATAATTCAAAGGAAGCTGCTAAATGACTTAGAAATAATTTAATCTCTATTAATACTTCCCAGGAATGGCTGAACTAAATGCTGCTTTGGAGACGTAAACTATTTTAATATGGTCTGTCAGAGAAGACTGTAGTGCCTCTCCTTGGTAAGGGACTGTTCTGTGTTCTTGTGAATGTAGTAGGCTAGTTAAATTTTGTATCTATCCATCAGCACTTCACTATGCTCCCATTGCACTGATTTTCAGTGGTTTTTATTTTGTGTTCTATTTTTTGGGCCTTCCCAAATTTACATTGTGTAAATAATCCACACCTTAGTTACCCCTGTATCTGCAAAGCAGAGGCCTGCTTTGCTGTTTTGTGACTTCAGAGCGATTTTGCTGGTTGTTCGGAAGTAAAAGTGAAGCATAAATAAATCATGGCATATGAGGGTTTTGTTTGTTTTTTATGATGCAAAATTGAACAAAATTGTCAACCTGTCATTCTATAAATCCCAGGAGACCGGTGGCCTTTCTGGTGTTTCATGGAAACTGGGATTAAACCTCAGGAGAACTTCACTAAGCACTGAATCAAAGCGAGCTGGGAAGAAGCTGTCTCAAAACAGCATGAAGAGACTGCCAAGAAGAATTATTTCCAAAATGAAATTTTATCTGACTATGTTTTCATGCTATACAAAACCTTTTTTATTGCATTTTTCCAAGGAAGGGCAGTTCTCATTCACAGCTTGTGTGTCTGCAGCACTGATGGGATTTTCATTATACAAACTTATGAGAGATGGTGCTAGCTGTACCCATTTCACTGTTGCTGAGGTATCTGTGTGACAAGTAAAAAAAACAATCATATCACTTTTTGCTGCAAAGAATCTTTGAAATGCTGAAAGGATTTAGAAACTGTAAATTTGTGTTGTCTAAGAAACTTTTCTATGTGTATCTACAAAAGCAATCCTGGTGGTTTTAAAGAAGGTAAACCAGTTAGATGGGTGGTTTCTGACTTTTTTTTTTCTTTCTGTTAAATAACTTTCCGCTGAAAAGTGCAATAGGCTTAGCGTTCTAATACAGTGTGTAATTTGAACATTCCCATGTTTTCCAGTCTTGTCTAATTTGACCTAATTAGTGTGGGTATCTGAACGGTTTTGCATAATGTTTCCACACCATCTTTAAGAGAATTAAAGATGAGAAGGGAGAATGGGAGAGAACGGAGGATTTTCTACACTGTTTTGTCTTATCAGCTTTTTCCCCCCATGTTCCTTCATGTTCTCCACCATCTCCTTCCAATGGTGCAGCTGTAGCCAGACTGAGCAGTGAAACAGCTGCTGGCACAGTCCCTGCCAAAGCTGCTGCTTGTCTGCAGTTTGCACTGCAGCTGCCTCCTGCTCTTCCCACTTCTCCCCCTCCCTAAGGGGTCTTCCTTAGCTCGGCCAGCTGTCCTTTCTCCAAACGTTCAAGTTTTCTTAGCCCAACACAAGACAACTCGAATTTCTGTTAGCTGGATTAAACTGGAGGAGATCTTGTTGCTGCCTCTGCTGTTCTGATCTTGTGGGCAGCAGTGGGAGCATTTCATTGCCCACAGAGACTCACCAGGCTTAGACAAGTTAGTTTTACACAGCCACACGTACAAAGGCAAATTTCTTGTTTCCTTCAAGTAAAAGGCCTTTTTGGTTTTTGAGGGAGGCTCACCACCCTTCTTTGCACAGATCATGGTGTGATTTTTCATTCATCTTGGGGGTAGGTAGTCAAAATTACATACAGGATACTTGGGGAAAATCTGTATCTTTATTTCTCCTGCACTTCTGCCACCTTTTTTCCAGCTTCAGTACCAGTGATCATAAGGAGTGCTAGATTTACAGGAATCATAATACCTCTTATCTGAACACTGCCTAGTTTTTGTTACAGTGGCAGTTGTGGTTTTGTTTGTTTTATATCACTGAAATATCTTCCTCCCATGTTCAGAGAAAGAATAAGGATGATCCCTTCTTTCTGGGACACTGCCTCTCGAGGTGCTCCAGAAGGGAAAGGAGGCCATGTACTCCAACGTCTAGATTGTGTGAGAAATATCTACTCACTTTTCATAGTTTAGGAAGGTTTATTAAACCTTATAAAAAATACAACAGAAGACTGAATAGAGAAAAAAAGTTACGATGCCAGGAGCAAAATATTTTCTCTGCCATGTGCTCAGCCCCCTCACAATGGAGGTTTCCCCTTTTTAACCCTTTAACCCCTTTCAAAGTTCTGTCCATCAACCCCTTCTTCGCTGTCCAGTGGTGAAGATCTCTTCCTCAAATCCTGATTGGAGGTCAGATGCCACCATAGCAACAAGCCACCCCTCCCAGATGTCCCAACTCCAGCTGTCCCTTGATAACCACACAAGGGGGTAAAACATAACTATAAATCTATAAAACTTTTCTTAACCTGTATACATGATATTTGTCTATTAATTGTGAAAGTCAGTCATCGCATTACTTATCTATCACAATTGGCTTGTCCACCAGGACTCCTGGGATTTAATTTCATAATGGGGGAAAACAGAACGATGTTATTCGTGTCCTACCACTGGCTATTGTCTTAATTTCTTTTTGCTTCAAAATGGAGGTATTTTGTCTCTACTGAACATAAGTACTCAATGTGACTTGAGAAATTTTACACTTCAGTTTAAGATTTAGCTAGAATGTTTGACTCAAAATCATGTCTGTCAGATGTTACTGAATTCAAATGTTATCTGAATTAGAGCAGTTGTAAGATAGCTTTTTGTGCTCTGACCTTCCATCCTTTCTTGCTTTTATAAGTTTGAGGAACAGGTAGGAGGAGATCCTCAGTCCCTTGCCTGAGGGCCAGCACTGATGACCAGAGCACAGACTTTGGAATCTGGAACAGCTGCCCTCTTGAGAATAGCAGACATCATCAGTACTTCTAAATATTTAACTTGAACAAAGAAATTGGTGACTGTTTCTCAGCAAATGATAGTGAGCTGTAAAGATATGTGGGATTTGGTTGTTTTGTTTGGTTTGTTTTTTTTTTATTCAGACAGCTACTTCTTCATGGAAAGCGGTGTCAAGTAGCTGTTTACAAGGAGTGATAGATGATATTTTGAATGAGGCATTTCCTTTAGTTTTCTTAGAGTCAGTCACTTGCTGTGATGGTCACTTATGCCCTTAGTGTCATCAAAATATGTATGCAGCCTGAAGACTTAATTGTCAAGGTGAAAAAGGGGACACTTTATTGAAGTTCTGAATGGCCATGGCAGTGTTTTGTTCCAGAAAGGAAAGACTCTGTGTGTGTGTGGCATTCACCCAGGATGAAACTAACCTCAAGTAGTTGAATGTTATTGTTGAATTACTGTTGGTTTGGGGAGTAAATCTGTGAAAGCTCTTCTCTTAGTTTGTGGAGTTGAAATACACTATCCTTCATAAATTTGGTGTGATCTTCAGATTTTCAGAATTTAGTATCGTGAGTCAAGTGCTACTAAAATTAATTTCTTTTTTGTTTGAAATCTGAGAACAGAAAAGGCTTATGGCTAAAGATGAGCCCAAGCCAGTATTTTCTTGCAAATGAAACATGGCTGCAGCTGGTACTTTCCATAGCAGATGATTTGTTTGAACACTCAAATTGTGAGATTCTGTAATTAAGAACAGTGGAAATTTTGGGGATAGATGTCTAAAAAGATTTGCATGACCTAGGTGTAGGACAGAAACAAGATGCTGAATTGGTGACTTGGGGGAAGAATAAAAATCTACCTGCCACCAAGTCTCATCAGAAAAAAGCTGTAGTATGTCAGTCGATTGCTGTCTGAATATTTCTGAAAGTAATATTACACATGTTAATTTTTAACATGTTGCAGAAACTTCTCTTTACCTGAGGAACAGTAACTGACTTGTTCTCATGTTCCATACACATATTTGATATCATAATACTGGGCACTCTCTCATAGATCTGATTTTCTTATCTATAGCTGTGTGCCTGAGTAATGCCATTGGTTTCCTCTAGGGTAATTTCTAGTTTCTTCCCCTACAATATCAAGTGGGTACTTAGTATGTATCAAATATATAAATCCAAGTATGCACTCAACTTCTTTTCTTACAGGTGAGAGCTCAGAGTATCTCCAAGACCTTTTTTTGCTATGAGCATGAGACATGGATGAAGAGCGTTGCTTAAAATCAGTTATGTCTGGCTTTTGTACTATTGCTTAGTTCATTTGTAGCATAAAAAATTCACTCCACTGATTTTTTTCTTAAGACTCATGGGTTTTGTGTTAGTGTTTACAGTGCCATATCCAGAATTGGTAAAATGTACACATCAGCCTTTTTTACCTTGAGACACAGAACTGATGAAAAAAGTCTGTATGCAGCTGCAGTTAAAGCAGGAAGATAAATGTAGCATATGTGTCAGATGGAAAAACCTTGTGTCTTGGGAGCTGTGAACTCTCATTTAGCAGTCAGTGGCAGTTCTGTGTAAAAGCAGTGTCTTTACTCGCTATAGCAATGGTTGGATGTGAGTAAGCAGGGAGTGGTGAAGTGAAAGTGTCCGTCAAAGACCAAAATAAGCATGAGTTCCCTACAAGTGTTGGCTAGAGGTGCTTCATCTTACCTACATTATCATGTTGAATGAATAACACATTAAGCCTTTCAGTATGTCTGTACAGCATTTCAATGTCAGTCTTTTCCCTCGTTTGTCTGTGTTAATTTTTAAAACCTCAGGAGATTGTGTCTGAAGCTCTGTGTCAGCTTCAGATCTCAGTGCTGTAGTGACCTCTTTGTAGGGCATGTTTAACATGAGTACCAGTCATGGAGAATTAATTTGAGAACCAAAATATCATAATGAACTAGAAAAATACCTTAGTAATTTGTCAAATCTGGTATGATGAAGCTAAGTTTTCAGCAGAAAAAAGTATTCATTGCTATAAAATGTGTAAAGATCTCATAATATCTTTGAGCTACTTTGTAGTTTTGGAAGAAGTAGATTTTTCTCTTACATATCTTTTAAAGGAAGAATACTTACTTTGCTTAAAGCACCAAAGGCAAATATTACATGTTTGATCTCACTTGAACCTGCCTGGCCCCATGCAACCAGCTTTGTCACCACACAGGATGTAGAGCTGGCAGCAACCCCGTGACCTACAGCAGGAACAAGTACGGTTGCCTCAAGTCCCTTCCTGCTTTTTCTCCTGATGCATGAAGAGCTGTAAATTTAGTAAGAGACATGGACACTTCCAAAATCTGACAAAGGAAAATCAGTACTGTTCCCAGACATGTGACTTAAATTTTTATTGCAGAAAAATTTTTTGTTCTTTTGGCCAGTCTACTTCCTCCAATGCCAGAGTCCATGAGCAGAAATCCCTGAATTTTAGCAGTCAACTCTTAGCATAGAAGGAAGAATGAATGCATCATAAATTAACGAGAAAGCCATAGCCAGTAAGAGAGGAACATGCTTCTCAGTATACTCTGGAGTACCTTCCAGCGCTTAAAGGTGGCTTATGAAAGACAGGGAGAGTTACTTTTTACACAGGCAGGTGGGTCATAGGACAAATGGGAACAGTTCCAATGAAAAGAGGAGAGATTTATGTTACGTGTTAGGAAGAAGTTCTTTGCTGTGGGAGTGGTGAGACACTGGAAGATGTTTTCCAAAGATGCTGCAGATACCCCATCCCTGGAAGTGTTCAAGGCCAGGGTGGATGGGGCTCTGAGCAACATGGTCTAATGGAAGGTTGGAACTGTATAATCTTTTAAGTTCCTTTCCAACCCAAACAATTGTATGATTCTGTGGTACATATTTACCTTTTTCATGTCTTTATCAAGAAGTGTGGACAACAGGTTCATAAATAATGGCTTTTCCTAATAGTACCTACATAGGATTCTTAGCTGTGGGTCTCTTTTTTGGTCCCTTCACCTCTAACCTTCCCCAAGTAAGATCATAGGTAGTATTATAATATAATTGAAGTGTTATGTAGTAGCATTACCTAATGTCTTGGGGTTTTTTTTCATGTGTTTTCAAACAGGAAGATGAACAGAACTGAATTTTAGGACCTAACTCCTGATGAGCTGGATTTTATCTTGCCAGGAGTCTTTGAAGATTGATGCAGTGAGAGAAACAACAGCCAATGGCTTCAGAATCCATGATCCCTGAGCAGGCAAAACAACATCTGATAAAGGGAAAAAGGCGGCAGCAGCAGCAAACTGAGCCTTCCATCAGTGATGAGGATGTCTTCATGTTTGAGGCAAACGAAGCTTGGAAGGATTTTCACAGCTCTCTTCTTCACTTCTTTGAAGCTGGAGAGCTCTGTGATGTTACACTGAAGGTGATACTTGCCACATATCCGTTGCGTATATCAGTCTGAAGATTAAGCTGCAGATAAGTGTGTTGAGAGTTGGCTGTGAATACTGACAGGGGTGTGGAAACCACAGACTACCTCTTGGATCTGAGACATCTCTAGAGATGCTAGGTTTTTTTCCCCTTATTTAGGAAGTTTACAGCTGAAATAACATCTAAAATATTGACAATCTGAGAGAGGAAGTACATGGCTTTGAGCTTATCCAACTTGCCTTCTCAGCAAGTTCCCGCAGTTGGTCACTAATTGCTGTCCAGTTCCAGCTACTTGTAACCTCTTTTTTCTCAATGTATTTTCATCCCCAGTTTTACGTCCATGTCTGCATTTTGTTTTTTGCCAGATTCTTCTCAGCAAACAGGATTTCTGGAACAAATCTAACTTCCATCATTCTTCCAAGAAAGAAAGAAAAAAACCACAAATGGTTGTATTCTACAGCTGATCAAAGAGTAAAAAAAGAGAGGGATGAAGCAAATTTTATGATTCTTGCATAGCATTGCTATGAGGCATTATTTGTAACTCAGCTGTATATTACTTATATCTTGATTACAATAAACTTGTATTTAGCATGCATAGAAGTGGGTGCCAGCACCTTTGAATATTAAGTATCGCTTAGCTAAACAACCTACTAGTTCAAGGTAATTATTTAAGGAATAGTGATGAAGCACAGTTCCTAAACCAAGAACATATGACAGATGCCTTTAGGAGAAGTTGTTAGCCTGCTACTTAGACTGTTAGATATGAACAGGGAAAATCCTTGACACATGCATGTCCCTGGTATTACCAACCCTCCTCATCCCTTTTCTTGTTGACCTCATTCTTACCTTCCTTCCTTTCCACCCGCCCTTGCAAAAAAAAAAAAAAAAAGGCAGAAAAGTCTTATTTTATATGCATAGTTCAATTCATATTCCTGCTATGGAAACTACTTGAAAAAAATACTTAACTGGGGCTGCAGTTTAACTTTCCCTAAGTTAGGCTTGTATTAATGTTCATTTGTATGATCTGTGTGGAGCTATTTTGGTAACTTAAGAATGTTAGATGACATGACTTGGCTTCCAGTGAAGGCTAGAGCAACCTGTGGACATACATCTTAATGTATGGCTTCCTAAATGAGGGATTTTCAAGTAACTGCTAACTGTGTACTTGAATTAGAATTTTCAGGGGGGCTTGATTTTTCTTCCTATAGTGCTCAGGTCTCACTCATGTTGTAAGAATAATCAGATCTCTACTGAACTTTCTGCTTTTGTGTGTGACCTGAGTTCGTGAGCAATTCTAGCATTGCTTTTGTCAGACCAATTATTGTTTTAACTGCTGGCTCTTAAAATATGATAGTTAATAACTGGAGGGGAACTCTGATTTCAGAATAGCAAGAACATGCTACATAAGGTCTCCCTGCCCATGGCAGGGAGTGGAATGAGGTAACCTTTAAGGTCCCTTCCAACCCAAACCATTCTGTAATTTAAAATTAAGCAGATTTAGGTAACATAGTAAAGCCACTTAATTCAAAAGAAGGTTTAATTAGAGAGTGGGATGAGGGGCAGAATTAAAGTGTCTGATGGTAAGAATGGCCTAAGAGCTTTCCCTGGTACAACAGACCACTAGTAGCATCTTTCCATATCAATACTGTAGTTAGCTGGAGTGCTGATGGTGTAACAATGATAAGCCATGGGAGCACACAGGAAGACTCCCTCTGCTCCAAAAGTTAAATTCTGGAATTTCACCTACTCTCCTGCTGCTGTCATATGAACAGAAGGCTGTTAGAAGATGGAGAGTGGCAGATGAATACCATCTGCTTTTCTCCTGGTGGTTTGCTTTTTGTTCATTTAGTAGATCTGAACTGTTCTTTCTGGGGTAATCTCACACTGAAGAATCCATCTTTTCCTCTTTTTTAATCTGCATACTCTTTCTTGTGTGTTTGCTTTCTGTAGTCAGCTCACTGCTCACCAGGTAGGTTACACTTGTCTTGATCATACTCTTTAAAAAGGTAAGAACAAGTGAGTATTGAATCAGAGCTAGAAAAAAAACAAAATATCCTTTATAACTTAGTATCTTTTCTCAAATGCACAACAGCTCTCTGTAACACCTTCATCTGAAAGTACATATGTAATTTGAGTCCATCAGGGTAACTGCCTTCTTACAGCCTTTGTCACTCTGCACTAACATAAAGGGATAGCTGGCTGACATAAGCAATCACTCCTGGAACACATATAAGAAGTGGATTGTTCATTTATTTTCAATACTTAGATTCTTTTTTAATGTAGTGGAATTACAGAATTTTGTAAGTGAAAAGCTTATTTTACATTTTCTGATCAGAATTTTGAGAAATACCTTTTCTTTATGGGGAATACACTGTCTTGTGGGTAAACATTCTAAAAATATTGAAGTGATTGGTAACTTTTAATAACCCCTGAAATAGCTGTTATTCCTGTGTTTTTACATGAATTTGCTTCTATAAACATCAGTTCTTCAACAGTAGTTGAAGTCCAGAAGTCCAGAAATGTAAATTAAGTAGTCTAAAAATGTCCCTTTCTAATTTGCCCCCCTTAAAGTCTCTCAGTACATATAAAATAAGTGTCTAGCAGTCTCCTCCTGTCTCCAAGATGCATCTAGAATGTTTCTAAGGATATTTCATAAGGCTTTTAAGGAAAGGCAAGTTCAGTGCATCACTGCTATTGCTTACCTGTGTTACAGCTTTGCTCTACTCTCATGGCCATGGTACAACTTAGAATTCCTTGGGATACTTGGATGTAATGTCAGAAATACAGGAAAAATTGGGTTAATTTGTGTGGACAAAATACACAGAGTCCAGAATTCTTGTTTCAGTTTCACTGTTCCTGCTTTCACAGCCACAACTGATGTTCCAGTAAAACATTGAGGTTTTTTTTGTTCTTTTCTCTTTCAGGTTGGTTCAAAGCTAATCTCCTGCCACAAACTGGTGCTAGCTTGCGTCATCCCGTACTTTCGAGCCATGTTTCTTTCGGAAATGGCTGAAGCCAAGCAGAAGCTGATTGAGATCAGGGACTTTGATGGTGATGCCATCGAGGACCTGGTGAAATTCGCATACTCCTCACGGCTTACGCTGACAGTGGATAATGTGCAGCCCCTCCTGTACGCCGCCTGTATCCTGCAGGTAGAACTGGTGGCAAAGGCCTGCTGTGAGTACATGAAGCTGCACTTCCACCCCTCCAACTGCCTAGCAGTCAGAGCGTTTGCTGAGAGCCACAATCGCATCGACCTGATGGACATGGCTGATCAGTTTGCTTGTGAACATTTCACAGAAGTGATGGAGTGCGAGGACTTTGTGAGTGTGTCACCACAGCACCTCCATAAACTCCTGTCCTCCAGTGACCTGAATATTGAAAATGAAAAGCAAGTTTACAATGCTGCTATCAAGTGGCTGCTGGCCAATCCACAGCATCACGCTACATGGCTGGATGAGATCCTTGCACAGGTAGGGCAGACCGAGGCACCAAGTCCCTGTCTCATCACTGGTTTAGTTGTGTAATCAGCTCTTTGTACTTGGGTAGATCTCAAGATGAAAAATGTTCTTAGGTTTTGGTGCCTCATCTGGTATTCAGGGTTGGGAGTTGACAGTGGAAGCAAGTTAGAGTACTTGAATATTGGGGAGAAGTGATATTCTCCTATTTCTGTAGAGAGAAGAGTACTCAGTTTATGCTCATGGCTGGGATGTGGGGAACCAACAATATCTACATCTGTGGTTAAACAGGAATGTTTTACACTGACACAAAACAGAGAATATAAATCCATCACTTCACTTGGCTTGCCACTCCTACAGCCTGATATGCTCGCTGTCCTTGCTGTTATTTATTTGTACTTAAGAAAGGAGGCAAAGCTGTTGGGTTTTCTTACATGACTAGGAAAGGAAACTAAGATGTGTCACATCAAGTTGTGTCACAGCATTTGAGACAGGTGTGGAGAGCCTGTACTGGGAAGAATTTGCGTACCATGTGCTGCAAAATATTCCATGTGTCTTAGCAGGTAGGATTGGCTGGGCAGTTTTAGTTGTCTCTGAACTCCAACTTGATTATTTTGCATTTGGCTGAATTGATAATATTGGCATTATGTGAGTAAGAAGAGGTCCACTGAGATGGTGCTGTCTTTGTCTTCATGAATCATTTTTCACATTTCCTAGGAAAAGATCACAATGGTCTATTAGCTGTCTTCCAAAAATCTTCAGTTTCATCTAGACTAGCATGAGGTTTTTGGTTCAAAAAACCTTTCTTTATTATGCTATACTTAAACTTACAGGCAATAAAATTAAAGATTTTTTAAAAGAAATTTATATTTATTGCCCAGTTATGCTAGATGTTGAGATTAACAGTTGTATTCTGTTAATGGAAACCAGAGACTAGATTCAAGCAAAGAAAAAGTAAACCCCTTCTTGTAAATATGGGCTGTTTGCCAGAGCATATGGAGACATAAGTTGACTTGGACATTACTGCTAGTAGAAGACATGCCTGGGCTTCTAGACAATGATTATTTATGTCATATTCAGTCTAATGGATTTCACTGTTATAATGAGGTTCTGAATTTAACAGCCTGGAGTTCCTACCATGTCACTAACCTTAGGAGCCTGTCAGTAGGGCTACAGTGGTGCTTTAAAGTAGCCTCAAATAAGCTGGGCCAAAATAAAGGAAAAAGTGGGACTGAAAGCATGGAGGTGAGGAAGAATGTGTAGAGACATATGCTTGCTTCAAGACAAAGATGCTTGTCAGTGCTATAACAGCCCCATCCTGCTGCTCTGAGAAGCACTGGAGGTACTGGACTTCTGCACCATTGCTGTTGAGCCAACTGAGAACTGCTTGACAGTGTTGACTCCAAACCTTAGTGTAGCAAGCTCTGGGCCTGCTAGGGCCCCGTGGAGGGAAGAGGCTTAAAATGCCAAGTCACGGTGAAATAGCAAGAAGCCCCTCTCTTCTGCCTTTTAGACCCCAGTTTGTCTCTCTGTAACCCCATAGATCACTTCTCCTTAACCCCTCCTATTGGACAATTTCTGATCCCCTTTTGCCCTATATAATGGGCTGTTTCAGCCCACTCTGGCAAGAAGAGCTGTCGCTGAAACCCTTCACACACCCCCTAATAAAACCACCACTGTGGAACGCCAGGACAAGTTTTCTCCTCTCTCGCGTCTGCCTTCCAGCCTGCGTGGCGCCTTAGCAAGCAAAAAACTGAAATTACAGAAGAGCTGATAAATCACTAAAGAGCTGATATCCCTTAAGCTTGCTAAGGTTGCCTGTGGCTAAGAGCAGCTTGGCTGCTTGGACAGTCTGTCCCCAAAGGACTGAGCTATCCAGCCCTGTGCTGCCTGCTCAGGGGCAAACTAGCCCAGCAGGAAGCCGGAATACCTTAGGAAGTCAGGTGGAGATTTGCTTCAGTTCCCCCCACTAACATCTGTCCCACCTTTGCCTCTGTACTTTGTATTCTGCACTGTTTGTCTTAAAAAGGATGAAAAATTAGCTAAAATAAATGGCAGGAAGGATTTAGAGAAGGAAACAATTATTACTTTTTTAAAGTAATAGTTATTACTCTCAACTATTACTCTCTCAGTATTTCTTTTTTTTAAGCTTGAAGTCTGCCAAATCTGCCTTAAAGAAAGGTGTTACTGCACTAGCAATACCTCCTTTATAGACAGTTAGTTCATGGTGACTAAGTGTTTCTGTTTTGACTTGCCACCCAAAGAAAATGAGCCATTTTCCAATGAACAAGCCCATTTATACTGGCATAGAAGTGAGCTGAACATTCATACCCCCAAGAGCAGACTAATATGACAAAGCCCTGGTAAAGCTGCAGGTGCTGCCTGCATCACACTGGGCAGGTGCAGGTACAGCATGGGCAGCAGCTCATCTGTTTCCTCAGCACAGCCTGGGCCAAGGGACGCTTCTCCACTGTGGCTGAAATGCAAATGATTGTAGCAGATATTATCACTGAAAAGAATTGTTCATATCACTGTTGTCTGGAAAAACTCTGTGAGCTGCTCTCCTTATTGAGAAGCATGGGGCTGCCGGCTGGCTCTAGAGTTGCCGACTGCTGCATGTGCAGCACTGCATGGTGACACTCAGCAGTTTAGCCACTTTCTCCAACTGTGTTCATTTCTGTGTCAGGTACGGCTGCCTCTCTTGCCCATTTGTTTCCTTATGGGTGTTGTGGCAAAGGAAGAGATTGTCAAGCAGAATCTAAAATGTAGGGATTTGCTGGATGAAGCAAGAAACTTCCACCTTCACCTCAGCAGCAGGGCAGTGCCTGACTTTGAGTACTCCATTCGCACAACACCAAGGAAGCAGACTGCTGGTAATTAAATTTGTGTCTGGTTACACAGTAGGGAGTGGTGTGGAGAAAAAGGAGCACATCTGTGCGGGTGTCTTGATATCAAAGCAGGTTTAGCTTGTTATCAAGGGTTGTTAATGACTTTATGCAAAATTGGGAAAGCCATTATGTACTTCTCTGGTATTTCAGTAATGTGCTGCATTTTCCTAGCAGAACTTTAGCAGTCATTTTCTTTCTTTAAAGCATTAATAATTTATCTGGATTAGCTCTTATCTGTATTAAAGCTAGAGCTGTTATGTATGTTATGACCGGGCAATCTGTTCAAAGCTGTACCAAAAACAGTGGACAGTTATCTTTTGGTGTTGAGGTTGAGCTAACTTTTAAAGTCTTTGACTAACCTACACCAAAAGTGAGTGATGAATGTTGACTGCAGATCATAATTTCTATATCATTATATTTAACAAACAATGGATTTATCTCCTTAAGTCAAACCGCAAAAAGGATATTTAAAATAGGCATTGTTTTTATAAGAGCATAGATAGCTAATTGCCTCAGCAGTATGTCAACAAAGGCCAAAATCCAGTACCCAGTTATGAAGAGCAATGACTGTGCTCCTTGAAGTGAAATACAACTTCCCCCAAACTACGGAATTTTCAGTTTGCTCTGCTATACAACTGTTTTTGCCCATCCTCCTGCTAGTTCTCTGTAAACCTGTTTTGTGTTCTCCAGGTGTGCTGTTCTGTGTTGGTGGCAGAGGTGGATCAGGTGACCCCTTCCGCAGCATTGAGTGTTACTCCATCAGTAAAAACAGCTGGTTCTTTGGCCCTGAAATGAACAGCAGGAGGAGGCATGTGGGTGTGATCTCTGTAGGAGGTCAGTAACCCTATTCAAGCACCCCCAAGCAAGAGGGACTTGTTTGCTCCTTTTGCAGAATTGGTACTTTTACTACCTATACAAGAAGTAAACTAATTGCTTAATTGTTGGATAGTCTTCAGTTTAGTAAAGCTTCTCCCCCTTTGAAGGAATGTTTGGTCCTGAGCCAATCTGAGACTGGGCTTATGGAAAAAACGTTATTGCAAACTGACAGAGTTGGACTGTTCAGACTTGGGAAGAGACGTTATTGTGGCCTTTCTGTACTTTACAGGCTTTTTAGTGGGGCCTGTCATAATAGGACAAGAGGTAATGGTTTTAAATTAAGAGACCATAGATTTGAACTAGATATCAAGCAGAAGTTTTTTACAGTGAAGTTGGTGAAAACCTGTAACAGGCTGCCCAGAGGTGTCATAAATGTCCCATCTCTTGAAGTGCTCAAGGTCAGACTGGATAGCGCTATAAGCAATCTGAAAATGAAAATAATCCTACTCATTGCAGAGGGGCTGGACTAGATGACCTTTAAAGGTTCCTCCCAGCCCATCTGAACTGTATATAGCTTCTGGCCTTAAATAGGTGATTTTTTTAAATCTATTTATAAAGAAATTGCCTTACACAGCAGTCACCCAGAATTTGCTAGTACTTGTACTGGCTCCCTTCCTACTTAAATCCATCCTGGAAAGTTACTAAAACCATAACGCTTCCAAGAGCAGACCTAGCTTTATTTTTGGGTCTCCATCTTCAGAAAACAGATCTGTGCAGTCCAGAGCAGCTTAGCATCAATAATGCAGCTTTCTCTTGTACTTAGCAGCCGCTCTGTTGCTCCAGCAGAACAGGGATAATTTTTCTTCATATAAAATCTGGTGAGACTGGTACATGTGTCCAAACTGATTTGACCTGCAGTACTTAAATTATGGGAAGGTTTTTTGTTTACATATTCTCAAGCTTTGTATAAAAGTTCACATTGGAATAGATTCCTGGTTGAGTACAGCATATAAAACTCTGATGAAAACTTTAACCTTTATATGACCTCTTTGTCTCCACATAGGCAGGGATATTATATAAATGAAAACTGAAATGTTGCCAAGCAATCTCTGTTTTAAAAGATGTCTGTGTGTTCAGGTAAAGTCTACGCTGTAGGTGGACATGATGGAAATGAACACTTAGGAAGCATGGAAGTATTTGATCCTCTCACAAACAAGTGGATGATGAAGGCATCAATGAACACAAAGAGGTATATGTGTCCCACACTCCAAGTCTTAGTCTGTGGTGTACCATTTCTTGCTGATGCTGAAAAACATCCTGTCTGACCTGCTTTTTTGGGGGGTTTCTAAACTGTTCTATTTCTAGGAATTTCTTTCCCCTATTTTGGTGCTTTATGCTATGAATGTATCACCCTTCTGTTCTTTTTTTGGAGGAGCTGGCTTCTGGACCAGGGACATCTTCTACTCCAGCTGTGCTTGCATTCTGGTATCCAGGGCATTCCTGCTGTGCCCAGTAAAAAACTTGGAACTGATGAACTGGTTCTGTGCGGTTTTTGGTCTTTTTAGGAATGAGTGAGATAACTGCCAGCATAACATGAGAAGTGAAATAGTTCATAGTGAAAATTTAAAAAGTTAAATACTACAGCAGGAAACAAATAGCTGCCTATCTTTTTCACACAAAAGGCCAGAAACACACAATCTGAAAGTCAGATTGAGGACTATTTTGTCTTGACATTTAAGATTCTTATAAGGAGTTACTGGACTCACAGATCTGTAATTTTTTTTCTGCTGTTATTTAAATCAGTGTCCCTAATTCTGCATTCTGTTGTGTTGTTTGTTGTTTTTCAAAGCATCATGTGCAAGTAGGGGTGAAATAATAAGTATGGCTTAAGTCCGAAAGCTATTTGTAGCTGTGACCTAGTTAAAGTAGAAGACCCAGACTCCTAGAAGCAGCTTGTTCTACTTTTTCCATCCTGCCACCACCCCAGGGCATAATTTCAGCAACCATCAGCCCTAGATTTCTGTGACATTTATTACTGAGTACCCAAGTAAATGAAAGGGTTGCTGTGCCCTGGCTATCTCCCAGCTCCACTCCTCCTATTCATGGAAGTCTTGGAATACTTAGTGGAGAAAAATGCCACCACAAAGTGGTATCTGTGTTACCTGCTGAGGCAATTTAAGATAAGGCCAGGATATTGCCACAGTGTTCGTTCTGTAGAAAGATTGTGCCTCCCTTGCTCCTGCCTCAGTATCTCTGAACCTTCTCTCTTTAATGAGACAAAAATGTTGTCAGTAACATGGTAATTCACCTCACTTGGTGGTGAAAGTAGAAACTTAATGCTTTTATTCTAGACCATACTTTCAATTTTATAATACTGATTGTACTCTAATATTGGTAGATTTATTAGAAACAAATGTGACAACAATTTTAACACTCGATTAAGAAACACTAGAATGGAAGAAACCGCAATTAAATCTTGCTAGAGTTCAGCTATTTAATATCCAGCACAGGTTTGCCTTTTAATATGTATTAGTATCACCCCAAATCATTCTCAAATGGTAGCAGCCAGCTATAGCAACGAAGTTAAAACCAATAGGTTTTGAGTCATCTTCAGATTTAATAAAATAGAGAAATCATATCTAAGACGTTGTCATGTATCCAAATATGTGAGCAGAGGACTTGGCCTTAGAGTTGACATTCAGTGAAAAGGACACAGGTGTGCATAGGGCCAGCAACATGATTTTCTATAAACATCACTTTTAAAATTTCCATTACTCTTTTCCCTCTAGTTTGAAACAGGTGCCATTCATGTACCATAGCACTTGCTATGTAGCTCCCTCTGGTTAAGGACTTGGACTGAGGTCTTGCTGCTGTGGTTCCCTAGGAGAGGCATTGCCCTGGCGTCCCTTGGTGGCCCCATTTATGCCATTGGGGGCTTGGATGACAACACGTGCTTCAGTGACGTGGAACGCTATGACATCGACTCAGATCGCTGGAGCACCGTGGCTTCCATGAACACTCCCCGGGGAGGCGTCGGCTCTGTAGCCCTGGTGGTGAGTCACTGCTGGGGTGCCCACCTGCTTTTCCAAGCTGCATTCACAAGGCAGAACACAAAGTCTGAAACAAAATGCAGCTGGTGGGTCTGAGCACTTCTAGTCACCAAATCCTGTGCAAAAAGTGAGGATACTTACGATAATACTCATAGCAAATTGAACTGTTTTGACAGTATTTGAGGTATTGGGAGGAGTACTATTCTAATGATAGGGATAGTGCTTCCTATCTCACTCAGCCAACTGGTTTGTCACAGTCATTATGTTTAAAGATAGCAAATGCATGCTCTACTTTAATCCCCCCATGCTCTGAAAAATAGCTGCAACACTACAAAACTGTTGCACTTCTTTCATTGGAAGAGATAGAATTTATGTTAGATAATTAAATCTGTTGTTGGAATTCTTAAATTAAAGCGGATATACCACATTTTCATATAATTTTAACACTGCTTATGAAAAGCTGAGTAAAGGCAACTACATCACAAATAATCTTTGCACAACTGTTTTCCAGAACCATGTTTACGCCGTGGGTGGCAATGATGGTGTAGCATCTCTTTCCAGTGTGGAGAAATATGATCCCCACTTGGATAAGTGGATAGAAGTAAAAGAGATGGGTCAGCGAAGGGCTGGGAATGGTGTTAGTGAGCTCCACGGCTGCTTGTATGTTGTGGGTGAGTAGGGATGTGGCATTTTGTAGTGCTGCTGCTGCTGTCAAGTGCTTGGCTTTGAAAGAGGCTGTTGTTGCTAGAGGAACCAAGAACAGATAGAGCTGACCTGTACTTGGTGTTCTTGGGCAGAAGAAGAATGTAAGCACAACCAGATCATGTTTAAACAAAGGCACATTAGCAAGGAAATGAAAAGCAGCTCCTAACCCACATTTCAGGAGGGCTTATCTGTTCAGGACAATATGTCTTTATTAGAAAATCCTCTCAAGACTCACTACTCTTAGTCTCCTTTTAGGAAATGGTTCTTAAGTTCACATGCTTTCAAACATAACTCCAGTTGTGTTCTGAGTGTAGACAACAGTAACTTTTTTTGCACTTATTTCACAGCTTCTTGTCTTGTGTGCTAGCTTGTATTTACCTGCTTTCCTGAGAGAGGAAGATGCCAAATAGGTGTGCCACGGTGATAGTTTAAAAAGCTCTGACTTGTGTATTATTGTAAGTGCTTAAATAGATTCTGAACAAAATGCTTCTCTGACAGTTTCCCCAGTAAGAGGAATGCATCACTAAGTCTTATAAGAAATTTTTTCCCCTACTCAAATATTTGCCAGTGCTGTAATTTGAGAACACTACTAGAGTGTGTTTTGCATAAAGTAAAATAAGTTTGAGACCATCCTTTTACTGGTGTTAGGTTTCTTTCTCTTCTGATTGGGAAGCTGTTTCATTATAAATATGATTAATTCAGAGGGAAAAGTAATAAAATTAGAATCCTTGCAACTTGAGTAGAAGAAAGTTATTGCTCTGGATGATGCTTGAGCAGTGAGAAGAGGGTTGAGCTGTTAGATTAATTTTTAGGAGCTTGTAAAGTTCTGGTAAGGAGACTGCTGGACAGGACCCCCTGAATGCTGAGAATGATCTGATAATGCCAGTCTTGGATATTCCCTGCACCAGGAGTGCCAAAAGCTGACCATGTGATGGTTGTTTGCAGGTGGGTTTGATGACAACTCACCGCTGAGCTCAGTGGAGCGTTTTGACCCGCGCTGTAACAAATGGGAATATGTGGCAGAGCTCACAACTCCACGGGGTGGTGTTGGCATAGCAACACTGATGGGAAAAATTTTTGCAGTTGGAGGTCATAATGGGAACGTGTACCTGAATACAGTGGAAGCATTTGATCCCATAGTGAACAGGTAACTTCAAATGTTTTGTTTGTCCTAATAAGACAAGGAAATCTGCCTGTATAAAAACATAGCGGCATAGAAGCAGTGTGCAGGAGGAGCCTAGCTGTTGTTTCCTGGTAATAATTGAGTCATAACCATGGCTATCAGTGCAGGACTGCTACTTATATCACTAGGGCAGTCTTGCAAATATTTAAGCACCTCCTTCTCCTCTGCTCCTCTCTATTCCTTGTCATCACCCTTTCATTCAGTAACAATCTATATTCTTCTACTTGTTTCAGTCTGATTTTGCACTAAATGGAGTGCATTTTTGTGCAGAGTGAAGAGCTAGGCAGTGTAATAGAATTTCAGGCACAGAAAATACTTTCAGGTTGCTCAGAAAGGGCAGGAACTTATTTTGCTTTTTCTCCTGTAGGTGGGAACTCGTGGGCTCAGTGTCACACTGCAGGGCAGGGGCGGGCGTGGCCGTGTGCTCCTGTCTCAGCAGCCAGATCCGGGATGTGGGCCAAGGATCCAGCAACGTTGTGGATTGCATGTGAGCTCTGCCACCTCCTCCAAATTCCAAAGAAATGCTACAAGGGAGGCACCACAGAGCTTCTAAACACTGTGTTTTGTATGGTAGGTTAAGGAATAAATCCAGTACATTTTCTTTGTGAAAATGGTATTTTCTGCAACTGTAAAGCTTATGGTGGCTTTCTATCAATAACGATACAGAAAAGCCTGTGAAAACACAGAATAAAAGTGTGATTCACAGGAACAAACCTTCCAAGAACTGCAATCATCCCATTTTTGAGAAGCTGCAATTTCAAAATCATTTGAGGCAGCTGTTGCAAGGACTCAATATTGAACTGTAAATCAGCCATGTGGTAAGGAGAGCAGCAGCAGCTACTGCTGCTGAGCTTCCCCCAAACAGCCCTGCTACGTGTTCTCTGGACAACCTGAGTGCCATTTCATTTAACTTATTTTCTGGAATGGAGTCTTAAACGTTTCCCAATTGTACAAGAGCTTTGTAACAGAGGTGTCTCTAGTTTTAGAGGTAATGACATCTCTTATATTCCCTGAGATAACTAAGGCAGAGAAGTTCACAGCTTACGTCCCAAGGGAATGCTGGCAGGGATTCTGTCTGAAAACTGTATTTCAAAGTACTCTCTCACGCTAATAAACTTGTTAGAAAGCCGAAAAGATTCTTAACCTGAGTTTAGCCACTGGAATACTGCCATTCTCTAGTCTTCCATAAAATTTGTAATTACTACCCCCTTTCCAAAGGAGAGTTTCCGAAGTTGAGAAGTCCTGAAGTAACCAGAAAAATTTGTCCTATTTTGAGATGATAGTGCATAAAAATGTAGGCTTCACTGGTGTTTTGAATCACCATTTTTATAGAAAATGGAAATGCATAATAAAATTTATGGTATGCTGTAAAAATTTTTAAGTGCAACACTGGAAGACTCGACTGATTTCAGTATCCAGTAGCAGCTCTGGGAACATTCTCGAGTTATTTGCTCTTTTAAGGGAGCAGATAAATAACCTCAAAACCTCAAATGAATCAGAGAGAGTCAGCAAGAAAGATAATTGGGAATAAACCAGTACTTCCATCAAAAATTGAGATAGCAACATAACAGCCCTGCATACAAAGATGTCTTGTTACACCATTACAAACCCTGAATCCCGAGTAAAGTCCTGCAGGAAAGATTGCAGATCCCTATTTCTGCATCACCTTGAACAGACCGACAACTGACAATCCTTTGTGACCAAAGTTTAACAATTACCAGGTTGTTCCAAATGCCCAGGGAGAGCAGCAAACTTACCTGTATTCAGGACTTGGAAGAAGCAGGACAGCTGGAGTGAGGAGGCACAGTCATTAGTTTTTCTGCTAAGTTACCATCATTTGGCTTTCCTGCCCAAAATAGCTTTGCACTTTGGTGCACTTATTGCACCCCGAGACAAAGGGAATAATGAAATATTACAATAAAACATTTGTACTTCAAAGCACCTCATTTGTATGTCTGGAGTATACTTGTGCTGGGAAACATTACAGCATTCAGGATTTTTTGGTTTCTGCAGTGAATATTTCTCAACAGGAAGCTTCTGTTAGCAGAGAGAATCCTGCATTACCGCCATGGGCTGCACCACCCTGCTGCCCTCCTCACAAGGATGCAGTTACCCTCGTGGCTCTTGACCTGACTCTGACGTGTGGAAAGGAGGGATGAAAGTTCCCTCTCTGGGACCAAATGGATGTCCTGGCTAACATAAACCCTGAGTTTACCTTGACTATGTGTAGTGGTTTTGCATGGGATGCACTCATGGAAGTGATAAAAAGCTGATACGCCTCTATGAACACTCACGTAAAAAATAAAAAAACCATGGGAAATCTCTTTCTTTTCTGGTTGGCAAAGAGGTAATGGGCTGGGTCAGGTGGCCCCTGCCGCAGGCCAGGCCTCCTTCTAAACCAAAACCACTGTGCTGTGAAACCAGGTAGCCTGGCACTGCAGGTTGCCAACTGATGCATTTCTGTTCTTGGTGGGAAAGTGTGGCACCCGTGGGCGCAGCCTGTGGGTGACACATGCATGTGGACCACACTGACCACATCACCTGCCAGGCACCAAAGGGAGAAGCAGCAGGGAAATCAGGTTACAGCAAAAGCTCTGGGATTCTCTGCTGTGTGGGAAGAGCTGGAAGTCACATGATAGTAGCTCTGAATAGGATCCTAAAACAGGCATCTCATTTGTATTCCAATGTACACCCCCGCCCCAACACTCTTGTTCAGGGCTCTGGAGGTGTATCCTCCAGAGGACTGGCAAGAAAACTGCAAAGCAGGTTTACAAGGAACATTCCTGTTCCCAGAACAGTGGTGTCCCACATTGTTAATCTTGGATGGCACCACAGCTAAATACATTTTGTACAGAACTGGTTTTAGAATCACTATTGCTGGAAATGTGCTAATGACGACAAAGTATAAGAAGAAATAAAAATACAGGATTACTGTGGTGACGAACTGCAGTGACCTACCTGTACATAAAGCTGTTGTGATTTGACACCTGTCCTGGCAAGGGGACCGTGTTGGCAAAAGAATATCCCCTCCTCTCCATGCTGAGGGAGAGCAGCCATGCAGTGGTAGGAGGCCCTACCCCCACACACCTTATTTATTTATGTTCAAAGGGGATTGTGGTCCATTTGGTTATACATTCCCAGCTTCAAATACTATTTAATACTCCTCTTTCCCTACAGAATTTCATTCTTAATAGAGCCATTCTGGCAGCAAAACTCTTTGGATTTGACATCCTGCTAAAATACTCAGCTAAGAACAGAAAGTTTTATAAGGCAAAGCACAGGATACTTGTATTTTTTAAAATATAAACCAAATATGTGCATCCACTTCTATCAGAAAGACTGCAGACTTCCCTCTTGTTTGAACACCACCTGGGAAAACTATTTCAACTAGAAACACCTGCCTGCAGAGGGGAATGCAGCCCTGCAGAGACCTCTGCTCACACTATGTGTTTATTGACACAACCAAAGGGCATCAACCAGTGGCCTTGGGATGCTGCATGGAAGAAGCACCAGCAGGCAACAATGATCCCAGCCAGGAGGGATCAAGCAGGGACCCTGCTTGTCTCCAGGATCTTTCAGATGCAGTGGGATTTGGGGGCAGTTACTGCAGTGTCAGTGTTGGTAAGCCTCGTAGGGTTAACATACTATGCCCATAGAGCAGACTGAACATGTCAGAAACAATTTATTCATCAAAACCAAAGAGTCTTACAGAGAAGTGGAAAGGTAACTAAATAACAGCAGAGCTGGCAGCAGATTTGGAAACCAGCACTTGGGTGAGCAGCCTCTTTCTCACTGCATTCAAGGGCAAGCAATAGTGATGCAGACAGTACATCAGTTCTAAGGTATTGAGGTACCAAATTCTATGAGATCCATTTTGCTGCCATGACCTATATGTGTGCAGTTACTTTAAATCAGTGTGCCTTCCTAAGTCATGTGTGGAGACCCTGGGGGGCATTCCTAGGTTAGGGAGCCACAAAAAGTTTCCCTCAAAAAGCTCTTAAGACCCCTTTGGCTTCTTCCCCTGTTCCTATGTCCCGGAGCCACACCCTCTCTACTCCCCTATTGGCCCTTGTCTTTGTACTGCCCCAATGCCACTGTCCAGCCCCGACCTCTGGGTAGAGAGAAACCTGGACTCCTGATGGAGCTGCAGGGGACCCTGAACATCTTACCAGATGGCTAAATGAAACATCTGTGAATATTATGCAAAGGCTTTTTTTGCTTCCTTACTCTGGACTTTACTAGCAGCTATTCCAGCTGCAATAAATGGTGCACCAAACAGAGACTGTTATGTTTCTCGTGGTGGGGGTTGAGGAGTGTTATAGATGGATGAGATGATTGGCTCTTGCAATTAAGGGATAACTATTGGCTAAATATTAAGAAAAGCTTTAGTGATGTGTAGTTATGTTATTGTAGTTTAGATGTCCTCTGTTCTCCCCATAGTTCCCTTTTCCCCCCCTGTATTGTGACCATCAGACAACCGGGGTTGTCTAGGACAGGTAAAGAAGTGTCCCTTACCTGGGGCAGTTGGGAATGGAAAAGCTTGTTGCTTAGGGGGTGCAGCATGGCAACACCTGCTCTCCAATCAAGTTACAAGAAAGCAGTCTCTGTGGCAGTACGCTGTGGCCACAGGGTAGAAAGTCACCGGCTAGCACAATTCCTGTGGCCAGAGGTCACGCACGAGGGTGGCCACCCTCAGATCTCGCCTGAGACCTCTGTGGGTGGCGGTGCTTACAGGGTGTTTGCAGCTCCTTGCAGCAAGCTGTGGCATGGGTAGCACAGCAAGGAAACAAGGCATGAGGAACTGAGACAAAGGAAGTTGGGAGAGATCACTCATATGAAATCCCATGAAGGTTTGTTCCCAGGAGAAGTCAGGAATGAGTGACAAAGAAAATCCATCCGACTAGCATTTTTAAAGAGGGGATGGTACAAGGGGTGGGTACAACTCTCATCCAATGAGGGGATCTTATGGGAGGAACACATCATTTAACATAACCAATAGGGCTCATTCAGGTGAGGGAGGAAGCCTTATAAACCAATAAGCCATTGAAGCAGGGCTAACTGACAGAACATTCAAGAATACAAGGGGAATGACTACAGAGACTGACAAGAGTTAGGGGCAGTACAACTGGGATTGACAAGGGCTTATAAGGGAATGAGGGGAGGAATGGGAAGACTGACACTGATGGGCAGACAAGTGGCAGGAAAACTTTGGGGTAAACAACTTAGGAACAAACCATTTGAGGGAACAAAATGAGGTACATGGGAGAAACCATTGTAACTGACTAACATATAAGATCTAACTTTTATATTAAAACAACTGTAAAACTGCCACAGGTCTTCACTGATAAATGGCAAAGAAGACATGACTGACAGACTTTGGGAGGGGCCAGGCTGGCTGATGCAATCCCCAGGAGTATAAAAGACTGAGCATCCATCTTGAAGATGAACCAGACACATGGTATCCACAAGGGCAGTTCCCAGAGCTGCAAATTTTTCCTTATGTAGTCCTTTTGTTGTATTTTTGTCAAGGTTTAATAAACCATTTAAATTTTTAAAGTGAGCAGTTGTTTTTCACACCGTAATTCCCAGCACTTGGTTGGGAGTATCTTCAGCTCCAAGCACCGATTCAGGCTCTTTTTTACCCCAATTCCCAGCTCTCAGGCTGTTTATTAATCCGGTTCTAGTCCAAAAAAACAGCTGTTACGCTGTCTGTCTGCTTTGCTCTGTACTAGGCTATGGCTGAGTTCTCAATTACTTAGAGGTCACCATGTGTTATGTTGCTCATGGAGGGGGGGGTGGTTGAGGGGCAAGGAGACAGAGACACCTTACCTCCAGATGTTCATGTAGCACAGAGTGCGTTTATTTCGCATGCCCCCCCTTATAAAGGGCATTTTGAAAGACCTGGTCTGGATATTCTCATTGATCTGAACTCCACACCCCCTCGGGATCTGGCCAGTGAAATGCTTGCAGCTTCATAAGAGATCTGATTGGGGAAAACCCCTGTTAGTCAATCCCGGAGCTTGGTGGCTAGCAACCGGATAACATGAGACCTATTCTCCTCGAAAACATCTGCCGTAGACCACCCCAAGAATTTGGGTTTTTTTACCCCAGTGTGGTGAGTTTAAAATTTTGGTTCTTTCCTCCTTTTACTTTCAGGTGTTGGGAAGAGACCGGCTTAAGATGGAAACAACACTCACCCACACACAACAACTTTACCTTAAAAAGTTTTGTTCAAGAAAATTTAAGTGTTTTGTACACTGGTTATTTAAGCATTTTCCTTATATATCACAGAACTCAGTCCTAACCGACGAACTTTTGGAAGTAGTTTGGAAAAAATTAGAAAGTAAGGAAGAATTCCATAAAGAATTCTATCCTTTATTTAATATGATGACAAAATGTGTTAGAAATGATCAGCCAGAAATCCGAATTAATAAATGTGAAAGATTTTATTTTCGCAGCTAAAATACGGTCCTCAAAACCCCACAGCCAAAGAGACAGCGTCGAGCCCGGGATCGGTGCTGGGTGAACCTAGATCTGACCTCTATCACACCAGATCTGCCTCTGTTCACCAATGCCGCTTCCAGCGAGGCGATTTTATACAGTTTTTTATGCCTGAGGCAGAGGTGCCCAGATTTCTTTTGTAACCCCGCATATGTATGAAAGTTTCTTTCACTGTGCAGGGCTGGACAGTTGCTGTTTCCTGAGCGGAACAAATGCTGAGCATGTCAGAGGAAGTCCCGTATTCAGATGTATCTTTCTTGGCGACTTCAGTTATCTTGATTGATGGTATTTATCAAGCGATGATCACCCTTGGGTGTTTCCTGATGGCCCCAGAGGCAGCCTATCATTGCACTGGCCACATCAATTCATTGGTAAATGAGGCATTATTCTCCTGCTGCCTTCAGGAATTTCAAAATTCTGGAGTGGTTATCTGTTGCTGGGTTGCTTGTGGTCAGAGACTCGTTGGATTTTATAATTTTATAACATACATTCTCTCCTTAAGCATGAATTACTTTATAACATATATTACAAAATGTGTTCTGAATCTTGAGGATCATTTAAAAAATGGTGAACCCCAGCTGAAAACCCCTCCTCCGTGTTCCCCTCTCCATGCCCCTGCACCCCATCCCCTGTCAAAGGAAAGACTCTTCCAGGTTTTCCTGTCTTTTCTCCTGCTGCCCAAGTTGGCTCTCACCGCAGGGCTGCAGCCACATGGTCACTTTCACATGCTCAAGATACCGAAGACCGCATGGCAGGGGCCATGGGGCTCTGTGCTCCACTGCAGCTCTCCCCCCGTGGAAAACCCATGGCCACCCCCACTGCTGCTCCACGTGGCCAGAGCAAGCTGGCCAATACTCGCTGCCCAGCCCACCTCACAGCAGCCCAGTGCGCTTTGACTGAGGGCAGGCAGGTGTGACCAGCAGGCCCGGGGCGCTGCTGTTGCCAGGCAGGTGGGCAGCCCTGGCAGGGGATGACTCAGAACTGCATTCCTGGCAGCGAAACCACCGCCGCCCCCCGCCCGCTAGCGCTGCACTTGGAAGCCCTGCAGTGCCTGCAGGCACCAGCGGAGACAGACCCCCAGGAAGGGACCCGGCCCTAGTGCGGCCCCCAGCACCAGGAGCAGGATGAACTTTGCACGGCAGCACCTCAGCACCAGCCCCAGCAACACGTCTAACACAAGTGACACTAACACAAACCACTGACAAAGGTAAAAAAGTCCTTGCCATGAATGTTTTGGGGACAGTGAAATGGTTCAATGTAAAAAACAGATATGGTTTCATCACCTGGAATGATAACAAAGAAGATGTGTTGGTTCATCAGACTGCTGTAATGAAGAACAACCCCAGGAAATACCTCCACAGTCTAGGAAATGGAGAAATTGTGGAATTTAATATAAGGAATAAAAGGCCCCCAAGCAGCCAATGTGACAGGACCTGGTGGAGTTCCAGTGCAAGGTAGTAAACATGCACCAAACTGCAAACTTGCGAGATAGTATCCACATCATAGAAGTCCACCACACACCTACCAAGGAAATATTAAATACAAAGCTGTGTTTCGTGTCAGGTACAGACAGGCAATGTGTGTATTTGTGATTGCGATATGTGTGGAAACTGACCATGGGACAATTGCAAATTCTAATAAAAACTGAGGAAAGTAAAGCATGGAAGAAGGCCTTTGAACCTATCTTTTGTTTGCAATTAACCTTGGTTGATTTGGGAGCATTTGAATTAAAGCATTAAGGATGTTGCTTTTTGCTTGTAGTCAGGCCTTAAAGAGTGCTGCAATAATAACCTTTTGAAGTATAATTTTAGAATATTGCTCGTATCCTTGAAACTATAGCTTTGGAATACATATAAAAGAAATATGCTTATCTCACGCCTTAACAAAACAGAGAAAAACAGCTTGAGAAAGGAAGATGAACATCATCTCAAGGATTTATAATTTTGACCAAGGGAAGCTGGACATCACTGTTACGAGATTTATAGTCATTGTAATTAAAAAGGCAGATCCACATCTGGGGGGCTGGACTTCACCAGATGGGATTTGTCTTTATTCTTGCGGAAACTGGACCAATATCTCAGAAACTACCCCCACCATCTGGGGACCCTCCTTTTTGGGACGCATCCTGAGATCACAATAATGTATAGTATTGTGACATAAAAATTGGGAATAGAAACTGCTGATGAGTAAAAATTGGAATACAAACTGCTGAGAAAGCTTATGAGTACCCCTATAAATACCTGTAAGCCCCAGTGTGCAGTTGGAGGGAAAACTTCCCCCACTGTATCGAGCACTGTGTTGCTCATACTTTACCATATTAATTAATAAATTGATTGCTGCTTGAATATTGGCGTAGTCAAGCTTCTTATTTATAACAGAAATAGAGCCCAAAACCAACAACCATCAAACCCCAGCAATAGCCTAAAAGCCAAAAGGGCACAGAAAACCAGTGAGCTGTCCTGCATCCAAATGTCCACCCCTATAATGACAGAACCTTCCAATCAGACAAGTCTCCTCTTCTAATACCCTTTCTCAATTCCTGTGGCCTCCCTGCCTCCCTCCCACTTTCCCCTTTTCCTTTTCATTGTCATCCTTTCCCCCCCTACCAGGACCTCCCTCCACTAATCCCTTTTTCCAGAGTTCCTTCTCAATATCAGAGGGGTGGTGATTGGGAGGGAAAGAAAGGAAAGTTTCCCTAAAATAATCGTGTTTTTCTTAAAAGTTAATGATTTCTATTTGGAGTTTTCAACAGGCATACCACACTACCTTGTACAGAGTCTATCATAGCCGACCACTCTACCACAGGTGACAGAAAACCAGCCCCTGCTGAAGAAACCGTCTCCTGACTCAGTTTCCTGATAAAACATACTAAGAAAACCCCGCATGTGTCCTGCCATCTCTTAGACGCTCCAGAAAATCTGTTTAGACACTGGGGACTCAGAATTGCTTGCAATTTAAAAATTGTCTTATGGGCACTTTTGATTGGTTTTGCCATTTTGTGTTGGTTCAAGTTGATCCTTCAGAGAAGCTTTCTTAATAATATTGAAAGGGGAGTTGTGGAAACATCTTACCGGGCGGCTGAATGAAACATCTGTGAATATTATACAAAGGCCCTTTTTGCTTCCTTACTCTGGACTTTACTAGCTGCTATTCCGGCTGCAACAGTCATGGTTGCAGGACCTCAGTTCTGTGTCCTTACCTCCACTTGGGACAACATTTTCATTGTGGAGTGTTTCCATATCTTCTAGGAGTTGGAAACAATCTGCATGAAACACTCATCAAGAAGCAAAATAAAATTGCAAACAGCAATCACTGAGGAGTCGGGTCAGGCACCACCAACCCAGGGAAACTCCTGAGTAAGTAGAGGTTTGTCAAAGAAAAAAATCAAGGTGCTTGGAATGCAACACTGACTACACAGTTTCCCAACTCCAGCCCAACCTAATTGCCCCAAACCAGGATGGGAACCAGAAGCAGCACATTGTTTGCTGTGTCTGCTGTGCCTGCTGTGACAGCTGCAGGATGCTCAGCAGGATCATGTGTGATGGGACTGTGGCTCCCACATCAAATGACACTGAGACATTTCACAAACAAGTTGTCAACAGGTGATAAAAATTCAGCCAGTTAGCCCATTCAAGCTTAATTAGAACAAATGACTTGAAATTCTTAACTCTAAATTGTTCCCACAGTCAAATGGGGCTTTCTGTCCTTATTTAGGCTGAAACTGTTCTTGGAACTATTTTCAGCATCACTACAGTGCAGAGTTTGGCAAACCCAAGTACTCTGTTCCAGATACTCCACTTAAATTTTTTTGCTGGCTGCTTTTACCACAGATGTATTTGTTTTCTAAAGCTTTGCACATTTTTGCTACTAGAACTGGTAGCAAATAAAGCACAGCCAGCCAGGAGATTAAAATTGTATTTGTAATTCCTCCTTGGCTCAGTCTGCAAGGCTGGTGTGGATGCCTCTTTATGGCATTCTAATGTGACTATAAGCAGGCAACTGTGCAGCTTTGGCTGTTCCTGGGAGTGGCAGCAGGGCCAATGAGAAACATTTGCTTGACAGGCAAGATTTAACATGGGCTAAGAATTGCTCAGACATTGTCTTCCCCTGCACGCATTTTCCAAGAAAGAAAAAAAATAGGACAATGCAAATCAACGCACCAAACTGGGAGAAATTGCAAATCTACGCACAGCTCTGTAAAGCCCGTGGCCACAGGAGCAGCCAGCACAGCCCTGATGAAGTCACACGGGCACTACTATCTCCAGCCCCTTGTCATCAGGGTAAAAGTCACCCCTCTGCATGTCTGTGGTGCTGATTCACACCCACTGATCACTGGTATTGAGCAGAAGGTCAGTTACTGTCCTTAATTAAAGTTTTCGTCACTGACAGAAGGTCAAAGCTGGCAGACAAAGTGAACAGTGTCCCAGGCTACAATATAAAGATGTATTCTATTCCCATCCTCAAGAGCTGCTGAAACCAGGAGGGGCATTGTGGTTTTCCTTATCTCCTGTTAATGGGCCCATCAATGCCTTGCCACATGACTCAGAGATAACTCCCTCCAGGAGCCATTTCTGTTTAATGGACCCACTGCATGACTCATAAAATTATATCAGCCCATTGTGAGATGCTGTGCACAGGGGGGAGGAGTTAAGCATCGGCACCTGGATATAATCTGGGGTTTGGGGCAGAACAAGTAGCCCTTACCCACTGGTTTCCAGAGGACATGAGCTACCAGATCTTTTCTGTGGGATCCCCACTTCAACAAGACCATTTCATTTGGACTGCTACCACCACCCTAAATAGCAGGGTGTCAGGTTGTATTCTGATTATGTCAGTGGCTTTTCTTTTGTATTATTGCATGTATTTTGGGTTTTTTTTCCTTTTCCTAATAAATTGTGTTTCTGACTTGGAGTTTCTCACTGGTTTTGCTTTCAAACCAGAACAAAGAGTCATCTTGTTCATGTCCTGGAATAGCCCCAGGTGAAAACAATGAGCATCTTTCCTAACCCACTGCAGGCCCCTGACCTGGCTCAAGGTTGAAATACAAATGGATTTTTTAAAATTTTCTGTTATTTCGTAGAATCATAGAATGGCATGGGTTGAAAAGGACATTAAAGATGGTTTAGTTCCAACCTTCCTGCTATGGGCAGGGACAACTCCAGGGACGAGGAGTAAGTAAGGTTTGATAGGTAAAATGGGGAGGGGCAATATGGACCTTCCTTCCACCCATTAGAGCAGCTTGTCCCTGAAATGCACTAAGAATTTTAATAGAGTGAACATAAAAGGCCAATACCTTGAAGATGCAGAAAGACCTAGCCTTGATCCTGGTGGTCCTGCAGGGCCAGAAGGCAGAATGACTCCAGGCAGGAGCCCTTTCTACAGAAACCCCTTTTGGAAATGTAGGCATTTTGCTGGTATTTATTGTTCATTTTCTTGAACCTCAAACCCACAAACAGGTATTTTACAAAGGGGGTTCTGCTAAATCTGTGCAGACCCGTTCCTACATCATACAATGATGTGGAAAAGGAAGATAATTCTTTCTTGTAATCACAATTATTTTGGGATACCATCCTTCTCTCCACACTTGCACAGGTCTGTCAAAGATAGGGAAGGCATGTGGCAGCAGCAGAGGGCTAAGGCAGATACACCATTGGATGTGATGATGGCAGGATGCTCCTGTCACACACCACGAAATCTTTGTGTAGACAAGGGTGTCCACACACTGGACTAGCATGGTGATAAATCAAGACTCCAGAATCTCTCACTGATATCAAGCATCTGTGTTTTATTGACTGTCTTATGACCATTACCAGTAATTTGCTTTCATATTGCAATACAATGACTTGAGCAGGAAGATGGGGGAATATGACTGTAAAAAGGAACCTGCTCATCTGTGTTTGAGGCACAGTGAAACTACTTGTGCAAGTAAAATTTCTTGTTTAACAGTTTTTGAACTTGATTCTAACTATCTTGTATAAATAACATTGATCCAAAGCCCATCAAAGTCAACTGAAAGGTGACTGAAAAACTTGAAGGGTTTTGGGCTTTTTTTTCCACAGAAGTGTGATTTCTCTGAAAAAATAACTCCTTGAGCCATACTGCAAGAATAATTTCCAGGAGATATTTGGGTAGAGAAGGGTGTCAACTGAACACACTGGTGCTGAGGATGCTGCCTCCACTGTTAGCATGGCAAGGGAGAAGTGCTTGCAAAGAGCTAATTTTTCTCTTTTGGGTTCCCTTGACAGGCTTCTAAGTCACTGGGCCTATCCCAGGGTGTGGGTGAGAGGGAGCTTGAGTTGTCTCCCACAGGAAGACTTTGATACCAAATTCTGCTCTTGGACACTCACTGAGACAACCAGTGCTTGCAGGCAAATATCGAAATGCAAAATGTGCCTTATGTTCCACATTCAGCCACTTATTCCCTCCTTTGTCAGAAGAGATTCCTTTCCCTGGAGCCTCTCAGACTCACAACAGTGTCCAAGGAATCCCAAGGACCCGCTGCAGTTTTGTATCTCCACCAACCCAAACGCCAAAAAGCAGCCCAAGGAGGAATCCCCGCCATGAGTCCCATTCCTCCAGCACAGGAGACAGACAGAACTGTTTCCAGCCAAACTTCGGGTGTCATTTTGCCACCCAAACTTGGGTCTGACAAGGCTGAAACTGAGCAAGACCCTCAGTAACACAGTCTGAGTGCAGATTTCCTTGTCAGCAGTAGGTCTGAAAATTGTCCTGTTAGTTATTCATAATAGAGACATTTATACACCATCATGACATGGGCCCATTCAGACAATTCATTGCACTAGGTCATTTCATAGGCAGGTACCATCCCCAGTCCCTTCTTTTGCAAGGTAGAAAAGCATTACCTTCAAAAACACAAAAGTTTTCCAGTTAAAAAAAAACCCTACAACTGTATTTAAAACAAAAATAATATGCAGGTGCTTTGCATTGAACAAAAAATAAAAACAAAACAAAACTCTTTGTAAGGTTTCAATGGAACAGAGAACTTGGAACTATTTACATCCTGGACACCCAACCAAGGCACTTGGTTCTAGTCTGGGTCACTGTAAATTCTCTCTCATTCTGTGCATGAGGTCAGGCCAGCTCTTGGTCACATCACTTGTTCAGCAGAAAACTCTGGAACAAAAGGAGGAAGAGAGAAAACATTTGGTTAGATTCATCCAACAGGCACACCTGGCAGGACACAATCAATGACTGGAGTGACTTTACTCCAAGAAGATCTGCAAAACTTTTTGATTTTCAGCAGCTGCCTCTTTCTGGAGAGGATTTTTACAGCCTCCCAGCCATTCAGCCAAGCACATCATGTTTATTTTCTTTTGCAAGTTTGCCAGCAGATCATAGCAATGCATCCCTTTGCCCAGAGAGGCCCACAAAACTTGGTGTTTTATGGAAAATGACACTGCAAAGGCCCCATGGGATGGCAGGTTACAGCTTTTCAGTATTCCCCACTGCTTGCACCACAGGACAGTGCAACACTTATAATGATTAAACTGTACAATCAAAAATGTATCAGCAGCGCTAGGAATTTCTGTTGGCCAATACTGATCAAAGGCCCAGCAAGGAGTCAAAAATTCAAGTGCTGTTTAGTTGAAGCCAAGCTACTTAGCAAGTGCTTCCATGACAGGGCAGCTCTCCCCCATTCCTTCCTCTCTCTTTGCTCCCAAAGGAAGTGCTCATGAGGAAGCAGAAGGGTGGCTGCATGGCCAGCCCTGTCTGGTGTCTTCAGAAACTACAGGCAGGGCTTTAAAACAAACACTTACTGTTCTAACTTCAGGTCTTCTTGTCTTGTCTTCATGGCAGAGAAGTTACTGGAAGAGGATTCTTCTCATCCCCTGACGACCCCTGAAAAACCACAGAGAGAAAGCTGGTCAGAGAGAGATGCCTAAAGCAATTCCAAAGCCAGGTTTTCCTAAATTTCCAGAGAAAATGTTCATTTCTCCCAGGCATTGTTTATGCACCAGGCTCCCCATCTCTTGCCTTCTTTCCCAGCAGTCCCTCCAATAATTGAAATAGAACTTTGGCTTCTCACCTGGCAGCTCACAGTGCTTTGTACCAATAAACTTTTCCCAAGCACAGAGAAATTCAGCAGCAGGTTTCCTTGCTCAGTGGCTGGGAGTGCAGTGAGGGCTGGAAGCAGGAAAATTATCAGGAAAAAGCAAGTAGTTAGAAGGCAGCTAATACACTGTGCACAGTCTGGCCTAACACACATGTGTGTGGCTAACACACAGCCCTTGTCGCCCCCCCCCACCCCGGCCCCAACATCCTAGACCCCATACTCTGAGCAGTCAGTAAACAGCCAAATATGTATAAAGAGCCAGTAAAATCTAATTTTTTAACCCATAAATGCAACAATTTTGTCTGCGTGATATAAAACCTTAGGCCCAGGTTGCAGTCAAACCCACAAATTATTTTTAAGTAAACCACAATTTCTTTTTATAAACACACTCCTTTTTATAAACACACTCCTTTTATTTGCAGTTGCTTACAGTCAAAAATGGTCACTTATCTGAGAGGATGTTTCTGAAGTGACTCACACAGCACGTGTGTGTTGCAGGATTTCTCCCACCAGTTCTCCTGGATACCAATGTTGATGCCCTGGGATTGCTCCTTGTCGTCTTCCTCCATTTTCCTGTGCTGGCAAAAAAAGGATCCTGATTCCTGGCAGGGTTATCCACATCAGGCAGGTCCAGGTTGTCAGTCGCAGTTCTGGGTCTCTTTCAGGTCATCGTGGTCAATTTTGGTGCATGTTGTGAATCAGTCGTGGCTGGCAGTGGTGGCAGCAGTGCATTTGTCTTCTCAGTATGGAATGAATCTTCTGATGCTCTGGACAAGAGAAGCAAATTCATGACTATGATGTACAGATAATGTAGTCATTTCTTAAAAGCTTGGCTACATCCTGCCATTCATGCCATTGTCTCAACAAGGCAACACTTTCAAAGCTGAGAGCCTTCAAATAAGAGGGAGTTTGAATTGGCAGAGACTTTCACATTCAATAACAGAGCGGCCTAGCACATCTCTGATCATCTGAAATCAGGATGTGCTGATTTCCACCATTTTTAGTCAGAAACTGCAAAGTTTGCAGTTTCCAAGAACACACGAAGCAGCGAATTCTAGCTCATGGACTGCAGCATCAGAAAAGCAGGAAATAAGTTAAACCCAGTGAGAAGGCTCAGGTGTAAGGCTGCACTTCTTGCCTGACTCTGCTGTGCATGGGACAGTCCTCTCACCTCTTTCAGCACTCACTTTTCTCATGCTTTGGTCCCTACTTACTGCACATGTACTCTCCAGCTGCTCTGCCTTGGCTCCGCTGATGCTGCACCAAGGACGATTTGACGCAGGGCACAGCACCATCCCTGACGTGATCCAGAGCCCTCTCTGCCCAAAACTACCTTCTACCCTTCCCACTCCAAAAGCCAGCACATGACTAAGACAGCTGCTCATTTTCCCTGAGAAAAAGGGAGGAATTCCAGAATTAAAGCTCTTCCATTCCTAATGCAATTGAAACATCCCTTCCCCAAGCCAATCATCAGCCCTGACACCTCTGTGCTTTCTGAGAATGTCAGAAGGGAAAGGCTCCCTACCCTTACCCACCTAGACCTTCAGAGCTGCTTTCTGCACTGGTTGCTTCTGTGGAAATTCTTAAAATCAGAGAGTTTTAGGAAAGCTACAAAAAGCAAACCTCAGAGACAATGAAACTACAATTAGAGCTAAGCAATGGCCATAAGATTTATCAACAGAAAAATTATATAACAAGTAGACAGATAAGGAAAAATAAAACAATAGTCTGTCTATTAACACTTGTCTAGAATAACTCCCTGAGCTACAGAAAAGTATATCTAACAAGAGACTTAGAAGTCTTAAGCTTAATAATAGAGCTCTCTGCATTGTGTTTTAAAGCTTACAAACAAGTATTATATTCAAAATAAGCAAACATTGTTTTAACAAAAAATACATGTACTTATAGTAGTTAGATAGAACTACTGTCAATATGCTTTTGCTTTGTATGATTGGTCAAAAAATTTTAAAAGCAAATTCTAACATTAAGTTCTTTGTCTGCTGCTGGGGACGTGAGCTGCTGGCATCTTCCCATTGTCATAACTATGTAATAAGACTGATGCTAAAAAATAAACAACTTAAGACATGTTCCACAACAATCCCATCCCATTCATAATTTATACATAAACCCCCAACCAACAATAGCTTCCATCATGTAAAGGCCAATCTGCAGCAGTTATAGTTGCAGAAGGCACACCATGTTAGAAGCAAACTCTTGAGTGTCTGGACAGGAGATACAGTTCTTCATCCCACCCTTCTGAAGAGAGACTTAGATTCACACGTCTTTCTGACATCACTGCATACTCACTTCAGCTTATTGGAGCCTTTGTTTGCTGAAAGCTGAAATTATTTTGTTGGGAATATTTTGTCTCATTCCTTTTTCTTCCTGGGAGTGTCCCCCTTGTCTTCCCTCTAGCAGGAAGAATAAAAACAGGGAGAAAAATTCACTCAGGTCTTAAAAGTTCACGTAAAGTACAGACCAATACAGCTCAGTTTGATAGATTCTGGTTGAAAACATTAAAAATAATACACTGGAACTCCCTTTAGAGGAGAAGAACCATGGCTCTACTGCCAACCTATGAAGCAGAAACTCCACATGGGTTTTTCAAACCCACTTCTCCTGGCATCTCTCACCTTCTTCTTTCCAGGGGACTCCTCAGGACTCCTCATGGCTTTCCTCTTCAAATCTACCTCCCTTGCAGGCAAGAACAACTTCTTGTCCCCAGGAGGCAAGGGCACTTTCTCCTTGTGCAAATCCCCAGGCCTGTGGCCACTGGGGACAAGGGCATAACATTCCTGAGCATGTCTCAGAAGCCTGGGCTCCAAAAAGCCTTTGGTGTTGACCTGGTGGGAGCCCTTGTCCTTTCTCTTCTCAGAGGGCTTGTGAAGTACCGGCTTCAGGTCTTTTTTGTCAGTGGCTTTTGGCTTCATTGTTTTCTTGACTTTGGGCTGGTCCTTGCAAGACTGGTCTGTGACCTGAATAAGACCAGGCTCACTCTCTGCCTTCCAGACTCTCTTAGATTCATCGTGTACCCAGGACATACTGGGCTTTTTGATACCCGCAGTATTCTTGGGCAAGGCCTCCTTGGTGTGCACAGGAGGCTTCAGAAAGCTGTGTTTGGATGTAACATCAGATTTGTGAGGAGCCTTGGCCATTTGGCCACAACTCTGGTCAGGAACCTTGGGCACATGGGCACAGCTCATGTTTGGGTCCTTGTGCTTCCTCTTCTCAAAGTGTTTTTGTACTCCCAGCTTCAGGCCCTTTCTGAAAGCAGGTTTTAGGTTCTCTGCTTCTTGGACTTTCTGCTTGTCTGTGAAGGAGTGGTCTCTGACCTCCAAAGGACCAGGCTCACTCTCCAGCTTCAGGACTTTTTTGGATTTGTCATGCACCAGGGGCTTGCTGGGCCTTTTGATACCCACAATCTTCCTGAGCAGTGCCTCCTTGGTGTGCACAAGAGGCTTCAGAGAGCTGTGTGTGGTCATAACATGAGATTCCTGAGGAGCCTTAGTCACTTGGCCAGAGGTCTTGTGAAAATACTTGGTCATTTGGCCAGAGATCTTGTGAGTGTCCTTGGCCACTTGGAAAAAGGCCTTGTGGAAATCTGTGGCCACTTGGCCACAGCTCTTGTGAGGAGGCTGCCTTGCCTTGGAGTGCTGCTGGCAGGAACTGTTGCTGATGCCCTGCTCCAGCTTCACACCTTCCTCACGTCCATTCCCATGGGCAATTTCCATGAGACCCTCTCTTGGCACTAATCCTTGCTTTGTCTGGGTCACCAGGTTGTCAAGGTGCCACTTTTTAGCAGTTGATGGCTCAGGCTGCCAAAAAAAGAGAAACTAAGGATTCAAGACTGGTGGCTTTTTTGACTCTATCTGTCCTAGCACAGCTTGCCAGAGCCCCGGGACTCTTTCCCAGAGGCTGTAAAGTCTGGCCTTTGGCCTGTGAAAAAATTACTCCAAACTAACAGGCCACAGGCACTAACTTGCTCCTTGAGCACCATGGATGGATGTGAGGAATAAAAAACCATAAACCAGTCAGTGGCAAATGCCTAAGCCTTCATTGCAGTGAGAGGGGAGTTACAAATCAGCATTTCCAGGACAAACCAGGTAGAATTTGGTAACAGAATACAACATCTGCTTCCTTCCTAAGACACCACATTGCAGTGGACAAGGGGCTGTGGAAGCAGCCTCTCCACGGTCTTTGCATTCACCTCACGTCCTAGCAGGTCCAGCACCCTTGGAAGGCTGTCCTCCTCACTGTCACTGGAGCTGATCTCTCTGTCACAGTCTGAGGAGCTGTGGCAGTCCCTGATGCTCCCTGACTCTGAGCTGCTGGGCTGTGCTGGTGCCACCCTCTTGTGCTGGGACTGGAGAGCTCTGCAAAGCCATCAGAAGACAAAATTAGGAAACAGCAGGGGGGAATATTACTTACTTATTCCACTGACATGGAAGGATTCAAAACTGAAACTGAACCACATGTTTGGGCACTGAGGGCAGAGGGGAGAAGGCCAGAGGAAGATATTGCCATACTCAAAATACAAAGCACCAGAATAAAAAAATGGTTGGAAATTATCAAACCTTTAACTCATACCCATTCAGAAAAACATACACAATTCCCATAGGTACAGAAACTTTGTCTTCATCCTACTTTGCAACTAGCTATATTATTAGCATATAAAGTAAGGTTCTTAAAAAGTCCATGTGAAATACTGTATTTCTTTGAGTTTCTTTTTAAATAAAATGACTACAACACTTTTTTGTAAACTTCTACTTGAGCAATTGAAGAAAGTTTTACAACAAGATAATTTTGAAATGTCATCAGTAGATCTATACAGTTTAGGTAGCTGTGGCATTACTTGTCCTGCCAGGCATCAACACCATATCCAGGAATTATCAGATTCAGCTGGTATCTCTTAGCATTTATGTCAGCCTAATGCATTATCAGTAGATTGACAAGTACGAAGTGTGACAAGATGTTAAGCACCACAGATTAAAAGAAGACAAAAACTTCAGTCTGGTACGCGAAGACTTAAGGTTTTTTCCTTCACTTTTGTTTTGTTTTGGTTTTAATCACCATCATTGTAGTCATGACATGGTTTAGTGCACTTGGCATTGCTGGATTAACAATAAGACTTGATGATCTTCAAGTCCTTTTCAAACCTAAACAATTTAGTGAGTCCATCATAAAACAACAATTTTTCTGTTGGTGAAAATTCCCTGCAATGAAGTTTTCTGAGAAAAATTTACTAATAACCCAATTTTTTGTGCATTCCAGGTTCTTTTAAGTAACTGCCCAATGGAGATGAGAATAGAGTCTGGTTACTTACGATGTTCTTGGCTGAGAACTCGGCAGCATTTCTGAGGCTGTGCCAGCCTGCTCTGGAAAGCAAAAATGAAAAGGTTGCATTTATGTGCCTCCCTTGTAGCATATTTTACCCTGTGGTCTCTCAGCACCAGATTAGAGAGTCGCTTTCTTCTAGGGAGGGGTTTGTCACCAAGATTTTTCATCACTCCAGATGGGAGTTTCATAACTAAATACTGCTTGTCCTCTGCTGAACTGCTATCTTGAGGTCTAGGTAATGATTGGTTACAATTTCTTAAGCCATTCTTAAATTAATCCCTGCTCAGCAAAGCAGAGGAAATCATGCTGCCTAATCAGTGTGAACACTTGATGGTCTCTGCTACATATAACACACAAAATTACCTCTCAGCACACAAAGAACTGTGTTTTCTTTGCATTTCTTCTTACTTTGCTTCTGTGCTGCAGATCCATCAGGTTGGTATTCCTAGAATAAAAGGACAAAGTAACTTAGCATGTACCTAAACAACACATCTACTGACACCAAAACTGTGTTAATAGCATGTGCATTTTTGAGTAAATATTTTTAAAACACTCTAAGAGCTGCCAAATAGCTAAGCTGGATTTCTTCTAAGCAGAAAGATCTCTTGTAATTTATCAGAAGCCCTGGCATAAATGGGTTGGGTCACCTTTGTTGCCAATGGAAGTTTGGAAGTCTCTGCTCTTGTAGGCGTCTGGAGATATGACAGGAGGGCTGGAAGTGAGCTGCTCATTTCCTGGAAAGAGGGGGACAGAAGCAGCTCTCAAAATGTATTTTGAACCCACCCATTTTGTTAATGTATGCAAAACATAAGCAAACATGGAGATTTTCTATTTAGGACCACTTACCCTCAAAATTTCTTCAGTCAATGGCACATCAGAAGGCTTTGCCTGAAACAAGAATGAGGGAAACAGAAGGAGTTTGTTTGGTTTTTTAACTAATTGGCATGAACTCAGCAAACCTTTGCTTACCAACAGCTCCATAAATGTATTGCAGATTTATTAATAATAAAAAGAGAGTAAGAATGAAAAAGGCTCATCTAAAGGGGAGTTAATAACGGAGACCAGACATGGAAAGAGCTGAACCCAGCAATGTCAACTCCTCCTCCTCCACTCAGATGTCTGTCTTCCTTTTAGAATCTGGTGGTCAGGGAGCACTGTTTCCATTTCAAAACTACTGCTCCTACTCCTATTTATTACTATTACTATATTTATTTATTTATATATTTATTATCACATTATTATTATTATCATCATCATCATCATCATCATCTATTTATTATCACTATTTTTAAAATAAGATATGTTTTTGTAGTCTGCTCCCTTTGTGAAACTGAACTTTCCCTAAGTTGCTGTTGAAGCAGCTCAGCTTTGCCTGCAAATGCACAGGCTGCCTCTGCATGTAAGCGTTGCACATAAAGCCTCAGTAGTTAAAAAAATACCAAAACAGTCAAAAATAACTGCTCCCAGTTCTTCTAAGACAGTTCACAAGAGACAAGAATTTTTGTCATTTAGACAAATAAAATCAGATTCTTGTACTGAAGTAAAAAAACAAAAACAAAAACAAACAAAAACACCTGGGTATAATGCAACGCCACACAAGGTGCAGTTTCTGCTTGGTTTCTAACTCTCAACACTGTTTATGGTCAGGGAACTCAGGCAGGTCTCCAGGCAGGCTCCTTCTGCCAACACTGAACTTCTGCTCAGCAGAAAGATCTCTTGTAATTTATCAAAAGCCTTGAAAAAACTGGGTATAGGAATGTGCTCCTTGTTGACGGAGTGACAAAACTATCCTTTGTCTCCTTAAGAAAGAAAAAAGCCTAGAAGTTTATCTTCTCGATTAGGTAAAAAGACACCTGATAGGACTTGAGAGATTTCACCTCAAACTTAAGGATAGCCAGTTGGGCAGAAGCCAAAAAGTCCCACCTAAGCAATTTACTAGAAAAAGGAGAGAACAAAGAAACTAATCACTTTTGTGAGGTGTTTTACCAGGGGCAAGAACCTCTTGCACCTGGCTCAGTTTTTTTTGTAAAGAGCTTTGTTATTTTGCCTTTTATTAAAACTTTTCTGTTTCCAACACTACCACAGAAGCCATCCTGCTGATTTTATGCCTTCCAAAGTAGCTGGGCTATCTTGAGTGTGATACAAATCTCCAAGAGCTTATAAGACCTGGCTCCAGGCGACCATATATCAAGTGGGCTGGGTTACCTTTGCCTGCAATGGAACTTTGGAAGTCTCTGTTCTCACAGGTGACTGAAGGGATGGCAGGAGAGGTGACAGGGGGCTGCTCATTTCCTGAAAAGAGAGGGAGAGAAACTGCTCTCAGGAGTTTTCCTGTTGGACAGGGAGAATTTCACCCTTCCCAGAGTCAGAGGGATCCATTCTCCATGGATTTGTACAGGCTTTCTTTTGGAGATCTGGTATTGAAGAGTACCCACCTTCAATATTCCTTCAATGGACTGCACATAAATGTGCACAATGGGCTGAAACAAGAAAGAGGGAAGCACTGTGAGTTTGTTTGGATACTTTACTCATTGATAGCAAACAACATGCACTCAGTAAACATGAGTTCCTGACCAGCAGCTCTAAAAATGTCACGCAAGTCCATTCATAATGGAATGCTAGTAAGGAATAACAGCTTCATCTGAAGGGCAGTAAGGAACAGAGACCAGGCAGAGCAAGAGCTGAAACTGTTAGGAGTAAAAAGAGTTACCCATTTTTTTTAAAAAAGGGTTACAGAGTTACAAGTTGAGTTGGGAGCTGATTGCTGGCCAAGGAGAGTTCTTTATGAGCTGCATGTTGTAATCACCTGTTAATAGTTGGTCGTTAACCCTCTATTGTTGAGAATTCCCCTTTCTGTCAGTACTACCTTGCCTGCAACCAGGTGGGTGGACGGCTCTTGGACGGTGAGGGGGGGAGACATCGGAGGACATGCAAAGTAACCTTGGACCCAGAATGCAACGAGACAGGAACCCCACCAAACCCAAGAAAGAACCCCTAAAACAACGAGCCAATACGGAATCAAGAGATCGAAGTAGTGTCTAGACATCAGGTGCGGGGTCCAGAGCCGGCAGAGATGCTGAAAACCTTTGTTACCCCTCCCCATAACCTGGAGGATGTCGGTCAGAGCCAGGACCCTGGACAGCAAACAAAAAGAATGGAACACAGGGTATATCCCCACTGTTCTCCCAAGGAGATCCCTAGCTCTGCCTCCTAGTAACCAGAGCTGCACTTTCCTCTTCCTCCAAGCCGCTCAGGGGAGTGGCAGCAGAGAGACTGTGGACCTGTCAGGCCTTCCCACCTTAGCTGATCACTTTTAAAAAAGGCATTAAGGAGAAAGATCTCATGTCGCCTCCTGCAAGATCAATGTCTGGCTTCCCTGGCAGTCAGGAAACACTGTTTCCATTACTGACTTTTTATTAATCTTATAAGGAAAGTATGTTTCTGCAGTCTCCTCCCTTTATTAAATGTCACTTCCTTTAGTTGCTATTGTAGCAGCTAAGCTTTGCCTGCAAAGGCATATGCAGCCTCTGCATGTGAAAGAGTTGAGCAAAAAGTTTCATTAGTTAAGAAAAAACAGTTAGAAATAATAATTTCCAATTATAGAGAGATTCCCACTTCAGTTCTAGAGAAGGAGTAATATTTGTCATTCACCCAAATAATATCAGACTCATTTTCTGAAGTAAGAAAAAAAACCAAAACCAAACAACCTTGATTTAAATGCAACCCTTGTAAGGTGCAGTTGGTGCTTGGCTTCCAGTTCAGAACACTGTTCCTACTCAGGTAACTCTAGCTGGCTCCAGGCTGGGTCCTCCTGCCAAGACTGAGCTTCTGCTTGGGAAAGCACTTGTCCATCATCATTTGAGCTCCTGGAAAGACATCCTACTACTTATTGCACACAGCACTTGAACATGGAAAAAGGTTCAGGCTTTCAGGCACAGGAGCTTTTCTGAAGGACTAAAGCAGAGATCACAAACTTCAAACTAAGCCCAGCTAATGGACCAGCTCTGCAAGGTTGCTTTAATTCTGGTGAGCATTTCTGACACAAGAAAAGCACCCACACATGGAGCTCGTGCAAGACAGAGCAGACTCTTCATCTGTTTTCAGCCAACTTCACAGAAGACCTCTTCCTTCTACCTGAGAATAGCAGTGATCTTGAGTTGTCCTCAAATTCTGCTTCTTGGCTCCAGGTTTTGTAAACTGAGGAACACAGCTTGACTTGCTTTTTTTTTTTTTTTTTTTTTTTTTTGGTTTGTTTGTTTGTTTGGGATTTTTTAACTCTCCTTTTTAAACACACTCCAAGGAAGATGTCACATGTTATGAGTAAAAAAAGAGTTACCCATTTTTTTAAGAGAAGGGGTTGCAGAGTTTCAAGTTAAGCTGGGAACTGATTGCTGGCCAAGAGTTCTTTTGTTGGTTAAATGTTGTAATCACCTGTTGAGTATCGTTTTTTAACCCTCTATTGTGGAGAATTCTTTTTTTCAGTACCACCCCTGGCCTGCTGCCAAAAGGATGACAAACCCCTCCCCCCGGACAGTGGGGAGGGAGGGGGAATTTGCATCTCAGGAGACATGCAAATTTATCTCAAAACCCAGGCTGCATTGGGACAAGACCCTCACCAAATCCTGGAAAATACCCCAAAAGAGATGAGCCAAAGCAGAATTGAGAGGTCAGGGTGGTGTTTGGACAGCAGGAGCGAGGTCCAAAGCCAGCAGAGACGCTGAGAACCTTGGTCACTCTTTGCCCCGACTAAAAATGAAGTCAGTTGGACCCAGGATCCCCTGGACGGACTACCCAAACTGAACCTGGAGTATATCCCCACTGCCCTTGTGAGGACAGGACTCCTGGCTCTGCCCCTTGGGGACGGAACTGCATTTTCCTTCTCTTCCAAGTCACTGCTGGGACCGGCAGCAGGAACCTGTGGACCTGCCAACCCCCCATTCTGAGCTGATCACTGAATAAAGGCATTAAAAAGGAGTAAGATCTCCTGCCCTGTTTATTTCATCACATTCCTGTTCCTTTCTGCACACTGACATTCCCTAAATCTTGGCCCTGCCATGACGCCACTCACACTTCCCAGTCTGTCATGCAGGCAATACAAGGCTCTCTGCTGGGCTGAGGGGCTCCTAAAGACATGAACAAGGAGGCTGGCTTTACAAACAGCTTTGTTCAGGTGCTTGGAGAAGAGGTAAAACCTGGCACAGGAGGACAAGAGATACATCTAACCTTCATTGATGCACTATTTTTAAGGCTTCTCACAGCTCATTTGGAAAGATGCCTTAAAGAGACTGGGGTGACATAGGACAGTGAAGGTTCTGCTTTGGGAAAGAGGGGAAAGAGCTGTTCAGTGTCTCTGTGAAGGCAAAGTGAGCCCCTGCATGGTTATCCCCTGTGGATTAATTCACTCTGCACTGGATTCTGCTTGCCTGTTCCAGCTGAAAGCCTCAAGTTTTCAGTGCTGCCAGGAAAAGAAGCTATCAATAAGGAATTCCCAGCTGCAGGTGACATGTGCCTTAGACATTGAATGAGCCAAACTCCTGGCCTGGAAGAAAGGATCCTAAGGGATGTCCAGGGAGGTCCCAGGAAGAATCCTATTTGGCATGGCTGTTCAGTATAACTGAGGCCAAACACTTTAATTCAAATGGAATTCAAAGCAGGAGGAGGGAAGAACAACAGAGTTTCTCCTGCTCTAGACCTCTTCACCGTCAGGTTCCCCGCAGGGCAGGAGTCTCCCCACAGCTCTTGTTTCGCCCAAAACAGGAGGGAGGGGTAAGCTTTCAGCCAAAGGCTCCCTTGGTCAGCCTTCCCAAGATTCTTTCTCTGGCTGAATCTTTCTCCTCCATGCAGTACAGCTCACTGGATAATTCCTCAGAGCCAAGAAACCCAGCCCTGTGGCCCAATCATCTCTCCCATCCTGAACATCCACCACACAGGCCATCAGGGCTGCAGCCTCACTGTTTCTTCCTCCTCCTCCCTCTCCAGGCTTCAGCACTGCAGGACTGTATTGCCAAAGACAGGTTCATCTTTCAGACCAAGTAGAAGGAAGAAGATATGACATCAAGAGAACTGAAACAAGGAGAAAATGAAAGAAGGAATTTTTCACTTACAGAGCCATTGTCCAAAACACCCATGAAAAGAAACCAGTCACTCAAGGGCCACAGTCCAGAGATCCCTACTGCAGAAGAGGATCATTCAGCATATTCACTCAAAGTTTCATCTCTCACCTTCAAAATGGACTAATCCTGGAGTGAAAACTCCAGAAGGACTATACAATGATGCCAAAGGACAAGTGGGAACACTGCCAGGTTTGGCATCAGTAGTCCAGGAAGGGTTTATTAATGAAAAAATCTAGAAAGGAAGCAGAGGGCAAGAAATATCTGATGCTGCTGAAGAGGTCTCAAAGGGACACCTAAACAGTGACAGTATTTAAGGTCTCCTGTCCTGACTGCTCTCAGCAGAGAGTGTGAGGCAAGGGGCTGTGGGAGCAGACTCTGCATTTGATTTGCATTCACCTCAGGTGCTGGTGCTCTTGGAAGTGCAGAGACTGAGGAGCTGTGGCAGTCCCTGGTGCTCCCTGACTCTGAGCTGCTGGCCTGTGCCATCCTCTTGTGCTGGGACTGGAGAGCTCTGCAAGGCCACCAGGTGATAAAATTAGGAAGCAGCGGGGGAGAAGATTACTTACTTATTCCACTGATATGGAAGCATTCAAAACTGAAACCACGTGTTGGTGCACTAAGAGCAGAGGGGAGAAGGTCAGAGGAATACATTGCCATGCTCCAAAAATAAAGCACCATATGAAAAAATACTCTGGGAATAATCAAACATTTAACTCACACCCAGCCAGACAAGAATGTAAACAGGATCTCACTGCTACATTGTAAAGTCGCATTTCAGCTGACTAAAGTTGAAAAAAATACCAAAACGGCCCAGTGGGTTTCTGAAACCCCCCCAAGCCCAACCCCCAAAAGAAACACTTCCAATAAAGGGTAACAAATTTCAGGATGGATTCTTGGTCAATACAAAAACATAGGATCTACAGACACACTGGGGGGCGAAGAGGAGAAAAGAACGGAACGCCTGGGGAAATACAAGTCTGGTTCTTAGGCAAACTCCAGCTTGCCTAGATTATTAATTTCTAATGGGAGCTTTCCTGAAACCCCCACAAAAATGAAACCAATTTTCAGCAGTAGCCCTGAGCAGTATCAAACCAAAGTCGGCAGCTTCAAAAGAAACCAGGAACCATTTCCCCTCTCCCCCTCAAATGAAAAGCAGTTTTGTTTGGCCTAGAGGGTAGTTTGGGAACACAACTGTACCTTGGAGGAGCAAGTGAAGATGGCTTTTCCACAGCCTGTTTTGTTAACAAAAACAGAGAGGAGAGGGGGAGGCTAGGTTAGCTCAGGGAACTCAGCAAAGCGCAACAGGTGGGGATGATTTAAAGGCATGTCTGTGTTCCTGGTGTAGGCAACACCTAAAACTGACTTGGTCGGCAGCACTCTTAGCACTCCCACTTCTAACACTCTCGGATAATGCTTTTGCTGACAATCAAGATTAAATGGGATTTGTGCTTCCACATAGATGACATGCTTCAAGTGTTCATGAAAAACATCACATTGGAGATCACAACTGAAACAAAAGTATGAGTCCCTGAAGCATTTTCCATTCATCTACCTCCTCTGGCTCAAACATGTTACAGTTCTACAAATACAGAGCCTATTGAAAACAACGGAAAAGAGGGAAGAGAAGTTTGCTGCCACATTGGCCCACTCAGAAACACTCCAAGGCACAATGGCATCTGGTTCTCAGTAATGCATGGGGCTGGTTTCCATTTGTTTCCCAAATGGAAATTAAGAAGCCTAGACACGAGGCAGCAGGTCCAGAGCCTTTGGACAAGGGGAGCTCAGGAAAGGCAACCCCCAGCTTGAGGGAGGAGCAGCTCTGGCTGCCTGGCATGAGTTGTCAGTCTGGTTCTTTAACTGCTCTAGATAATGTAATGCTCACAGACTGAGAGGAAGGCTGATCTTATAACTCCAGCTTTTATCCCTACTTCTCCTCAGCCCACCCCAGAACACACTTTCAGGGTAGGCAACATCTGCTGAGTGAACAGGAGCTGAGCAATGTATTTTTTCCCCAGCCATTTATTTAATGTATGCAAAACATAAGCAAATACAGAGATCTATTATGGAAGAGCACCAACCTTCAAAGCTTTTTCAGTGGATGAGACATCAATGGGCTTCTTTTTCTGAAACAAAAATGAGGGAGGCAGAATTAGTTTGTTTTGGTTTTTTACTAATTGACATACCCACAGCAGCATTTGGTTACCAACAACTCTAGAAATGTGATGCAATTCCATTAATAATAAAATGCTACTAAGGATCAAAAGGCCCATCTGAAGGGGAATTGATAATGGAGGCCAAGTGGAAAACCAGCTGAAATTCCTAAAGTCATCTCTTCTGCCTCTGAGAAAAAGAGGAAATCCCTTTGGAACGTGGCAGTCTGGAAATATTGTTTCCATTCTTAAACTACTACTACTACTACTGCTATTAATCATTACTGTTATTATTATTATGTAAGTATGTTTGTGCAGTCTTATCCCCTTATGGAATTATACTATTATTATTATACAATGAAGCAGATAAGCTTTGTCTTCAAAGGCATAGGTTGCCTCTGCATTTAAAAGGTTGTGCAAAAAGCTTCCTTAGTTAAAAGAAAAACAGTCAGAAATAATAGTTTCCAATTCTTCTAAGCCAGTTCTAGAGAAAGAGGAGTATTTCTCATTCACCCAAATAAAATGAGACTCCTTATTCTTCTGAAGGCAACAGCAGTCTTGACAAGACACTGACTTCTGACACTTCTGGAAAGATGCACCACAGTTAATGCAAATTCTGGCTGACTTTAGGTATCCTCTTCTTGCCCCTGCATGACTGATTTGCAAATCCCCAACTACCATTTCTCACTCTCCCATTGCTTGGCAAAGTGATGGATTTAGCAGCCAGATTTGGACCAATGGAGATTCTTCAGGGGTGCCCAGAGACACACTATGGAGAGAAGTTGGCTTTGGGCTACTCCAAAGAGCTGAGTCCACCCCCAGCTGATGACAGAAGTCCACCCCTCTCTCAGAATCACTTTTTCTGGCCACCCACTCCTTCCCCTCCCTCACTGCACTCTCTGAGGAAGATGCAGCATCCCTGCTCCTTTCTTCACACTGATACTCCCTCAGCTGAGCTTCCAAGCAGCAAGGGCAAACACTGCCCATTGCTGGTAGCCTGAGGGCTGATTGCAGCACTCTGCATTTCCAAGAGTTTGAGACCTGGAATGGTACTTTATCTTTTTGGCTTGAAGAATGGCTCCTGCAGAAGGCAAGGCCCTGCAGTGGTCCACTTCTCTCAGCTTCCTCTTATTTTCCACAAGATGTTGCTTTCAGTCCTTTGCAGCTGATCAACACCCTTTTCCAGGAAAAGCTGACTGCAGCCTCCAGCTCTTCCTTCTCCTTCCAAAGGCCAAACACAATTTGAAAACCATCTCCATGGCCCTCCTGGACCAGCTGCTGTGGCTCAGCACTGTGGGCTCCTACATTCCATAAGGCACAGCAACATCCCAGTGCTGATGGATGAGCCTGGCAAAACTCCAAAATGCACCTGGGAACCAAGTGCCTTTGACCCCTGGGGAGGCTGAGCCACAAACCAAGCAGGGCCTGTGTGCTCGTCCCTTGGCCTTGAGGGACTGCCAATAACAGAGGACCCCAACAATTGAACTCACCTTGACAGGCTCAGGAAGAATTTTGGATTGTGGAGCTTTGGCTTGGTCACTCCGATTTGAGAGACCTTCATTGCTGTCATCGTAGTTCTGCTCAGGGTTAGGTATGATGTCCAGTGATTCTGGTGAGGATTCTCTCCATATGTCCTCATATGGATTTGTCTTACTGGAGGCCAGCCTGTGACTGGGGGCCTGTGAGTTGGATTTGGGCTTTTTTGGAATCCATGTGGGATTCAGAGGGGACTCATGGCTCAGGAGCACCTTGGAGTCCTCATCGCCCAGCAAGTTCTTAACACGCCTTGACAGCTCATCTTCTTTATCAGTCTGCAACACAAGAACAGAGGGGAAAATGTCAGAAACACCCCAAGCAAGAGATCCAGCTCAGCAAGAGACATTGCTCAGCATCTTCATGGACTCACCATGCATCCCACAAGGGCAGTTAGGAAAGTTCAGTGCAGCAAATGGGAAGATGCTATGTTTGCAGGGATCAGGCTCAAGTCTGCTACAGCCCATGCAGAAGACACAGCTCTTGTCTCCTACCCCAAGCCTCCTTCCTTCTCTCCTTCCAGCCTGCACCCCACTCCCATTACCTTGTAGGGCTTGGCAAAGAGGGGAGTCTTCTCCAAGAACGGATCTTTCTCCTCTGGAGCTGCCTGCCTCCTCCACCTGTCTTGCTCCAGAATACGGAGCAAGTCTCTGTTGTTGTTCCAGCTTTCAGACAGAGACACAGAAAAGAGACTTAACACTCAAACCCCTTGTTTATACTCCGTGCAGAAACTGGGGCTTTCCCACAAGGGCACACGACCAGCAGCAAAGCAATGTTGAAATCCTGGGGATGCTGACAGTGGACAGATTGGTTCTGTCCAGTGTGTGCTGTGCCCTAGAACAATGAGACACACAGGGGACAGCACACATCCTTCTCAGGGATTGCTACTCCTGATCCCAGCCATCAAGAAGGGTGGGAAGGGAAAGACTCTCCCCCCATTTCCTTGTGAAATCACTGGGGTGATCAGCACATGAGCGGGCAAATCCACTTGCAATGATTAATGGGAGAAACTGCCAATCTTGTTCTCCTTCAGACCTCACACCCCAGTCTGCCCCCTTGCGAGTCAAACAGAATCTTCTATTCTGAATCTGTTTCAGCTTTCAAGGCTTGAACTTTTTCCACTTTATAAACAACCTTGGGAATTCACTCTCTGCTTTAAACAGATATTTGGAAAGCTGCTCCCCTAGAAAATAATGTAGCTGCATTTAAAGCCATCCTATCAGTGTAATTAGAAAAGAGTTCTCAGACATTCAGAAAACACCAAGTCAAATCCCCCTGTTCCTCCTCAGCCACATATGCATGTACTCAATCACACTTGCCCCACAACAAAACACCAATAAAGTGTTCCATCATGGGAAACCAGATCCTTTAAACTGTCCCTGGCTTTTGAAAGACTACTGCAAAATGAGGGAAACTCTGGCTCTGATATTTATGGACATCAGGGAGAAAGCATGCAGGCACAGTGGATGCAAATATCTATTTCTACTCTACTGTACAATCTTCTCTATACATACAATTCATAATTCTTCTTTGCAAATCCAACTTCCCAAGTGTCCCATGTTGAAAGGGGACAGCCTTGTCTGCTACAGCAGTGACACTTCAATACCACACCAATAATCAGCTCCTAGAGCCGAGGCACAGATGCCTCATCTCATTCTGAGAGGCCGTTACTTAAAATAAATAGGTTTTTGCACTGGATGGCATTCCTAATTCAGAGTATATAAGTCTGCTGTCTACTGAAATGCCCAGACTTTTTAGATAAGCCTGCAGATCTCCCAGTCTCCCCAGCTCTGGAGACACCTTTGCTGCCCATGTCTGACCTGGCCATTGAAGGTGTTTGTCAAGATGCTCTTCAAATCCTTTGCAAACATGAGCTCTGCTGCCACTCATAACCCTGCACAGTTCCCTTAAGGCCAGGGAACTTTGGAAGCTTTGGGAACTGCACCTCCAGACTTAGCACCAACACGCCCAGCACCTGGGAGCCTTGGTGCAGGGGGACTGCACAGTCCTAGCCCCTCCGTCTCCAGGGGGAAAACAGCTCAGCAGTGGAGAGTTAAAAGTAGTCCTTGTCCTGGTTGAGAGGAAGTGAGTTTTTTGGGATGCTGTGGTCAAACCAATAGGTGCTCAGATCTGAATATTGGCACCTGGTGTGCCCACTGAGGACATAGATACGCCTCTGAGAACATGGGCGTTAAAAAAAGAGAACTCCCAGGGGGAACCTCTCTTGGTTCCTGTGGGTGAAAGAGGTCAGACCTGCCCTGCCCAGCTGCAGACTGGGCAGGGGAGGGGAAGCCACGAGGCCTGAGTGAGGTTGGCCGGGGCCTTGGACAGAGCAGGGAGGTGAAGGCCCTGCAGGATGGAAAGGTGGAGGAGCACTGAGAGGCATTGGGCAGCCCCCCCACGCTCCAGCTCCCCCGGTAGAGAGAGCAAGCCTGTGCCTGTGCTTGTGCCACCTTGAAATTTGATATCATGTGTGGGCAGCACGGGGCTGGCCAAGAAGAAGAAGGGGGGGGGGGGGTGGTGAGTAGGTGCCCAGCAGGGCCAGAGTAGGAGTTCTAGACAGGCAGAGCCTGAGATTTTTAACCCTTTTTTGGATATGGAAACCTTACAAATGCTGATCCTCCTGGAGCTGAATGAGAAGAGAGACAGAGATGGAATAGCAGGAAATGGGCAAGGGTGATGCAAGTTTGTGCAAGTGAAAGATGTCCGAGAGAAGTTGAGAAGAATCCTAGGTGGGAGGAGATGATGGAGTGGCCTTTGGCTGGACTTTTCTTGTATAGCCATGGACAGAACCATTTTTCCTGTGACACAGAGACTGCATTTAGGGGGAGGCAATGGCTTGGAGCCAGGAGAGTGCAGTGATGTGATGTGAAGGAGTGCATGAACAGGGATGATGGGTGAGGAGGGTGGCAGTGCCCTTGATCTTCAGTGAAGGAGAAGATCTCTATTCTCAAGACCCCTCACCCCCTCACCCAGGGGGTGAATTTGGGCAGGACAGGTGTTCTGAAAGTGAGAGACTGTGCTTTTTTTGGAACTGGGCATAGCATCCTTAAAAAGGGAACCCTAGAAGCAGCCGTGGTCCATGCGCAGTGGTGAGAGCACTGGACATGGAAGGAAGAGGTCACGATGGCAAAATGATGTCTGGGTGGTGCCACGTGTGACATGGAAACACAAGAGGTTTCAAGTGTGTTTCCAGGGGAAGCCTATGGTAAGAGGGACTCCTGTCTCCTTGAGGAACTGAGAATTGATTATCTGAAGGGTGGGGATGGACTGAGAGTGATGTGAGGAGTGGTAACTGAATTGAGAATCCAAGGTTTTGTCTTACTGTGATGTGCTGGAAATTTGGTGGGGGGAGGAGGAGGAATGTTTGGAAGGTTTTCATTCTGAGTTCTGTGTGTTTCTTCTGTATATTGTAAGTTAATAAAGTTTTTTTTTTTCCTTTTATTCCTAAGCTGGAGCCTGCTTTGCTCTATTTCTGATCACATCTCACAGTAGACACCAGGAATAATGTATTTTCATGGGGGAACTGGTATTGCTCCAGTGTCAAACCATGACAAATCCTGTACTTGCTGCAGCTGCTCTACACTTGATGTGTCACCAGGAAGACCTCAACAACCTGACTGTTAAAAGAGGCAGATGAAACTGAATGCCTGCCCTGAAACATCACCTCAGTCCTCATCATCTTCAAATATGTTCCACAAGAAGTAAAAACTCACACAAATCGCCCCCACCCCAAAAAACACAACTTGTGCTTTACTACAGACTGAAACAGGAAAACACACTCAGGCCAAAAGCATCCCAAACTGCAGAAGGGAAAGCCCTGGCTCCAGTAATAAGAGATTGGATTCAGAAAGGTCAGCAGAGAATCTGTCCTGACACATGATAACATCCAGGTCTGGGTCTGTAACAGAAGCTCTTAAAATACCAATGTGCTCTGAAGCCACTCTCACTGACAGGACAATCCTTACTTCATTTGTCCCACTCTGGAATTCTGATTCTTGCATTGGAGGAGGAATTCTTTTTCTAAACCATCACAACATTCATCGCAGCACCTGGGAAGCTAAGATTACATCAAATTAATTCCTACCTGTTGTCACTGTTCTGGTTGTTTGTTGGTTCCATTATGAAGCCTCAGTTTGAGTCACCTTCTCTGGAAGAGAACAAACAGATAATCACCATGAGTCATTATCTGCTCGGGTTCATGCCTTAAGGGGAGGTCAAGATCTCCAGGGACTTGCTAGACTTAGAACCTGGAGTGCCCAACTGGGAGTCATTCCAGTGCTCCGAAACATAAACCATCCAGACATGAGGATTACACGTAGCTGAGAATGGGAGAATCAAGAGATCCATTTTCCCCTTCTCCCAGCAGTGATGCTGCATTTCAAGTCAGCACTTGACTCTAGATTTGGCCAAGAGCACAACAAACCAGGCCACTGCTACAGGCTCTGAAAATTTAGTTCAATTTTCAGAACAAAAGTGCCCTAAGAACCCTGCCTGTAAACAAAAATGGGCACCACATGAATGGCAGCATTTGTGGAAAGAGGAAGGAAAAAAATGGAGGGTAAAAAAAAAAAAACCATAAAAAGACAGTTCTATATGAAAAGGTAACAATATTCCCTCAGCAAATGCAAGAGGAAATCTTGAAATGCAAGATCTCAAAAATGCAGAAGAAGGACTGAAAACATTTACATTTCAATTGGTGACATTTACTTGCAGCATCTCACACTCTGGGGGGAGCAGATTTCTCTCTGTGGGGAGGCTACAGGAGCATCCTGTGAAGTCTTCTGAACCACCCCACTGAGGACAACTGGTGTGAAACAAGAGCACAGACACTTGGGGAAGAGGTGAAGCAGCTGAGCTCTAGGCCATGGCTTTAATACCAGGGAAGGGACCAGCAGGGAGCCATTCTGCAAGCCACAGAGAGACACAGGCCACTACAAATGGGAATCCTGTCAAACCTCACCTCCCCATGCAGCTGGGTAGACTGAGAATAGACACACTAAGCTCAGAGGACACATCTGGAAGCAACACTGCGTCTTTGCTGCCTCCTCACCATCATGAAAGCCAAAATGTTGGCTGGGAAACAAACCGCCTTAAAAGAACAAGGTGCCCACTTGAATTTAAAGATAAATGAAAGTGGGAGAAGTAGCAAGTGCATACAGGGAGAAGTCATTCCAACTTTCTTCCAACTTCTGTTGAGTGGACCTGGCATTGACATAACTTGGGCAGAGAGAGATGCACACAAACCTGTGAATAAATAGCATGGCAGGGAGGCCTGCTCTGCCACCAGCTTATCCTTAACATGGCCACAAAGCACACAAGTGGCCAGCAGGAAATCTAGATTCCACTGAACAGTCAAAACATTTTGCAAATGCCCTTGACAGGGCCAGATATTCAGCCACACTGGTGCTCCATGGATATGAGGTTGCACAGGCGGCATTAACTTGACACTATTCGCACAAGGCGCAAATGCTCTTGCAACCAAGCTGTGCTTCTGAGCATAAGCTTTCCTCGCTGTGGAGAGGAAAGCAGGCACCCCTGTGACCCTCATGGGAATTCTTTTGACAGTGCTTTTTTGGCCAGGCTTATTTCTGTATCCCATAGCAGGACATAATTGATTGCTCTTCTTTCTGCCTTCTGCATCCAGCCACAGGCAAAGAGCTGCTCTAATGAAACAAGGACGTTTGGAAGCTGTTCGGAAACTTATACCTTATGTACCCACCTCAAGAGCTTTTCCTTCAAATGTTGCTATCACTAAACTTCACATGATATTTTTATGGGCAAAGCTTGCTGTTTTGCATAAATTGAGGTATTTGAAAGGAAAACTTGACATACAGTCAAAGAACACACCAGATTCATAGAACCCCAGCCCCATAAAACCATAGAAGCATGGTTGGAAGGGGCCTTAGATTTCACTATGTTCCACTCCTCTGCCATGGGCAGGGACACCTTTCACTAGATCAGATTTTTCAAAGACTTGTCCAACCTATCCTTGAATGATTCAAATATTTTGGTGGCCATTGTTCTTAAATACATATGATATACAAATATAGATATAGACAAGGCCATTGTAATTATAATGGCCTTGTGCCTTAAAACTGGAAAAATTATAAATCAATAGCTTTGGCTTCACTTTGGGATGTGGGTGTTTCCACACGGACTGTGCAACCTCCATCTGGAGTCCCTGGCTGTGACAGTTCAGCTGTAAGAGCGGTCCCTAGCAGCTGCTCCTACTCCCAGTGGGGCAATCCCAGGCCCCAGCTGGAGCACCTGCTGCAGGAACTGCCCAGGAAAAGCCCAGAGTTCCTTCCCCCTGCCACACATCTGCCGGGTCTGCCCTTAAGCATCTCCTTCTCAGTGCTGGCACATTTTGGCAGAACACGGGGCAGAACCCAGGAGCCTTTGGGCTTCCCATGTCACACCCTCCTTTCCCAGGGATTGCCTGGCTCTTCTGCTCTTCAGAGACACTTAAACTTCAAGCTGAATCAGCAGCACGCCCTCCTGCAACCTTGCCCTCTCCACTTGAAAGTGATTTGCCCCACTGCAAGCTGGAGAATAATAATGCTAAATGTTTGCATAAAGAAGGCCTTAAAGGCAATTTCCCTGGTCAGTGACTCTTTCCCAGCAAACTGCTGTCAGCTTGCAGAGGCAGGAGCAAGAACCTGGGTTTGAAGCTGTTCCTGTTGGTGCTCAGTGCTGGAATGCAGCAGAGACAGCCATGGCTGGCCTGTTTGCCCCCTGGCAGCAAAGCGCAGAATTACCTGGCACAAGCCACCAGGCTTGGGGGCGATGAATGGCTCCCGAGTGGCAGTAAATGCTCTGCGAACAGGCTTTCAGGCCAAACAATGCTCCCCGAATGGAGCTGCACTCGCTCCCTGCTGCTGCAGCCTCGGGGCTCTGCCCAAAGACAGTTCTGCCGTTGGCAGAGCCCGGGTGGCAACGGAATGTCCCAGGCACCGCCGGGCGGTGTCCAGGTGCCACAGAGGGTCAGAGGGCACAGAACCCTACTGGAGCCTGCCTGCACACCCTGATGCACTGCGGGAACCCAGGCCTGCCAGGCAGCAGCACACGGGCTCTCCCCAAGGTGGGGGCCAGCAGGGCCCTGTGTCACCAAGCCCCTGTGCCGTGCCCAGCACTCAGGGAGCCCTGAGGGACTTGAGGTGAGAAAGGCCCTGATCAGAGACAGGATACCTATTTCCCAGCCTCTTTTCCCACCTAACCCAATGGCTCTAGATGAACTTCTGCAGTCTTTGGAAATAAAAGTAGAACTTTCATTTCACTTCATATTTCTTTTGTTCTTATTACAAAATTTTTACTTCATCCTCTTTAAATGTACAGTTTTGTTTTAAAGGACATAAAATCCCGTGTCTCATTTTCCCATACCCAATGCTGGATTTCCAAGCCTTAAAGGATTCTCTTACTTAAGCACTAAAGTACTTACTTAATACTGCCTCCTGACTGTGCAGGTCTTAAATAAAAGGTCTCCTTGGTGTGCAAAGGAGGCTTCTGGCCATTGCATTTTTGTGGGCAGATGAGTGTCCTGAGGAGCTCTGGCCACTTGGCTCTTATGAGGAGGCTCCCTTGGCTTACTGTGCTGCTGTGAGGAATTGCTGCTGATGGCCTACTCCTGCTTCTTGCTCTCCTCATATCCATCCCCATCAGCAATTTCCCTGAGACTCTCTCTAGGCACTGTGGTCTCTTCTCTGGCTGCAATCTGGGTCATCTTTTTTTTTTTTTTTTTGCTTTGACTTTTTATCCCAGACGCATTACTGTCATTATTGATGGCCTTCATCATTGCCAGAGGAAGTTACACCTTGATGTTATTTTTAAATGAACTATTTCATTTCTACTCAAGAAAAGGAAAGTGACAAATGCTAAAAACCAATCACATAAAGCCAAGTTTTAAAATTATGGAAAGCAATATATAAATAAATTAGGTTTATTCCATTGTAACCTGTTTCTTCATTTAATTTGATTAATTCAGGTTGTTTCATGCTCTGACATCAAAAATGTCTTCCTTTCTTCTGCTGCTCCCAACATTTGAACACTACTGTGAGAATTTTTGGCATACTTTAGGATCTATCCTCGTGTATCCCTTCCAGCTCAGAATAGTCTATGATTTAGGACCAATGTCCCTGTACTTGGCACTGCTGAGGGTACATCTGGAATCCTGGGCTTAGGTTTGGGACCACACTATGAGGCTGGGGCATGTCCAGAGATGGCACTGGAGCTAGTAAAGGGCTGCTGAGGGAGCTGGGTGTGTTCAGCCAGGAGCAAAGGAGACTTGGGAGGCACCTGCAGGAGGCTGCAGCTGCTGCAAGAGGCTGCTGCTCTTCTCCCTGGCAGCCTGAGGGCAGCTGCAGCTCCCAGGCTAAAAAGGGCTGAGCAGCTTTGCCAAGAGCTTCCTACCACATCCCCTGTGGGAATCCTTAAAATCAGAGGGTTTTGGGAAAGCTGCAAAAGGCAGACCTCAGAGACAGCAGAACTGTGATTGGAGCTAAGTAGTAGCCATGAGATTTGTCAGCAGAAAAGTTATGTAAGTAGAAAAGCAAGGACGAATTGAACAATGGTCTGTGTATTAACGCTTGTCTAGAATAATTCCCTAAGCTACAGCAAAGTATATCTAGCAAGACATTAGGAAGTTCTAAGCTTAATAATAGAGCTCTGTGCATTGTATCTTAAGGCTTACAAGCAGGTATTTTACTCAAAATAAGCAAGCACTGTTTTAACCAAAGGTAAGTGGGTCTATAGTGATTGGATAGAACTACTGTCAATATGCTTTTGCTTTGTGGGATTGGTCAAAAAACTTCTGTGTTGTAACACTGAGTTCTTTGTCTGCTGTCGGGGATGTGAGCTGCTGGCATCTTCCCACTGGCATAACCATGTAATGAGACTGATGCTGAAAAATAAACAGCTCAAGGCCCATTCCACAGCAGTCCAATCCAATTTGTGCATAGACCCCCAGCTGGCAATATCCCCCAGCATGTGGGCAGGGGATGCTGCCATCCTTTTGGGTAGAACGGGGTTAAAAATACCTGAGAAGTGGCTAGTGGTTTGCAGGGCTGAGGCAGGCAAGCCGGGTGCCAGTAGTGCCACTCAGGGTGAGGGAATTGTGTGTGGCCAAAGGGGAAAGTTGCCAGTGGCAACTGGCTCTGGGCAAGGCCTGTGGCCACCATGGAGTCTGGAGGGCTGCTGGGAAAGGGGCCGGGGGCAGCTGTCCTGGGCCTGGAGCCCTACCAGCCTGGGGCTGAGGGCCCCTGGGTGACACCAAATCCCTCCTGGCACGTGGCATGTCACTGCAGCCCCATGTGCCTTTGCAGCCATCAGGAAGTGTATGGGACACAGAACATGCCCATTGTCTGCATTTTTAGTAAATCTAGTGCATTTCCTGGTCTCCTTGGGATGTTCCCTATGGCACAGTGAGGTTACAGGGCTATGGGCTGAGAAGAAACCTGAAAGGCTTTCATGGAGAAATGTCCTGTTCTTTCCAGCACAGCTTGAGGCTATTTCCTTGTGTCCTAGTCCTTTTACTTGGTAGTAAAGGCAGAGAAAATGTGGCTAAATTAATCTTTCTGCAACTTGTTGTTTGGAACTACTTGAGCACACTAACTCAATGTTGTATTAATGCTGTCTTTTACTGCAATCCTGGATTGAAATTTCACAGGAACTTCTAGATGAATGATAGAAGTAAGATGATTACGTAATAAATTAAAATCAGCTAAGCCTGAAAGGACCGCAGTTATTTCTTATGGAGATTGACATATTTGTGTATATCCGCGTGATGTGCAGACTGTGACATGAATTCCATGGTTAGAGATGAACAGCTCTTCATGTTTTGAGGGTGCTGGAGGGTGTTTAGATTTGTAAGAATTTTATTATTTTTTATACTATAAGGACTGTCAGAAATCTGCTGGGATAATAGTCTGACAACATTCTGATTTCTCTTGATGGTATTTTAAAGACCTGAAAAGGTTAAGGCAAAATGCTTCTGTCTGTTTCTAACCTCATGATGTTTTTCTATTTTGAGTGCGTTGTGGTAGATCATAGTTTGAATGCTCAGTATATGAAGGAATGAAGTCCTTTTTCTCTCACAAGTTTCACTGAAGAGATTTCTGTTGAAGCTGATCCAGGAGTTCTGTAGAGCTTTCAAAAATTACTACACTGAACATAAAACTGTATATAAATTTAGAATGAATATTTCTATATTTACATAGTCATTTATGTTTTCAAAGTTATTCCTTAAAAAAAGTAAGTAATGATTTGTGAAGATTTTAAAATTATTTTCTGGAATATAGATGGAATGATAGGGTCAGATGCTCATCCATGTACTCTGAATGCATTTATTAACTCCAAAAAAGAAAGACATTGTAGAATTGAGTTCAAACAACCCACACTGGAGGGCAGTGTTGGCTGCCAGATTCACTGTCAGTGCTTATTAACCCCGAGGGTTTCTGCAGCCTGGGCTTTGGAAAGCCTGGGGGTGACAGATGCAAGAAGACGCCCCACATGCTTAGACCTCAGAGATAAGAATTACTTTTTTCCCCTTCAGGAGGAACTTCCCTGTTAGTCTTGTCTTTGTTCATGGCAGTATCCAAAAGATTGTTGGGAAATGTGGCTGTGTGAGTCGCCACAAGCAGGCAACCAGAGCAACCACAAAACCATGGCAAAGAGTAACTTGATTTCAGTACCTCGCTAAGCTGTTCCGACATCATGAAATTATGTAGAAAGGGAAAATAGTTCTTTCTTGCAACCACAATTTTGGGATACCATCCTTCTCTCCAAAGTTTTAATTTAATGGCTGATACCCCCCATCTCTTCTTTTGCAAGCTAGAAAAGCATTACCCTCAAAAACCACAAGCTTTCCAAAAGTAACAAAATGAACTTACAACTGTATTTAAAACAAAACAAACCAACCAAAAAAAAAGCAGGTGCTTTGCATTGAACAAAAAATAAAAACAAAACAAAACTCTTTGTAAGGTTTCAATGGAACAGAGAACTTGGAACTATTTACATCCTGGACACCCAACCAAGGCACTTGGTTCTAGTCTGGGTCACTGTAAATTCTCTCTCATTCTGTGCATGAGGTCAGGCCAGCTCTTGGTCACATCACTTGTTCAGCAGAAAACTCTGGAACAAAAGGAGGAAGAGAGAAAACATTTGGTTAGATTCATCCAACAGGCACACCTGGCAGGACACAATCAATGACTGGAGTGACTTTACTCCAAGAAGATCTGCAAAACTTTTTGATTTTCAGCAGCTGCCTCTTTCTGGAGAGGATTTTTACAGCCTCCCAGCCATTCAGCCAAGTGCATCATGTTTATTTTCTTTTGCAAGTTTGCCAGCAGATCATAGCAATGCATCCCTTTGCCCAGAGAGGCCCACAAAACTTGGTGTTTTATGGAAAATGACACTGCAAAGGCCCCATGGGATGGCAGGTTACAGCTTTTCAGTATTCCCCACTGCTTGCACCACAGGACAATGCAACACTTATAATGATTAAACTGTACAATCAAAAATGTATCAGCAGCGCTAGGAATTTCTGTTGGCCAATACTGATCAAAGGCCCAGCAAGGAGTCAAAAATTCAAGTGCTGTTTAGTTGAAGCCAAGCTACTTAGCAAGTGCTTCCATGACAGGGCAGCTCTCCCCCATTCCTCCCTCTCTCTTTGCTCCCAAAGGAAGTACTCAGAGAAACTTAAACTTCAAGCTGAATCAGCAGCAAGCCCTCCTGCAACCTTGCCCTCTCCACTTGAAAGTGATTTGCCCCACTGCAAGCTGGAGAATAATAATGCTAAATGTTTGCATAAAGAAGGCCTTAAAGGCAATTTCCCTGGTCAGTGACTCTTTCCCAGCAAACTGCTGTCAGCTTGCAGAGGCAGGAGCAAGAACCTGGGTTTGAAGCTGTTCCTGTTGGTGCTCAGTGCTGGAATGCAGCAGAGACAGCCATGGCTGGCCTGTTTGCCCCCTGGCAGCAAAGCGCAGAATTACCTGGCACAAGCCACCAGGCTTGGGGGCGATGAATGGCTCCCGAGTGGCAGTAAATGCTCTGCGAACAGGCTTTCAGGCCAAACAATGCTCCCCGAATGGAGCTGCACTTGCTCTGGACTGCCAAATTTCAGGAGTCCTGCAGCAGCTCGTTCACAATCAGTCTGCTGAGAATACGCTTGCAACTGTGGGAGCTCACCCCAAAATGTGGAGATAAGCACATTCTTATACATTCAGTGCTGCAGACTTCTGCAGAACTCAAGGTGTCCTTAAAGTCGTCCTTATCCAAGGAGCTTTGAAACAGTGCTCAACACATTGTCTGTGATCTTCACAAAATTGACGCTCATCGAAGGCATTCAGCTTTGGTGCCTTTCAGCGTCTGTGCTACACTCATGCACTGTGACACATCTGGGGACCATTCGTCCTTGCAAGGCTACAATGTGCGCACTGCTACTTTGAACTGAGAAGGAGCGGGCAGAGAGCATCGTGATCTGCAGTACTTTGCAGGTTGTATAGGAAAGAGGGCTGCCCCTTGAATGTAATGCAAATACAGGTTTCAGGGGCAAGCTCCATGCAAGGCCGTTGCCCTGGCACAGTTTCTCCTTGTGAGAGAGAGTAGAAAAGCTTTTTGGTACATTTCAGACAATGTGAGACACAGAATATGCGGCTACAAAGTGCTGAGAAGGTAAATGTGCCTGGCCCAACCATCTCTAGGCACAAACAGCGCATCTGGTGATCTGTGCAAGAAGAAGGCGCATATTCACCTCTGGGAGAACGAAAATGCAACAGCTTGCAAGAGGTGAAGAATGAAGACACAAAGCACCAGGCTTGTGTGCGCAGCATTCAGACTGCTAGCGGAGCACGGCTGCCAGTTGCCTGCCTGTTGAATTCATGTCAGCAATCATACAGAAGGAGTTCATGGACAACTTTCCTGTGCTTCTGCCTAGTCCACCTCCAGCCTTCTGTGGAAATTCTTGCACTTCCCTTTAGGCTCTGAGATCCAGAGAACTCCATGGCAGCTGCAGAAGAGAAGGGTAATAGAGAGAGCACCGTGTAATATATGTTATGAAATAATTCATGCTTATAGAGAGAATGTATTTTATAAGATTATGAAATCTAAACGAGCCTCTGACCATAAGCAGCCCAGAGACAGACATCTACTTAGAATCTTGAGATTCCTGAAGGTGGCAGGAGAAAAATACCCAGTTTACTTATGAATAGACATGGCCAGTGCGATGATTGCCACTCTCCAGAGTGACCAGAAGACACCCAAGGACGATCATCGCCCATCTGATAGCATCGATTGAGATAGCAGAAGTTGCCAGAAAAATACATCTGAATACGTGACTTCCCCTGACGCAATCAACACTGGCTACCACTCAGGAAACAGCGATTGTCCAGCTTTGCACAGTGAAGGAAACTGTCTTGAATAGACAGGGTTACAAAAGAAATTGGGACTCCTCCACCTCAGGCATAAAGACTGTATAAATTAGCCCCGCAAGAAGCGGCGCTCGTGAACAGAGGGAGATCTGATGCGACAGAGGTCAGATCTAGGTTCACCCAGCACTGATCCCAGGCTCAATGCTGTCTCTTTGGCTGTGGGGTTTTTGAGGACGGTATTTTGGTCGTGGCAAAAGAAAAATAAAATCTTTCTTTGCATTTTGATAAAATTTGGCTTTTCAATTGATCATTTATAACAACCGGTTAGTTTGATGTGGTTTATATGGCGCATAAGGGGAGTGGCGCAGCCCATGGCTGGCTTTTCCTTCTACAGCCTATAGCTATGGGAGCAGCCGCTGAAAGATGTCAGGAGAATTGTGAGAGTGAAAAATGGGAGGGCACATCTAGCTGAGAAGGGGAGTGCCAAGCAGCAGAGTGTTGTACATTCTTCCAAAGTGATTTAATTTATGGAAATAAACCAGAAATGGCACATGGGCACATGGTACATCTCAGACACAGAACTGTAGATCATCTCTACACAACCTTGGACCTTGTGATGAATTAGGCATTGAGAACATGAGCTGTGTACAGGACACAGCTGGGTGCCTTTCAGAAATACTGGAGCAGTTTTTATTGCCAGGCATTGCCTGGGCAGGAGTGTCAGAAAATCCCCACTGCCTCCCTCCCTCCCTCCCCATCCACCAGGATGTGCCATACTGTCTCACTTGACCCTATGTTGAGCAATGTTAATTCCTAAATACATTATTAATTTCATTAACTTTGATGTTTGGGAGATTTTTTTTTTTTAAACCCCACCTAAAGCCAAGAAGGGCTCAGAGAGAAAATAATCAGTGCTTGTGCAAAAAGAAAAATAGGCTACGGGGGATCATTCTGATACTCTTGTCTGATCTCTTGCCATCTCCTAGCCAGGTCTGAACAGTCTGCAGTAAATAAAGTCTAATCTTAAACTCTAAGAACATCTGACCCTAAAATGACAGGTCTTTGACAAAGGGTCACCTTCTCTTGTATGGATGTCCCAGGAGTGGAAGTCAATACCAGACAAACAGGCTCTACATATTAGTATTTAAAAAAAAAAAAAGTAGGCTTGAAAGGCCAATATTCAATATGCATCAAAGTCATAGATTCAAGTTTTTCCATTATTTTAAGTAATTAATCCCAGCTCCCAGTTGTCACCGACATGTTTTAGGAAAAATCCTTTCCTTAGGATTTTTCCCTCCTGAGAAGCTGAGAGGCCTCAGGAACAAGCTGTAAACAATTCTAATCTGCTGCTGTGGAATGCAACAGGGGGAATCTGTGATTGGTCTCATCTGGTTGTTTGGAATTAACGCCCAATCACAGTTCACCTGTCCAGACTGTCTCGGTGAGAGACAAGCCTTTGTTATTCATTCCTTTCCTATTCTTAGCTTAGCCTTCTGATGAAATCTTTTCTCTCTGTTCTTTTAGTATAGTTTTAATATATTTTCTATCATAAAATAATAAACCTAGCTTGCTGATACATGGAGTCAACTTTCTCGTCTCTTCCTTCATCCTGGGACCCTTGTGGACAATACTACACCCAGTTACCATTGAAGGGCTAGAAGAAGGCAAGAACACTAGGGACCCAGGTCAGATTTTTTTGAGTAACATGTTCCAGAGACTCACCATCCTCACAGTGAAGAATTTCTTCCTAATATCTAATTTAAAACTTTCCTTTGTCAGTTTAAAGTCATTCCTCCTTGTCCTATCACTGCATGTCCCTGTGAAAATTTCTTTTCCAGCTCTTCTGTAGCCCCTTTATGGACTGGAAGGTATTCTAAGTTCTCCCTGGATCCTTCTCCAGGCTGAACAGCTCTAGCTCTCTCATCCTGCCTTCATAGCAGAGGTGTTCCATCTCTCTGATCACCTTCATGACTTGGGCTCACTCCAACCTGTCCACATCCTCCTTCTGCTGAGGACCCCAGAGCTGGATGCAGAACTGCAGATGGAATCTCACCAGAGCAGGGCACAATCCCCTTCCTAAACCTGCTGCCCACACTGGTTTGGATGCAGCCAGGATAATTTATGCAGATTACTTTTCATTTTAAACCAACCCAAATGCAGAAACCCCAAACTCCTCTTCAAAAAGTTATTTGCTAAATCATATCATGTGTCCAACCCCACACTCAGATAGATTGGTTCAGCCCCTACTCCAGAATGTGCTTGTGGTAGAAATTGCAGATAATTCAATAATTCTTTGTGCTGGCTCATCTCAAGGCTTCTTTAGAGCTAAGAGTTCAGGGCTATGAAATTGGCATCCAAATGAATCAACCCTGTAGTAGAAGTAGTGTTCATTTGCTTTGGGCTGGAACCAAGGTGTTCATTAATCCCAGTGCCTTGGGATGGACTGGGGCTGGCTCACCTCAGAGGAGAGGTCACTGCTTTGTCAGCTTTGTTTCTCACATCCTCTCATTAAATTTCCCTCTAAGTCCCACATACTTGGCTTGCTAAGAAACAAAGATGCTTTGTTTTTTTCAATTAACTTAATGTTTGCCAAAGCAAACAGCCACACTGAGAGGCACAGGGCTTTGGGACTGGGACAGACTTGCATCCCCAGAGCATGATGCCACCAAACAGTTGAATTCAACTAAGTGCCTGGGAGCTGACACAAGGTGATATTATTTTAGGTCTGGTGAATGCTGACTGTTATTTTAGGGTTGGGTGAAAGAAGGAAGATATTGTACTTGGATGTTTGACCAGACTACAGTAAAGCTGCCTCATTAGTTACTAAATCTTCTTACCCCTGAACCCTGAACTAGAAATTCATCTGCAAACAATGAGATGAAAAGAGTCTGAGAAGTAAGCACAAAGAAACATTGGGAAAGATTCACTCCTGCTTATGAGGTAAAGCACACAAACAAGATAGCCCAGCAACTGATTTCTGGAAAGCAGCTGGCCAAGTTGGGACATCAAGAGGCTGGAAATTTAATTTTCATCTTTTCAAGCAGATGCTAGACCATATCCCCGACCCAACAAAGAAAGGTCATTTATAGGCCCTGCTCATTTCTGAGAGCTGGAGATGGCACTGACAGCTTTGTGCCATCTCTAAGGCTGCCCAAAAGTCTCATTTTGGGAAGCACTATACTTAATAATTAGATAAGCTCTGTGATCCCCACTGGGGATCCCAAGACAATGAAGACAGTGCCATTGATGCTTTTAGTTTTCTCATGAGAACTGAGAAGTCAAAGAGGATGTCAAGGAGAAGCTCAAGGCACATTGCCAGCAGCAGTGGGGGATGGTTGATACCTTAGATCATTACTTTTCTCTCATCAGCACATACGTTCATCAGAGATGAAAAACTCATTTTGTGATGGCAATCCTTTGTCAAGCTTTCCCATGAAGAGAAAGGGCTATAACCAGCCTGCTTAACACAGTGCCTGCTGTAAAGTGACAACGGGAGATAGCCCTGGGTGGGAGTTCCAGTCAGTAGGCAGAGTAGCACACAAATCACATTGTTCCCATTACCTTTTTCTTACCCCTAGTTAAGATTCACCTTTTATTTTTCATCAACTGGATAAAACTGGGCCTTCAGAAATGCAGCCTTCCCACCGCATACATACCATTACACTGTCACCAGAGGCAGAGGCAATCCCAAGAAAGCCAAGATTTAAGAAATAAACTGGAAAAAGACTCAAAATGGCTCCAAAAGTTATTACTGTTTTTTTCACTCCAAGCTTTGTGGTGTTTTCTTTCTGCTCTACACTGCTCTGTATCTCCTGCAGATTGTCCCAGCATGGGGTAATTTGGTGTCCGTAAAACAACAATTTGACAATTTTGCTGCGGTGGCTGGCAGGTGAAAACCTGTTCATTGTGCATTTACCAAAGCTTTCCAAAGCCACAGGGGTAGGAAAAGCAGGAAAAAGTACATGTCATCCTTTTCGTCACTACTGCAGTGGGCCGAATGCACAGCAGATGCAGATAAGCATGAGGTCCTCCACCTTTTTACACAACCTGCTTTGCCCTTTAGTCACTCAATTCAGCCAAAACCTCAATAAACACATTACTTTAGATTGCCCAGCAAATTCTCTACATATAAACAACCAAACTGAGGAGGTTGGGGTGTTTTTAAACCATAATTACCATTCAAGAAGGCTGCCAGCTATCCCACTGTTCTGCATTCAGCCTGAACTAGACTTGACCAACACTCAGGGCAGCTCATCTGTATGAGCCCCTCCCATTTTTCAGGTAAATTTATACAGACACAGGAATATTTGAGTCTCCATCCACACCCTCTCCCTGTTCCCACAACCAGCCTCCTGGCAGCCATTCACTGCTGGCCCAGTGAGATCACAGAGCTGGTTTATCAACACTCCTTTTTCACATGAGAAGGTGCCCCAGGGTAGAGTTGGCACTGCACAATTATTTCCTGGAACTGAGGCTTTCTCCCCACACCCAATCAGCAGCATCACCTGGGCAAGACACCCGAAGGTGCTTCCTCGAGCAGGAATGGCTGATGCAATTTACAAACAAAATGTGCCCAGATTTTTGCAGAGAAAGAAGTTTAGCAGCAGGACCAGCAACTGCAAAATATTTAATGTTTGAACTAAGGCTCCCAGGAAGAAGGTGACTCAGATGCATCTACACTTTCCTCCTCTGAGCTCAGTGCTTATGTCATCCTGCATCAGCCATCAAACCAGCTCTGCTTTTCTGCTGCAGAAACCTGTTTTTCTTGTCCTTGTTTCCTGCCTGATGGTTTCTTAGGTGGGAGGCAGCAGAAAATCTATGGCACAACATTTGTAGGACCTGTCTGTGAGAGATGATTTCCTTTCTATTTGAACTGATATTTTTTACACTGGGGAAATGGGGAGGTAATCCCTCTGGTTCAGCTTTGATGGCTTTGTTTCAGCTCACATTCAAAAATGATCCAAGAAAACAGCTCTAAAATAAAAAGATGTCAGCAAATTAACTGTGGTTTTAAGGCCCTTGTGTTTCTGGAAGGGTGAAACCTCTGTGTTAAACCTTCTGGGGTCATCACTTGGGCTTCCTGTGTTTCTCAAGCTCTCAAAGTAAAATTGACTCACCAAATTCATATTTGTCTCAATCCTATTCCCTGCATCATCCTTCAGGTGAATTTTTTCACAATGAAATTGGAGTAGAAAATGCTTAGGAAATGCTTTGCAGCCACTTCTTCCCCAAAGGCCCAACCTGCTTTAAAAAGGAATGTTCTTCAAGCAGAATGTTTGGATGCAGCCAGTGAGACTTCACATTTCAGAAGGACCATCAATGGTCTGATAAAGACATAGCACTTTCAAGCAGGCTACCGGGACTTAGGAAGCTATTTGAAATATGTTGACATGCAGTACTAGTAGTGGAAAATAAAATGCTGTTAGATGAGCCTGCTCCCCAAATCAGCTTTGCCTGGATCCACCTGCCCTGCAGGACAGCCTTCTCCCTTTCTCCTTACTGCCCTCTGCTCAGGATCAACCCAAATCTGGGGTATTTAAATTCCTGTAAGACACAGTGCAGCTGATGGGCAGCAAATGCAGTCTTTCCAAAGTGGCTGCCGATGACCCAACTTGCAGGGAAAACTTCAGGGAGGAGATGGCAGTTTCCTCAGCGGCTTTTCTTGTCCTCTCTTTGCCATGCAGACGATGGCATGCATGGCATGGCTCCATTTTGGCAGTCAGTCCCAAGGCAGGGCTGTGGTAAGGACAGGGTGAGCTCTCTACTTGCTCTGGCACCTGGGTCAGCAGCAGTAACACGTTGACCTGGGCGAGCTGATGCTGCCTGTGCCATCACCTCCTTGAGTTGGTCTGGGCAGCACCATGGGAAGATCTTGCTCTCTGCTCGTGGGCTCAGTGATGACCCTGAGACTGACTCAGCAGGTTGGAACATGGTGCTAAGGATACCAGGTTTGTTGATTTGATCCTGCATGGGCCATTTGATGATCCCTGTGAGTGCCTTCCAACTCAGGATATTCTGTGATTCTGTGATGGGATACTTCATACACAACAGGAAGCTCTGGCTAAGAAGTCAGTGGCCTGGGGGTACAGGTTCCTGCTGACAGATACCATGGGTATCTGTCAACCTCTCTCTCTGACAAGGTTTAGCACACAGACATTTGTTTCCCTGGCCCAATTCAAAACCCCAGTGATGGGGAGTTAATGGTTATCAGAGAGCTTCAGTCACTGCCAAATTGCCACCACCCTTCAGGTCTCACTTTGTACCACCTTCCATTATGGTTAAATGCAAAACATCACAAATAAAAATCTCTCCTTGCTTCTCTCCAGTCAATTGTCCTGCAGGAGACAGAGGGGGAGCTCTCTGACCTCAAGAAATTTTGCAGAAGATTTGTACACTAAGTCCCTTCCTTTCTATTTCTGAAATTGGAGCCATCAAAATCACACCAAATGTTGACTTTTGTTTGTCATTTATTCAGTTTGAATAATTTCTAACATTAATGAGTTCTTAAAATTGGTATGGTTAATGGATACGTTCCATCAACAGACCATTCCCAGGAATTGCTGGTGAGCCCTTCTCAGCCAATTGTCAGGGCACCAACCACCCATGGATCCTGTGATGGGGGTTTCAGGTCTTTGGGGGGTTTTTTCTGTATCCATTTCCAAAGGCTTTTCCCAAGACTTGCTCCTTGCAGTAGGCATTGTCTCCTGCCTTTCTTGTTTAAATGACACAACGCTCATGGATGTAATTACTGCTGAAAGCTCAATGCTTCCAGCAAGCATGGTTAACACTGGGCAAAGGATGTCAGAGTTTTTAAGGAGAATCTGATAAAAAAGAAAGGCAGAAAAACCTTAAATAAAGAGTCAATTGCTTTCTTTCAGGGAATAAGATGAATTTTTTTTTTTCTGTGCTAATGATGACAAAGTCTATCCTTCACTGCCCTGAATTCTAGGGCTTAGGGAAAGACCCAGTGAAGGTGCTTTGTTTTGCTTCTTTTACTGCAAAGAATATGGGTAGACAAAAAGGATTTTCTAAACTTGACTCCTGATGTATGTACACAGATATATAACGAGTGACAGATTTGCCCAGCACATTTCAAGCAGCAATATGGATATTTTCCCTGCTAATTGAACTAGCCCGCCCTCAAAGTTAAGACTTGTGATAAAATTACTACTGTGATAATCAGTGATGTGATCCTTTTCCAGCTCAACAGATGCAGCAGGGCATTCTCTTGCCCTCTTTCTGCCTCTGCTTTCCCATCTACAGAGGTGATAATTTCCTTTTTCTTTTTTCTTTTCCTCTGAAAACAGGAGACTAACTTCAAGAAAATTACACTCATTTTTTGATGGAAGATAGTGCATCAGACAAACTATGTGGGTATTAAATAAAGGAAACTTTGATACATATGTTCTGTTTGTCTTCTTTTTCATCCAAAGGATAATGAATCCTCCTTTTTTTCAAGTTTATAAATAAGTTTTGGAAGTGCATTGAGCATGAGGGGTGTCATCATTCTAACGTTGTTCTGCAGTGCCAAGACCATGCTGGTAAATTAAAGCCCCTTTTATCAGTCCAGGGGATGGATCTGCCACTGAGTTATCTCCCATCCTCTTTGTGGGACAGATTACAGGGAGAAAAAGGTAGCCTGCCAGACAGGGATGGCTCTTGCTCTTTACAGTGGTGATTGACCTGTTACCAGAGTTTCTTTTTGCCCATTTGCTCTGAATTTTGCAGTACCTTCTTGACCTCATTAGAAGTCTGAAGGCCTGTCTTGGGACTGAGGTTGGTGGAAAATTGAACCAGACCCAAGGAACATTCAATTAAAACAAATGGATCAAAAAAGCTCACAATACAATTAAGCCTGAAGATAACTCAGTGGCTGTGAGGAAGCCAGCAGTGTTGCAATGATGCTGCCATTGCTGCAGGATGGATTTGGGAGCACTGAGAGAGCAGGAATTCATTTTCCCCCTTTTTGTCAGCATGAATTCTTCTCCTGGGTAACACCAGCCGTTGTCCTGATGCAAGGACATGTGAGCCATCAGCAATATCAGCTGTCCCTCCCTGCCTCCCAAGGGCCTGAGGGAAGGAGCAGCAAGGAGCCCACACAGCATGAGTAGGGCAGGGAGAGCAGGAAAGCCAAAGCTATCAGTGCTGATGGTGGCAGCTGAGGCAATTGTTACTTCTTTGGACATCTTATCTGCCTACTCTGCCCATGAAATGGTCCAGCAACAGGCAAGGTGGCATCAACCCTGCTGACTCTGGAGCTGACTCCATCCAAGTAATTCCCTGAGTTGCCCCAAGAGGAGCTCCAAAGCCAAACCTTACCTACAGGCAGGGTTTAGGATTTTTTCCTTCCTGAAAATTCAGAGAGCAACAAGGCTGTGAGATTTTTCCTGTGGGTGGTCATTGAAATCTTGGCCATGACCAACCCGCCCTTCTCATGCTGCACACCACAGCCCATGGTGATCTTCAGAAACACGTTTGTGCTGAACATGCCCAGGGGCTGAGTCCTGTCTGGGAGTCACCCAGTGACCCAGGTGTTGTGACAACTGTACTCCCTGGCCTGCATTAGGCCTGTGACAACTCGCACTCGGATTGTGGTCAGACATGGGTGAGACCGTTCTGGTGGAGGGATGAAGAGGTCTCAGCTGTAGGACACTGGCTGGGTCACACTGCTTTTCCTCAGTACTGGCCTGCTGTAATTACTGGAATTGTACTCTCAGGCTGAGGCAAAGGTTGTTTAAAATATCACATAGGCAAATAACTGCAGGTTTTCAGAAGTATTGAGTGCTAATGAATGCACAGAACCACAGAATGGGGAAGGTTGGGAGGGACCATGGTGTGTCATCTCCCAAGTGCACCCTAAAGTCACAGAGCTGGTTCAAAGGCTGCTTTCACCTGCTTAGTCCCTTTTTGTGATGAGCCAATGGCAGGGAGCGGGATGAGCTCAGCATGGATGAGTGCTTGGCAGCCCCAGGAACCAGCTCTGTCAGCAGTGACCATCTTCTCAGAGCACCATACATCCACAAAAACCGCACAGCAATGCACAGGGCAGCTGAGAAAGCAGAGACAGCTTGTTGTCAAAAGCCTTTTTTGGTATCACTCAGGTGTGCCTAAATGGATAGAGAGCAGTGAGGGGATAAATACAGAAGAAGCCATTGAGACCATGAAGTCTGCAGCAGCTCCTGTTCCTCAGCTCTTGTGAGCTGCAGTGTAGCTGTCCTCAGCTACTCTGAAGTGTAGACTCATCTCTTGGAATTTTTCCAGAATTATCTTGTATTTCCCCTCCACCACCAGTAGCAATAGGCACTGATAAACCAGCAGAGCCCATGCCCTTGTTAACCACCTGATCCCAACGGGAAGTTTCCAGTTCCAACATCCTCTTTTTCATTTCTTAGACAACCTTGGTTTTACAAACCAAGGTCCTGCAAACTATAAGCACTACCTCTTGAAAAATGCCACCCATCTTCACTTCTTAGCTCCCAGTCTCTTACTTCTTGGAGATCACACATTTGCCTCAGGGCTGCTTAGGCCATTTGAAGCATCCCAGGTCATTCCCTCCCCAGGAGCCATGGCTGGGATGGGTGTGGGGCTCAGAGGCGCTGACACCCCGGCAGCAGGAGCTGGATCTGGCTGCCTGTGCCATGCTGCTCCCAAAGCAATGACATGTTTCCATGCACTGCTGCTCCAAAGTTAAAAGCTTGTCATAACATGTCAGGTGGCAAGGCTGAAATGCAAGTCTGATGAGACAGCTTTCAGTCTAGAGCAAACAGCCTGCTCTGGGTGCTGAAGAGAGGGAGAGTTGGCATCTGAGCTACTGGGAAAAGGGCTTCATTTGCTTATGGCTGGTCTCTTCCCCCTCCTTTCACTGAACAGCAGGATATGGTTTCCATCCATCTCCCAAAAAAAAAAAAAAAAAGACTTGAATTCCTCAGTACAGGGAAAAAATTCCTTTTTCAAGTGCTAAGCTGGAACATAGAGAAATTTGGGCATTTCCCACTCCCAAGATAATGTGGCCCATGCCCAGATCCCTTAGTATTTGGAAAAGGTGGAAGCAAATTATTAGCACACACTGGTTACAAAAGCAACACTGGCACAGGTGTTGCCCAGAGAAGCTGTGGCTGCCCCATCCCCAGAAGTGTTCAAGACCAGGCTGAACAGGGCTCTGAGCAATGTGATCTAGTGGAAGGTGTTCCTGTCCATGGCAGGGGATGGGAACAAGATGATTTTTAAGGTCCCTTCCAACCTAAACCATTCCGCAATTCAATGATTCAATTAATACTGGGTTTAAATTTTTAGGGTCTTTTATTGGATGGCCAATTGCATGAAAGAGGGCAGGGATGGACATTACAAAAGATAAAGGTGAAAGATAAATGAAGAAGAATCCAGACTGAAGCACCTTTGTAGAGTAAAGCAGGCAGCCCCAACGAAGGGGAGAAATGACGCATCTGACTCCATTGATATCAGAAGGCTAATTAATTACTTTACTATACTATATTACACTATTACACTGACCCTGCCCATACACTCAACTCCACTCCACTGCCCAGAATCTCATGACTGTCAGCCAACAGTCCCGACACACACTCATGGATTCAATTGGTCATTGAATCAAAACACTCACACGAGAATACAATTACCAATTCCCTTCAGGTAAACAATCTTCCACAATGCTTTCCACTTGTTCCAAAACACACAAGCAGTAAATGAGATAAGAATTGTTTTTTTGTTCTCTGAAGTTCGGAGGATGTGAATCCCAGAAATATCCTTGGTAAGTTGTGCCTTGCTTTTCACTGTGAAGAGAAATGCAGCCACACCTTTGCAGATACTTTCCCCTTCACAGCTTTTCTAGGACAGTGTTCAGGTCCCGAGGGTGATGGGAAGTGGCACTGTTAATGCCACTAAGCATTACAATCAATTCTCGATAACATCATGTCAGCCAAGCTAATAAATAGGGAATTATATGCCTCCTGGACATTTCTGCCTATGTTTGATAATAGAGTATCAAATAATCCTGCTGGAAAAAAACAGTCAAAAAACTTCCAAACTTCTTGTTTGGAAGTTAACAAACCAAGAAAAATCCAAACGTAACACTGAAATGATGGATGTTCCGCCTCTGAACTTGTTCGAGGCCAGGCTGGATGAGGCTCTGAGTGACCTGGTGTAAGGGAAGGTGTCCTTGTCCATGGGGGTTGAAACTGGATGATTTTTTAGGTCCCTCCCAACCCAATCCAACCCATTCCCTGATTCAATGATGCTGCTCACCCAGCTTGCCAGCTGCCCCTCTGGATCAGGGCCCTCAGGGCTCCCACCTGCATAAACAAGGGGTGCCCAGACTAAAACATCCCAAGGGAGCCAAGAGGAGTCGCAGGCTGCTGATGCTTTGGTAGAAAGGTTCCTTCCAACTCCCGCAGCATGAGGCACTTCAGCAGGTCTGGAAAAGGCTGTGAACCGCACATCACTGGACTGGAAAAACAGAAGAGGGATTATCCTGAGAAGTTGCACAAGCTCCCAGATAAACCACTGGTGCTCCCTGTGAAGGGAGCTTTTGCAGCTCTCCTGGGATAGACTGAGAGGAGGGATGAGGGCTAACATAATCTTCATCATCTGCTAAAGGAGAAATTGGAGAAATCACACAAAAAAGGCAGGGATTCAACTGGGACTGAGTTCTGGTGAGACAGCTCAACAAAATTTAGGTTACAATGATGGAGGGGAGAAGAAGATTAAAACTCTGGGCTGAGTGAGTAATGCACAACAAATGCATTCAAATTAATCTCTTCCATCGAGGTCCTTCCAGGACTACCATGACCTCACAATCTTTAATACACTTACTCTGCTGGAAGGAAGGCTGTGCTGCTATTTCTGTATTTCACTAGGGGAATGGAAACACAAGGAAATTAAATACCTTCCTCAAGGTGACCCAAAAGATTTGTTCCAGAACAGGAGAATTTCAGGTCTTGGCATAGTAAGAGGAGCATTACTGCCACCTGCCTGGGAAGAGCAGGTACCGCTGGGGGACACATTTGCTTGTCAGGCATTTCCTTCAGCTGGTAGCTGTGGGCTGCAGATCCCTGGTCTGGGACTCAACACCAAAGAGCCTGTCAGTACCTTGGCCAGGCTCCTCTTCTCTGCTCATTCATAGTATTCTGCTGAAGGCACCAGAAAATTTTGGAGGGCACCAGGAGGTTCAGGGTAAGGGTGACACATCCATGCTGGCATGTTTGGCACTTCTTTAATGACTTCAGCGGGAGGTGGGAAGGGTAGAGCTGCCCGCATTAATGACAGTGTGGAGACTCTGCTGTGGGAGGGAAGGAAATACTGGGGGACCTGCCTGACAACTTGATTTGCAATGAACTTGACTCTATTTGAATTCCATGCAGATGCATGGACCTTGTCACTGCAGAGCTGGATACTCTTGGCATCTATGGTTGAAAGAAGCTTTGGGGAGTCTCCTCCTTGTGTCTTCTGAGCTTCAGTTGACAAAAATTGGTGAACAAGCTCCTGTGGTTATTTAATTTTAATAGAACTGAATTTGCCCAGAGCTACTGAAAATTGCTCTGCTACTCCTTCCACCACTACCAGAAGGTCTGTTAGTACCCAAGAGTTTGTCATAGAAAAATCCTTCACTGATGGCAGAGAAGGGGAAAAAATTCATTTTAGACTTGTAGCAGTAGTGCAGCTTGTCCCCAGTGCTCACACCATGTCCAAGCAGAAACCATCAGCTCTCCTGGCCTGCCAGCAACGTGTGAAACAACAAATGAAGTGTCCAGGCAGCACAGACTGAAATCAGACGAGGGAATGGTCCAACAATTTCATCACAAGCCTCCTCCTCTCTTGTGCTGGGGCCACTCCTCTTTGTGGCTGCCCATTGGCCCAGCTCCACGAAGGAGGATGAGTTGCTACCAGAGTCAAAGAAGGTGCTTTCCGAGAAGAAGAGGGCACAGCAATGGCTGCAGAAGACAGCCTGGACCCAAGTCCTGGTGAGCAGGCGATTCCTGGGCCTGGTGCAGCAAAGGTCAGCTTAGTGCATTAAAAACAGTGAGCCCTACTCTCAGAAGATGCCTGCAGGCTCTTGCTTTCAAACAGGTGGGAGTGATAAAATGTGCTCTTTAACCTCATGGCCCCAGATCTTGCAAGACGTGAGGACAATTTTTATTTTATATTTAATTTAAAAATAAAAAGATCTGCAATAGCTCAGCATTTGTCATTTTCTAGCCTGCTGTCTGTGGCTTCCCACCCAACCTTTGCTCTCTAGAAGCAACTTCATCTGGCTCTGGAGCCCAGGACCTGCTCTTCCTTCTGCTGCCACCCCTGTGCCCCCCACTGGGATCCATCCAGATGCTCATTCTGTTCTCCTTAATGAAAAGCAAGTTGGATGCCTTTGGATGCTTTTCAAGGTCTTGCTGTGTCTGTGCAGGGTTTCTGGGAATGTGAGGGAGATGGAGAGCCGGGGCGGCTCACAGGACCTCCCCTGGGCCCTCTTGCACATGTCAGGGATGTGCAGGAATGCCACCTAGTGCTGGCTGATGGGTGGGTTGGAAGAAAATGTGCTCCTGGGGAAGAAATCTTAGTTCTGTATGCACATCTTGGATTAGCACTGCCCCTTAGGATGGCAGCAATATTTAGCCCATCTATATTTTGCCTGGGATTTCACAGACCTGTTTGACTGCCAAAACACATTTTTTGTTACCTCATTTGCAAAATGTGTTTCATTCCTCTTTCCCTCTTTATCACACTAGGCCACTTATCCTGAGTTCTGCCCCCAAGCCAAGCCCTGCTTGTTTTCTCCACTGCACAGTCAGCTTGCTTCCATGCCTGCTGTGAAATGTTCAACATTCCCACAAAGCCTCATCAAACACTCTTGAGTGCCCCCCATATCTGCTGGGCATCTCAGGGGGCTGCAGGCCTGAGCCTGGACTGTAAGCAGCAAGTGGGGCAGCTCCTGTCTCTTCTCCTGGGAGTGTGTTTTAATCCAGAGCTACATCCTTTTACTGGATTTACTCTGGGCCAAATCCCAAACCATTATATTCCAGAGAAGTGTTTCCATCTGCTTCAGGAAGTGATGGATGGGGTCACATCCCTTTGTAAATGGAGCCATGTAGTGTCTGGGTAATCTTTGCCCCCATCCCTGGCTTGAGCTGCTTCAGCATCTGCCACCCTGCATCCCACCCTAAGCTCACAACCACCTTGCCAGCACTATTCCACCACCCTATTCCTGTTTTCTCCTGTCACCAACATGTTTTATGAAAAATCCTTTCTTTAGGATTTTTTCTCCTGAGAAGCTGAGAGGCCTCAGGAAAAAATGTAAACAATGATTATCTGCTGCTGTAGAATGCAACAGGTGGATCTGTTACTGGTCTCATGTGGTTGTTTCTAATTAATGGCCAATCACAGTCCAACTGTCTAGACTGTCTCAGTCAGAGACAAACCTTTGTTATTCATTCCTTTTCTATTCTTAGCAAACCTTCTGATGAAATCCTTTCTTCTATTCTTTTAGTATAATTTTAATATAATATATATAATAAAATAAATCAAGCCTTCTGAACATGGAGTCAACTTTCTCTTCTCTTCCCTCTTCCTGAGACCCCTGAGAACACCATCACAGTCTCCCACACAGTTCTTCACAGCAGACACCTTGCATGGGCATGGGGCTCCCATATATCCCCAGGCACAGGGATCCCGCAAATCCCCCTGCCCACCACAGCCAGTGCCAGTGGCCAAGGGAATGTGTTAGTAACTAATTGATGTGGGCATGACTGACATGCTTAATTAGCTCTGCTTTTATTTGCTGTATTCACAAGGCAGAATATTTTCACACAAAGCTCTATGCCTAAAGTCTGTTTGATTATCTACTGAAAGGGAAGCATTCAGCAGCACAAAGCTAAACCACCAGAAATCAATATGTATTAAAGGATTTGAAATGCTGTCTCCCCGCGTGCCCCAGCTAAACACATTTTGCAAACAAGAAGGAAATTCTGAATTCAGTGCTAGTTCTTAATTTTTTTCCCTTGCTGCACTGTCTTAAGGTCTTTGGGAGTTTTTTTCACTGGAGGACAAATTAGTGATGCAGAGCCTGGAATTTTTCATAGTCCAACTTACTTCCTCTTTGTCAAACTTTGTAAAAGGGCCAAAGGTGGAGATATGAAATCCCTTTGGCAAGAATTCTGCCCACACACCAGCCATCCCAGAGAATTATTCCCAGCAGGCTCAGAGAAATTAAGGTAAAAACTTTGCTGTTTGCAGCAGCTACCTAAAAATAGGAATTATAAAAATTGGATCCCGAATTGCAGGAAGTTGGTGTGGCATTTTGGGAAGAAACGTGGAGCAGCCATGTGTGCAAGCATCATCTATTGGCTGTATTACTGCTTACAGGGTGCAAGCTGCAGCCCATGGCATAACATGACAGTCCCAGCTTTCGGGCAGCATTTTCTGGACAAACAGCAAGACAGATGGCAATAGGAATTGCCAAATAATCAGTAATTTGCACAAAATTACCCATCCTCTAGAAGGGGAATTTGGTGTCTCTACCTGGCCCCACCCCTCTAGAGCAGCCTGACAAATGTTACAGTTAATGATGTTCCATCATTCCCTTTTCCTAAACAAATAACATCTTTTGGCCTCAGCAGCTAAGAAAATGAATTCAACCAAAGTTTTGGGAACATTCAGGGTATTTGGCCACTATTCCTGTTCAATCATTTCATTAACAAAGGGCTAAAACTCTGCAGCAATTTACAATCTGACTTTCCAATTAAGGATTTGATGTGGGTTTATGCCTTCCAAGTGACAATAGTTGTCAGGCCATTTGTTCAGGTGCATCGCCTGCATGTGCAGTTACACAAGAAGTGATTTAATTAAGGTTCATTGGTGCCTAATTAGAGCTGCTGCCAACACAGAAGAATAGCTGCAGACCAGGGGGAGAGTCAATTTCTATCCAGCTCCAAAGGACAAATGCTGAAAAGGGGACGTTGCAGTTGAGTGGTAAAAACCTAAACTGCTTCAAATTGTAGCTCCAATTTCTGTAAAACCACATGCCTGACTGCCTGGCAGTGCTCTCCCCAGGGCACAGAGCCCTGTCCCACTCAATGGTGTATTTTTATTGGTAGAAGTTGTTTGTGTTAATGAATCTTTGCAGCTGGATACTCTCATTTCCCAGCACAGGGGAACCATGCAGGATGCACCTCTGGAAAGCAAAACTGCACAAAAAAGGGTAGGAGGGGGGAATGCTTTGAAAAGCTGTGATTTCTTTCACTAGAAACTCAACTGAGATTGCTGGTCTGGCACAAGCCCAGTGGGAGCAGCACCTCAGCCTTTCTGTGATGCTCCCTGGTTATGCCACCAGCAGCTGAAGGAAAACTGTGGGGAAGTTCTGGCATTGGTGCCTTGTTCTGCAGCAATCCTGTGGGATGATCAGCGCAGAGCACTTGTTATGTTGTGTTTAACCTCTCCTTCCTGAGGTTACCTGATGTTTCAGTACTGAAAGCAAAGGCAAAAGAACAGTGCCCAGCTGTGAACTCACCTGCTGCCTCCATCCTGGCCCCACTTTCAGCTCTCCAAGCCAAGGGCTCCCAGCTACCCCTGTCCAGGGCTGCTGGGAGCAACATGCCCCTCTCCTCTGAGGGGAAGGTCACTGGGACAGTGGGTCCTGGGCCACCACGCAACCTCTCACTCCAGATGCTCCCATGGATTCATAGTCCTGGCAGCCTTTCCAGGCAGCAAACCTTGCTCCAGCAGTGTGTGAAGATTTCAAAATTATGAAGGAACATGAGATGTGGGGAGTTGAAGTGTGTAAGACAGGAATGAATATACTGGAAACAAGGACAAGACCCTATCAGACAGTAATTAAGGTCTGACTATTGTGGTCCCATGCCACGCACAGTAAATTAGGGAGGGAGTAGTTGTCCTCCATCCCAGAGGGGCAGCTGCTTTTTCTGAGTTCTTATTTCAGCACTGACAGAATTCTCCGCCTGCTGAGGGAAACATAATCTTACCTTTGCCAAGCAAGGGATTGCAGGGATCTACCAAAAAGGCAATTGCCCCCTCTGCTCCCCTTGACCATAGAGTTTTCTCAAGAAAAGTCTCCACTGTCCTAAGTAAAATATTACAGACCTTCCCATCTGTAGGGAAGTGCATACAAATTTCATGTATACGCTTGCATACAAATTTCTCCTCCTTACCACAGTGAAAGGAGTAGCAGTGACTCTCCCAGCCAGATCAGTATCAACTTCCCCTCTGCCCTCATGCACAACCTCCTCAGAAGACAGAAAAATAGGCAGCAAGACAAAATCACAGTGAAGAAAATGCTGTTGTGGGCACAATTCCCTCATCTGTTGCCCTGTCCACACCAGCTCCTGAGAGACAGGGAAGAGCTGTGGGGAGCCATACATGCAGCCGCGTCAGAACTACGGGAGGCAACCGTAGAATTTATTGATGTTTGAAATAAGCCAAAAGATCCCGAGAGATGTCACAGTGCCTACATCTAGCACAGATGCTGAAAAGGGGCAAAGCTGAATAACCTCGCTCAGCTTCAGTCCTGTGCAGATCACAGAAGGCCAAGAATGAAGCAGCAGAGCACTGAGCTTTTGTGCGCACTGAAGGGAACTACAAAAATCCAGCAGCTGCTCATTATCTAGCAGTCAGCTGTGTATGCTTTTGCTTCTTGGAAAACTCACCTGTGCCCTCCTTTTCTACAGTTGCTATCGACTTAGCCGCATCTCGGAGCCAAAAGGGAAGTGCAAGAATTTCCACGGAGGGTTGCAGAAGGACTAGGGAGAAGCACAGGAAAGTTTTCCAGGTACTCCTTCCATATGAATGCTAATGGGAATTTAAGAGGCAGGCGAGTGGCTTGCCATTAGCATAGTATGTTTTTTGTAAGTTGAAAACATGAACTTGTGCACCAGTCAAGTGGAATGTACTCCTATTTCTTAATAAGCTTCACAACCTTATTTAGAAAATATTGACTCTGTGTAACTTCAAAAGAAGAATTCTGGGCATCTTCATTCTATTGATGTAATATTTTTTTTACCATGCTGTTACTGTTTTCTATGGAACTCATTTTTACCAATAGAAATATTTTCCCCTGACACCTATGGAAAATACCTATGTTTACTCAATGTTGCAGCCTCAGTACACTGTTTAGAATTATTTCAACGTGGTCCCAAGCATATCTGACAGCTAGACAGCAGAGGTTAGCAACAGTGAGTGGGAATAACTTCTGAACCATTTCAGTAGATTTCCCAGGAAGGGCTTGCTTTCTGCCCCTGCAAATTTTCCCAGAGATATTGTCTGGTCGACAGTTGCATCAAAAGAGTATTTTTGCACAAACCTTGGGGCAAGCTCTGTCTCAGATTTACTAGTGAATGCAAAGAGGGTGAAAGTGCTGCTTCAAAGCCCTCTGTGCGCTTTCTGTACCAAGAGGGGGGTGATCCCAGAAATAAATTTTTGATCTCTCTTTAGAATACGAGGCATGTCACCACCTCATTCATCTTTTTCCGGGACTCATAGCATCAAAAGAGCAAGAAGCTCTCTTGCTTACTAAAGTGTGTTCAGCAAAAAAACCCCCTTGTCCCATCAGCAAATTTGAACACAACTACAGTCGAGTCAATTCCAATGCTGGCAGGGCAATACTCTACCCCAGTAGTAACATGCCACTGTTAGAAGACTGTGTAAAAATCTTTGTGTACAAAGTAATCAGAGGGAAAAATAGAATTGGGAAGAACTGCACATTGTTCTGGAAAAAGCCTCCTGCCACAGTCTTACAGACGTCATTTTCTGATATAATTTTTAATAGTTGGGGTTTTTAAAATTTTGTACAAGATAAAAATATTACTGCACCTTTATGTTTTCTTAATAGAAGTACAGCCATTTCTTAGTAGAATAGAAGTAAGCCATTTGAATATGTACAAATGGCCTTTTAAAATACATATGCTATAGCACAGTGTGAAAGGAATTAGCTATAAGTAGAAATTCAAAGGTTTAAAAATGTTTTGAATAAAGTAAGTCTAAGGTGATAGAAGAAGAAGAAAACAGCAGTTTTCTTCTTCTGGTGAAAAAGCAATTCAGAGGACATTGTACTCTACGGGTGAATTATATCACTTCCTGAAAAACTGAGGAGGTTTGCTATTGCCAATGGTTTTCATTAGGAAGGAAGCAATTCCTTTGGAAAAAAAACCCATCAAATTGACTTGACATTATTGTTATGACACTTAACTTCACCAATCAGGAAGAAAAATTCTCATCACTTGATATGGAAATCATGATGGTAATGGAGACAAGGATGTCTAAGCCGTGCCATCAGCAGCATAAAAAAGCATTAGAATGCAGGTAAGACTGAGCTCCTGAAGTAGTGAGAAGAGAACGCAACCAACGCATTTTCCTTTCAGAGTCTTCAGGAAGAACAGCAGAATAAATTTTTTCCTGTGAAGTATTTATGAATAGAATTAACCTTTAAAATAACATTGTTTTCAAAAACCTGTTTCCAGTATCTCTTAGAATGATACACAGTTCTTATTACTAGAAAATAGAAAAGCATTTTTTTTCAAACTGCTGTGCACTCTTAAACAATCTACAATAAAAACGGTATTTTTTCATGCTGGGAATGATGTTAATTACAATAAAGGCATGTAGCACACTTAGCACTGTAGCCTCTTCATTAGCATAGTTTTTTATTTGTCAAACAAGTTTCACATTGACTATTTTTCACCTTGAAATAAGGGTGTCTTTGTACTTATGCAGCATCCATGAAGAATTTCTTGGGTGTTATTTTGCACTCCATCCTCTAGGGCAGGTTCTGCATTCTGCCACCTGTCTAACTTTCCCGTTTGATGCAGTTTGTGCAAGGTATTTTCAGAATTGAGGACTACCTGTATAGCAGACACATGGCTAGCTACAGCCCCGTGGCGGATGGAGGCTTAGAGATAAGGAAATGCCAAGTCATAGGAACTAAACCAGAAGTCTCCACTCTGGTCCTCCAGGCCTGCTTTTCATTCTGTGACCCCATAGGCTATTTTCCATAACCCTTACAATTGGTCAGTTCTCAAGCCCCCCTAACCCTGTAAAAGGGGCTACCTTGGCCTACTATGTTAGAAGAGCTGTCGTCAGAACCCCTTCATGGACCCCTTCAATTAAACCACCATGGAACAAGTCAAGGCTGCCTCTTCTCCTCTCTCTCGTCTGCTTTCCTGAAAACCATTATTAGCCAGAGAACCTTAGCAGGCAAAAGAGCTGAAACTATAAAAGAGCTGATATCACTAAAAGCTGACAATCACTGAGCTTGCTAAGGGTGGCCACGGCTATAGAACAGTTTGGGTTTGGGCACGAGGAAGGTTGAGCTATCCGGCCTAAAACTGCTTGCCTGGGGCGCCCTGATCCTCCAGGGATTCAGCTATCCGGCTAGAAGAAGCAGCCCCCATAGCTTTTTTACATACCTGCAATTTTACTCCTTGCTTAATGCAAAACTACTTTTCCTTTACAGCACAATAATAATAGGAAAATAATGATGGTGGATTCAATTCATATAGTAATACAAAGAGTACAATTATCATCATTAGCAACCAAGCAAGTCATATTTATTGCACAGGCAGTACAACCACTGATGTAAATTACCCTGTAAATTCAAAATGAATCTGTATCACAGGAGTGGATTGAATGTTTCGACTGATATTTTGCTTAAAGCAGAAAATTAATTCTTTTGACAGCCAACTCATAATTGCAACCTAACTTTCAACTACAGCTTTCAAACAGTTGAAACATGTCTGTTTTGTACAGGTTTCTTATTATATTCCCATCTAATGCATTGGACATGTGTGCTTGTGATGATACAAATACTTGCAAAGCTTACCGGATAAACCATGTTCTCTTCAAACAGCAAAGCATTTCTTGATGGTTGCATTTGCTAATTCCATTTAGACTCAATGTTCTTAAAGGTCTTTTCCAACCAAAGTTCCAACCATCATTCTCTAAGTCGCACATCCTGATTGTCCTGGTTTAGGGCAAATTTGGAAGAAAACCTCAAAAAGGGCCCCCCTGCTCCCCAGAAAGCCCACCCACACAGCCCCTCCCCTCAACTGGTTTGGGAAACATTTCCTCAGAAAGAAGTGGAAAAAACCTGTTTATTTAACTTTCAAAGCCTTCCCCAGCACAAAAAATGAACAATACCAGATGACAAAACTCCAAGAAAAGGGAAAAGGAAAAAAAAAACCACTCCAGGGAAAACACTGTCTCAGCCAGCTAAACCAACTAAAAAGTAAATGAGCGCTCTGTTCTGCTCTGTCAGTGCCCAGACAACACAGTGCAGCACAGAATGTGGAGGAATGTTGCTTTTAGAGGAGTGAGTGCATTCTCTGACAACCATCTCCATGCTTCTTCTCCCCACCTTCACTCTCAGAACCAGTCTTGAAGGCAGAGAATATCATATCCAGCATTAACAGAACAGATGACTGGGGATACAAGCATCATAAAGTCACCCGAGGACACTGCTCTATTGAGATATGTCACCAGACTATGCTAAGACCAAGTTTTGGAACTGCTAATTAAAATTCTACTCTCACAGTGAAGCTGAGGAGGAAACACAGCTCAGTACAGTTACCTTGTGGCATGCCAGTGCTTCCTTTCAATCCCAATGTTCTTCGTTTTTAAGTCCATGACATCACAGGAATAATTAAACATCTTTTGAGCAGGAAGGAAGATGTAATTCTTCTCATTATACTGATGGGTAAGCTAACATGCAAAGCAATTAATTCAAAGTGAAAGAGCAATAAAGCCAATAGGAAAACTCACCACAGTTTTGTTTACTCCCCTAAATCCTTACTATCCCAAAATACAAGAACAGCTGTAAAAGCCCTGTGGCCACTTAATGTTTTCCTATACCTAAATGGTTGAGTAAGGGATAAACGATCCCAAACAATGGTAATCCACAACAAAGCATTCTTGACATCATATTCAGGTTTTGCATAGTGAGCTCTTCACCTGATCAAGTTATTCCATCACAATACTTTGGGGAGTATCTTAGAGGGCTGGGTGTTGTTTGTTTTGAAACCATCTTGATCATTCAGGAACCCAGTAGCAAGGACAAAGTTTAAAAGAAGATAGTGCTATGCATTGATTTTCATATATGACAGACATACTTCTACAACGCAGAAGGCTGACCTAATGCTTTTATACAACATGACTGAAGTGGCATCCTGGTCCCCATAGGTTTTTCTGCTTATTTTTAGCTGCTTTCTTACCAGATTAATGAGCTGAACTAGCTCAAAAAGGAATCAGATAAGTGCCAGAGCTTTCAAACAAAAAAAAAAACCAGATGCAAAATGGTGATTTGTAAGTGCATTTGAAAATAGAAGTTTTTTGTACTTCTCATAGATACATGGCATTCTCTAGAATGATATTGCTCCAACGCTTTGGGTTTGGTTTTGGTTTTTATTTTTCTTCAATTCTAAATGTTACGCATTCTTTTTGGCCATTTTAGTAAACAGATTTTCTGACACATGTGAAAGACAGTCTGAAGTTCCCTGTATTTGCCTCACGACCGTTCCCAGGACAGACATCGGGACCCTGAGGACCCTGATCGGAATGCTGGCCTGCCAGTGGTGGAGGAATGCCAAAATCCTGAGGCCCCTGAGCAGAATTCTGGCCTGCCAAGTGATTGTTGGCAGCTGTGTCTACAGTGACTGCTTCTAGCAGGGCCTGCCAAGGGGTGATGCGCCCTATATGCTCGCACCTGCTTGGTGACACCAGCCCAGGAATTTTCCCACCTCTTGGCCAGATGAACTTGCTGGGGTAACTGTGGTAGCCGCCCCATGGAAAAGCCTTCATCTGTTTCACTATCACCATGAGAGACGGAGATTGAAGCCCCCCTCCCAAGGACTGAGGCTGAGACGCCTGTAATTCTGATCCAGGGGTGCTGGCGTGACTGAAGCAGGATGCCTGCTAAGTGTTGCCTGCAGATGTGTTCGCTGGACCTAGACTGGTTTCCCATAGAAACCAGTCCTGAAACAATGGGTCCCGCTCGCTGCTGATATTGACTTCTCCTGCTGAGAACATGGACTGTCTGTACCAGTCTTCAATACCTTTGTCCCCCTCAGCAATTTCAATAGACTTGCTTTTATTGTATCTGCTCCCCCTCAGCCATTTCTAGATCTGTTTCCCCCCTCAGCAATGGACTATAATAGAACCTTGAGATAACCAGGACTTTGAGATCTCCCCTAGGAGAACTCCTTTTGCTGGACTGCGAGGACTTCTTCTCTCTACGTTTGGTAGCTATACTCCTCTCCTAGTTTAGGGCAAATTTTGGAAAGAACCCCCAGAGGGGCTCCTCTAGGAAAGCAGATTTGCTTGGCCCCTCCCCACAACCAGTCTGGGAGAAAATACCTCCTTGGAGAAAAGTGGATTGGACGAGACCGAGCGCTGGATTCAGCACCTGGGACATGGCAATCCTGGTGTGTGTGTGTATAGACTAGGGAGTCAGAGGCTGGAGAGAAGCACTGCAGAAAGGAAGCCAGGCTCCTGGCCAACGGCAAGCTGAATGTGCATCAGCAGTGCCCTGGCAGCCAGGAGGGCCAAGCCTGTCCTGGGGTGCATCAGGCACAGTATCCCCAGCTGGGCAAAAGAGGGCATTGTCCTGCTCTGCTCTGCTCTGCTCTGCTCTGCTCTGCTCTGCTCTGCTCTGCTCTGGGGCAGCCTCACCTTGAGTGCTTGGGGGCAGTTTTGGGTGCCACAATGAAAAACAGACATGAAGGTATCAGAAAGTTCTCAAATGAGGTTTACAAGGACAGAACTGGAGGAAATGGCATGCAGCTGAGTCAGGGGAGGGTCAGGTCTGGTATCAGGAAAAAGTTTTTTAACCAGAGGATGGCTGGGCACTGGAAGAGTCTCTCCAGGGAGTGGTCACAGCATCACGCCTATCTTGAGTTCAAGAAGCATTTGGACATTGCTCTCAGGCATCCGGTGTGATTCTTGAGGAAGGTCCCATGCATGGCCAGAAGTTGGACTTGATGCTCCTGACGGGCCCCTTCCAATTCAACTGATTCTACGACTCTATGGTTCTGTCCTGGCCACTCAAGGTGTATTGCTTGGTCTCACCAGATTTTGACCTGCTCTTGTTGGTCAGAATTTGTCACTACTAGCTAATGATGTTTATCACAAAAGACAAAGTGCCTTTTCTCAATGTTCTCAAGAAAGTTGAACATGCACCCTAGAATCCTAAAAAAGTCTTTTCCATGAAACAACACTGTCTCCTGCCCAGTATTCTTTCCAGATCTTAAGGAGAAAGAAGGCAAAATGAGGGGATGTATTACAATGAAGCACTGTCAATTTTCCGGACCTTTAGCGGTATATTTGTACTTCCATGATTCTTTTCTATAAAATCATGGTTTTGTATAGCATGTCATTTTCTAGCAAGACACATTTTTGCAACTGAGCCCATCAGTCCGTCTGAAAATATATTGTCAAAAGCACAAAACTTATGAGTAGGCAGAGACTAATGAGGGGAAAAAAGAGTATGGGAAGCAGCTCCATGATACTAGAGTGAGACAAGAAGGAGGAGGAGGTGTTCCAGTTGACAGAGCAAAGAATCCCCTGCAGTCCCTGGAGACATCCTAGTGAAGCAGGTTGTCTCCCAGCAGTCCCTAGAGAACCACGGAGGAACACATACCTACAGTGCAGCTGGTGGAGGGCTCCATGCCACAGCAGGTCTAAGTGCCTTGAAGGAAGCTGCAGCTCTTGGAGGGAGGGCCAGAAAACCATCCTTGACCTCTTCTTTAGCGGAAGAGTATGTGCAAATGTTTAACAGCTGCTAACTGGAATCTATCCTCTTTCCAGTTCTTGTCGTAGGTAAGTAGGACAATACAAGAATTAGAAGCCTAAATTGTTTTGCTTGAGGCTCCCATTCTCTCTGCCACTCCCTTAAAATTTACTTTGAGATGAAATAAAACTCATGATCAAGTTCCTAAGGCTTGATGGTCAGGCTTCTCAGAAAACAGGGAGTGCAAAGAACTCTTGTCACTGTCATTTTTTTTCATAGAACTAAAAAAGTTAAATTACTGTTTTCTAAGAACTTACGAAAATCAACTGGTAGAGGTGGTGAGAGTGAAGAGTATAATTAAGCTGGAAAGAGAATATTATGTAGCTACCTCATCTGCATATAAGATTTTTACCAGGAACTCTGGACTTTTAAACAGACTTAGGACACAGTAGTTATCTCTGGGAATGTTTTAGTATGTATAGAACATTCATCTTTAAATAACTCAATCTGTTTTACAGTTATGACTTACATTTTATGTTTTATTTGAGGAGAAATATTTGTGATTCAGATCATTTCCAGTTGTGAAGCATTTCAGTTTTTGAGAGTTTTTGCTGTCTCCTGAGGGCAGGAAAATAGTCTTGGAACCAATACCGAAAGAAACTAGATGGAAAAAATTAGTTTTCCTCATTCTTTTCTGTCTATTCTAAGAGGCACAAGAGCAAAACCACTGCTATGAGTGAGAGTTGCCTTACCACTCATGGATGACAACCTTGTAGTGACTAGTCTATTATTTGCACACATTTCTGATGCTGCTTGTTAACCGTTGTGCAGAAAGATCTGTAAACTATTTTCACAGAAAGACATTCCTGAATTGCTTCACTTATCCCTGAAGCAGAGAACTAAGCTGGCACTCTATTTCTGAGATCTTCCTGTGCTCGCCCCCAAACCCGTTTCCTTCAAATGCAATTTACTTTCAACCAAAGCACTTCATTACTTCATGAGGTAATCTCTTGTTCTTAATGTTTGGGGGATTGTTTTAAAACGGTAAGAACATATTCTAGTAAGCAGGTAGAACATCTGTCTTAAGTAGTAGACATCACTTGGCTTTGGTTCATGCACCATAACAACAGCAAGGAATGTCGTTTACAATCAATAGATGGGTTGGGGAAAGAGGCCACAAGTTTAGGAATCTTTCTCCAATTAATTGTGCTTTAAAATTTGGCTCTTAGCATTTCAAGTGTGTTTTTATTAAAACAATCAACTATTTATTACCTGTACCACAAGGAAGCACAATCAGCAGTGCTTGTGCATCCTTCAACAAGTCCAAGAAGAAGAATGGTCTGAGCCCCCAGTGTAGCTCAGGGAGTCTGTCATCAAGCCAGAGTCCTCCAGGCATCTTCTCAGCCTGGAGAAGAGCAGACTCTGAGCAAATGTTAGAGCAGTCCTCCAGGATCTGAAGGCAGCCTAGCAAAAGGGGGCAGATGAGCTACACAAGGGCATGGAGCGATAGGAAAAGTGTTGATGGCTTTAAAACCTGAAGAGTATATGTTTCCTTTGGGTATTGGGAAGAAATTCCTTGCCAGGAGGCTGGTGAGACACTGGAACATGGTGTGGGTGACCCATTCCTGGAAGTGTTCAAGGCCAGCTTGAATGGGTCTTTGAGCTTAAGGCAGCCTAGTGGAAGGTGTCCCTGCCAATGACATGGGGGGTGAATTTAGGGGAATTTTAAGATCCCTTCCAATCCAAACCATTCTGTGTTTCTGTGGTAATAGTCATTCTGTGCAGTAGCAGTAACTAGCTGAAGATAGAAAAAACAGACTACCATCCAGTTTAACTGTTTTGGACTCACATAGAAGTTCCTTTTCGCATTATTATAAGTAGGAACAGTCTCAGCACTTAAATATCATCCACACAAATATTTTATAATTTTTAAGGTTTTGGACATTTGGGAATTTCCTTCCTCTCTCTTTCTTTCTTTCTTTCTTTCTTTCTTTCTTTCTTTCTTTCTTTCTTTCTTTCTTTCTTTCTTTCTTTCTTTCTTTCTTTCTTTCTTTCTTTCTTTCTTTCTTTCTTTCTTTCTTTCTTTCTTTCTTCTTCCTTCCTTCCTTCCTTCCTTCCTTCCTTCCTTCCTTCCTTCCTTCCTTCCTTCCTTCCTTCCTTCCTTCCTTCCTTCCTTCCTTCCGCCACTTCCTTCCGCCACTTCCTTCCTTCCTTCCTTCCTTCCTTCCTTCCGCCACTTCCTTCCTTCCTTCCTTCCTTCCTTCCTTCCTTCCTTCCTTCCTTCCTTCCTTCCTTCCTTCCTTCCTTCCTTCCTTCCTTCCTTCCTTCCTTCCTTCCTTCCTTCCTTCCTTCCTTCCTTCCTTCCTTCCTTCCTTCCTTCCTTCCTTCCTTCCTTTTCTTCCTCCTTTCCCTTCCTTCCTCCCTCCCTCCCTCCTTCCCTCCTTGCACTGTGATTTCAATTTGTAAAATGTGAAGTAGTTTCAGTAATTGACTCTTACCTGAGTATCATTTTGAAGCTTAGAAATGGATCAAGAAGAAAATTGTGTGAAGATAGAGCATTTAAAAGATATTAATATGAGATTTAGAGGTAGCTCTTGAAAATTCAAAAAGACAACATTGAAAAGATGCAACGGATGATTTCAAGGTTTTTTTTTTTTTTTTTTGTATTTCTGTGATACCAATTAGGATCTCGGTTTTTTCACCTTCGAAAAATACATCTTGAAAATTGTTACTTTGAAAACCAAAAATATTTCCAAAACAAGGAAATGGATTGATGCAGATGAAAATATCATCTTCTAAATAGTCATCATCTAGTCCAAAGGATTCTCCTCACACAGTAAGCTTTATGGAGGTTTCTACTCTCACACAAACACAGAAGAATTTTTCAACTGCCTAGGAAATCTGTAAAAACAAATGAACCTTGGAAAAAAAAGTTCAATAAAGAGCAGGAAATTATATGCATCCACCCTTATGATATCTTGGTTACTAAATATTGCCTCTGGTTTGTGGGTGAGTACACTTCCCATTCACACACACAGATACACCTCCCCCCCCCCCCACAGATGTCTGATATTGGGTCTCAAAGAAGGGATTATCTTTTTTCTATTCCGTAGGCATTGCTTCTAAAACTCAAGGCGTATTCTTCTTGGATTCTACTATTGCCTGGATTTAATACCTACAAGGTAATGTGCCTGTGTCTATTCGCACAGGGTAGGAGGGGACATGGAGAGCGGCGATTTGAAAACAACTAGCAGCTTAAGAAAGAGGAGTACTTCTGGAATACATTGCAAAGGCAAAATGGAGGCCATAATCAGGGACAGTTTGCTGCGCTGGCGCAGTTTCTTCTGACTGGAAATCCTGGAAATGCATTTCGCTAAGATGTAGGCTACAAGAGACGGTCTCCGGCGTCTTTCGGCAGAAGCCGCGCCCCTGGGTGCACCGCGACAGGCTCAATGCTCTGTGTGCGAAAAAGCCGCTTCTTCGCCACCAGGAGACGCAGAACGAAGCCGCACAGCACCGGGATTGAGTGCACAGCTTTCAAACTAAGAGAGGAAAGGAAAAAAACACTTTCCAGCAGTAAACACTTACATTAACATTCGAAGGGAAAGAGCTCTTGGAAAACATTCCCTTGCATCCTTCTAAGCCATTAGAAGCACTCCGTGGCCAATCTTACTATTTCTTTTCTCCTCGGAGATGGTAAGAACAAGACAAACGTCATGAAAACCGTCGAGGGAAGATTGCTGTGCTTTGACAGTTTCTTCTGGAGAGAAAGCGTGGGAATGCTTTTCTCTAAGATGCAGGCGGCAAGAGACGCAGAGGACGGGCATACGCAGCTCTCCGAAGGTAGGTGCCGGCCCCCGACGTCTTTTGGAAGAAGCCGCGGTCCGGAGCGAACTGTGACCGGCACAATGCTCTGTGCCCGAAAAAGCCGCTTCTTCGCCTCCGGGACACGGAGAGCTCGGCAGATGCTGAGACGCGAAGAACGAAGCCGCACAGCACCGGGATTGAGTTCACAGCTTTCAAACTAAGAGAGAGGACAGTAACTAACCACTTTCCAGCAGTAAACACTTACCGTAACATTCAAAGGGAAAGAGTTCTTGGACAACTTTCCCTTGCATCCTTCTAAGCCATTTGAAGCACTCCGTGGCCAATCTTACTTTTCAATTTCTCCTCGAAGATGGTAAGAACACGACTAACGTCATGAAAACCGTAGAGGGAAGATTGCCGTACTGGCACAATTTCTTCTGGAGAGAAAGCATGGAAAAGCTTTTCGCTAAGATGTAGGCGGCAAGAGACGCAGAAGACGGGCACACGCAGCTCTCCGAAGGTAGGTGCCGGTCCCGGGCGTCTTTCGGCAGAAGCCGCGGTCCGTAGCGAATTGCGACCGGCACAATGCTCTTTGCGCAAAAAAAACCGCTTCCTCGTTTCCGGCAATACCGAAAGAACAAGCACAAGCTTTAGACGCGATTGCCCCCATTGCATTGAGTTTTACGCTAGGTGTCGTTGCTTATCAAGGTTTGCCTTCTTTTAACCACTTGGGATGCTGGATGTTCAAACAACTAAGCGTAAGATCTATTTTAAATCAGGAGCTCACTGACGTAGATAGTATTAGACATAGCGCACTGCAAATAAGAGCTGTAAGCGATTTATTGTTAGTAGCAAATGGGCACGAGTGTAAGGAATTTGAAGGAATGTGTTGTGTGAATCTTTTTGACCATTCTGCAGCCATTCATAAGAAACTCACACAAATACAAGATAACTTGAAGAAATGTACTGGGAACGAGTGGGGTTTGCATGAATGGTTTGAGGGATGGGAAAGAACTGGATGGTTGAAAGATCTCGTAAATGGAGCTTTGTTTTTACCAGTTTTCATTATTTCGTTGCTTTGTTTTATTCCATGTATCGTGAGACTGGTGTGCCTCTTGGTAGAAAATACGGTGGAAAGGGTCTGGCTGGCGCAAGAAGAGGTGGGAATTGTGGCAATGTACCTGAACGCTTAGACTACAGGGTGCACCAGCCATCCAGCTTGGAACTGTTCTTCTCAGAATTTTCTCAGGGCCTTCTGGAATTCATCAAGACATAAGCTGTGCTAAAACAAGCAAGGAGAAGCTGAGAAACCAAATTCCAAGACCACAAGAACTCCAAAAGTTGGGGGGGGGGGTGTGGCAGGGCTGGGCAAAGTACCTGGACTGTAATGAAACACATCTTCTGAGAGGTGCACGCAGAATGCGTGGACAAGACAAAGGCACCAATAAGAAATGCGTGACTAGCGTGTGCAGAGAGTCAGAATGTGTAAGTGCATCATGTAAACCATAAACGGCTTCTGCTTAATCCTCTTGGTCCATTGTGCAGGAGTCCGGAATTTCCCCCAAGTGATACTCACTAAAAGGGCTCCGATTTTAATGCTAGAGTTACTGTCTATACGATGATTCATGGGAATGGTTCTTTCAAATCCTTCCCTTGCTGACATCAGTCAGTTTTGTCTTTTCCTGATTGTACTGGTGGCTATACATTAGTTAGGAATAGAAAGGAATGAGTTTTAGGGATATGTCGCAAGGAAATAGACTGGTAGCTCTGCTTCCATTTCCATTGTCTAAGAAGAATTCCGATTATTTTTGGCCCTTTCATCGACCTCTGACTAGATTAGCATTTGTCTTTGATTGACCCGGTAAATTTTAGGCTTGTCCAATGAATGGAAAGGGGAAAGTCACAGAACTTCGGTGGTTCCCTTGTCAGCAATTTCTCAGGAGCAGGGAGATTTCTGTCCTCAGGTTGGTTACTTCAGCTAGCAGATTATGCTCACGCCAAAAGGAGGTGAGAAGGTTGCTTCCTTAAATGGTCAAATAATTCTTCCTGCTATTTGTGACGCTTTTGTATTACTGGAGTTTGTTCCAGAAAGTTGGATTAAAGTGCATGCATCCGCTCCTGGGGAAACAGAGTATTTAGCCAATAGCACGTAGGCTTTTATCAACCTGAGATTGTCTTAACAAACCGGAGGCTTAAAGCACGTTAATTCCTGCACAGTAATTTCAATTCCACTTTTAGGCTCGACAAACCATATGGTAAACCTGCATCAGCAGGGAGGGACATTTAATTGGTTTTTCTCCTTTTTAGAGAGAAGCTAATGAAAAAGTTTCACCAGAATCAGAGCAGGCTGTATAATGAGAGTCATGAAAAGAGGCCAATCCTATCCTCTTAGTATTGCTAGCTGTGACTGGACTTCAATGAAATGTGTCAACTCTGTGTTCCTTGGTATCGCATCAGTAAAAGGTACTTCAGCTGCTGTACGTCTCTCCTAAAGCTAAGTACAGAATCTCAAATAATCTTAATTCCAAGGTCCCAATTCACCCTGTGATGCTGACAGGTGAAAAAGGAGTGGAAGGTGCACCAGTAAATGAACTTGAATGGCCTATCTAAATCAGCGGCCACTGATTTCCTGGAGGCTTAAACAGGTCAGTTGCCCCTATTTTTCTTAGGATTCTTTTAGTCTTTGGTCATGTTTTTCTTGGGATTCTTTGAATCCTTCCCCATGAGTTCAGCCTCTGATCTCAAATCTTTTGCTGTCATTTAAAGTATCTCTATAGCCTGGAAAGGTGTTGTCTTTACTTATCACCTGATTATTCCCTTCAAAATATTGTTTGCCTCAAGTCTCATTTTTGCTGATTTTCTGCTAGTTCATTGTCAGATGGCAGCAGGTGTTTTGTAAGAGCAAGTGCACAATCCTATAGCTTGCTTTTCTATTGATTTGGCCTGTCTAGAAAATGGAATGACTGAACATCTCCAACAGCATTTTCTCTCCCCATTGTGTTTCACCGCAAGGGCAGATGAAAATCGTCTGCCTAAACTCATGGCGCTGAAGAAACTAGTGGCTTGCTGTTGCATATAGGTAGAACCTTCCAAAAGGAAGGCCTTGTAAAACCATGGCTGAAGCCCGTTACTTTGGCTAAGTAGAAAAGAGCTATGGGAAAGTGAGGCAGCTGAATTAGAGGTAGATCAAGAAGTTCTAGAACCATGGCGTGTTCACAGCGTGATGTATGGCGGTTGGTTGAATTACGTTTGTTGTGGCTTAAAGCTATGCAACTGACAAAGGCCTGACTGCTTCAAAAGCCTGGCTTTTGCAAGAAAGCAGCTCTCCTTTGCACCTGCCTGGGGACTCTGCGTCACTACGGACCCTCACGCCCAGTTTTCCAAGGAGATGATGAGTAGGAATGTTGCAGAGCTGCAGTGTGCATATTAAAGGAATGGCAGAGAGTGAAGCCGTGGACATTTCTGGGCTTTAGTACAATGCTGCTGCATTGGTGCCACTTTAGTCCGTTTTCCATCAGTGGCATTTCTGTCTAGAAGTACATTGCCCAGAGTCTTTCTAGCATTTGATGCCATTTCCTTGCTGTCGTGTTAATGCCTTCCTTCAGTTTAAAGGATGATGCAATCTTTACATTTTGAAGATCCCTGTTAGGAAACACTATGCCAGAGGAGTCATCGCTCCCTTGTCTTTTGCCTCCTTTGTAATTTTTATAGACTCATTTCACATTTCTGCTAATGGCAATAAGAATACTGAGACTACTTAGCAGGGATGACGCTCTCAGCTGCTTTCTTCTTTCCTACTGCTTCATACCGTATGCGACTTACTGGCCTCGTTTTGCAATCAGCATTTTGCTGTGGTTTGCTAAAACCTGGCATGCACTGCCAACTCACAACTTGTGTGTTGGCATTTCAGGGGCTTTGATGGGTTCCTTTCTGAGATTGCCATGCACTGGACTTTCACAGTCACAAAGACTTCATCCACCATCGGTTGAATTTCAGTATTTAATACTCTTTCCTGGAATGTAGGCAGTATACCAGCAAGTACTAAATTTGCTGCAAGCCCTGTCTTCCCAAAGGACCATTCAAAATGATTGCTTTTCCCCTCTGACCAATCTGCCTATTTCGATGGGGTATTTGGTACCTTAAATGAGCCTCATAGAAGGGATCTCATCACAGACAATATCTCAGGCTTTCTTGAAATACTGGCTCCTTTGGATCTCAATTCCATTCAGAGTGCATTTAAGATTTTTTTTCACTGAAGCTATTCAACAATGCCTCTTCTCTTATAAAATGTGATGCATGTGACAAAGATGGATCCCCATGAAAGGTTATACAGATATCAAAGTTTGTCGTAAGAATGGTGGCTTCCTCCTGCAGTTTCACTTGTAACCGAGTTGATATTCCAAAGCTCAATATGCCAGGCCTGTGAACACAAATGGAAGTCTTTGTCTTTTACAAGAATTACCCCTAGGAGGATTTTTGTTAATTTTGATTTCTACGGTGTTAGCCCTGTTGCAGAAAAAAAGTAAATTGTACTCTCTTCTTGTGTACTCTCTTCTTGTGCTCTCATTCCCCTCTCTCTGCTTTGCATGCCCTAGTTGATCTACTGGCCTGACTCATTTGGCATCATCTCATAGTGCAAATTCTGCATTGTTTCATGTACTTCCAAGTACTAGTTTCCAGTGAGCTTATATAACCATTCCAGGGGTAAGCAATTGTAGGGGCTGGGCAACTTCAGGTGCTGAAACTCTAAGTGGTTATGTCATGCCATATTAAAGTGACAGAGCAAGTCAGTAGATATAGGACTTTCAGCTGGATACCTCTGAGAATAACAGCCTGTCAGCAACGACACGGTGATCTTCCAAGCTGTATTCCAGAGAGAGAAAAGGGACACTTTCAGTGGTTAAGTTGTTTGGCATGAGAAAACAGCAAGAAATGTACCACAAAATACTTGAGCCAGATAAAGTGCATTTCTCTAGTGAGAATTTTGCAGTTGTTCTTTCTTGTCTGTGCTTTTACATTTCATAGAAAACAGGACGGGGGTGGTTAATTGGTATTGTTCTTTTGTTTAGTTTTGTTGGCCTCCCTCTTTCAACCTGCAGTTAACAATTTTGCCTTTCTTTACTGGCTTCTCTTTCTTGACTTCTGGAAGGTTGCATGAGGTCATCCAATCTTGTCATAAACATTCGCATACAGTGGAAAGAAGTAGAAGGTACATCTAAATGGATAAAGCAAACCCAAAAAATAGAGGTTTTTTTACAGTCGTCTGTGAGAACATTAGGACACAAGATATCTTTGAACTGAGTTGTGCTGTACTGATGTAACTTTTAGCCCACACAATACTATAATTACAAGTGTTTGGACTTTAGTACACAGTCTTTGAAATAATCCAGTCCAACATTTTTGCTACTTTTGTTTTATTTCTAGCAAGGCCCCGAACACCATTCCCCTGGAAGACGAAACTCACCTTCCCGGGCTCCTGATGGCAGATTGCAGAAGCCACTTGGCACTGTCAAACAAACTGACGTTTGCACTGGTGCCAGCTGGGGTATGGGAGGCATCCTGCGCAATGCGGAATTACTGGAGCCAGCTAGCCACTCCGGGCCACAGGCCCCAGAACACCAAAGCTGGCCTTTTCCCTGGGAAACAAAACTCACCTGTCCAAGGTCCTGATGGCAGATTATAGGAGCCACTTGGCACTGTCATACCAGCCGAGTTTCCAGGTTGGGTCTGGGAGGCTCCTTGTGCAATGCAGAATTTCAGGAGCCAGCTGGCCACTCGGGGCCACAGGCACCCATTATATTCTCTGCCTTCAAGACCGGTTCTGAGAGCAAAGGTGGGGAGAAAAAGAAGCACGGAGTTTGTTATCAGAGGCTGCACTCACTCCTTAAAAAGCAACACTCCTCCACATTCTGCGCTGCACTGTGTTGTCTGGGCACTGAAGGAGCAGAACAGAGTGCTCATTTGCTTTTTAGTTGGTTTAGCTGGCTGAGGCAGAGTTTTCCCTGGACTGGTTTTTTTCTTTCCCTTTTCTTGGAACTGTTCAAACCTGCTCCGGACTGGGACCTGGGGAGCACTGAGAGCTTGCACTTTGTGGCCTACTGGGGCCTACTCTGGGCAGCAGCCTTCCCCAGTGCTGGAGGCATTGATAACAGAGCAAGCACCCACAGGAGAGACTTTCTGATTTGTCATCTCTTCAGAGTGGCAGAAAGTTTTGTTATCTGGTATTGTTCATTTTTTGTGCTGGAGAGTGCTTAGCCTGTTAAATAAACAGCTTTTTCCCACTTCTCTCTGAGGAAATTTTCCCCAAACCAGTTGAGGGGAGGGGCCCTGTGGGTGAGCTTTCTCGGTGGGTGGGGGGGGCTTTTTGAGGTTTTCTGCCAAATTTGCCCTAAACCAGGACAATCAGGATGTGCGACTTAGAGAATGATGGTTGGAACTTTTGTTGGAAAAGACCTTTAAGAACATTGAGTCTAAATGGAATTAGCAACCATCAAGAAATGCTTTGCTGTTTGAAGAGACCATGGTTTATCTGATAAGCTTTGCAAGTATTTGTGTCATCACAAGCACACATGACCAATGCATTAGATGGGAATAGATTAAGAAACCTGTGCAGATCAACAGAATGATTCTCAGGGTAGGATATTTGCATGTTTCATCTTTCTTCCTGACTTCTTCAAATGAATTCTTTTTAGAAAGTAATGATTGGAATTGTTACTCTTTTGACAGTTCTGAGTGTATTACTGACCTTTTTGGCATATGAATGCCAAACGGATTAATTCACCTAGTTTTTCAGATAAAGACTGAGATTTAGTGTTGCTTCAGCTGGAGGCAGAAACATTGAAATCCTCTGGCCTCCTTCTTAGTACCTAATTTCTATTACAAAATCAGTGCACAATCTTGTCCCTTAAGGTCCAGTTAGCTCAGTTTATACCAACAGGGTGACATTAGCAGGGCTCACATGATGCTGCACACAGAAGCCCTCAGTGTGCAGCTCTAGCAGACAGTAATTCCATGCAGTTGGACAATCCCAGTGCTGACTTTGAATCACCAGAAGAGTAGAATGAGACAGATTTAATGGAGAGGTCTCTGCAGGAAGTGGCCTGAAGAAGAGAGCAGAAATCCCAGCTGTGTGTTTGTAGAAATCATTTGAATGCCATTTCCAGAAAAAGATCTTCAAATCTAGCTAGCTTTTTCTGCAGATTATTTGGAAACTATATGCATTACATGGACAGTTTCACTGAGCATCTGAAATACAGCTGCATTTAAGGGGATTGAATCAAGGTTGGGAAGCAGTGAAATAAAGCTTTTCAGGAATACCTGCCATCCAAGTCACACCGAAATTTATCTATTTTTTATGTCCAGATGCTTTTAAAATATTGGGCCACCATCTAGCTACCTCATAGTTTTAATCAGAAATACAAAGAAAATTTTAAACTAAAATCTTTTATAGCTTGAATATTTTTCTTTGTTTATTTCCTGCTTTCCAATTCAGTTCTATAAATCATATGATTAGGTAATGAGAACTCATGCTGTTTAAAAATATTTAAGGCTATGCTTCCAAGTTAAGGCCATGTATTTTCTGGAACTGTTTCCAAAAAAATGAAAAAGCCTATCTGGATTCTCTCTTCCCTACGTTCATTATTATATGAAACTCATTTAAATATTCTATTTTGATTTTACATAGTGCAATATTATATTCAGAAATTCAAGCCTCTACTGTTAGGTTGTTTACATGGTTTTCTGGCCATTCTAACTTTGCGCAACCACTCTTAGCAGCTATATATTTCTGCAGTAAGGCATCACATGGGTCTGTGAGAAGTTTTAATATGAAGCAGAACTAACATGCAAACTACACGTGACATACTCGACATATTTCACTTCAGAAAGTTACAGTATGCTTAGACAGGATGAAATATGAAATAAATAGACTTAACACAACATTTCTAAATCTTGGAAATCTATTACCTGAACTTTGACTCAGTTTGCAGGACTCTGTAGAAATGCAAACATGAAGTCCAAGGAGTAGAGCAGAAGGCGTATTGGGCAGGGGGACAGAAAATTGCTCTGAAGGGTGATGTAAGCAAGATTGCATCCTATAAAGAAAGCAGCTGCTTCTGCTGGTGCCAACATCGAGAATTTGTGCCACTGGCCTAGTTTTCTGGGTACTTTCACCTGTACATTCTTGAGGGCTTGCAGATGTGAATTAATCTGTCCTTTGATCTTTTCTTTCTTTTGAATGCCTATGACCTGTTTTGGTCTTGTGTACTGTACGGTATTGTTTAATAAACAGACATGTTTCCACTCTTTGAAAGCTGTAGTTGAAAGTTAGGTTGCAATTATGAGTTGGCTGTCAAAAGAATTAATTGTCTGCTTTAAGGAAAATATCAATAGAAACATTCAATCCACCCCTATGATACAGATTCATTTTGAATTTACAGGGTAATTTACATGAGTGGTTGTACTGCATGTGCAATAAATATGACTTGCTTGGATTCTAATGATGATAACAGTCCTTTTTGTATTACTATAAGAATTGAATCCACCATCATTATTTTCCTATTATTATTGTGCTGTAAAGGAAAAACAGTTTTCCATTAAGCAAGGAGTAAAATGCATGCATTTAGCATCAATCTTGCAGGTAGTCCTCAATTCTGAAAAGACCTCTCAGAAGCTGCATCAAACGGGAAAGCTAGACAGATGGCAGAACGCAGAACTTGCTGTTTAGGATCGAGTACAAAATGACACCCAAGAAATTCTTCATGGATGCTGTATAAGTACAAAGACACCACTATTTCAAGGTGAAAAATAGTCAATGTGAAACTTGTTCGATGAATAAAAAACTATGCTAATCAAGACACTAGAGTACCAAGCGTGTGACAAGGCTTTTTTGTAATGAACATCATTCCCAGCATGAAAAAGTCCTAGTTTTATTGTAGATCGTTTAAAAGTGCACAACAGTTTTACAAAAAAGTGTTTTTCTATTTTCTATTAATAAGAACTGTGTATCATTCTAAGAGATACTGAAAACAACGTTATTTTAAAGGTTAATTCTATCCGTAAATACTTTACAGGAAAGAATTTGATCTGCTATTCATCCTGAAGACTCTTAAAGGAAAATGTTTTGGTTGCGTTCTCTTCTCACTAGTTCAGGAGCTCAGTCTTACCTGCATTCTAATGCTTTTTTATGTTCCTGATGGCACGGCTTAGACATCCTTGTCTCCATTACCATCATGATTTCCATTTCAAGTGATGAGAATTTTTCTTCATGATTGGTGAAGTTAAGTGTCATAACATTAATGTCAAGTCAATTTGAAGTGTTTTTTTTGCAAAGGAATCTCTTTCTTCCTAATGAAAACCATTGGCAATAGCAAACCTACTCAGGTTTTCAGAAAGTGATATAACACACATGTAGAGTACAAGGTCCGGCGTGTTGCTTTTTCACCAGAAGAAGAAAACTGCTGTTTTCTTCTTCTTCTATCACCTTAGAATTACTTTATTCAAAACCTTTTTAAACCTTTGAATTTCTACTTATAGCTAATTCCTTTCACAGTGTGCTATAGCATATGTATTTTGAAAGGCCATTTGTACATATTCAAATGGCTTACTTCTATTCTACTAAGAAATGGCTGTACTTCTATTAAGGAAACATAAAGGTGCAGTAATATTTTTATCTTGTACAAAATATTAAAAACCCCAACTATTGAAAATGATACCAGAAAATGACGTCTGTAAGACTGTGGCAGGAGGCTTTTTCCAGAACAATGTGCAGTTCTTCCCAATTCTATTTTTCCCTCTGATTACTTTGTACACAAAGATTTTTACACAGTCTTCTAACAGTGGCATGTTACTACTGGGGTAGAGTATTGCCCTGCCAGCATTGGAATTGACTCGAATGCAGTTGTGTTCAAATTTGCTGATGGGACAAGGGTTTTTTGCTGAACATACTTTAGCAAGCAAGAGAGCTTCTTGGTCTTCAGATGCTATGAGTCCCAGAAAAAGATGAATGAGGTGGTGACATGCCTCGTGTTATGAAGAGAGATCAAAAATTTATTTCTGGGATCACCTCCCTTTTGGTACAGAAAGTGCACAGAGGGCTTTGAAGCAGTGCTTTCACCCTCTTTGCATTCACTAGTAAATCTGAGACAGAGCTTGCCCCAAGGTTTGTGCAAAAATACTCTTTTGATGCAACTGTTCACCAGACAATATCTCTGGGAAAATTTGCAGGGGCAGAAAGCAAGCCCTTCCTGGGAAATCTACTGAAATGGTTCAGAAGTTATTCCCATTCACTGTTGCTAACCTCTGCTGTCTAGCTGTCGGATATGCTTGGGACCATGTTGAAATAATTCTAAACAATGTACTGAGGCTGCAGTATTGAGTAAACATAGGTATTTTCCATAGGTGTCAGGGGAAAATATTTCTATTGGTAAAAATGAGTTCCATAGAAAACAAGAACAGCATGGTAAAAAAAAAATTACATCCATAGAATGAAGATGCCCAGAATTCTTCCTTTGAAGTTACACAGAGTCAATATTTTCTAAATAAGGTTGTGAAACTTATGAAGAAGGAGGAGTACATTCCACCTGACTGGTGCACAAGTTCATGTTTCCAACTTACAAAAACCATATTATTAAAAGAAAAATGTTCCACCTTGTGGAAAAGTAGCCCATTATCAATTTTATCAAAGGTAGGATTAGATCGAGTATTCCTACAAGACAGTAGTAGTACTATGAAAAGCCTTTTGGCATCTATTTCACCAAAGGAAACTTGAGTAAGCAGAAGTGTCTTTCCCTGCCGCAAGCTGTACTTCCTATTTGCTACTGCTGCTTAAACATTGTCAAAAGAAAACTTGTCAAAAAAGGACTACTCTATGCAAGCAACTGGAACTATCCATTGCGTTCCAGTCAATTTTAACTAGAAAATATCGGACACACACTCTAGCTGAATATTCTAATGCATAGATGGAGTATACCATCATGAAGAAATGGGAATGCTGGAGAAACGAGCACCTGGTCATGTACCAGGGTATTCCAAATATCATTTCCAAACTTAGACTAAATGTAACACTCTTCCTAGTTATCTTTCTTTTTTTTTTTTTTGCAGCTTCCTGCTAACATAGGCAGCAAAGTAGAGAACAGACCACAGCTCTTTCTGGAGCATCTTGAACAAATGCCCTTGCTTGTGTTTCAATCTTTCACTTTGCCAAAATCCCTAACGATGAAGAAAAGGTTGTGAAATCATTACTAGTAGTATGATATGGCAATGTATGGGTGTGATTTATCAAGCAGAATTTGTATCACATAGATGATACTTGGCAAACAGCAAATGAAGGGATTTCTTTCAGCTCTCAGACTGATGTTACATGTCAGTAATTTAATCAAAAGATAACAAGAAGGATATTTTTTAACAGTGAACTTAATTACACCCCTACCATGGACATCTGAATCTTAGGAATAGACAGTGTCTGATTTAGAAAAAAATAAAGAATTATCACAGTTTAAAGAAGCATATGATCATGAACACTTTGCTGATGGAACATAGCCTATTCATTGGCTGAAATGAAGCAGGTAGACAGGACATAGGAAATATTGTTTTGTGGATCAAACATTTATTTTTTTAAAGTGATGCTTACAGATGGTGAACTCACCAACTTCGATATTGCACAGTAGATAAGGGTACCTAACTTGCTCCATCAAGTTATCCCTTGGAATCATCATCCAAGGGCATTTCCCCCTGCCTCTGTGAAAATGTGCCTACCTTTTTCACAATTCTTTTGCAGCAGCATTGCTAGGCCTGATCAGCTGGTATGGAGGGTGAATTATCAGCAGCAAGGTGACTGGCCAGGATCATTTGCTTCAATGGATTTTGATCTACCGGATACTTTGAAGACCTGCTTCAGCCCTCTTTGTCAGACACAGCCTTCAAATGGTGCTAAACAATTGTTCGGGCTCTGGACCACATGAAAAAGTACTTTCTGGTGCCTGTACTGGGCCATATGCACTTTATTCTCTCCCTCAACTTCTCCATCACCTCTCATCTGTTTCACATGAGCTATGTTCAAAGTCCACAGGATACTTTTCACAGAATCTTCAGGCCTGATGCAGTAAGAATGATGAACAGAACGCAGCTGGGATGAATTTTCCAGTTTGGATAAAACCTCTTGTGCACACAAATCCCCCTATGCCCAGAAAAACCTTCACTAAGTACTCGTGTTCTACCTAAACCGCAATTTAGCCTGAAAGAAAAGCTTTTGTCTGAGAGTATCTGAGAGATCTGCGTGAAGCACAGATATCTGACCTATGCAATTTTGAATATCAGAGAAAAAAGAAAATGGCAAGAAGTTTTTAATTTTACTGGTTTTATTTCAATTCCATGCACTTTTTCAAAAGGTGTCAATCTCAAATGGCCATCAACATATTTCAGTCATCTGTAAGTTAGTATTCCTATCAAATGTGTTTCAAATCAAAAGAATTTCAAACCTTTCCTCAAAGTTCACATGCCTAGATTTAGTATTTCTGATCTAGATTAGATGAAAGGAAGACCTTTTTTACTGTTGGGGTGCTGGAACGCTGGAACAGGTTGCCCAGAGAAGTTGTGGATGTCCCATCCCTGAGCGTATTCAAGGTCAGCTTGGATGGGGCTTTGAACAGCAACGAATGCGACCCCTCACGGTAGATAAACAAAGCTGGAATATAGAAGAAACTCAGATTGAACTATAGGAGCAAATCTTCTCTCAGCTCTTGGGGTAAAATCAAAGTTGTACAAAATTGCATTTCTCTGTGATTTTCACTACTGTAACAGAAAGCTTCATGAAAACTGTGCAGAAGATATCAAATTTTAAAAGAGATAAGAACTACAACATCAAACACATGGGATGGGTTTCAACATGGGACACTGTCTGAGAGAAAATCTCTGTATTTCAACACTTCATCCCAATCATTAGGATTTCATGAAATGCCAAAGAAGGCGGCAAAATGTCCTTCAGGACATTATTTACTGTAGTTCATCCTGGCCATTAGTTGGAATTGGTGTTTGAACTAAGGTCGATGTACCACACACACTTTCCATGCACTGAAAACTTACTGTTTACAATGAATAAGCAATGAGGATCAAAATTGATTGAAAGCGTCTTAAAAATGTCAAGTATTTCACTGTAAATGATCTATGATCAAAATACTTATTCCTCCTTAGTGAGGGACAAATAAATTCTTCCATACCATGATGGTTTAAAATTGTATAAACCAATGTTTTCTTCTGAAAAGACATCATCTAACTTTTTCTATTTGTAGAAGAAAATATTCCTAGACATAGAACTCAGTAATTTTAAAGGAAGAAATGAAAGGAAAATATTCTGCAAACAGAATTCAATGAAAAGCTGTGTTTTAAATATGAGGTGGATATTAAACAGAATTATAGTACCAGATATTTGAAATAGTGTACCAGCTATTTTGCCCACAAATAGTAGCATTTAGCATTACAGTCTTTTCCAAGGTGTTCATGATCTGCTTTGCTGATCTCTGTGCGTGCCTAGGTGTGTGCGGAAGGGGGGGGCATGTGAAGGGGAGTGTCTATGTTTGCTTAACACTCGTAGTGGCAGATTCATGCCTCAGCTTCATCATTTTTTGTTAGAAACTTCACAGAGAGTGGATATGAAGTTTCATATCCAAAAGAGATCAATTCCTAAGTCATCCATTTTACTCTACCTTGTAAATCACATGCTTTGTTGCATATTTTATCAAATATGCTTTCACGCTACATGGAGGAATGAGAATGTGGAAAATCCCTCCAATGCCTTGCAACTTTTCCACAAATAGATTTTCAAGAAAATCATCATTTCTCTTTTCAATATGTCTGGGACAGGCATGATGGTGGTGTCAACCTGTTGGAGTTTTTGTTGCTGGGGGAAGTTGTACGAAAGGACTGGTTTTTACATTGACCAGTTACTGAATCAAGTGCATGAACACATTTGAAATTCAACTGGGGTTTCCTTTTTCTAGCAGACTACTTCTAGAACTAGCTAGTAGACTCAAGATGACTCTTTTTCTCTGTTTTTGTTTCTTTCCTATTTTCTTGGCTTCTTTGCAACTATCTACACAATTGTAGAACTTTTTTCCCAACTAAAATTGTTTCATAGACTGATAATTAAGATACGCTTTTTACAAGGAATGTTTTAAATCTTTGTTAGAGTTAAGAAAGTTAAGGACATAGGTCCTTTTCTTCCCTTCTGAATATTGCAATGAAATAGTTAAATAAAGACCAACTCTTTATTTTTATTTGGAATCCAAGGAGATAATTCCCATACAGTAATACATTTTGAGGACCAATATTTGCCATTCTGATGTAAGTTGTCAGTTCTTAACAATATGCCTTCTGTGACTACGTTGACAACACTTTCGGTGAAGATCCTAACTGGTCTTAGACACACATAGGGAGAAATTTGCTCAGCCAGTGTCAGTCTTAAGCATGCGTCTTAGAAGATCTTTCTATAGTTGGGGAATTTTCTCATGGAAGGGATTCTGTTATGGAAGAGACAGTTATCCCGGAGTTTTACATTCTTCTTGAACATTACTTAAGGAACTTAAATCCCATGTCCATTTGGATCTCGCTCTGCACAGAGCTTTGTCATGCCAGTCCTTGAAATGCATCTCTAAGAGAATTCACTAGCACAGAATGAATGAGGGTGGAAGGGGTCTGTGGGGCTCACCAAGTCCAATCCCCCTGCTTCAACCAGGATACCTAGAGCCTGTTGCCCAGGATTATATCTGGGCTTACTTTTAGTGTCTTCAATGATCCAGACTCCACCATCTTTCTGGACACTCTGTGCCATGGTTCAGTCACCGTCACAGTAAAAAATAATTTTGTGATGTTCAGAGGCAATCTCCTGTATTTCAGTGTGCCCACTGCCTCTTGTCTTTTCACTGAGCATCATTGAAAAGACACTGGTTCCCTGCTCTTTGCACTATTCCTTCCTACATTGCAATGCGATGTAGATAAATGTCAAAAACCTCCCTGAAGTCCAGGCAGACGATATTCTCTTCATCTACCAGGCAAGTTCATTCACCAGAGGAGTTTAAAAAGTTGTCAAGCACAAATTTCCCCTGGTAAATCCATGCTGACTACATTATTTTGTCCTCCTTCATGTGCCTGGCAATGCTTTCCAGGAATAGCTACTCCATCAACTAACTTCCTGGGGATAAAAATGAGGCTGGCTGGCTTGTGCTTTTCTGAGTCCTCCTAGTTGCCGTTTTTGAAGATGGGTGACCTTTGCTTTCATCCAGTCTTTGCGCACTTTCCTCAGTCACCATGATCCGTCAAACATGATCAGGAGTGGCCTCAGAATAACATCTGCTAACACCCTTGAGAGCTGTGCATCCATCTCAACAGGGCCTGTGGACTTAATGGAATACTTTCCAATTCAGTGACTATGCTCATAAAAATTTGCATGGGATAAGAGGACATTTTAACAGGTACCTGAAGAGTGAGTGAAAAGCTATGGAAGCAATCCAAAAGGACAAAGACTAGAGTTCCCTTTGAAGACAAAGCATCCCATCATGGAGCTGAGCAGCTTTAGATCCAGGTAAGCTTCCTCTCTGAGAGGATGCGGAAGACATGATTTTACCTTATCCAGTAATAAAATGTGTTGACCATTCACTTGCAATACAAAAAAATTCAATGATTTCCAAAATTATTGCCTCCTAACTAGACAATAATATACTGGCTGGCTATTCCCCTAACAGATGAAAGCACCTGCTTGATGTCTCTTATGTGTGCAGACTATTCAAATTAGGTCATTTGAGTGGGGATTACTGGTCTTCTAATTTTCTTTCTGATGAATTTGGAATATTTACTGAAGCAAGGACCTGAAGATGAGAACTTCATTTCCCATCAGCGCACTCTAACATCCATGGCCGTAATGCCATTGTTTCTCCCCAACTGAGTCAAGAATTGATGACTACAAAGTGGATCAGCTCCAAAAGGAAAGATCAAGGCTGGATAATATTCTCTCTTGGTAAAGCTATTTATCTCAAATGAAGTGATCGACTTCAGTGATCTCTCACTGGTCTAAAGCTACAAGGAGGGGGAGATGGACCAAGTTTCCTTCCACTGCTGTTCTCTTTGTCACCTCAGTGTTTAATACGGGTATGAAGACATTCAAAAAGTTAGCTTTGCAGAATTCATAAAATTCAGTCGCAAAAAATCATTTCTTAGCAACTGAAATGAAAAACGCAAATAAAATGCAATTAATTCCGTGGAAGATTGAAATGATTGTTTCTTCATTTTGCATTGGATGATGTATATTGTATAAGTTTGTCTTGCCTTGTTCTCCAGGTTTTGTAACTGGCACACCTTTCCTTATGAACGCGCTGTCCTTTCCTAAATACTCTCATATGGAGGAACATGCTTCTGATAAGAAGAGCACTAGGATGTCTTTACTTGACCTTTTATTTTTATTGATGCTTGGTCCTCTGAAATGAATGGTTTTCTAAAATTGAAATGTGCTACTATTGTTCCCACGGGGTAAGCCGCAGACTCTTCCTGTCGGAGCTGTCACTAATCAGCTATTCTCCTATCTGCCTTTAAGTAGTTGAATGTTCTGGTCTAAAAGTAGCACCTTCTATGTAACCATGCTCTTAGTTGCCAGTGTCATCCTAAATCCAAACACCCTCCTGCAAAGGACCGCTGGTTCTGTAGTCAACTAAGGAAAAAAGATCCGTCCATCCATGCTTTCTGATTTAAAATGTTAGGGTATGACGTCCCTAAACAATTCTCTGCAGCTGAACACTACTTATCTTTGGCGTATTCCTTCAACTCACTTGCAAGTCATTCATGCGTTAGGTTATTGGGAGAATTGCTTCATTTGAAGATGATTAAAAAGGGTATGAGAATACTTTTGTGCCTCTGCTACAAGGATACTTTTCAAATCCATACAAACTTCCTGCAAATGCAAAAACCTGCATCCTGTATTGTCCTAGCTTACAATATAAAAATGCATTCTATTCCCACCCTCAAGAACTGCTGAGCGGTGGCATTGTTTTTTCCTTACCTCCTGTTAATGGGCCCATCAATGTCTTGCCACATGACTCAGAGATAACTCCCTCCAGGAGCCATTTCTGTTTCATGGGTAATCAAGGACCCATAGCATGACTCAGAACAATATCAGCCCATTGGGAGATGCTCCGCCCATGGGGGAGGAGCTAAGCATCCCCACCTGGATATAATCTGGGTTTTGGGACACAACAAGCAGTCTTTCCACTGCATTGCCAGAGGAACGGCCGCCCTTACCCACTGGTTTTCCAGAGGAAGAGAGCAACCAGATGGTTTCTACAGAATCACCATTTCAACAAGACCATTTCATCCAAACTGCTTTCACCACCCTAACTAGCAGGAAGTCAGCTTGTATTCTGACTCTGTCAGTGGTTTTTCTTTTGTATTCTTGCATGGATTTGGATTTTTCCCCCTTTTCCTAATAAACTGTATTTTTGACTTGGAGTCTTGCTGCGGTGCCTGATTTCTTCAGCCCGACTAGCTCCTGACACCGACAGCGAGAGTGGGCCGCCCCAAGAAAGCTGTCGAATCCGGGCTGCAGCTGGAGGGCACAGCTGCTCTACGGCACAGGTGGACTGCCTTGGGGATAGAACTGCACTGAGGGCAGGGACAAGGAACAGGGAGAGGTCTTCTGTATGTTTTCCAGTTTACTCCCTGGAGGGTCAAAGACAGAAAGACGCTGACTCAAAGGCATACATCAACTGAGAAATGAGGGGAGGTCCCAGGGGAGGATACAATCTTTAAGCAACTGGGAGAAATTGGGGGTGGAACACAAGGCGGGGAATACAATGTTGAAACCAGTAGGGGAACTACAGGGGAGGAGAATAACTTGAACAAACCAATGGGGTTTCCAAGGGTACAAAATTGAGAGGGAAGTTTCTAGAGAAAGGGGCAGGCTTGGGGAGGGGTTGATGTTCAATGGGAGGAGGAAAAGGGAACAAAAGGGCAGGTCTTTGGGGAGATGGACAGCTAGGGCCAAAACCAACAATACAGGGGGGAAGGGAAGAATCCATTAATAATAACATATGCTCTAACAGCACAAAATAGGAAGGATTATAAAACAGACTACTAGAACTGCATTACAATAATAAACACACACTGCAACAGAGTGTCTCACTGGTTTGGCTTTCAAACCAGAAGAGGCGCCAACCTAAAAATTTCCAAACCTTAAAGACAACTGGCTGCAGTTTTGATTTCCTTCTTAAATATATCACCGAGGCGCTACCAGCTTCTGTAATTGGCTTAGCAGCATGTCTATTCTTAGTGCCAAGCAGGGATTCACTTTGCCAGGCATGGAGGAAGCTTCTAGGGGCTTTGCACAAAAAGTCACTTGTGTGGCTGGCTTCTTCCCTCCCCACCAAAAACCAAGCCATGAAAAACCAACACCTTAACTAATCCGTAGTACTTAGAACGTATCCAATAACTTCTTTCAAACGCTACTTTACGGTTTTTACCAAGCACACTGCAAAGAAGTGAATCAATAATATTGATAAAAATTGTTCCAGTTCAATAGAAATATTGGGTCATGCAACTCTAGATTACATAGCTATTTTTTTGTACAATACACAGAAGTTTTTTTCACCTCCATGTAAGAGCCTAAATGAGGGATGCGGGACTCCAGGAGGCTCTCCGAAATGCAGTTTATTCCATCCAAGATGTTGCAGCAGTCCAGGGTGGTGGGCGACAAAGCCTGTGCCTACAGCTGTCAGCTCCGGCTGCAGGCAGGCCTGGACACCCTTTGGTTTTGGTTACATTGCATTATATACTTTGCTGAGCATCTTCATACAGTAGAACCAATCTATGCCTTAACTATTATCTATAGCCTATCATAACTACTCTAATTACCATATTCATGCCACTGTTCTCCAATCACTAAAAGTCAGTACGTTACAGTTTAAGCTGAAAATTGTTTTTTCAGTTTTCTTGGCAGTGGAAAATTTGGAGACCATTTTTCTGCTTGCCACATCGGCAGGCTTGTTTCCGGTGCTAGCTTCCTGCTTGGTAAAAACATCTTCTTGTTTGGACTGGCTTTATCCTTTGCTCTAAGTCATAAAACCCCCTTCTAACTAACATACCCTTTGCCTCCTTGGTTATCCTGTAAGACTGGCTCAGCAATTCTTTTCTTCTAGATCAAAACTTGCTTCCAACTCTATTCTTTCTTCAGACTCCACATTCAAAAATCTTTCTGCCAAGCATACATATCTGTGAGACTTTCTTGTCAAACTTTCATCTTTCCCAACACCTCTAAAGAAATGTTTCCGGATGGTTTGGATCAGAAGATCCAGTATTGCCATCCTGAGATTTTTGTTTCGAAGCCCATAAGGTGTGCTCAAGGTTTTGGCTATGTTCTTTGTTGTGCCTTGCATATATTTTGGCTAGAAAGCCAGTGTAGATGATGTCCTTGCTGCAGTAGCCATGGGAAATAAGGCGGAGTGTCTGGCTGATGTACCGGGGCTGTAGACTATCCACCACTCCCCCAGGGAGGCGATGATCCCTAAAGGAATAGAATATTGGCTATGCTCTGGGAGTTTTACAGAGAGAAAGATCCTCACAGCTCAAATGATTTGTCTCCCGGAGTTCTGAGGAGTATGTGGTGAAGAAGAAGGCTGCTGTCTTTTCCAAGAATCTTCCGTGCATTCAAGAGGATCATTGAACTTCTTGTCTGAGAATGAAAGAAATATTAGTAGTAATTAGTACTTTTTCTCTGTCTGTGCATCACTGATTGAATTTGGGTAGGTTATATTTTATTTATTTTATTTATTTATTTGTTTTAATATTACATCATAATGTCTTCCAAATTCCCAAATTCTGCTTCACGTCTTTATTTTGTAGGCCAGTCTGCTTCCTCTTCTCTCTGCTGTATTATTGCAGACCATATCTGAATGGATTTTTTTTTTTTCATTTTGAACATTAGGTTTAAACTGAATGAACAGAACACTTTATTTATCCTTATTTTACCAGTTTGCAAGGAAATACAGAATTTTGAAGAGAAGTGATGCAACTCCACTTGAGGTTTTCAATGGAAGAGAAGAATGACGATGTCCTACATTCACAGCATTGTTTACAGTAATATTGAAGCTAGTTTCCAGCAACTTAGGTCAGGTTCTGGAAGCAGGCAGCCGTGATAGTAGAGAAGTCTAAAAAGGTTCCGTTTGGCTGCTCTTCTTGAAAAATAGCTAATATGTCTCAACGTTGTGCTGAATCTTGTTGTACAGACACTTCTTTTGAGGTCTGAACTCCTTGCTGGACTTCTGTATCTAAGAATCAGATACAGTAAACCTATGTTTCCTTATACGCTTTAGGAATTTGGTTCTAATCCAGAAGAGCAAGAAAGGTTGCTGTATGATTACAAGCTAAAGTATCTGCTAAGAAAGCAGTTAATGGACTGCTTTTTAAATACAAATTGGAGCAGAGATTTCATTGTTTGATGGGGTTTTTTTTTGCTTCTCAATAGAATTTTAGAAGTGGTGGGGTAAGAAAGTGTGGATTTTTATAGGTTTGCCTTGAAAGAAGAATTACAGGGGAAACTGTTGTAAAGAATTGATGCAGAGCTCTATGCATTAATGCACTCTTCAGTACAGAGTTTCAGAAGTGAAAACCAAGAGGAGAGAGTGCCGACAAGATGATTTAATAGAATGAATTCAAAATAGCATTCCTATCTCTCTGAATTACAGCTCTAAACCTCAGGGTATTAATAGGAAGTACATAACAATCTCAAAGATTTAAAAATGGATGATGAAGTTTTATATCCAGTAAACTGTAAGGCTTCACATTTTAATCTGATTTGCATTTTGGCAAAAGCCAGGAATCTTTTGCAATTTGCCGGATAACAAGGGATTTAGAACAGGAAGTATGCAAGTAATCTTTTGGACTCTTCATCTCCCTTCTTAGAACAACGAATACATTTATTATGCTCCTATTTTTATTCCATCAGGGGATTTGATCATGGAAATGTCTAGTCATTCTTTTCTTGTTTTCAACCCCTCAAAGAGCATGAATCAAAACTATTCAGAAGTTCTTGATCTGCAACAGTGACAAGCACCATACTGGTAAAAGTCAGTGGACATTAGCAGATCCCCATATGACAGCCCCCTATGGCGGGCTGTTCTGGCAGGAGTGATGTTTGAGGGGCTGGAATTCTGTGAAATAGAACATTCTATGAATGGGAAAAATGGAAACAGATTCAACCCAACACATGAACAAGTAATAGGGCATGTAATTTTCTGTGGAAATTTATTTAGCCCCAGTGTTGTGGATGGTGAATACTCTTCCTACCTCCTTTGGCCAGCTGCCAGCGCAGCCATGTTACTCTGAATATGGACAGAAAACCAGAAGTGATTTTTGAACAAAACACCTATAGGACCTTAGAGTGGTTTTTGCTGCAAAATGTTTCAAGGCAGAAAAGGAAACAATTCCATTTTAGACAGTATGTTGAGAAGACAAGGTTGGAAGTTCAAAACCATGGCTTCTGTTTCTATATATGTTACTGATTTTGCTTATTAGCTATTTGGTGGGGGTTTGGTTTTTTGGTGGTTTTTTTTGTTTGTTTTTTGTTTTTTTGTTTTTTGTTTTTTTGCCTGCATCCTTGAGATGAAAGCATAAGACAGAAAAGTACTGTAAGGTTAAAATACTTTTGAGATGCCTTGTGCTGAAAAACTTGTAGCTACTGCTAAGGCCCATTGGCCAGTTCCTGTTTCATTCCTGAGAAGCTATAAAATTCCCATTGGTAATTTAGTTCTAACCATCTGTTGTTATGGTGGAGATGCAAATTAAGAAGAACAATTTTTGAATCTGGAGGGATGTACTTATCATTTTGTAGCTGCCTTTTCAGACTCTGAGCCATCAATGAAAAGAAGGAGAAGAATCTACACTGTTTTCAACCTGTGGACCATCCACTACTGTCCACGTGCTCAGATTCAAAGCCAAACAATCCTGTCGGGCCTGATTGGGAGGAATTATTTGGATTCAAAATACTAGACTAGTATTGGATTTCCACCAGTACAGTCCATTGGGCATGAACTTTGACATCTATATAACCTTTCATGGGGATCCATCTTTGTCACGTGCATCACATTTTATAAGAGAAGAGACATTGTTGAACGGCTTCAGTGAAAAAAAAAAAATCTTAAATGCACTCTGAATGGAATTGAAATCCAAAGGAGCCAGTATTTCAAGAAAGCCTGAGATATTGTCTGTGATGAGATCCGTTCCAAGAGGTTCATTTAAGGTACCAAATTCTCCTACGAAACACTGGCAGATTGGTCAGAGGGGAAAAGCAGTCTTTTTGAATGGTCCTTTGGGAAGACAGGGCTTGCAGTAAATTTAGTACTTGCTGCTCGGTTGCCTACATTCCAGGAAAGAGTATTTAATACTGAACTTCGAGCAATGGTAGATGAAGTCTTTGTGACTGTGAAAGTCCAGTGCATGGCAATCTCAGAAAGGAACCCATCAAAGCCCCTGAAATGCCAACACACAAGTTGTGAGTTGGCAGTGCATGCCAGGTTTTAGCAAACCACAGCAAAATGCTGATTGCAAAACGAGGCCAGTAAGTCGCATACGGTATGAAGCAGTAGGAAAGAAGAAAGCAGCTGAGAGCGTCATCCCTGCTAAGTAGTCTCAGTATTCTTATTGCCATTAGCAGAAATGTGAAATGAGTCTATAAAAATTACAAAGGAGGCAAAAGACAAGGGAGTGATGACTCCTCTGGCATAGTGTTTCCTAACAGGGATCTTCAAAACGTAAAGATTGCATCATCCTTTAAACTGAAGGAAGGCATTAACACGACAGCAAGGAAATGAAGGAAATGGCATCAAATGCTAGAAAGACTCTGGGCAGTGTACTTCTAGACAGAAATGCCACTGATGGAAAACGGACTAAAGTGGCACCAATGCAGCAGCATTGTACTAAAGCCCAGAAATGTCCACGGCTTCACTCTCTGCCATTCCTTTAATATGCACACTGCAGCTCTGCAACATTCCTACTCATCATCTCCTTGGAAAACTGGGCGTGAGGGTCCGTAGTGACGCAGAGTCCCCAGGCAGGTGCAAAGGAGAGCTGCTTTCTTGCAAAAGCCAGGCTTTTGAAGCAGTCAGGCCTTTGTCAGTTGCATAGCTTTAAGCCACAACAAACGTAATTCAACCAACCGCCATACACCACGCTGTGAACACGCCATGGTTCTAGAACTTCTTGATCTACCTCTAATTCAGCTGCCTCACTTTCCCATAGCTCTTTTCTACTTAGCCAAAGTAACGGGCTTCAGCCATGGTTTTACAAGGCCTTCCTTTTGGAAGGTTCTACCTATTTGCAACAGCAAGCCGCTAGTTTCTTCAGCGCCATGAGTTTAGGTAGACGATTTTCATCTGCCCTTGCGGTGAAACACAATGGGGAGAGAAAATGCTGTTGGAGATGTTCAGTCATTCCATTTTCTAGACAGGCCAAATCAATAGAAAAGCAAGCTATAGGATTGTGCACTTGCTCTTACAAAACACCTGCTGCCATCTGAGAATGAACTAGCAGAAAAACAGCAAAAATGAGACTTGAGGCAAACAACCCTTTGAAAGGAATAATGAGGTGATGAATAAAGACAACACGTTTCCAGGCTAGCGAGATACTTTAAATGGCAGCAAAAGATTTGAGAGCAGAGGCTGAACTCATGGGGAAGGATTTAAAGAATCCCAAGAAGAACATGACCAAAGACTAAAAGAACCCCAAGTAAAATAGGGGCAACTGACCTGTTTAAGCCTTCAGGAAATCAGTGGCCACTGATTTAGATAGGCCATTCAAGTTCATTTACTGGTGCACCTTCCACTCCTTTTTCACCTGTCAGCATCACAGGGTGAATTGGGACCTTGGAATTAAGATTATTTGAGATTCTGTACTTAGCTTTAGGAGAGACGTACAGCAGCTGAAGTACCTGTTACTAATGTGATACCCAGGAACACAGAGTTGACACATTTCATTGAAGTCCAGTCACAACTAGCAATACTAAGAGGATAGGATTGGCCTCTTTTCATGACACTCTTCTTGTTATACAGCCCGCTCTGATTCTGGTGAAACTTTTTCATTAGCTTCTCTCTAAAAAGGAGAAAAACCAATTAAATGTCCCTCCCTGCTGATGCAGGTTTACCATATGGTTTGTCGAGCCTAAAAGTGGAATTGAAATTACTGTGCAGGAATTAACGTGCTTTAAGCCTCCGGTTTGTTAAGACAATCTCAGGTTGATAAAAGCCTACGTGCTATTGGCTAAATACTCTGTTTCCCCAGGAGCGGATGCATGCACTTTAATCCAACTTTCTGGAACAAACTCCAGTAATACAAAAGCGTCACAAATAGCAGGAAGAATTATTTGACCATTTAAGGAAGCAACCTTCTCACCTCCTTTTGGCGTGAGCATAATCTGCTAGCCGAAGTAACAAACTTGAGGACAGAAATCTCCCTGCTCCTAAAAATTCCTGACAAGAGAACCACTGAAGCTCTGTGACTTTCCCCTTTCCATTCATTGGACAAGCCTAGTAGCCTAAAATTTAGGGGGTCAATCAAAGACAGATGCTAATCTAGTCAGAGGTCGATGAAAGGGCCAAAAATAATCGGAATTCTTCTTAGACAATGGAAATGGAAGCAGAGCTACCAGTCTATTTCCTTGCGACATATCCCTAAAACTCATTCCTTTCTATTCCTAACTAATGTATAGCCACCAGTACAATCAGGAAAAGACAAAACTGACTGATGTCAGCAAGGGAAGGATTTGAAAGAACCATTCCCATGAATCATCGTATAGACAGTAACTCTAGCATTAAAATCGGAGCCCTTTTAGTGAGTATCACTTGGGGGAAATTCCGGACTCCTGCACAATGGACCAAGAGGATTAAGCAGAAGCCGTTTATGGTTTACATGATGCACTTACACATTCTGACTCTCTGCACACGCTAGTCACGCATTTCTTATTGGTGCCTTTGTCTTGTCCACGCATTCTGCGTGCACCTCTCAGAAGATGTGTTTCCTTACAGTCCAGGTACTTTGCCCCTCCCCCCACCCCATTTTGGAGTTCTTGTGGTCTTGGAATATGCTTTCTCAGCTTCTCCTCTCTTGTTTTAGCACGGCTTATGTCTTGATGAATTCCAGAAGGCCCTGAGAAAATTCTGAGAAGAACAGTTCCACGCTGGATGGCTGGTGCACCGTGTAGTCTAAGCGGTTCAGATACATTGCCACAATTCCCCCTTCTTCTTGCACCAGCCAGACCCTTTCCACTGTATTTTCTACCAAGAGGCACACCAGTTTCATGGTGCATGGAATAACACAAAGCAACGAAATAATGAAAACAGGTAAAAACAAAGCTCCATTTATGAGATCTTTCAACCATCCAGTTCTTTCCCATCCCTCAAACCATTCATGCAAACCCCACTCGTTCCCAGTCAATTTCTTCATATTGCCTTGTAGTTGTGTGAGTTTCGTATGAATGGCTGCAGAATGGTCCAAAAAGATTCACACAACACATTCCTTATAAAATTCCTAACACTCGTGCCCATGTGCTAAAACAATAAATCTATTTGAGCTCTTATTTGCAGTGTGCCATATCTAATAGGATCTACGTCAGTGAGCACCTGACTTAAAATAGAAGAAGTTATGATAAGTTGTTTGAACATCCAGCACCCCAAATGGTTAAAAGAAGGCAAACCTTGATAAGCAGCGACACCTAGCGTAAGGAGCAACGCAGTTATTCCTGCTGGAACCAGCAAAACTCTCCATAATGGTGCCAATCGCGTCTTTAGCTAGTGCTGCTCTCTCGGTATTCCTGGAAACGAAAAAGCGTCTTCGTCCAGCAAAGACCATTACGAGGGTAAAAGAACCCTCAGAAGAGCGTCTTCTTTTAAAAGAATCCAGTTACCGGCACCTACATTCGGAGAGCTGCGTATGCACGTCTTCTGCGTCTCTGGCCACATACACCTTAGCGAAAAAGATTTCAACGCATTTTCTCAAAAAGAAACTGTGCCAGCACAGCAATTTTCCCTCGACGTTTTTCATGAAGGTAGTCGACTTCTTAGAATCTCCGAGGAGAAAAGAAAAAGTAAGATTGGCCAGGGAGTGCTGCAAAAGTTTTAGAAGGATGTAAAAGAAAGTTGTCCAAGAACTTTTTCCCTACTTATGGTAATGTAAGTTTAAACTGTTGGAAAGTGGTTAGTTCCTGTCTTCTCTCAGTTTGACAGCTGCGCACTCAATCCCGGTGATGTGCGGCTTCGTTCGTGGCGTCTCAGCATCTGCCGAGCTCTCCGGCTCCCGGAGGCGAAGAAGCGGCTTTTTCGCGCACAGAGCTTTCTGCCGGTCGCGGTGCGCTCCGGAGCGCGGCTTCTGCCGAAAGACGCCCGGGATCGGCATCTACCTTCGGAGAGCTGCGTATGCCCATCTTCTGCGTCTCTTGCCACTTACACCATAGTGAAAAAGTTTTTCAACGCATTTTCTCAAAAAGAAACTGTGCCAGCACAGCAAGCATCCCTCGATGTTTTTAATGAAGGTCTTCGATTTCTTACCATCTCCTGGAGAAAATGAAAATAAAGACACGCCACGGAGTGCTGCATAAGGTTTAGAAGGATGCAAAAGAAAGTTGTAAAAGAACTTTTCTTCTACTTATGGTAATGTAAGTTTAAACTGTTGGAAAGTGGTTAGTTCCTGTCTTCTCTCAGTTTGACAGCTGCGCACTCAATCCCGGTGCTGTGCTGCTTCGTTGGTGGCGTCTCAGCATCTGCCGAGCTCTCTGGCTGCCGGAGGTGAAGAAGCGGCTTTTTCGCGGACAGAGCTTTCTGCCGGTCGCGGTGCGCTCCAGAGCGCGGCTTCTGCCGAAAGACGCCCGGGACCGGCACCTACCTTTGGAGAGCCGCGTATGCCCGTCTTCAGCGTCTCTTGCCGCCTACACCTTAGCTAAAAAGGTTTTCAACGCACGTTCTCAAAAAGAAACTGTGCCAGCACAGCAAGCGTCCCTCGACGTTTTTAATGAAGGTCTTCCTGTTCTTACCATCTCCTGGAGAAAATGAAAATAAAGACACGCCACGGAGTGCTGCATAAGGTTTAGAAGGATGCAAAAGAAAGTTGTCCAAGAACTTTTCTTCTACTTATGGTAATGTAAGTTTAAACTGTTGGAAAGTGGTTAGTTCCTGTCTTCTCTCAGTTTGACAGCTGCGCACTCAATCCCGGTGCTGTGCGGCTTCGTTGGTGGCGTCTCAGCATCTGCCGAGCTCTCCGGCTGCTGGAGGCGAAGAAGCGGTTTTATCGCGCACAGAGCTTTCTGCCGGTCGCGGTGCGCTCCAGAGCGAGGCTTCTGCCGAAAGACGCCCGGGACCAGCACCTACCTTCGGAGAGCCGCGTATGCCCGTCTTCTCCGTCTCCTGCCGCCTACACCATAGTGAAAAAGTTTTTCAACGCACTTTCTCAAAAAGAATCTGTGCCAGCACAGCAAGCGTCCCTCGACGTTTTTAATGAAGGTCTTCAAGTTCTTACCATCTCCAGGAGAAAATGAAAATAAAGACACGCCACGGAGTCCTGCATAAGGTTTAGAAGGATGCAAAAGAAAGTTGTCCAAGAACTTTTCTTCCACTTATGGTAATGTAAGTTTAAACTGTTGGAAAGTGGTTAGTTCCTGTCTTCTCTCAGTTTGACAGCTGCGCACTCAATCCCGGTGCTGTGCGGCTTCGTTGGTGGCGTCTCAGCATCTGCCGAGCTCTCCGGCTCCCGGAGGCAAAGAGGCGGCTTTTTTACGCACAGAGCTTTCTGCCGGTCGCGGTGCGCTCCGGAGCGCGGCTTCTGCCGAAAGACGCCCGGGACCGGCACCTACCTTCGGAGAGCCGCGTATGCCTGTCTTCTGCGTCTCCTGCCGCCTACACCTTAGCTAAAAAGTTTTTCAATGCACTTTCTCAAAAAGAAACTGTGCCAGCACAGCAAGCATCCCTCGATGTTTTTAATGAAGGTCTTCAAGTTCTTACCATCTCCTGGAGAAAATGAAAATAAAGACACGCCACGGAGTGCTGCATAAGGTTTAGAAGGCTGCAAAGGAAACCTGCCCAAGAACTTTTTCCCTACTTATGGTAATGTAAGTTTAAACTGTTGGAAAGTGGTTAGTTCCTGTCTTCTCTCAGTTTGATCACTGCGCACTCAATCCCGGTGCTGTGCTGCTTCGTTGGTGGCGTCTCAGCATCTGCCGAGCTCTCCAGCTCCCGGAGGCGAAGAAGCGGCTTTTTCGCGCACAGAGCTTTCTGCCAGTCGCGGTGCGCTCCGGAGCGCGGCTTCTGTCGAAAGACGCCCAGGACCGGCATCTACCTTCGGAGAGCCGCGTATGCCCGTCTTCAGCGTCTCTTGCCGCCTACAACTTAGCTAAAAAGTTTTTCAACGCACTTTCTCAAAAAGAAACTGTGCCAGCACAGCAAGCGTCCCTCGACGTTTTTAATGAAGGTCTTCAAGTTCTTACCATCTCCTGGAGAAAATGAAAATAAAGATACACATGGAGTGCTGCATAAGGTTTAGAAGGCTGCAAAGGAAACCTGCCCAAGAACTTTTTTCCTACTTATGGTAATGTAAGTTTAAACTGTTGGAAAGTGGTTAGTTCCTGTCTTCTCTCAGTTTGACAGCTGCGCACTCAATCCCGGTGCTGTGCTGCTTCGCTGGTGGCGTCTCAGCATCTGCCGAGCCCTCCGGCTCCCGGAGGCGAAGAAGCGGCTTTTTCGCGCACAGAGCTTTCTGCCAGTCGCGGTGCGCTCCGGAGCGCGGCTTCTGCCGAAAGACGCCCGGGACCGGCATCTACCTTCGGAGAGCCGCGTATGCCCGTCTTCGGCGTCTCTTGCCGCCTACACCTTAGCTAAAAAGTTTTTCAACGCACGTTCTCAAAAAGAAACTGTGCCAGCACAGCAAGCGTCCCTCGACGTTTTTAGTGAAGGTCTTCCTGTTCTTACCATCTCCTGGAGAAAATGAAGATAAAGACACGCCACGGAGTGCTGCATAAGGTTTAGAAGGATGCAAAAGAAAGTTGTCCAAGAACTTTTCTTCTACTTATGGTAATGTAAGTTTAAACTGTTGGAAAGTGGTTAGTTCCTGTCTTCTCTCAGTTTGACAACTGCGCACTCAATCCCGGTGCTGTGCTGCTTCGTTGGTGGCGTCTCAGCATCTGCCGAGCTCTCCGGCTGCCGGAGGCGAAGAAGCGGCTTTTTCGGGCACAGAGCTTTCTACCGGTCGCGGTGCGCTCCGGAGCGCGGCTTCTGCCGAAAGACGCCCGGGACCAGCACCTACCTTCGGAGAGCCGCATATGCCCGTCTTCGGCGTCTCTTGCCGCCTACACCTTAGCTAAAAAGTTTTTCAACGCACGTTCTCAAAAAGAAACTGTGCCAGCACAGCAAGCGTCCCTCGACGTTTTTAGTGAAGGTCTTCCTGTTCTTACCATCTCCTGGAGAAAATGAAAATAAAGACACGCCACGGAGTGCTGCATAAGGTTTAGAAGGATGCAAAAGAAAGTTGTCCAAGAACTTTTCTTCTACTTATGGTAATGTAAGTTTAAACTGTTGGAAAGTGGTTAGTTCCTGTCTTCTCTCAGTTTGATCACTGCGCACTCAATCCCGGTGCTGTGCTGCTTCGTTGGTGGCGTCTCAGCATCTGCCGAGCTCTCCAGCTCCCGGAGGCGAAGAAGCGGCTTTTTCGCGCACAGAGCTTTCTGCCAGTCGCGGTGCGCTCCGGAGCGCGGCTTCTGTCGAAAGACGCCCAGGACCGGCATCTACCTTCGGAGAGCCGCGTATGCCCGTCTTCAGCGTCTCTTGCCGCCTACAACTTAGCTAAAAAGTTTTTCAACGCACTTTCTCAAAAAGAAACTGTGCCAGCACAGCAAGCGTCCCTCGACGTTTTTAATGAAGGTCTTCAAGTTCTTACCATCTCCTGGAGAAAATGAAAATAAAGATACACATGGAGTGCTGCATAAGGTTTAGAAGGCTGCAAAGGAAACCTGCCCAAGAACTTTTTTCCTACTTATGGTAATGTAAGTTTAAACTGTTGGAAAGTGGTTAGTTCCTGTCTTCTCTCAGTTTGACAGCTGCGCACTCAATCCCGGTGCTGTGCTGCTTCGCTGGTGGCGTCTCAGCATCTGCCGAGCCCTCCGGCTCCCGGAGGCGAAGAAGCGGCTTTTTCGCGCACAGAGCTTTCTGCCAGTCGCGGTGCGCTCCGGAGCGCGGCTTCTGCCGAAAGACGCCCGGGACCGGCATCTACCTTCGGAGAGCCGCGTATGCCCGTCTTCAGCGTCTCTTGCCGCCTACAACTTAGCTAAAAAGTTTTTCAACGCACTTTCTCAAAAAGAAACTGTGCCAGCACAGCAAGCGTCCCTCGACGTTTTTAATGAAGGTCTTCAAGTTCTTACCATCTCCTGGAGAAAATGAAAATAAAGATACACATGGAGTGCTGCATAAGGTTTAGAAGGCTGCAAAGGAAACCTGCCCAAAAACTTTTTTCCTACTTATGGTAATGTAAGTTTAAACTGTTGGAAAGTGGTTAGTTCCTGTCTTCTCTCAGTTTGACAGCTGCGCACTCAATCCCGGTGCTGTGCGGCTTCGTTGGTGGCGTCTCAGCATCTGCCGAGCTCTCTGGCTGCCGGAGGTGAAGAAGCGGCTTTTTCGCGCACAGAGCTTTCTGCCGGTCGCGGTGCGCTCCGGAGCGCGGCTTCTGCCGAAAGACGCCCGGGACCAGCACCTACCTTCGGAGAGCCGCGTATGCCCGTCTTCTGCGTCTCTTGCCGCCTACACCTTAGCGAAAAAGCTTTTCAACACATTTACTCAAAAAGACACTGTGCCAGCACAGCAAGCATCCCTCGACGTTTTTAATGAAGGTAGTCGAGTTCTTACCATCTCCTGGAGAAATTGAAAATAAAGACACGCCACGGAGTGCTGCATAAGGTTTAGAAGGCTGCAAAGGAAACCTGCCCAAGAACTTTTTCCCTACTTATGGTAATGTAAGTTTAAACTGTTGGAAAGTGGTTAGTTCCTGTCTTCTCTCAGTTTGACAGCTGCGCACTCAATCCCGGTGCTGTGCGGCTTCGTTGGTGGCGTCTCAGCATCTGCCGAGCTCTCCGGCTGCCGGAGGCAAAGAGGCGGCTTTTTTACGCACAGAGCTTTCTGCCGGTCGCGGTGCGCTCCGGAGCGCGGCTTCTGCCGAAAGACGCCCGGGACCGGCACCTACCTTCGGAGAGCCGCGTATGCCTGTCTTCTGCGTCTCCTGCCGCCTACACCTTAGCTAAAAAGTTTTTCAATGCACTTTCTCAAAAAGAAACTGTGCCAGCACAGCAAGCATCCCTCGATGTTTTTAATGAAGGTCTTCAAGTTCTTACCATCTCCTGGAGAAAATGAAAATAAAGACACGCCACGGAGTGCTGCATAAGGTTTAGAAGGCTGCAAAGGAAACCTGCCCAAGAACTTTTTCCCTACTTATGGTAATGTAAGTTTAAACTGTTGGAAAGTGGTTAGTTCCTGTCTTCTCTCAGTTTGACAGCTGCGCACTCAATCCCGGTGCTGTGCGGCTTCGTTGGTGGCGTCTCAGCATCTGCCGAGCTCTCCGGCTCCCGGAGGCGAAGAAGCGGCTTTTTCGGGCACAGAGCTTTCTACCGGTCGCGGTGCGCTCCAGAGCGCGGCTTCTGCCGAAAGACGCCCGGGACCGGCACCTACCTTCGGAGAGCCGCGTATGCCCGTCTTCGGCGTCTCTTGCCGCCTACACCTTAGCTAAAAAGTTTTTCAACGCACGTTCTCAAAAAGAAACTGTGCCAGCACAGCAAGCGTCCCTCGACGTTTTTAGTGAAGGTCTTCCTGTTCTTACCATCTCCTGGAGAAAATGAAGATAAAGACACGCCACGGAGTGCTGCATAAGGTTTAGAAGGATGCAAAAGAAAGTTGTCCAAGAACTTTTCTTCTACTTATGGTAATGTAAGTTTAAACTGTTGGAAAGTGGTTAGTTCCTGTCTTCTCTCAGTTTGACAACTGCGCACTCAATCCCGGTGCTGTGCTGCTTCGTTGGTGGCGTCTCAGCATCTGCCGAGCTCTCCGGCTGCCGGAGGCGAAGAAGCGGCTTTTTCGGGCACAGAGCTTTCTACCGGTCGCGGTGCGCTCCGGAGCGCGGCTTCTGCCGAAAGACGCCCGGGACCAGCACCTACCTTCGGAGAGCCGCATATGCCCGTCTTCGGCGTCTCTTGCCGCCTACACCTTAGCTAAAAAGTTTTTCAACGCACGTTCTCAAAAAGAAACTGTGCCAGCACAGCAAGCGTCCCTCGACGTTTTTAGTGAAGGTCTTCCTGTTCTTACCATCTCCTGGAGAAAATGAAAATAAAGACACGCCACGGAGTGCTGCATAAGGTTTAGAAGGATGCAAAAGAAAGTTGTCCAAGAACTTTTCTTCTACTTATGGTAATGTAAGTTTAAACTGTTGGAAAGTGGTTAGTTCCTGTCTTCTCTCAGTTTGATCACTGCGCACTCAATCCCGGTGCTGTGCTGCTTCGTTGGTGGCGTCTCAGCATCTGCCGAGCTCTCCAGCTCCCGGAGGCGAAGAAGCGGCTTTTTCGCGCACAGAGCTTTCTGCCAGTCGCGGTGCGCTCCGGAGCGCGGCTTCTGTCGAAAGACGCCCAGGACCGGCATCTACCTTCGGAGAGCCGCGTATGCCCGTCTTCAGCGTCTCTTGCCGCCTACAACTTAGCTAAAAAGTTTTTCAACGCACTTTCTCAAAAAGAAACTGTGCCAGCACAGCAAGCGTCCCTCGACGTTTTTAATGAAGGTCTTCAAGTTCTTACCATCTCCTGGAGAAAATGAAAATAAAGATACACATGGAGTGCTGCATAAGGTTTAGAAGGCTGCAAAGGAAACCTGCCCAAGAACTTTTTTCCTACTTATGGTAATGTAAGTTTAAACTGTTGGAAAGTGGTTAGTTCCTGTCTTCTCTCAGTTTGACAGCTGCGCACTCAATCCCGGTGCTGTGCTGCTTCGCTGGTGGCGTCTCAGCATCTGCCGAGCCCTCCGGCTCCCGGAGGCGAAGAAGCGGCTTTTTCGCGCACAGAGCTTTCTGCCAGTCGCGGTGCGCTCCGGAGCGCGGCTTCTGCCGAAAGACGCCCGGGACCGGCATCTACCTTCGGAGAGCCGCGTATGCCCGTCTTCAGCGTCTCTTGCCGCCTACAACTTAGCTAAAAAGTTTTTCAACGCACTTTCTCAAAAAGAAACTGTGCCAGCACAGCAAGCGTCCCTCGACGTTTTTAATGAAGGTCTTCAAGTTCTTACCATCTCCTGGAGAAAATGAAAATAAAGATACACATGGAGTGCTGCATAAGGTTTAGAAGGCTGCAAAGGAAACCTGCCCAAGAACTTTTTCCCTACTTATGGTAATGTAAGTTTAAACTGTTGGAAAGTGGTTAGTTCCTGTCTTCTCTCAGTTTGACAGCTGCGCACTCAATCCCGGTGCTGTGCGGCTTCGTTGGTGGCGTCTCAGCATCTGCCGAGCTCTCCGGCTGCCGGAGGCAAAGAGGCGGCTTTTTTACGCACAGAGCTTTCTGCCGGTCGCGGTGCGCTCCGGAGCGCGGCTTCTGCCGAAAGACGCCCGGGACCGGCACCTACCTTCGGAGAGCCGCGTATGCCTGTCTTCTGCGTCTCCTGCCGCCTACACCTTAGCTAAAAAGTTTTTCAATGCACTTTCTCAAAAAGAAACTGTGCCAGCACAGCAAGCATCCCTCGATGTTTTTAATGAAGGTCTTCAAGTTCTTACCATCTCCTGGAGAAAATGAAAATAAAGACACGCCACGGAGTGCTGCATAAGGTTTAGAAGGCTGCAAAGGAAACCTGCCCAAGAACTTTTTCCCTACTTATGGTAATGTAAGTTTAAACTGTTGGAAAGTGGTTAGTTCCTGTCTTCTCTCAGTTTGACAGCTGCGCACTCAATCCCGGTGCTGTGCGGCTTCGTTGGTGGCGTCTCAGCATCAGCCGAGCTGTCAGGCTCCAGGAGGCGAAGAAGCGGCTTTTTCGGGCACAGAGCTTTCTGCCGGTCGCGGTGCGCTCCAGAGCGCGGCTTCTGCCGAAGACGCCCGGGACCGGCATCTACCTTCGGAGAGCCGCATATGCCCGTCTTCGGCGTCTCTTGCCGCCTACACCTTAGCTAAAAAGTTTTTCAACGCACTTTCTCAAAAAGAAACTGTGCCAGCACAGCAAGCATCTCTCGACGTTTTTAATGAAGGTCTTCCTGTTCTTACCATCTCCTGGAGAAAATGAAAATAAAGACACGCCACGGAGTGCTGCATAAGGTTTAGAAGGATGCAAAAGAAAGTTGTCCAAGAACTTTTCTTCTACTTATGGTAATGTAAGTTTAAACTGTTGGAAAGTGGTTAGTTCCTGTCTTCTCTCAGTTTGACAGCTGCGCACTCAATCCCGGTGCTGTGCGGCTTCGTTGGTGGCGTCTCAGCATCTGCCGAGCTCTCCGGCTGCTGGAGGCGAAGAAGCGGCTTTATCGCGCACAGAGCTTTCTGCCGGTCGCGGTGCGCTCCAGAGCGCGGCTTCTGCCGAAAGACGCCCGGGACCAGCACCTACCTTCGGAGAGCCGCGTATGCCCGTCTTCTCCGTCTCCTGCCGCCTACACCATAGTGAAAAAGTTTTTCAACGCACTTTCTCAAAAAGAAACTGTGCCAGCACAGCAAGCATCCCTCGACGTTTTTAATGAAGGTCTTCAAGTTCTTACCATCTCCTGGAGAAAATGAAAATAAAGACACGCCACGGAGTCCTGCATAAGGTTTAGAAGGATGCAAAAGAATGTTGTCCAAGAACTTTTCTTCCACTTATGGTAATGTAAGTTTAAACTGTTGGAAAGTGGTTAGTTCCTGTCTTCTCTCAGTTTGACAGCTGCGCACTCAATCCCGGTGCTGTGCGGCATCGTTGGTGGCGTCTCAGCATCAGCCGAGCTCTCCGGCTGACGGAGGCGAAGAAGCGGCTTTTTTGCGCACAGAGCTTTCTGCCGGTCGCGGTGCGCTCCGGAGCGCGGCTTCTGCCGAAAGACGCCCGGGACCGGCACCTACCTTCGGAGAGCCGCGTATGCCTGTCTTCTGCGTCTCCTGCCGCCTACACCTTAGCTAAAAAGTTTTTCAATGCACTTTCTCAAAAAGAAACTGTGCCAGCACAGCAAGCATCCCTCGATGTTTTTAATGAAGGTCTTCAAGTTCTTACCATCTCCTGGAGAAAATGAAAATAAAGACACGCCACGGAGTGCTGCATAAGGTTTAGAAGGCTGCAAAGGAAACCTGCCCAAGAACTTTTTCCCTACTTATGGTAATGTAAGTTTAAACTGTTGGAAAGTGGTTAGTTCCTGTCTTCTCTCAGTTTGACAGCTGCGCACTCAATCCCGGTGCTGTGCGGCTTCGTTGGTGGCGTCTCAGCATCTGCCGAGCTCTCCGGCTGCCGGAGGCGAAGAAGCGGCTTTTTCGGGCACAGAGCTTTCTACCGGTCGCGGTGCGCTCCAGAGCGCGGCTTCTGCCGAAAGACGCCCGGGACCAGCACCTACCTTCGGAGAGCCGCGTATGCCCGTCTTCGGCGTCTCTTGCAGCCTACAACTTAGCTAAAAAGTTTTTCAACGCACGTTCTCAAAAAGAAACTGTGCCAGCACAGCAAGCGTCCCTCGACGTTTTCAGTGAAGGTCTTCCTGTTCTTACCATCTCCTGGAGAAAATGAAGATAAAGACACGCCACGGAGTGCTGCATAAGGTTTAGAAGGATGCAAAAGAAAGAGTTCCAAGAACTTTTCTTCTACTTATGGTAATGTAAGTTTAAACTGTTGGAAAGTGGTTAGTTCCTGTCTTCTCTCAGTTTGACAACTGCGCACTCAATCCCGGTGCTGTGCTGCTTCGTTGGTGGCGTCTCAGCATCTGCCGAGCTCTCCGGCTGCCGGAGGCGAAGAAGCGGCTTTTTCGGGCACAGAGCTTTCTACCGGTCGCGGTGCGCTCCGGAGCGCGGCTTCTGCCGAAAGACGCCCGGGACCAGCACCTACCTTCGGAGAGCCGCATATGCCCGTCTTCGGCGTCTCTTGCCGCCTACACCTTAGCTAAAAAGTTTTTCAAAGCACGTTCTCAAAAAGAAACTGTGCCAGCACAGCAAGCGTCCCTCGACGTTTTTAGTGAAGGTCTTCCTGTTCTTACCATCTCCAGGAGAAAATGAAAATAAAGACACGCCACGGAGTGCTGCATAAGGTTTAGAAGGATGCAAAAGAAAGTTGTCCAAGAACTTTTCTTCTACTTATGGTAATGTAAGTTTAAACTGTTGGAAAGTGGTTAGTTCCTGTCTTCTCTCAGTTTGACAACTGCGCACTCAATCCCGGTGCTGTGCTGCTTCGTTGGTGGCGTCTCAGCATCTGCCGAGCTCTCCAGCTCCCGGAGGCGAAGAAGCGGCTTTTTCGCGCACAGAGCTTTCTGCCAGTCGCGGTGCGCTCCGGAGCGCGGCTTCTGCCGAAAGACGCCCAGGACCGGCATCTACCTTCGGAGAGCCGCGTATGCCCGTCTTCAGCGTCTCTTGCCGCCTACAACTTAGCTAAAAAGTTTTTCAACGCACTTTCTCAAAAAGAAACTGTGCCAGCACAGCAAGCGTCCCTCGACGTTTTTAATGAAGGTCTTCAAGTTCTTATCATCTCCTGGAGAAAATGAAAATAAAGATACACATGGAGTGCTGCATAAGGTTTAGAAGGCTGCAAAGGAAACCTGCCCAAGAACTTTTTTCCTACTTATGGTAATGTAAGTTTAAACTGTTGGAAAGTGGTTAGTTCCTGTCTTCTCTCAGTTTGACAGCTGCGCACTCAATCCCGGTGCTGTGCTGCTTCGCTGGTGGCGTCTCAGCATCTGCCGAGCTCTCCGGCTCCCGGAGGCGAAGAAGCGGCTTTTTCGCGCACAGAGCTTTCTGCCAGTCGCGGTGCGCTCCGGACCGCGGCTTCTGCCGAAAGACGCCCGGGACCGGCATCTACCTTCGGAGAGCCGCGTATGCCCGTCTTCAGCGTCTCTTGCCGCCTACAACTTAGCTAAAAAGTTTTTCAACGCACTTTCTCAAAAAGAAACTGTGCCAGCACAGCAAGCGTCCCTCGACGTTTTTAATGAAGGTCTTCAAGTTCTTACCATCTCCTGGAGAAAATGAAAATAAAGATACACATGGAGTGCTGCATAAGGTTTAGAAGGCTGCAAAGGAAACCTGCCCAAAAACTTTTTTCCTACTTATGGTAATGTAAGTTTAAACTGTTGGAAAGTGGTTAGTTCCTGTCTTCTCTCAGTTTGACAGCTGCGCACTCAATCCCGGTGCTGTGCGGCTTCGTTGGTGGCGTCTCAGCATCTGCCGAGCTCTCCGGCTCCCGGAGGCGAAGAAGCGGCTTTATCGTGCACAGAGCTTTCTGCCGGTCGCTGTGCGCTCCGGAGCGCGGCTTCTGCCGAAAGACGCCCGGGACCAGCACCTACCTTCGGAGAGCCGCGTATGCCCGTCTTCTGCGTCTCTTGCCGCCTACAACTTAGCGAAAAAGCTTTTCAACACATTTACTCAAAAAGACACTGTGCCAGCACAGCAAGCATCCCTCGACGTTTTTAATGAAGGTAGTCGAGTTCTTACCATCTCCTGGAGAAATTGAAAATAAAGACACGCCACGGAGTGCTGCATAAGGTTTAGAAGGCTGCAAAGGAAACCTGCCCAAGAACTTTTTCCCTACTTATGGTAATGTAAGTTTAAACTGTTGGAAAGTGGTTAGTTCCTGTCTTCTCTCAGTTTGACAGCTGCGCACTCAATCCCGGTGCTGTGCGGCTTCGTTGGTGGCGTGTCAGCATCGGCCGAGCTCTCCGGCTCCCGGAGGCGAAGAAGCGGCTTTTTCGCGCACAGAGCTGTCTGCCGGTCGCGGTGCGCTCCGGAGCGCGGCTTCTGCCGAAAGACGCCTGGGATCGGCACCTACCTTCGGAGAGCCGCGTATGCCCATCTTCTGCGTCTCTCGCCGCCTACACCTTAGCGAAAAAGCTTTTCAACACATTTACTCAAAAAGACACTGTGCCAGCACAGCAAGCATCCCTCGACGTTTTTAATGAAGGTAGTCGAGTTCTTACCATCTCCTGGAGAAAATGAAAATAAAGACACGCCACGGAGTGCTGCATAAGGTTTAGAAGGATGCAAAAGAAAGTTGTCCAAGAACTTTTCTTCTACTTATGGTAATGTAAGTTTAAACTGTTGGAAAGTGGTTAGTTCCTGTCTTCTCTCAGTTTGACTGCTGCGCACTCAATCCCTGGCCTGAGCGGCTTCGTTCGTGGCGTCTCAGCATCTGCCGAGCTCTCCGGCTGCCGGAGGCGAAGAAGCGGCTTTTTCGCGCACAGAGCTTTCTGCCGGTCGCGGTGCGCTCCAGAGCGCGGCTTCTGCCGAAAGACGCCCGGGACCAGCACCTAGCTTCGGAGAGCTGCATATGCCCGTCTTCTCCGTCTCCTGCCGCCTACACCTTAGCTAAAAAGTTTTTCAACGCACTTTCTCAAAAAGAAACTGTGCAAGCACAGCAAGCATCCCTCGACGTTTTTAATTAAGGTCTTCAAGTTCTTACCATCTCCAGGAGAAAATGAAAATAAAGACACGCCACGGAGTGCTGCATAAGATTTAGAAGGATGCAAAAGAAAGTTGTCCAAGAACTTTTCTCCTACTTATGGTAATGTAAGTTTAAACTGTTGGAAAGTGGTTAGTTCCTGTCTTCTCTCAGTTTGACAGCTGCGCACTCAATCCCGTTGCTGTGCGGCTTCGTTGGTGGCGTCTCAGCATCGGCCGAGCTCTCCGGCTGCCGGAGGCGAAGAAGCGGCTTTTTCGTGCACAGAGCTTTCTGCCGGTCGCGGTGCGCTCCGGAGCGCGGCTTCTGCCGAAAGACGCCCGGGACCGGCACCTACCTTCGGAGAGCCGCGTATGCCCGTCTTCTGCGTCTCTTGCCGCCTACACCTTAGCGTAAAGGCTTTTCATCACATTTATTCAAAAAGACACTGTGCCAGCACAGCAAGCATCCCTCGACGTTTTTAATGAAGGTCTTCCTGTTCTTACCATCTCCTGGAGAAAATGAAAATAAAGACACGCCACGGAGTGCTGCATAAGGTTTAGAAGGCTGCAAAGGAAACCTGCCCAAGAACTTTTTCCCTACTTATGGTAATGTAAGTTTAAACTGTTGGAAAGTGGTTAGTTCCTGTCTTCTCTCAGTTTGACAGCTGCGCACTCAATCCCGGTGCTGTGCGGCTTCGTTGGTGGCGTGTAAGCATCGGCCGAGCTCTCCGGCTCCCAGAGGCGAAGAAGCGGCTTTTTCGCGCACAGAGCTGTCTGCCGGTCGCGGTGCGCTCCGGAGCGCGGCTTCTGCCGAAAGACGCCCGGGACCGGCACCTACCTTCGGAGAGCCGCGTATGCCTGTCTTCTGCGTCTCTTGCCGCCTACACCTTAGCGAAAAAGCTTTTCAACACATTTACTCAAAAAGACACTGTGCCAGCACAGCAAGCATCCCTCGCCGTTTTTAATGAAGGTAGTCGAGTTCTTACCATCTCCTGGAGAAAATGAAAATAAAGACACGCCACGGAGTGCTGCATAAGGTTTAGAAGGCTGCAAAGGAAACCTGCCCAAGAACTTTTTCCCTACTTATGGTAATGTAAGTTTAAACTGTTGGAAAGTGGTTAGTTCCTGTCTTCTCTCAGTTTGACAGCTGCGCACTCAATCCCGGTGCTGTGCGGCTTCGTTGGTGGCGTCTCAGCATCTGCCGAGCTCTCCGGCTGCCGGAGGCGAAGAAGAGGCTTTTTCGCGCACAGAGCTTTCTGCCGGTCGCTGTGCGCTCCGGAGCGCGGCTTCTGCCGAAAGACGCCTGGGATCGGCACCTACCTTCGGAGAGCCGCGTATGCCCATCTTCTGCGTCTCTCACCGCCTACACCTTAGCGAAAAAGCTTTTCAACACATTTACTCAAAAAGACACTGTGCCAGCACAGCAAGCATCCCTCGACGTTTTTAATGAAGGTAGTCGAGTTCTTACCATCTCCTGGAGAAAATGAAAATAAAGACACGCCACGGAGTGCTGCATAAGGTTTAGAAGGATGCAAAAGAAAGTTGTCCAAGAACTTTTCTTCTACTTATGGTAATGTAAGTTTAAACTGTTGGAAAGTGGTTAGTTCCTGTCTTCTCTCAGTTTGACAGCTGCGCACTCAATCCCTGGCCTGAGCGGCTTCGTTCGTGGCGTCTCAGCATCTGCCGAGCTCTCCGGCTGCCGGAGGCGAAGAAGCGGCTTTTTCGCGCACAGAGCTTTCTGCCGGTCGCGGTGCGCTCCAGAGCGCGGCTTCTGCCGAAAGACGCCCGGGACCAGCACCTACCTTCGGAGAGCTGCATATGCCCGTCTTCTCCGTCTCCTGCCGCCTACACCTTAGCTAAAAAGTTTTTCAACGCACTTTCTCAAAAAGAGACTGTGCAAGCACAGCAAGCATCCCTCGACGTTTTTAATTAAGGTCTTCAAGTTCTTACCATCTCCAGGAGAAAATGAAAATAAAGACACGCCACGGAGTGCTGCATAAGGTTTAGAAGGATGCAAAAGAAAGTTGTCCAAGAACTTTTCTCCTACTTATGGTAATGTAAGTTTAAACTGTTGGAAAGTGGTTAGTTCCTGTCTTCTCTCAGTTTGACAGCTGCGCACTCAATCCCGGTGCTGTGCGGCTTCGTTGGTGGCGTCTCAGCATCGGCCGAGCTCTCCGGCTGCCGGAGGCGAAGAAGCGGCTTTTTCGCGCACAGAGCTGTCTGCCGGTCGCGGTGCGCTCCGGAGCGCGGCTTCTGCCGAAAGACGCCCGGGACCGGCACCTACCTTCGGAGAGCCGCGTATGCCTGTCTTCTGCGTCTCTTGCCGCCTACACCTTAGCGAAAAAGCTTTTCAACACATTTACTCAAAAAGACACTGTGCCAGCACAGCAAGCATCCCTCGACGTTTTTAATGAAGGTAGTCGAGTTCTTACCATCTCCTGGAGAAAATGAAAATAAAGACACGCCACGGAGTGCTGCATAAGGTTTAGAAGGCTGCAAAGGAAACCTGCCCAAGAACTTTTCTCCTACTTATGGTAATGTAAGTTTAAACTGTTGGAAAGTGGTTAGTTCCTGTCTTCTCTCAGTTTGACAGCTGCGCACTCAATCCCGGTGCTGTGCGGCTTCGTTGGTGGCGTCTCAGCATCGGCCGAGCTCTCCGGCTGCCGGAGGCGAAGAAGCGGCTTTTTCGCGCACAGAGCTTTCTGCCGGTCGCGGTGCGCTCCGGAGCGCGGCTTCTGCCGAAAGACGCCCGGGACCGGCACCTACCTTCGGAGAGCCGCGTATGCCCGTCTTCTGCGTCTCTTGCCGCCTACACCATAGTGAAAAAGTTTTTCAACGCACTTTCTCAAAAAGACACTGTGCCAGCACAGCAAGCATCCCTCGACGTTTTTAATGAAGGTCTTCCTGTTCTTACCATCTCCTGGAGAAAATGAAAATAAAGACACGCCACGGAGTGCTGCATAAGGTTTAGAAGGATGCAAAAGAAAGTTGTCCAAGAACTTTTCTTCTACTTATGGTAATGTAAGTTTAAACTGTTGGAAAGTGGTTAGTTCCTGTCTTCTCTCAGTTTGACAGCTGCGCACTCAATCCCGGTGCTGTGCGGCTTCGTTGGTGGCGTCTCAGCATCGGCCGAGCTCTCCGGCTGCCGGAGGCGAAGAAGCGGCTTTATCGCGCACAGAGCTTTCTGCCGGTCGCGGTGCGCTCCAGAGGGCGGCTTCTGCCGAAAGACGCCCGGGACCAGCACCTACCTTCGGAGAGCCGCATATGCCCGTCTTCTCCGTCTCCTGCCGCCTACACCATAGTGAAAAAGTTTTTCAACGCACTTTCTCAAAAAGAATCTGTGCCAGCACAGCAAGCATCCCTCGACGTTTTTAATGAAGGTCTTCCTGTTCTTACCATCTCCTGGAGAAAATGAAAATAAAGACACGACACGGAGTGCTGCGTAAGGTTTAGAAGGATGCAAAAGAAAGTTGTCCAAGAACTTTTCTTCTACTTATGGTAATGTAAGTTTAAACTGTTGGAAAGTGGTTAGTTCCTGTCTTCTCTCAGTTTGACAGCTGCGCACTCAATCCCGGTGCTGTGCGGCTTCGTTCGTGGCGTCTCAGCATCTGCCGAGCTCTCCGGCTCCCGGAGGCGAAGAAGCGGCTTTATCGCGCACAGAGCTTGTGCCGGTCGCTGTGCGCTCCGGAGCGCGGCTTCTGCCGAAAGACGCCCGGGACAGGCACCTACCTTCGGAGAGCCGCGTATGCCCGTCTTCGGCGTCTCTTGCCGCCTACACCTTAGCTAAAAAGTTTTTCAACGCACTTTCTCAAAAAGAAACTGTGCCAGCACAGCAAGTGTCCCTCGACGTTTTTAATGAAGGTCTTCCTGATCTTACCATCTCCTGGAGAAAATGAAAATAAAGACACACATGGAGTGCTGCATAAGGTTTAGAAGGCTGCAAAGGAAACCTGCCCAAGAACTTTTTCCCTACTTATGGTAATGTAAGTTTAAACTGTTGGAAAGTGGTTAGTTCCTGTCTTCTCTCAGTTTGACAGCTGCGCACTCAATCCCGGTGCTGTGCGGCTTTGTTCGTGGCGTCTCAGCATCTGCCGAGCTCTCCGGCTGCCGGAGGCGAAGAAGCGGCTTTATCGCGCACCTAGCTTGTGCCGGTCGCGGTGCGCTCCGGAGCGCGGCTTCTGCCGAAAGACGCCCGGGACCAGCACCTACCTTCGGAGAGCCGCGTATGCCCGTCTTCAGCGTCTCCTGCCGCCTACACCTTAGCTAAAAAGTTTTTCAACGCACTTTCTCAAAAAGAAACTGTGCCAGCACAGCAAGCGTCCCTCGACGTTTTTCATGAAGGTAGTTGAGTTCTTACCATCTCCTGGAGAAAATGAAAATAAAGACACGCCACGGAGAGCTGCATAAGGTTTAGAAGGATGCAAAAGAAAGTTGTCCAAGAACTTTTCTTCTACTTATGGTAATGTAAGTTTAAACTGTTGGAAAGTGGTTAGTTCCTGTCTTCTCTCAGTTTGACAGCTGCGCACTCAATCCCGGTGCTGTGCGGCTTCGTTGGTGGCGTCTCAGCATCTGCCGAGCTCTCCGGCTGCCGGAGGCGAAGAAGCGGCTTTTTCGCGCACAGAGCTTTCTGCCGGTCGCGGTGCGCTCCGGAGCGCGGCTTCTGCCGAAAGACGCCCGGGACCGGCACCTACCTTCGGAGAGCTGCGTATGCCCGTCTTCAGCGTCTCTTGCCGCCTACACCTTAGCTAAAAAGTTTTTCAACGCACTTTCTCAAAAAGAAACTGTGCCAGCACAGCAAGCATCCCTCGACGTTTTTCATGAAGGTCTTCCTGTTCTTACCATCTCCTGGAGAAAATGAAAATAAAGACACGCCACGGAGTGCTGCATAAGGTTTAGAAGGATGCAAAAGAAAGTTGTAAAAGAACTTTTCTTCTACTTATGGTAATGTAAGTTTAAACTGTTGGAAAGTGGTTAGTTCCTGTCTTCTCTCAGTTTGACAGCTGCGCACTCAATCCCGATGCTGTGCGGCTTCGTTGGTGGCGTCTCAGCATCTGCCGAGCTCTCCGGCTCCCGGAGGCGAAGAAGCGGCTTTTTCGCGCACAGAGCTTTCTGCCGGTCGCGGTGCGCTCCGGAGCGCGGCTTCTGCCGAAAGACGCCCGGGACCGGCACCTACCTTCGGAGAGCTGCGTATGCCCGTCTTCAGCGTCTCTTGCCGCCTACACCTTTGCTAAAATGTTTTTCAACGCACTTTCTCAAAAAGAAACTGTGCCAGCACAGCAAGCATCCCTCGACGTTTTTAATGAAGGTCGTCAAGTTCTTACCATCTCCTGGAGAAAATGAAAATAAAGACACGCCACGGAGTGCTGCATAAGGTTTAGAAGGATGCAAATAAAGTTGTCCAAAAACTTTTCTTCTACTTATGGTAATGTAAGTTTAAACTGTTGGAAAGTGGTTAGTTCCTGTCTTCTCTCAGTTTGACAGCTGCGCACTCAATCCCGATGCTGTGCGGCTTCGTTCGTGGCGTCTCAGCATCAGCCGAGCTCTCCGGCTGCCGGAGGCTAAGAAGCGGCTTTTTCGCGCACAGAGCTTTCTACCGGTCGCGGTGCGCTCCGGAGCGCGGCTTCTGCCGAAAGACGCCCGGGACCGGCACCTACCTTCGGAGAGCCGCGTATGCCCGTCTTCTGCGTCTCTTGCCGCCTACACCTTAGCGAAAAAGCTTTTCAACACATTTACTCAAAAAGACACTGTGCCAGCACAGCAAGCATCCCTCGACGTTTTTAATGAAGGTAGTCGAGTTCTTACCATCTCCTGGAGAAAATGAAAATAAAGACACGCCACGGAGTGCTGCATAAGGTTTAGAAGGATGCAAAAGAAAGTTGTCCAAGAACTTTTCTTCTACTTATGGTAATGTAAGTTTAAACTGTTGGAAAGTGGTTAGTTCCTGTCTTCTCTCAGTTTGACAGCTGCGCACTCAATCCCGGTGCTGTGCGGCTTCGTTGGTGGCGTCTCAGCATCTGCCGAGCTCTCCGGTTTCCGGAGGCGAAGAAGCGGCTTTTTCGCGCACAGAGCTTTCTGCCGGTCGCGGTGCGCTCCGGAGCGCGGCTTCTGCCGAAAGACGCCCGGGACCGGCACCTACCTTCGGAGAGCCGCGTATGCCCGTCTTCGGCGTCTCTTGCCGCCAACACCTTAGCTAAAAAGTTTTTCAACGCACGTTCTCAAAAAGAAACTGTGCCTGCACAGCAAGCGTCCCTCGACGTTTTTAATAAAGGTCTTCCTGTTCTTACCATCTCCTGGAGAAAATGAAAAGAAAGACACACATGGAGTGCTGCATAAGGTTTAGAAGGCTGCAAAGGAAACCTGCCCAAGAACTTTTTCCCTACTTATGGTAATGTAAGTTTAAACTGTTGGAAAGTGGTTAGTTCCTGTCTTCTCTCAGTTTGACAGCTGCGCACTCAATCCCGGTGCTGTGCGGCTTCGTTGGTGGCGTCTCAGCATCTGCCGAGCTCTCCGGCTGCCGGAGGCGAAGAAGCGGCTTTTTCGCGCACATAGCTTGTGCCGGTCGCTGTGCGCTCCGGAGTGCGGCTTCTGCCGAAAGACGCCCGGGACCGGCACCTACCTTCGGAGAGCTGCATATGCCCGTCTTCTGTGTCTCCTGCCGCCTACACCTTAGCTAAAAAGTTTTTCAACGCACTTTCTCAAAAAGAAACTGTGCCAGCACAGCAAGCGTCCCTCGACGTTTTTAATGAAGGTCTTCAAGTTCTTACCATCTCCTGGAGAAAATGAAAATAAAGACACACATGGAGTGCTGCATAAGGTTTAGAAGGCTGCAATGGAAACCTGCCCAAGAACTTTTTCCCTACTTATGGTAATGTAAGTTTAAACTGTTGGAAAGTGGTTAGTTCCTGTCTTCTCTCAGTTTGACAGCTGCGCACTCAATCCCGGTGCTGTGCGGCTTCGTTGGTGGCGTCTCAGCATCAGCCGAGCTCTCAGGCTCCCGGAGGCGAAGAAGCGGCTTTTTCGCACACAGAGCATTCTGCCGGTCGCGGTGCGCTCCGGAGCGCGGCTTCTGCCGAAAGACGCCCGGGACCAGCACCTACCTTCGGAGAGCCGCGTATGCCCGTCTTCTGCGTCTCTTGCCGCCTACACCGTAGCTAAAATGTTTTTCAACCCACTTTCTCAAAAAGAAACTGTGCCAGCACAGCAAGCGTCCCTCGACGTTTTTCATGAAGGTAGTTGAGTTCTTACCATCTCCTGGAGAAAATGAAAATAAAGACACGACACGGAGTGCTGCGTAAGGTTTAGAAGGATGCAAAAGAAAGTTGTCCAAGAACTTTTCTTCTACTTATGGTAATGTAAGTTTAAACTGTTGGAAAGTGGTTAGTTCCTGTCTTCTCTCAGTTTGACAGCTGCGCACTCAATCCCGGTGCTGTGCGGCTCCGTTGGTGGCGTCTCAGCATCTGCCGAGCTCTCCGGTTTCCGGAGGCGAAGAAGCGGCTTTTTCGCGCACAGAGCTTTCTGCCGGTCGCGGTGCGCTCCGGAGCGCGGCTTCTGCCGAAAGACGCCTGGGACAGGCACCTACCTTCGGAGAGCCGCGTATGCCCGTCTTCAGCGTCTCTTGCCGCCTACACCTTAGCTAAAAAGTTTTTCAACGCACGTTCTCAAAAAGAAACTGTGCCAGCACAGCAAGCGTCCCTCGACGTTTTTAATGAAGGTCTTCCTGTTCTTACCATCTCCTGGAGAAAATGAAAAGAAAGACACACATGGAGTGCTGCATAAGGTTTAGAAGGCTGCAAAGGAAACCTGCCCAAGAACTTTTTCCCTACTTATGGTAATGTAAGTTTAAACTGTTGGAAAGTGGTTAGTTCCTGTCTTCTCTCAGTTTGACAGCTGCGCACTCAATCCCGGTGCTGTGCGGCTTCGTTGGTGGCGTCTCAGCATCTGCCGAGCTCTCCGGCTGCCGGAGGCGAAGAAGCGGCTTTATCGCGCACATAGCTTGTGCCGGTCGCTGTGCGCTCCGGAGTGCGGCTTCTGCCGAAAGACGCCCGGGACCAGCACCTACCTTCGGAGAGCCGCATATGCCCGTCTTCTGTGTCTCCTGCCGCCTACACCTTAGCTAAAAAGTTTTTCAACGCACTTTCTCAAAAAGAAACTGTGCCAGCACAGCAAGCGTCCCTCGACGTTTTTAATGAAGGTCTTCCTGTTCTTACCATCTCCTGGAGAAAATGAAAATAAAGACACACATGGAGTGCTGCATAAGGTTTAGAAGGCTGCAATGGAAACCTGCCCAAGAACTTTTTCCCTACTTATGGTAATGTAAGTTTAAACTGTTGGAAAGTGGTTAGTTCCTGTCTTCTCTCAGTTTGACAGCTGCGCACTCAATCCCGGTGCTGTGCGGCTTCGTTGGTGGCGTCTCAGCATCTGCCGAGCTCTCCGGCTGCCGGAGGCGAAGAAGCGGCTTTTTCGCGCACAGAGCTTTCTGCCGGTCGCGGTGCGCTCCGGAGCGCGGCTTCTGCCGAAAGACGCCCGGGATCGGCACCTACCTTCGGAGAGCCGCATATGCCTGTCTTCTGCGTCTCTTGCCGCCTACACCTTAGCTAAAAAGTTTTTCAATGCACTTTCTCAAAAAGAAACTGTGCCAGCACAGCAAGCATCCCTCAACGTTTTTAATGAAGGTCTTCGAGTTCTTACCATCTCCTGGAGAAATTGAAAATAAAGACACGCCACGGAGTGCTGCATAAGGTTTAGAAGGCTGCAAAGGAAACCTGCCCAAGAACTTTTTCCCTACTTATGGTAATGTAAGTTTAAACTGTTGGAAAGTGGTTAGTTCCTGTCTTCTCTCAGTTTGACAGCTGCGCACTCAATCCCGGTGCTGTGCGGCTTCGTTGGTGGCGTCTCAGCATCAGCCGAGCTCTCAGGCTCCCGGAGGCGAAGAAGCGGCTTTTTCGCACACAGAGCTTTCCGCTGGTCGCGGTGCGCTCCAGAGCGCGGCTTCTGCCGAAAGACGCCTGGGACAGGCACCTACCTTCGGAGAGCCGCGTATGCCCGTCTTCAGCGTCTCTTGCCGCCTACACCTTAGCTAAAAAGTTTTTCAACGCACTTTCTCAAAAAGAAACTGTGCCAGCACAGCAAGCGTCCCTCGACATTTTTAATAAAGGTCTTCCTGTTCTTACCATCTCCTGGAGAAAATGAAAAGAAAGACACACATGGAGTGCTGCATAAGGTTTAGAAGGCTGCAAAGGAAACCTGCCCAAGAACTTTTTCCCTACTTATGGTAATGTAAGTTTAAACTGTTGGAAAGTGGTTAGTTCCTGTCTTCTCTCAGTTTGACAGCTGCGCACTCAATCCCGGTGCTGTGCGGTCTTGTTCTTGGCGTCTCAGCATCTGCCGAGCTCTCCGGCTGCCGGAGGCGAAGAAGCGGCTTTATCGCGCACAGAGCTTTCTGCCGGTCGCGGTGCGCTCCGGAGCGCGGCTTCTGCCGAAAGACGCCCGGGACCAGCACCTACCTTCGGAGAGCCGCGTATGCCCGTCTTCTGTGTCTCCTGCCGCCTACACCTTAGCTAAAAAGTTTTTCAACGCACTTTCTCAAAAAGAAACTGTGCCAGCACAGCAAGCGTCCCTCGACGTTTTTAATGAAGGTCTTCCTGTTCTTACCATCTCCTGGAGAAAATGAAAATAAAGACACACATGGAGTGCTGCATAAGGTTTAGAAGGCTGCAATGGAAACCTGCCCAAGAACTTTTTCCCTACTTATGGTAATGTAAGTTTAAACTGTTGGAAAGTGGTTAGTTCCTGTCTTCTCTCAGTTTGACAGCTGCGCACTCAATCCCGGTGCTGTGCGGCTTCGTTGGTGGCGTCTCAGCATCTGCCGAGCTCTCCGGCTGCCGGAGGCGAAGAAGCGGCTTTTTCGCGCACAGAGCTTTCTGCCGGTCGCGGTGCGCTCCGGAGCGCGGCTTCTGCCGAAAGACGCCCGGGATCGGCACCTACCTTCGGAGAGCCGCATATGCCTGTCTTCTGCGTCTCTTGCCGCCTACACCTTAGCTAAAAAGTTTTTCAACGCACTTTCTCAAAAAGAAACTGTGCCAGCACAGCAAGCATCCCTCGACGTTTTTAATGAAGGTCTTCCTGTTCTTACCATCTCCTGGAGAAATTGAAAATAAAGACACGCCACGGAGTGCTGCATAAGGTTTAGAAGGCTGCAAAGGAAACCTGCCCAAGAACTTTTTCCCTACTTATGGTAATGTAAGTTTAAACTGTTGGAAAGTGGTTAGTTCCTGTCTTCTCTCAGTTTGACAGCTGCGCACTCAATCCCGGTGCTGTGCGGCTTCGTTGGTGGCGTCTCAGCATCAGCCGAGCTCTCAGGCTCCCGGAGGCGAAGAAGCGGCTTTTTCGCACACAGAGCTTTCCGCTGGTCGCGGTGCGCTCCAGAGCGCGGCTTCTGCCGAAAGACGCCCGGAACCAGCACCTACCTTCGGAGAGCCGCGTATGCCCGTCTTCTGCGTCTCTTGCCGCCTACACCGTAGCTAAAATGTTTTTCAACCCACTTTCACAAAAAGAAACTGTGCCAGCACAGCAAGCGTCCCTCGACGTTTTTCATGAAGGTAGTTGAGTTCTTACCATCTCCTGGAGAAAATGAAAATAAAGACACGACACGGAGTGCTGCGTAAGGTTTAGAAGGATGCAAAAGAAAGTTGTCCAAGAACTTTTCTTCTACTTATGGTAATGTAAGTTTAAACTGTTGGAAAGTGGTTAGTTCCTGTCTTCTCTCAGTTTGACAGCTGCGCACTCAATCCCGGTGCTGTGCGGCTCCGTTGGTGGCGTCTCAGCATCTGCCGAGCTCTCCGGTTTCCGGAGGCGAAGAAGCGGCTTTTTCGCGCACAGAGCTTTCTGCCGGTCGCGGTGCGCTCCGGAGCGCGGCTTCTGCCGAAAGACACCCGGGACAGGCACCTACCTTCGGAGAGCCGCATATGCCCGTCTTCTGTGTCTCCTGCCGCCTACACCTTAGCTAAAAACTTTTTCAACGCACGTTCTCAAAAAGAAACTGTGCCAGCACAGCAAGCGTCCCTCGACGTTTTTAATGAAGGTCTTCCTGTTCTTACCATCTCCTGGAGAAAATGAAAAGAAAGACACACATGGAGTGCTGCATAAGGTTTAGAAGGCTGCAAAGGAAACCTGCCCAAGAACTTTTTCCCTACTTATGGTAATGTAAGTTTAAACTGTTGGAAAGTGGTTAGTTCCTGTCTTCTCTCAGTTTGACAGCTGCGCACTCAATCCCGGTGCTGTGCGGCTTCGTTGGTGGCGTCTCAGCATCTGCCGAGCTCTCCGGCTGCCGGAGGCGAAGAAGCGGCTTTTTCGCGCACAGAGTTTTCTGCCGGTCGCGGTGCGCTCCGGAGCGCGGCTTCTGCCGAAAGACGCCCGGGATCGGCACCTACCTTCGGAGAGCCGCATATGCCTGTCTTCTGCGTCTCTTGCCGCCTACACCTTAGCTAAAAAGTTTTTCAATGCACTTTCTCAAAAAGAAACTGTGCCAGCACAGCAAGCATCCCTCGACGTTTTTAATGAAGGTCTTCGAGTTCTTACCATCTCCTGGAGAAATTGAAAATAAAGACACGCCACGGAGTGCTGCATAAGGTTTAGAAGGCTGCAAAGGAAACCTGCCCAAGAACTTTTTCCCTACTTATGGTAATGTAAGTTTAAACTGTTGGAAAGTGGTTAGTTCCTGTCTTCTCTCAGTTTGACAGCTGCGCACTCAATCCCGGTGCTGTGCGGCTTCGTTGGTGGCGTCTCAGCATCAGCCGAGCTCTCAGGCTCCCGGAGGCGAAGAAGCGGCTTTTTCGCACACAGAGCTTTCCGCTGGTCGCGGTGCGCTCCAGAGCGCGGCTTCTGCCGAAAGACGCCCGGGACCAGCACCTACCTTCGGAGAGCCGCGTATGCCCGTCTTCTGCGTCTCTTGCCGCCTACACCGTAGCTAAAATGTTTTTCAACCCACTTTCTCAAAAAGAAACTGTGCCAGCACAGCAAGCATCCCTCGACGTTTTTCATGAAGGTAGTTGAGTTCTTACCATCTCCTGGAGAAAATGAAAATAAAGACACGCCACGGAGTGCTGCATAAGGTTTAGAAGGATGCAAAAGAAAGTTGTCCAAGAACTTTTCTTCTACTTATGGTAATGTAAGTTTAAACTGTTGGAAAGTGGTTAGTTCCTGTCTTCTCTCAGTTTGACAGCTGCGCACTCAATCCCGGTGCTGTGCGGCTTCGTTCGTGGCGTCTCAGCATCTGCCGAGCTCTCCGGCTGCCGGAGGCGAAGAAGCGGCTTTTTCGCGCACAGAGCTTTCTGCAGGTCGCGGTGCGCTCCAGAGCGCGGCTTCTGCCGAAAGACGCCCGGGACCAGCACCTACCTTCGGAGAGCTGCATATGCCCGTCTTCTGCGTCTCCTGCCGCCTACACCTTAGCTAAAAAGTTTTTCAACGCACTTTCTCAAAAAGAAACTGTGCCAGCACAGCAAGCATCCCTCGACGTTTTTAATGAAGGTCTTCAAGTTCTTACCATCTCCAGGAGAAAATGAAAATAAAGACACGCCACGGAGTGCTGCATAAGGTTTAGAAGGATGCAAAAGAAACCTGTCCAAGAACTTTTCTCCTACTTATGGTAATGTAAGTTTAAACTGTTGGAAAGTGGTTAGTTCCTGTCTTCTCTCAGTTTGACAGCTGCGCACTCAATCCCGGTGCTGTGCGGCTTCGTTGGTGGCGTCTCAGCATCGGCCGAGCTCTCCGGCTCCCGGAGGCGAAGAAGCGGCTTTTTCGCGCACAGAGCTTTCTGCCGGTCGCGGTGCGCTCCGGAGCGCGGCTTCTGCCGAAAGACGCCCGGGACCGGCACCTACCTTCGGAGAGCCGCGTATGCCCGTCTTCTGCGTCTCTTGCCGCCTACACCTTAGCGAAAAGGCTTTTCAACACATTTATTCAAAAAGACACTGTGCCAGCACAGCAAGCATCCCTCGACGTTTTTCATGAAGGTCTTCCTGTTCTTACCATCTCCTGGAGAAAATGAAAATAAAGACACGCCACGGAGTGCTGCATAAGGTTTAGAAGGATGCAAAAGCAAGTTGTCCAAGAACTTTTCTTCTACTTATGGTAATGTAAGTTTAAACTGTTGGAAAGTGGTTAGTTCCTGTCTTCTCTCAGTTTGACAGCTGCGCACTCAATCCCGGTGCTGTGCGGCTTCGTTGGTGGCGTCTCAGCATCTGCCGAGCTCTCCGGCTGCCGGAGGCGAAGAAGCGGCTTTATCGCGCACATAGCTTGTGCCGGTCGCTGTGCGCTCCGGAGTGCGGCTTCTGCCGAAAGACGCCCGGGACCAGCACCTACCTTCGGAGAGCCGCATATGCCCGTCTTCTGTGTCTCCTGCCGCCTACACCTTAGCTAAAAAGTTTTTCAACGCACTTTCTCAAAAAGAAACTGTGCCAGCACAGCAAGCGTCCCTCGACGTTTTTAATGAAGGTCTTCCTGTTCTTACCATCTCCTGGAGAAAATGAAAATAAAGACACACATGGAGTGCTGCATAAGGTTTAGAAGGCTGCAATGGAAACCTGCCCAAGAACTTTTTCCCTACTTATGGTAATGTAAGTTTAAACTGTTGGAAAGTGGTTAGTTCCTGTCTTCTCTCAGTTTGACAGCTGCGCACTCAATCCCGGTGCTGTGCGGCTTCGTTGGTGGCGTCTCAGCATCTGCCGAGCTCTCCGGCTGCCGGAGGCGAAGAAGCGGCTTTTTCGCGCACAGAGCTTTCTGCCGGTCGCGGTGCGCTCCGGAGCGCGGCTTCTGCCGAAAGACGCCCGGGATCGGCACCTACCTTCGGAGAGCCGCATATGCCTGTCTTCTGCGTCTCTTGCCGCCTACACCTTAGCTAAAAAGTTTTTCAATGCACTTTCTCAAAAAGAAACTGTGCCAGCACAGCAAGCATCCCTCGACGTTTTTAATGAAGGTCTTCGAGTTCTTACCATCTCCTGGAGAAATTGAAAATAAAGACACGCCACGGAGTGCTGCATAAGGTTTAGAAGGCTGCAAAGGAAACCTGCCCAAGAACTTTTTCCCTACTTATGGTAATGTAAGTTTAAACTGTTGGAAAGTGGTTAGTTCCTGTCTTCTCTCAGTTTGACAGCTGCGCACTCAATCCCGGTGCTGTGCGGCTTCGTTGGTGGCGTCTCAGCATCTGCCGAGCTCTCCGGCTCCCGGAGGCGAAGAAGCGGCTTTTTCGCGCACAGAGCTTTCTGCTGGTCGCGGTGCGCTCCAGAGCGCGGCTTCTGCCGAAAGACGCCCGGGACCAGCACCTACCTTCGGAGAGCCGCGTATGCCCGTCTTCTGCGTCTCTTGCCGCCTACACCGTAGCTAAAATGTTTTTCAACCCACTTTCTCAAAAAGAAACTGTGCCAGCACAGCAAGCATTCCTCGACGTTTTTCATGAAGGTAGTTGAGTTCTTACCATCTCCTGGAGAAAATGAAAATAAAGACACGACACGGAGTGCTGCGTAAGGTTTAGAAGGATGCAAAAGAAATTTGTCCAAGAACTTTTCTTCTACTTATGGTAATGTAAGTTTAAACTGTTGGAAAGTGGTTAGTTCCTGTCTTCTCTCAGTTTGACAGCTGCGCACTCAATCCCGGTGCTGTGCGGCTTCGTTGGTGGCGTCTCAGCATCTGCCGAGCTCTCCGGCTGCCGGAGGCGAAGAAGCGGCTTTTTCGCGCACAGAGCTTTCTGCCGGTCGCAGTGCGCTCCGGAGCGCGGCTTCTGCCGAAAGACGCCCGGGACAGGCACCTACCTTCGGAGAGCCGCATATGCCCGTCTTCAGCGTCTCTTGCCGCCTACACCTTAGCTAAAAAGTTTTTCAACGCACGTTCTCAAAAAGAAACTGTGCCAGCACAGCAAGCGTCCCTCGACGTTTTTAATAAAGGTCTTCGAGTTCTTACCATCTCCTGGAGAAATTGAAAATAAAGACACGCCACGGAGTGCTGCATAAGGTTTAGAAGGCTGCAAAGGAAACCTGCCCAAGAACTTTTTCCCTACTTATGGTAATGTAAGTTTAAACTGTTGGAAAGTGGTTAGTTCCTGTCTTCTCTCAGTTTGACAGCTGCGCACTCAATCCCGGTGCTGTGCGGTCTTGTTCTTGGCGTCTCAGCATCTGCCGAGCTCTCCGGCTGCCGGAGGCGAAGAAGCGGCTTTATCGCGCACAGAGCTTTCTGCCGGTCGCGGTGCGCTCCGGAGCGCGGCTTCTGCCGAAAGACGCCCGGGACCAGCACCTACCTTCGGAGAGCCGCATATGCCCGTCTTCTGTGTCTCCTGCCGCCTACACCTTAGCTAAAAAGTTTTTCAACGCACTTTCTCAAAAAGAAACTGTGCCAGCACAGCAAGCGTCCCTCGACGTTTTTAATGAAGGTCTTCCTGTTCTTACCATCTCCTGGAGAAAATGAAAATAAAGTCACACATGGAGTGCTGCATAAGGTTTAGAAGGCTGCAATGGAAACCTGCCCAAGAACTTTTTCCCTACTTATGGTAATGTAAGTTTAAACTGTTGGAAAGTGGTTAGTTCCTGTCTTCTCTCAGTTTGACAGCTGCGCACTCAATCCCGGTGCTGTGCGGCTTCGTTGGTGGCGTCTCAGCATCTGCCGAGCTCTCCGGCTCCCGGAGGCGAAGAAGCGGCTTTTTCGCGCACAGAGCTTTCTGCCGGTCGCAGTGCGCTCCGGAGCGCGGCTTCTGCCGAAAGACGCCCGGGATCGGCACCTACCTTCGGAGAGCCGCATATGCCTGTCTTCTGCGTCTCTTGCCGCCTACACCTTAGCTAAAAAGTTTTTCAATGCACTTTCTCAAAAAGAAATTGTGCCAGCACAGCAAGCATCCCTCGACGTTTTTAATGAAGGTCTTCGAGTTCTTACCATCTCCTGGAGAAATTTAAAATAAAGTCACGCCACGGAGTGCTGCATAAGGTTTAGAAGGCTGCAAAGGAAACCTGCCCAAGAACTTTTTCCCTACTTATGGTAATGTAAGTTTAAACTGTTGGAAAGTGGTTAGTTCCTGTCTTCTCTCAGTTTGACAGCTGCGCACTCAATCCCGGTGCTGTGCGGCTTCGTTGGTGGCGTCTCAGCATCTGCCGAGCTCTCCGGCTGCCGGAGGCGAAGAAGCGGCTTTATCGCGCACATAGCTTGTGCCGGTCGCTGTGCGCTCCGGAGTGCGGCTTCTGCCGAAAGACGCCCGGGACCGGCACCTACCTTCGGAGAGCCGCATATGCCCGTCTTCTGTGTCTCCTGCCGCCTACACCTTAGCTAAAAAGTTTTTCAACGCACTTTCTCAAAAAGAAACTGTGCCAGCACAGCAAGCATCCCTCGACGTTTTTAATGAAGGTCTTCCTGTTCTTACCATCTCCTGGAGAAATTGAAAATAAAGACACGCCACGGAGTGCTGCATAAGGTTTAGAAGGCTGCAAAGGAAACCTGCCCAAGAACTTTTTCCCTACTTATGGTAATGTAAGTTTAAACTGTTGGAAAGTGGTTAGTTCCTGTCTTCTCTCAGTTTGACAGCTGCGCACTCAATCCCGGTGCTGTGCGGCTTCGTTGGTGGCGTCTCAGCATCAGCCGAGCTCTCAGGCTCCCGGAGGCGAAGAAGCGGCTTTTTCGCACACAGAGCTTTCCGCTGGTCGCGGTGCGCTCCAGAGCGTGGCTTCTGCCGAAAGACGCCCGGGACCAGCACCTACCTTCGGAGAGCCGCGTATGCCCGTCTTCAGCGTCTCTTGCCGCCTACACCGTAGCTAAAATGTTTTTCAACCCACTTTCTCAAAAAGAAACTGTGCCAGCACAGCAAGCGTCCCTCGACGTTTTTCATGAAGGTAGTTGAGTTCTTACCATCTCCTGGAGAAAATGAAAATAAAGACACGACACGGAGTGCTGCGTAAGGTTTAGAAGGATGCAAAAGAAAGTTGTCCAAGAACTTTTCTTCTACTTATGGTAATGTAAGTTTAAACTGTTGGAAAGTGGTTAGTTCCTGTCTTCTCTCAGTTTGACAGCTGCGCACTCAATCCCGGTGCTGTGCGGCTCCGTTGGTGGCGTCTCAGCATCTGCCGAGCTCTCCGGTTTCCGGAGGCGAAGAAGCGGCTTTTTCGCGCACAGAGCTTTCTGCCGGTCGCGGTGCGCTCCGGAGCGCGGCTTCTGCCGAAAGACGCCCGGGACAGGCACCTACCTTCGGAGAGCCGCGTATGCCCGTCTTCAGCGTCTCTTGCCGCCTACACCTTAGCTAAAAAGTTTTTCAACGCACGTTCTCAAAAAGAAACTGTGCCAGCACAGCAAGCGTCCCTCGACGTTTTTAATGAAGGTCTTCCTGTTCTTACCATCTCCTGGAGAAAATGAAAAGAAAGACACACATGGAGTGCTGCATAAGGTTTAGAAGGCTGCAAAGGAAACCTGCCCAAGAACTTTTTCCCTACTTATGGTAATGTAAGTTTAAACTGTTGGAAAGTGGTTAGTTCCTGTCTTCTCTCAGTTTGACAGCTGCGCACTCAATCCCGGTGCTGTGCGGCTTCGTTGGTGGCGTCTCAGCATCTGCCGAGCTCTCAGGCTCCCGGAGGCGAAGAAGCGGCTTTATCGCGCACATAGCTTGTGCCGGTCGCTGTGCGCTCCGGAGTGCGGCTTCTGCCGAAAGACGCCCGGGACCAGCACCTACCTTCGGAGAGCCGCATATGCCCGTCTTCTGTGTCTCCTGCCGCCTACACCTTAGCTAAAAAGTTTTTCAACGCACTTTCTCAAAAAGAAACTGTGCCAGCACAGCAAGCGTCCCTCGACGTTTTTAATGAAGGTCTTCCTGTTCTTACCATCTCCTGGAGAAAATGAAAATAAAGACACACATGGAGTGCTGCATAAGGTTTAGAAGGCTGCAAAGGAAACCTGCCCAAGAACTTTTTCCCTACTTATGGTAATGTAAGTTTAAACTGTTGGAAAGTGGTTTGTTCCTGTCTTCTCTCAGTTTGACAGCTGCGCACTCAATCCCGGTGCTGTGCGGCTTCGTTGGTGGTGTCTCAGCATCTGCCGAGCTCTCCGGCTGCCGGAGGCGAAGAAGCGGCTTTTTCGCGCACAGAGCTTTCTGCCGGTCGCGGTGCGCTCCGGAGCGCGGCTTCTGCCGAAAGACGCCCGGGATCGGCACCTACCTTCGGAGAGCCGCATATGCCTGTCTTCTGCGTCTCTTGCCGCCTACACCTTAGCTAAAAAGTTTTTCAATGCACTTTCTCAAAAAGAAACTGTGCCAGCACAGCAAGCATCCCTCGACGTTTTTAATGAAGGTCTTCGAGTTCTTACCATCTCCTGGAGAAATTGAAAATAAAGACACGCCACGGAGTGCTGCATAAGGTTTAGAAGGCTGCAAAGGAAACCTGCCCAAGAACTTTTTCCCTACTTATGGTAATGTAAGTTTAAACTGTTGGAAAGTGGTTAGTTCCTGTCTTCTCTCAGTTTGACAGCTGCGCACTCAATCCCGGTGCTGTGCGGCTTCGTTGGTGGCGTCTCAGCATCAGCCGAGCTCTCAGGCTCCCGGAGGCGAAGAAGCGGCTTTTTCGCACACAGAGCTTTCCGCTGGTCGCGGTGCGCTCCAGAGCGCGGCTTCTGCCGAAAGACGCTCGGGACCAGCACCTACCTTCGGAGAGCCGCGTATGCCCGTCTTCTGCGTCTCTTGCCGCCTACACCTTAGCTAAAATGTTTTTCAACCCACTTTCTCAAAAAGAAACTGTGCCAGCACAGCAAGCGTCCCTCGACGTTTTTCATGAAGGTAGTTGAGTTCTTACCATCTCCTGGAGAAAATGAAAATAAAGACACGACACGGAGTGCTGCGTAAGGTTTAGAAGGATGCAAAAGAAAGTTGTCCAAGAACTTTTCTTCTACTTATGGTAATGTAAGTTTAAACTGTTGGAAAGTGGTTAGTTCCTGTCTTCTCTCAGTTTGACAGCTGCGCACTCAATCCCGGTGCTGTGCGGCTTCGTTGGTGGCGTCTCAGCATCTGCCGAGCTCTCCGGTTTCCGGAGGCGAAGAAGCGGCTTTTTCGCGCACAGAGCTTTCTGCCGGTCGCGGTGCGCTCCGGAGCGCGGCTTCTGCCGAAAGACGCCCGGGACAGGCACCTACCTTCGGAGAGCCGCGTATGCCCGTCTTCAGCGTCTCTTGCCGCCTACACCTTAGCTAAAAAGTTTTTCAACGCACTTTCTCAAAAAGAAACTGTGCCAGCACAGCAAGCGTCCCTCGACATTTTTAATAAAGGTCTTCCTGTTCTTACCATCTCCTGGAGAAAATGAAAAGAAAGACACACATGGAGTGCTGCATAAGGTTTAGAAGGCTGCAAAGGAAACCTGCCCAAGAACTTTTTCCCTACTTATGGTAATGTAAGTTTAAACTGTTGGAAAGTGGTTAGTTCCTGTCTTCTCTCAGTTTGACAGCTGCGCACTCAATCCCGGTGCTGTGCGGTCTTGTTCTTGGCGTCTCAGCATCTGCCGAGCTCTCCGGCTGCCGGAGGCGAAGAAGCGGCTTTATCGCGCACAGAGCTTTCTGCCGGTCGCGGTGCGCTCCGGAGCGCGGCTTCTGCCGAAAGACGCCCGGGACCAGCACCTACCTTCGGAGAGCCGCATATGCCCGTCTTCTGTATCTCCTGCCGCCTACACCTTAGCTAAAAAGTTTTTCAACGCACTTTCTCAAAAAGAAACTGTGCCAGCACAGCAAGCGTCCCTCGACGTTTTTAATGAAGGTCTTCCTGTTCTTACCATCTCCTGGAGAAAATGAAAATAAAGTCACACATGGAGTGCTGCATAAGGTTTAGAAGGCTGCAATGGAAACCTGCCCAAGAACTTTTTCCCTACTTATGGTAATGTAAGTTTAAACTGTTGGAAAGTGGTTAGTTCCTGTCTTCTCTCAGTTTGACAGCTGCGCACTCAATCCCGGTGCTGTGCGGCTTCGTTGGTGGCGTCTCAGCATCTGCCGAGCTCTCCGGCTGCCGGAGGCGAAGAAGCGGCTTTTTCGCGCACAGAGCTTTCTGCCGGTCGCAGTGCGCTCCGGAGCGCGGCTTCTGCCGAAAGACGCCCGGGACCGGCACCTACCTTCGGAGAGCCGCATATGCCTGTCTTCTGCGTCTCTTGCCGCCTACACCTTAGCTAAAAAGTTTTTCAATGCACTTTCTCAAAAAGAAATTGTGCCAGCACAGCAAGCATCCCTCGACGTTTTTAATGAAGGTCTTCGAGTTCTTACCATCTCCTGGAGAAATTGAAAATAAAGTCACGCCACGGAGTGCTGCATAAGGTTTAGAAGGCTGCAAAGGAAACCTGCCCAAGAACTTTTTCCCTACTTATGGTAATGTAAGTTTAAACTGTTGGAAAGTGGTTAGTTCCTGTCTTCTCTCAGTTTGACAGCTGCGCACTCAATCCCGGTGCTGTGCGGCTTCGTTGGTGGCGTCTCAGCATCTGCCGAGCTCTCCGGCTGCCGGAGGCGAAGAAGCGGCTTTATCGCGCACATAGCTTGTGCCGGTCGCTGTGCGCTCCGGAGTGCGGCTTCTGCCGAAAGACGCCCGGGACCGGCACCTACCTTCGGAGAGCCGCATATGCCCGTCTTCTGTGTCTCCTGCCGCCTACACCTTAGCTAAAAAGTTTTTCAACGCACTTTCTCAAAAAGAAACTGTGCCAGCACAGCAAGCGTCCCTCGACGTTTTTAATGATGGTCTTCCTGTTCTTACCATCTCCTGGAGAAAATGAAAATAAAGACACACATGGAGTGCTGCATAAGGTTTAGAAGGCTGCAATGGAAACCTGCCCAAGAACTTTTTCCCTACTTATGGTAATGTAAGTTTAAACTGTTGGAAAGTGGTTAGTTCCTGTCTTCTCTCAGTTTGACAGCTGCGCACTCAATCCCGGTGCTGTGCGGCTTCGTTGGTGGCGTCTCAGCATCTGCCGAGCTCTCCGGCTGCCGGAGGCGAAGAAGCGGCTTTTTCGCGCACAGAGCTTTCTGCCGGTCGCGGTGCGCTCCGGAGCGCGGCTTCTGCCGAAAGACGCCCGGGATCGGCACCTACCTTCGGAGAGCCGCATATGCCTGTCTTCTGCGTCTCTTGCCGCCTACACCTTAGCTAAAAAGTTTTTCAACGCACTTTCTCAAAAAGAAACTGTGCCAGCACAGCAAGCATCCCTCGACGTTTTTAATGAAGGTCTTCCGGTTCTTACCATCTCCTGGAGAAATTGAAAATAAAGACACGCCACGGAGTGCTGCATAAGGTTTAGAAGGCTGCAAAGGAAACCTGCCCAAGAACTTTTTCCCTACTTATGGTAATGTAAGTTTAAACTGTTGGAAAGTGGTTAGTTCCTGTCTTCTCTCAGTTTGACAGCTGCGCACTCAATCCCGGTGCTGTGCGGCTTCGTTGGTGGCGTCTCAGCATCAGCCGAGCTCTCAGGCTCCCGGAGGCGAAGAAGCGGCTTTTTCGCACACAGAGCTTTCCGCTGGTCGCGGTGCGCTCCAGAGCGCGGCTTCTGCCGAAAGACGCCCGGGACCAGCACCTACCTTCGGAGAGCCGCGTATGCCCGTCTTCTGCGTCTCTTGCCGCCTACACCGTAGCTAAAATGTTTTTCAACCCACTTTCTCAAAAAGAAACTGTGCCAGCACAGCAAGCGTCCCTCGACGTTTTTAATGAAGGTCTTCCTGTTCTTACCATCTCCTGGAGAAAATGAAAATAAAGTCACACATGGAGTGCTGCATAAGGTTTAGAAGGCTGCAATGGAAACCTGCCCAAGAACTTTTTCCCTACTTATGGTAATGTAAGTTTAAACTGTTGGAAAGTGGTTAGTTCCTGTCTTCTCTCAGTTTGACAGCTGCGCACTCAATCCCGGTGCTGTGCGGCTTCGTTGGTGGCGTCTCAGCATCTGCCGAGCTCTCCGGCTGCCGGAGGCGAAGAAGCGGCTTTTTCGCGCACAGAGCTTTCTGCCGGTCGCAGTGCGCTCCGGAGCGCGGCTTCTGCCGAAAGACGCCCGGGACCGGCACCTACCTTCGGAGAGCCGCATATGCCTGTCTTCTGCGTCTCTTGCCGCCTACACCTTAGCTAAAAAGTTTTTCAATGCACTTTCTCAAAAAGAAATTGTGCCAGCACAGCAAGCATCCCTCGACGTTTTTAATGAAGGTCTTCGAGTTCTTACCATCTCCTGGAGAAATTGAAAATAAAGTCACGCCACGGAGTGCTGCATAAGGTTTAGAAGGCTGCAAAGGAAACCTGCCCAAGAACTTTTTCCCTACTTATGGTAATGTAAGTTTAAACTGTTGGAAAGTGGTTAGTTCCTGTCTTCTCTCAGTTTGACAGCTGCGCACTCAATCCCGGTGCTGTGCGGCTTCGTTGGTGGCGTCTCAGCATCTGCCGAGCTCTCCGGCTGCCGGAGGCGAAGAAGCGGCTTTATCGCGCACATAGCTTGTGCCGGTCGCTGTGCGCTCCGGAGTGCGGCTTCTGCCGAAAGACGCCCGGGACCGGCACCTACCTTCGGAGAGCCGCATATGCCCGTCTTCTGTGTCTCCTGCCGCCTACACCTTAGCTAAAAAGTTTTTCAACGCACTTTCTCAAAAAGAAACTGTGCCAGCACAGCAAGCGTCCCTCGACGTTTTTAATGATGGTCTTCCTGTTCTTACCATCTCCTGGAGAAAATGAAAATAAAGACACACATGGAGTGCTGCATAAGGTTTAGAAGGCTGCAATGGAAACCTGCCCAAGAACTTTTTCCCTACTTATGGTAATGTAAGTTTAAACTGTTGGAAAGTGGTTAGTTCCTGTCTTCTCTCAGTTTGACAGCTGCGCACTCAATCCCGGTGCTGTGCGGCTTCGTTGGTGGCGTCTCAGCATCTGCCGAGCTCTCCGGCTGCCGGAGGCGAAGAAGCGGCTTTTTCGCGCACAGAGCTTTCTGCCGGTCGCGGTGCGCTCCGGAGCGCGGCTTCTGCCGAAAGACGCCCGGGATCGGCACCTACCTTCGGAGAGCCGCATATGCCTGTCTTCTGCGTCTCTTGCCGCCTACACCTTAGCTAAAAAGTTTTTCAACGCACTTTCTCAAAAAGAAACTGTGCCAGCACAGCAAGCATCCCTCGACGTTTTTAATGAAGGTCTTCCGGTTCTTACCATCTCCTGGAGAAATTGAAAATAAAGACACGCCACGGAGTGCTGCATAAGGTTTAGAAGGCTGCAAAGGAAACCTGCCCAAGAACTTTTTCCCTACTTATGGTAATGTAAGTTTAAACTGTTGGAAAGTGGTTAGTTCCTGTCTTCTCTCAGTTTGACAGCTGCGCACTCAATCCCGGTGCTGTGCGGCTTCGTTGGTGGCGTCTCAGCATCAGCCGAGCTCTCAGGCTCCCGGAGGCGAAGAAGCGGCTTTTTCGCACACAGAGCTTTCCGCTGGTCGCGGTGCGCTCCAGAGCGCGGCTTCTGCCGAAAGACGCCCGGGACCAGCACCTACCTTCGGAGAGCCGCGTATGCCCGTCTTCTGCGTCTCTTGCCGCCTACACCGTAGCTAAAATGTTTTTCAACCCACTTTCTCAAAAAGAAACTGTGCCAGCACAGCAAGCGTCCCTCGACGTTTTTCATGAAGGTAGTTGAGTTCTTACCATCTCCTGGAGAAAATGAAAATAAAGACACGACACGGAGTGCTGCGTAAGGTTTAGAAGGATGCAAAAGAAAGTTGTCCAAGAACTTTTCTTCTACTTATGGTAATGTAAGTTTAAACTGTTGGAAAGTGGTTAGTTCCTGTCTTCTCTCAGTTTGACAGCTGCGCACTCAATCCCGGTGCTGTGCGGCTCCGTTGGTGGCGTCTCAGCATCTGCCGAGCTCTCCGGTTTCCGGAGGCGAAGAAGCGGCTTTTTCGCGCACAGAGCTTTCTGCCGGTCGCGGTGCGCTCCGGAGCGCGGCTTCTGCCGAAAGACACCCGGGACAGGCACCTACCTTCGGAGAGCCGCGTATGCCCGTCTTCAGCGTCTCTTGCCGCCTACACCTTAGCTAAAAAGTTTTTCAACGCACGTTCTCAAAAAGAAACTGTGCCAGCACAGCAAGCGTCCCTCGACGTTTTTAATGAAGGTCTTCCTGTTCTTACCATCTCCTGGAGAAAATGAAAAGAAAGACACACATGGAGTGCTGCATAAGGTTTAGAAGGCTGCAAAGGAAACCTGCCCAAGAACTTTTTCCCTACTTATGGTAATGTAAGTTTAAACTGTTGGAAAGTGGTTAGTTCCTGTCTTCTCTCAGTTTGACAGCTGCGCACTCAATCCCGGTGCTGTGCGGTCTTGTTCTTGGCGTCTCAGCATCTGCCGAGCTCTCCGGCTGCCGGAGGCGAAGAAGCGGCTTTATCGTGCACAGAGCTTTCTGCCGGTCGCGGTGCGCTCCGGAGCGCGGCTTCTGCCGAAAGACGCCCGGGACCAGCACCTACCTTCGGAGAGCCGCGTATGCCTGTCTTCTGTGTCTCCTGCCGCCTACACCTTAGCTAAAAAGTTTTTCAACGCACTTTCTCAGAAAGAAACTGTGCCAGCACAGCAAGCGTCCCTCAACGTTTTTACTGAAGGTCTTCCTGTTCTTACCATCTCCTGGAGAAAATGAAAATAAAGACACACATGGAGTGCAGCATAAGGTTTAGAAGGCTGCAAAGGAAACCTGCCCAAGAACTTTTTCCCTACTTATGGTAATGTAAGTTTAAACTGTTGGAAAGTGGTTAGTTCCTGTCTTCTCTCAGTTTGACAGCTGCGCACTCAATCCCGGTGCTGTGCGGCTTCGTTGGTGGCGTCTCAGCATCTGCCGAGCTCTCCGGCTGCCGGAGGCGAAGAAGCGGCTTTTTCGCGCACAGAGTTTTCTGCCGGTCGCGGTGCGCTCCGGAGCGCGGCTTCTGCCGAAAGGCGCCCGGGATCGGCACCTACCTTCGGAGAGCCGCATATGCCTGTCTTCTGCGTCTCTTGCCGCCTACACCTTAGCTAAAAAGTTTTTCAATGCACTTTCTCAAAAAGAAACTGTGCCAGCACAGCAAGCATCCCTCGACGTTTTTAATGAAGGTCTTCGAGTTCTTACCATCTCCTGGAGAAATTGAAAATAAAGACACGCCACGGAGTGCTGCATAAGGTTTAGAAGGCTGCAAAGGAAACCTGCCCAAGAACTTTTTCCCTACTTATGGTAATGTAAGTTTAAACTGTTGGAAAGTGGTTAGTTCCTGTCTTCTCTCAGTTTGACAGCTGCGCACTCAATCCCGGTGCTGTGCGGCTTCGTTGGTGGCGTCTCAGCATCAGCCGAGCTCTCAGGCTCCCGGAGGCGAAGAAGCGGCTTTTTCGCACACAGAGCTTTCCGCTGGTCGCGGTGCGCTCCAGAGCGCGGCTTCTGCCGAAAGACGCCCGGGACCAGCACCTACCTTCGGAGAGCCGCGTATGCCCGTCTTCTGCGTCTCTTGCCGCCTACACCGTAGCTAAAATGTTTTTCAACCCACTTTCTCAAAAAGAAACTGTGCCAGCACAGCAAGCATCCCTCGACGTTTTTCATGAAGGTAGTTGAGTTCTTACCATCTCCTGGAGAAAATGAAAATAAAGACACGACACGGAGTGCTGCATAAGGTTTAGAAGGATGCAAAAGAAATTTGTCCAAGAACTTTTCTTCTACTTATGGTAATGTAAGTTTAAACTGTTGGAAAGTGGTTAGTTCCTGTCTTCTCTCAGTTTGACAGCTGCGCACTCAATCCCGGTGCTGTGCGGCTTCGTTGGTGGCGTCTCAGCATCTGCCGAGCTCTCCGGCTGCCGGAGGCGAAGAAGCGGCTTTTTCGCGCACAGAGCTTTCTGCCGGTCGCTGTGCGCTCCGGAGCGCGGCTTCTGCCGAAAGACGCCTGGGATCGGCACCTTCCTTCGGAGAGCCGTGTATGCCCATTTTCTGCGTCTCTTGCCGCCTACACCTTAGCGAAAAAGCTTTTCAACACATTTACTCAAAAAGACACTGTGCCAGCACAGCAAGCATCCCTCGACGTTTTTAATGAAGGTCTTCTTGTTCTTACCATCTCCTGGAGAAAATGAAAATAAAGACACGCCACGGAGTGCTGCATAAGGTTTAGAAGGATGCAAAAGAAAGTTGTCCAAGAACTTTTCTTCTACTTATGGTAATGTAATTTTAAACTGTTGGAAAGTGGTTAGTTCCTGTCTTCTCTCAGTTTGACAGCTGCGCACTCAATCCCGGTGCTGTGCGGCTTCGTTGGTGGCGTCTCAGCATCTGCCGAGCTCTCCGGCTGCCGGAGGCGAAGAAGCGGCTTTTTCGCGCACAGAGCTTTCTGCTGGTCGCGGTGCGCTCCAGAGCGCGGCTTCTGCCGAAAGACGCCCGGGACCAGCACCTACCTTCGGAGAGCCGCGTATGCCCGTCTTCTGCGTCTCTTGCCGCCTACACCGTAGCTAAAATGTTTTTCAACCCACTTTCTCAAAAAGAAACTGTGCCAGCACAGCAAGCATCCCTCGACGTTTTTCATGAAGGTAGTTGAGTTCTTACCATCTCCTGGAGAAAATGAAAATAAAGACACGACACGGAGTGCTGCGTAAGGTTTAGAAGGATGCAAAAGAAATTTGTCCAAGAACTTTTCTTCTACTTATGGTAATGTAAGTTTAAACTGTTGGAAAGTGGTTAGTTCCTGTCTTCTCTCAGTTTGACAGCTGCGCACTCAATCCCGGTGCTGTGCGGCTTCGTTGGTGGCGTCTCAGCATCTGCCGAGCTCTCCGGCTGCCGGAGGCGAAGAAGCGGCTTTTTCGCGCACAGAGCTTTCTGCCGGTCGCAGTGCGCTCCGGAGCGCGGCTTCTGCCGAAAGACGCCCGGGACAGGCACCTACCTTCGGAGAGCCGCATATGCCCGTCTTCAGCGTCTCTTGCCGCCTACACCTTAGCTAAAAAGTTTTTCAACGCACGTTCTCAAAAAGAAACTGTGCCAGCACAGCAAGCGTCCCTCGACGTTTTTAATAAAGGTCTTCGAGTTCTTACCATCTCCTGGAGAAATTGAAAATAAAGACACGCCACGGAGTGCTGCATAAGGTTTAGAAGGCTGCAAAGGAAACCTGCCCAAGAACTTTTTCCCTACTTATGGTAATGTAAGTTTAAACTGTTGGAAAGTGGTTAGTTCCTGTCTTCTCTCAGTTTGACAGCTGCGCACTCAATCCCGGTGCTGTGCGGTCTTGTTCTTGGCGTCTCAGCATCTGCCGAGCTCTCCGGCTGCCGGAGGCGAAGAAGCGGCTTTATCGCGCACAGAGCTTTCTGCCGGTCGCGGTGCGCTCCGGAGCGCGGCTTCTGCCGAAAGACGCCCGGGACCAGCACCTACCTTCGGAGAGCCGCATATGCCCGTCTTCTGTGTCTCCTGCCGCCTACACCTTAGCTAAAAAGTTTTTCAACGCACTTTCTCAAAAAGAAACTGTGCCAGCACAGCAAGCGTCCCTCGACGTTTTTAATGAAGGTCTTCCTGTTCTTACCATCTCCTGGAGAAAATGAAAATAAAGTCACACATGGAGTGCTGCATAAGGTTTAGAAGGCTGCAATGGAAACCTGCCCAAGAACTTTTTCCCTACTTATGGTAATGTAAGTTTAAACTGTTGGAAAGTGGTTAGTTCCTGTCTTCTCTCAGTTTGACAGCTGCGCACTCAATCCCGGTGCTGTGCGGCTTCGTTGGTGGCGTCTCAGCATCTGCCGAGCTCTCCGGCTCCCGGAGGCGAAGAAGCGGCTTTTTCGCGCACAGAGCTTTCTGCCGGTCGCAGTGCGCTCCGGAGCGCGGCTTCTGCCGAAAGACGCCCGGGATCGGCACCTACCTTCGGAGAGCCGCATATGCCTGTCTTCTGCGTCTCTTGCCGCCTACACCTTAGCTAAAAAGTTTTTCAATGCACTTTCTCAAAAAGAAATTGTGCCAGCACAGCAAGCATCCCTCGACGTTTTTAATGAAGGTCTTCGAGTTCTTACCATCTCCTGGAGAAATTGAAAATAAAGTCACGCCACGGAGTGCTGCATAAGGTTTAGAAGGCTGCAATGGAAACCTGCCCAAGAACTTTTTCCCTACTTATGGTAATGTAAGTTTAAACTGTTGGAAAGTGGTTAGTTCCTGTCTTCTCTCAGTTTGACAGCTGCGCACTCAATCCCGGTGCTGTGCGGCTTCGTTGGTGGCGTCTCAGCATCTGCCGAGCTCTCCGGCTGCCGGAGGCGAAGAAGCGGCTTTTTCGCGCACAGAGCTTTCTGCCGGTCGCGGTGCGCTCCGGAGCGCGGCTTCTGCCGAAAGACGCCCGGGATCGGCACCTACCTTCGGAGAGCCGCATATGCCTGTCTTCTGCGTCTCTTGCCGCCTACACCTTAGCTAAAAAGTTTTTCAACGCACTTTCTCAAAAAGAAACTGTGCCAGCACAGCAAGCATCCCTCGACGTTTTTAATGAAGGTCTTCCTGTTCTTACCATCTCCTGGAGAAATTGAAAATAAAGACACGCCACGGAGTGCTGCATAAGGTTTAGAAGGCTGCAAAGGAAACCTGCCCAAGAACTTTTTCCCTACTTATGGTAATGTAAGTTTAAACTGTTGGAAAGTGGTTAGTTCCTGTCTTCTCTCAGTTTGACAGCTGCGCACTCAATCCCGGTGCTGTGCGGCTTCGTTGGTGGCGTCTCAGCATCAGCCGAGCTCTCAGGCTCCCGGAGGCGAAGAAGCGGCTTTTTCGCACACAGAGCTTTCCGCTGGTCGCGGTGCGCTCCAGAGCGCGGCTTCTGCCGAAAGACGCTCGGGACCAGCACCTACCTTCGGAGAGCCGCGTATGCCCGTCTTCTGCGTCTCTTGCCGCCTACACCGTAGCTAAAATGTTTTTCAACCCACTTTCTCAAAAAGAAACTGTGCCAGCACAGCAAGCGTCCCTCGACGTTTTTCATGAAGGTAGTTGAGTTCTTACCATCTCCTGGAGAAAATGAAAATAAAGACACGACACGGAGTGCTGCGTAAGGTTTAGAAGGATGCAAAAGAAAGTTGTCCAAGAACTTTTCTTCTACTTATGGTAATGTAAGTTTAAACTGTTGGAAAGTGGTTAGTTCCTGTCTTCTCTCAGTTTGACAGCTGCGCACTCAATCCCGGTGCTGTGCGGCTTCGTTGGTGGCGTCTCAGCATCTGCCGAGCTCTCCGGCTGCCGGAGGCGAAGAAGCGGCTTTTTCGCGCACAGAGCTTTCTGCTGGTCGCGGTGCGCTCCAGAGCGCGGCTTCTGCCGAAAGACGCCCGGGACCAGCACCTACCTTCGGAGAGCCGCGTATGCCCGTCTTCTGCGTCTCTTGCCGCCTACACCGTAGCTAAAATGTTTTTCAACCCACTTTCTCAAAAAGAAACTGTGCCAGCACAGCAAGCATCCCTCGACGTTTTTCATGAAGGTAGTTGAGTTCTTACCATCTCCTGGAGAAAATGAAAATAAAGACACGACACGGAGTGCTGCGTAAGGTTTAGAAGGATGCAAAAGAAATTTGTCCAAGAACTTTTCTTCTACTTATGGTAATGTAAGTTTAAACTGTTGGAAAGTGGTTAGTTCCTGTCTTCTCTCAGTTTGACAGCTGCGCACTCAATCCCGGTGCTGTGCGGCTTCGTTGGTGGCGTCTCAGCATCTGCCGAGCTCTCCGGCTGCCGGAGGCGAAGAAGCGGCTTTTTCGCGCACAGAGCTTTCTGCCGGTCGCAGTGCGCTCCGGAGCGCGGCTTCTGCCGAAAGACGCCCGGGACAGGCACCTACCTTCGGAGAGCCGCATATGCCCGTCTTCAGCGTCTCTTGCCGCCTACACCTTAGCTAAAAAGTTTTTCAACGCACGTTCTCAAAAAGAAACTGTGCCAGCACAGCAAGCGTCCCTCGACGTTTTTAATAAAGGTCTTCGAGTTCTTACCATCTCCTGGAGAAATTGAAAATAAAGACACGCCACGGAGTGCTGCATAAGGTTTAGAAGGCTGCAAAGGAAACCTGCCCAAGAACTTTTTCCCTACTTATGGTAATGTAAGTTTAAACTGTTGGAAAGTGGTTAGTTCCTGTCTTCTCTCAGTTTGACAGCTGCGCACTCAATCCCGGTGCTGTGCGGTCTTGTTCTTGGCGTCTCAGCATCTGCCGAGCTCTCCGGCTGCCGGAGGCGAAGAAGCGGCTTTATCGCGCACAGAGCTTTCTGCCGGTCGCGGTGCGCTCCGGAGCGCGGCTTCTGCCGAATGACGCCCGGGACCAGCACCTACCTTCGGAGAGCCGCATATGCCCGTCTTCTGTGTCTCCTGCCGCCTACACCTTAGCTAAAAAGTTTTTCAACGCACTTTCTCAAAAAGAAACTGTGCCAGCACAGCAAGCGTCCCTCGACGTTTTTAATGAAGGTCTTCCTGTTCTTACCATCTCCTGGAGAAAATGAAAATAAAGTCACACATGGAGTGCTGCATAAGGTTTAGAAGGCTGCAATGGAAACCTGCCCAAGAACTTTTTCCCTACTTATGGTAATGTAAGTTTAAACTGTTGGAAAGTGGTTAGTTCCTGTCTTCTCTCAGTTTGACAGCTGCGCACTCAATCCCGGTGCTGTGCGGCTTCGTTGGTGGCGTCTCAGCATCTGCCGAGCTCTCCGGCTCCCGGAGGCGAAGAAGCGGCTTTTTCGCGCACAGAGCTTTCTGCCGGTCGCAGTGCGCTCCGGAGCGCGGCTTCTGCCGAAAGACGCCCGGGATCGGCACCTACCTTCGGAGAGCCGCATATGCCTGTCTTCTGCGTCTCTTGCCGCCTACACCTTAGCTAAAAAGTTTTTCAATGCACTTTCTCAAAAAGAAATTGTGCCAGCACAGCAAGCATCCCTCGACGTTTTTAATGAAGGTCTTCGAGTTCTTACCATCTCCTGGAGAAATTGAAAATAAAGTCACGCCACGGAGTGCTGCATAAGGTTTAGAAGGCTGCAAAGGAAACCTGCCCAAGAACTTTTTCCCTACTTATGGTAATGTAAGTTTAAACTGTTGGAAAGTGGTTAGTTCCTGTCTTCTCTCAGTTTGACAGCTGCGCACTCAATCCCGGTGCTGTGCGGCTTCGTTGGTGGCGTCTCAGCATCTGCCGAGCTCTCCGGCTGCCGGAGGCGAAGAAGCGGCTTTATCGCGCACATAGCTTGTGCCGGTCGCTGTGCGCTCCGGAGTGCGGCTTCTGCCGAAAGACGCCCGGGACCGGCACCTACCTTCGGAGAGCCGCATATGCCCGTCTTCTGTGTCTCCTGCCGCCTACACCTTAGCTAAAAAGTTTTTCAACGCACTTTCTCAAAAAGAAACTGTGCCAGCACAGCAAGCGTCCCTCGACGTTTTTAATGATGGTCTTCCTGTTCTTACCATCTCCTGGAGAAAATGAAAATAAAGACACACATGGAGTGCTGCATAAGGTTTAGAAGGCTGCAATGGAAACCTGCCCAAGAACTTTTTCCCTACTTATGGTAATGTAAGTTTAAACTGTTGGAAAGTGGTTAGTTCCTGTCTTCTCTCAGTTTGACAGCTGCGCACTCAATCCCGGTGCTGTGCGGCTTCGTTGGTGGCGTCTCAGCATCTGCCGAGCTCTCCGGCTGCCGGAGGCGAAGAAGCGGCTTTTTCGCGCACAGAGCTTTCTGCCGGTCGCGGTGCGCTCCGGAGCGCGGCTTCTGCCGAAAGACGCCCGGGATCGGCACCTACCTTCGGAGAGCCGCATATGCCTGTCTTCTGCGTCTCTTGCCGCCTACACCTTAGCTAAAAAGTTTTTCAACGCACTTTCTCAAAAAGAAACTGTGCCAGCACAGCAAGCATCCCTCGACGTTTTTAATGAAGGTCTTCCTGTTCTTACCATCTCCTGGAGAAATTGAAAATAAAGACACGCCACGGAGTGCTGCATAAGGTTTAGAAGGCTGCAAAGGAAACCTGCCCAAGAACTTTTTCCCTACTTATGGTAATGTAAGTTTAAACTGTTGGAAAGTGGTTAGTTCCTGTCTTCTCTCAGTTTGACAGCTGCGCACTCAATCCCGGTGCTGTGCGGCTTCGTTGGTGGCGTCTCAGCATCAGCCGAGCTCTCAGGCTCCCGGAGGCGAAGAAGCGGCTTTTTCGCACACAGAGCTTTCCGCTGGTCGCGGTGCGCTCCAGAGCGTGGCTTCTGCCGAAAGACGCCCGGGACCAGCACCTACCTTCGGAGAGCCGCGTATGCCCGTCTTCAGCGTCTCTTGCCGCCTACACCGTAGCTAAAATGTTTTTCAACCCACTTTCTCAAAAAGAAACTGTGCCAGCACAGCAAGCGTCCCTCGACGTTTTTCATGAAGGTAGTTGAGTTCTTACCATCTCCTGGAGAAAATGAAAATAAAGACACGACACGGAGTGCTGCGTAAGGTTTAGAAGGATGCAAAAGAAAGTTGTCCAAGAACTTTTCTTCTACTTATGGTAATGTAAGTTTAAACTGTTGGAAAGTGGTTAGTTCCTGTCTTCTCTCAGTTTGACAGCTGCGCACTCAATCCCGGTGCTGTGCGGCTCCGTTGGTGGCGTCTCAGCATCTGCCGAGCTCTCCGGTTTCCGGAGGCGAAGAAGCGGCTTTTTCGCGCACAGAGCTTTCTGCCGGTCGCGGTGCGCTCCGGAGCGCGGCTTCTGCCGAAAGACGCCCGGGACAGGCACCTACCTTCGGAGAGCCGCGTATGCCCGTCTTCAGCGTCTCTTGCCGCCTACACCTTAGCTAAAAAGTTTTTCAACGCACGTTCTCAAAAAGAAACTGTGCCAGCACAGCAAGCGTCCCTCGACGTTTTTAATGAAGGTCTTCCTGTTCTTACCATCTCCTGGAGAAAATGAAAAGAAAGACACACATGGAGTGCTGCATAAGGTTTAGAAGGCTGCAAAGGAAACCTGCCCAAGAACTTTTTCCCTACTTATGGTAATGTAAGTTTAAACTGTTGGAAAGTGGTTAGTTCCTGTCTTCTCTCAGTTTGACAGCTGCGCACTCAATCCCGGTGCTGTGCGGCTTCGTTGGTGGCGTCTCAGCATCTGCCGAGCTCTCAGGCTCCCGGAGGCGAAGAAGCGGCTTTATCGCGCACATAGCTTGTGCCGGTCGCTGTGCGCTCCGGAGTGCGGCTTCTGCCGAAAGACGCCCGGGACCAGCACCTACCTTCGGAGAGCCGCATATGCCCGTCTTCTGTGTCTCCTGCCGCCTACACCTTAGCTAAAAAGTTTTTCAACGCACTTTCTCAAAAAGAAACTGTGCCAGCACAGCAAGCGTCCCTCGACGTTTTTAATGAAGGTCTTCCTGTTCTTACCATCTCCTGGAGAAAATGAAAATAAAGACACACATGGAGTGCTGCATAAGGTTTAGAAGGCTGCAAAGGAAACCTGCCCAAGAACTTTTTCCCTACTTATGGTAATGTAAGTTTAAACTGTTGGAAAGTGGTTAGTTCCTGTCTTCTCTCAGTTTGACAGCTGCGCACTCAATCCCGGTGCTGTGCGGCTTCGTTGGTGGCGTCTCAGCATCTGCCGAGCTCTCCGGCTGCCGGAGGCGAAGAAGCGGCTTTTTCGCGCACAGAGCTTTCTGCCGGTCGCGGTGCGCTCCGGAGCGCGGCTTCTGCCGAAAGACGCCCGGGATCGGCACCTACCTTCGGAGAGCCGCATATGCCTGTCTTCTGCGTCTCTTGCCGCCTACACCTTAGCTAAAAAGTTTTTCAATGCACTTTCTCAAAAAGAAACTGTGCCAGCACAGCAAGCATCCCTCAACGTTTTTAATGAAGGTCTTCGAGTTCTTACCATCTCCTGGAGAAATTGAAAATAAAGACACGCCACGGAGTGCTGCATAAGGTTTAGAAGGCTGCAAAGGAAACCTGCCCAAGAACTTTTTCCCTACTTATGGTAATGTAAGTTTAAACTGTTGGAAAGTGGTTAGTTCCTGTCTTCTCTCAGTTTGACAGCTGCGCACTCAATCCCGGTGCTGTGCGGCTTCGTTCGTGGCGTCTCAGCATCAGCCGAGCTCTCAGGCTCCCGGAGGCGAAGAAGCGGCTTTTTCGCACACAGAGCTTTCCGCTGGTCGCGGTGCGCTCCAGAGCGCGGCTTCTGCCGAAAGACGCTCGGGACCAGCACCTACCTTCGGAGAGCCGCGTATGCCCGTCTTCTGCGTCTCTTGCCGCCTACACCGTAGCTAAAATGTTTTTCAACCCACTTTCTCAAAAAGAAACTGTGCCAGCACAGCAAGCGTCCCTCGACGTTTTTCATGAAGGTAGTTGAGTTCTTACCATCTCCTGGAGAAAATGAAAATAAAGACACGACACGGAGTGCTGCGTAAGGTTTAGAAGGATGCAAAAGAAAGTTGTCCAAGAACTTTTCTTCTACTTATGGTAATGTAAGTTTAAACTGTTGGAAAGTGGTTAGTTCCTGTCTTCTCTCAGTTTGACAGCTGCGCACTCAATCCCGGTGCTGTGCGGCTTCGTTCGTGGCGTCTCAGCATCTGCCGAGCTCTCCGGTTTCCGGAGGCGAAGAAGCGGCTTTTTCGCGCACAGAGCTTTCTGCCGGTCGCGGTGCGCTCCGGAGCGCGGCTTCTGCCGAAAGACGCCTGGGACAGGCACCTACCTTCGGAGAGCCGCGTATGCCCGTCTTCAGCGTCTCTTGCCGCCTACACCTTAGCTAAAAAGTTTTTCAACGCACTTTCTCAAAAAGAAACTGTGCCAGCACAGCAAGCGTCCCTCGACATTTTTAATAAAGGTCTTCCTGTTCTTACCATCTCCTGGAGAAAATGAAAAGAAAGACACACATGGAGTGCTGCATAAGGTTTAGAAGGCTGCAAAGGAAACCTGCCCAAGAACTTTTTCCCTACTTATGGTAATGTAAGTTTAAACTGTTGGAAAGTGGTTAGTTCCTGTCTTCTCTCAGTTTGACAGCTGCGCACTCAATCCCGGTGCTGTGCGGTCTTGTTCTTGGCGTCTCAGCATCTGCCGAGCTCTCCGGCTGCCGGAGGCGAAGAAGCGGCTTTATCGCGCACAGAGCTTTCTGCCGGTCGCGGTGCGCTCCGGAGCGCGGCTTCTGCCGAAAGACGCCCGGGACCAGCACCTACCTTCGGAGAGCCGCGTATGCCCGTCTTCTGTGTCTCCTGCCGCCTACACCTTAGCTAAAAAGTTTTTCAACGCACTTTCTCAAAAAGAAACTGTGCCAGCACAGCAAGCGTCCCTCGACGTTTTTACTGAAGGTCTTCCTGTTCTTACCATCTCCTGGAGAAAATGAAAATAAAGACACACATGGAGTGCTGCATAAGGTTTAGAAGGCTGCAAAGGAAACCTGCCCAAGAACTTTTTCCCTACTTATGGTAATGTAAGTTTAAACTGTTGGAAAGTGGTTAGTTCCTGTCTTCTCTCAGTTTGACAGCTGCGCACTCAATCCCGGTGCTGTGCGGCTTCGTTGGTGGCGTCTCAGCATCTGCCGAGCTCTCCGGCTGCCGGAGGCGAAGAAGCGGCTTTTTCGCGCACAGAGTTTTCTGCCGGTCGCGGTGCGCTCCGGAGCGCGGCTTCTGCCGAAAGACGCCCGGGATCGGCACCTACCTTCGGAGAGCCGCATATGCCTGTCTTCTGCGTCTCTTGCCGCCTACACCTTAGCTAAAAAGTTTTTCAATGCACTTTCTCAAAAAGAAACTGTGCCAGCACAGCAAGCATCCCTCGACGTTTTTAATGAAGGTCTTCGAGTTCTTACCATCTCCTGGAGAAATTGAAAATAAAGACACGCCACGGAGTGCTGCATAAGGTTTAGAAGGCTGCAAAGGAAACCTGCCCAAGAACTTTTTCCCTACTTATGGTAATGTAAGTTTAAACTGTTGGAAAGTGGTTAGTTCCTGTCTTCTCTCAGTTTGACAGCTGCGCACTCAATCCCGGTGCTGTGCGGCTTCGTTGGTGGCGTCTCAGCATCAGCCGAGCTCTCAGGCTCCCGGAGGCGAAGAAGCGGCTTTTTCGCACACAGAGCTTTCCGCTGGTCGCGGTGCGCTCCAGAGCGCGGCTTCTGCCGAAAGACGCCCGGGACCAGCACCTACCTTCGGAGAGCCGCGTATGCCCGTCTTCTGCGTCTCTTGCCGCCTACACCGTAGCTAAAATGTTTTTCAACCCACTTTCTCAAAAAGAAACTGTGCCAGCACAGCAAGCGTCCCTCGACGTTTTTCATGAAGGTAGTTGAGTTCTTACCATCTCCTGGAGAAAATGAAAATAAAGACACGACACGGAGTGCTGCATAAGGTTTAGAAGGATGCAAAAGAAATTTGTCCAAGAACTTGTCTTCTACTTATGGTAATGTAAGTTTAAACTGTTGGAAAGTGGTTAGTTCCTGTCTTCTCTCAGTTTGACAGCTGCGCACTCAATCCCGGTGCTGTGCGGCTTCGTTGGTGGCGTCTCAGCATCTGCCGAGCTCTCCGGCTGCCGGAGGCGAAGAAGCGGCTTTTTCGCGCACAGAGCTTTCTGCCGGTCGCGGTGCGCTCCGGAGCGCAGCTTCTGCCGAAAGACGCCTGGGATCGGCACCTTCCTTCGGAGAGCCATGTATGCCCATTTTCTGCGTCTCTTGCCGCCTACACCTTAGCTAAAAAGCTTTTCAACACATTTACTCAAAAAGACACTGTGCCAGCACAGCAAGCATCCCTCGACGTTTTTAATGAAGGTCTTCCTGTTCTTACCATCTCCTGGAGAAAATGAAAATAAAGACACGCCACGGAGTGCTGCATAAGGTTTAGAAGGATGCAAAAGAAAGTTGTCCAAGAACTTTTCTTCTACTTATGGTAATGTAATTTTAAACTGTTGGAAAGTGGTTAGTTCCTGTCTTCTCTCAGTTTGACAGCTGCGCACTCAATCCCGGTGCTGTGCGGCTTCGTTCGTGGCGTCTCAGCATCTGCCGAGCTCTCCGGCTGCCGGAGGCGAAGAAGCGGCTTTTTCGCGCACAGAGCTTTCTGCAGGTCGCGGTGCGCTCCAGAGCGCGGCTTCTGCCGAAAGACGCCCGGGACCAGCACCTACCTTCGGAGAGCTGCATATGCCCGTCTTCTCCGTCTCCTGCCGCCTACACCTTAGCTAAAAAGTTTTTCAACGCACTTTCTCAAAAAGAAACTGTGCCAGCACAGCAAGCATCCCTCGACGTTTTTAATGAAGGTCTTCAAGTTCTTACCATCTCCAGGAGAAAATGAAAATAAAGACACGCCACGGAGTGCTGCATAAGGTTTAGAAGGATGCAAAAGAAACTTGTCCAAGAACTTTTCTCCTACTTATGGTAATGTAAGTTTAAACTGTTGGAAAGTGGTTAGTTCCTGTCTTCTCTCAGTTTGACAGCTGCGCACTCAATCCCGGTGCTGTGCGGCTTCGTTGGTGGCGTCTCAGCATCGGCCGAGCTCTCCGGCTCCCGGAGGCGAAGAAGCGGCTTTTTCGCGCACAGAGCTTTCTGCCGGTCGCGGTGCGCTCCGGAGCGCGGCTTCTGCCGAAAGACGCCCGGGACCGGCACCTACCTTCGGAGAGCCGCGTATGCCCGTCTTCTGCGTCTCTTGCCGCCTACACCTTAGCGAAAAGGCTTTTCAACACATTTATTCAAAAAGACACTGTGCCAGCACAGCAAGCATCCCTCGACGTTTTTCATGAAGGTCTTCCTGTTCTTACCATCTCCTGGAGAAAATGAAAATAAAGACACGCCACGGAGTGCTGCATAAGGTTTAGAAGGATGCAAAAGAAAGTTGTCCAAGAACTTTTCTTCTACTTATGGTAATGTAAGTTTAAACTGTTGGAAAGTGGTTAGTTCCTGTCTTCTCTCAGTTTGACAGCTGCGCACTCAATCCCGGTGCTGTGCGGCTTCGTTGGTGGCGTCTCAGCATCTGCCGAGCTCTCCGGCTGCCGGAGGCGAAGAAGCGGCTTTATCGCGCACATAGCTTGTGCCGGTCGCTGTGCGCTCCGGAGTGCGGCTTCTGCCGAAAGACGCCCGGGACCAGCACCTACCTTCGGAGAGCCGCATATGCCCGTCTTCTGTGTCTCCTGCCGCCTACACCTTAGCTAAAAAGTTTTTCAACGCACTTTCTCAAAAAGAAACTGTGCCAGCACAGCAAGCGTCCCTCGACGTTTTTAATGAAGGTCTTCCTGTTCTTACCATCTCCTGGAGAAAATGAAAATAAAGACACACATGGAGTGCTGCATAAGGTTTAGAAGGCTGCAATGGAAACCTGCCCAAGAACTTTTTCCCTACTTATGGTAATGTAAGTTTAAACTGTTGGAAAGTGGTTAGTTCCTGTCTTCTCTCAGTTTGACAGCTGCGCACTCAATCCCGGTGCTGTGCGGCTTCGTTGGTGGCGTCTCAGCATCTGCCGAGCTCTCCGGCTGCCGGAGGCGAAGAAGCGGCTTTTTCGCGCACAGAGCTTTCTGCTGGTCGCGGTGCGCTCCAGAGCGCGGCTTCTGCCGAAAGACGCCCGGGACCAGCACCTACCTTCGGAGAGCCGCGTATGCCCGTCTTCTGCGTCTCTTGCCGCCTACACCGTAGCTAAAATGTTTTTCAACCCACTTTCTCAAAAAGAAACTGTGCCAGCACAGCAAGCGTCCCTCGACGTTTTTCATGAAGGTAGTTGAGTTCTTACCATCTCCTGGAGAAAATGAAAATAAAGACACGACACGGAGTGCTGCGTAAGGTTTAGAAGGATGCAAAAGAAAGTTGTCCAAGAACTTTTCTTCTACTTATGGTAATGTAAGTTTAAACTGTTGGAAAGTGGTTAGTTCCTGTCTTCTCTCAGTTTGACAGCTGCGCACTCAATCCCGGTGCTGTGCGGCTTCGTTGGTGGCGTCTCAGCATCTGCCGAGCTCTCCGGCTGCCGGAGGCGAAGAAGCGGCTTTTTCGCGCACAGAGCTTTCTGCCGGTCGCAGTGCGCTCCGGAGCGCGGCTTCTGCCGAAAGACGCCCGGGACAGGCACCTACCTTCGGAGAGCCGCATATGCCCGTCTTCAGCGTCTCTTGCCGCCTACACCTTAGCTAAAAAGTTTTTCAACGCACGTTCTCAAAAAGAAACTGTGCCAGCACAGCAAGCGTCCCTCGACGTTTTTAATAAAGGTCTTCGAGTTCTTACCATCTCCTGGAGAAATTGAAAATAAAGACACGCCACGGAGTGCTGCATAAGGTTTAGAAGGCTGCAAAGGAAACCTGCCCAAGAACTTTTTCCCTACTTATGGTAATGTAAGTTTAAACTGTTGGAAAGTGGTTAGTTCCTGTCTTCTCTCAGTTTGACAGCTGCGCACTCAATCCCGGTGCTGTGCGGTCTTGTTCTTGGCGTCTCAGCATCTGCCGAGCTCTCCGGCTGCCGGAGGCGAAGAAGCGGCTTTATCGCGCACAGAGCTTTCTGCCGGTCGCGGTGCGCTCCGGAGCGCGGCTTCTGCCGAAAGACGCCCGGGACCAGCACCTACCTTCGGAGAGCCGCATATGCCCGTCTTCTGTGTCTCCTGCCGCCTACACCTTAGCTAAAAAGTTTTTCAACGCACTTTCTCAAAAAGAAACTGTGCCAGCACAGCAAGCGTCCCTCGACGTTTTTAATGAAGGTCTTCCTGTTCTTACCATCTCCTGGAGAAAATGAAAATAAAGTCACACATGGAGTGCTGCATAAGGTTTAGAAGGCTGCAATGGAAACCTGCCCAAGAACTTTTTCCCTACTTATGGTAATGTAAGTTTAAACTGTTGGAAAGTGGTTAGTTCCTGTCTTCTCTCAGTTTGACAGCTGCGCACTCAATCCCGGTGCTGTGCGGCTTCGTTGGTGGCGTCTCAGCATCTGCCGAGCTCTCCGGCTGCCGGAGGCGAAGAAGCGGCTTTTTCGCGCACAGAGCTTTCTGCCGGTCGCAGTGCGCTCCGGAGCGCGGCTTCTGCCGAAAGACGCCCGGGATCGGCACCTACCTTCGGAGAGCCGCATATGCCTGTCTTCTGCGTCTCTTGCCGCCTACAACTTAGCTAAAAAGTTTTTCAATGCACTTTCTCAAAAAGAAATTGTGCCAGCACAGCAAGCATCCCTCGACGTTTTTAATGAAGGTCTTCGAGTTCTTACCATCTCCTGGAGAAATTGAAAATAAAGTCACGCCACGGAGTGCTGCATAAGGTTTAGAAGGCTGCAAAGGAAACCTGCCCAAGAACTTTTCTTCTACTGATGGTAATGTAAGTTTAAACTGTTGGAAAGTGGTTAGTTCCTGTCTTCTCTCAGTTTGACAGCTGCGCACTCAATCCCGGTGCTGTGCGGCTTCGTTGGTGGCGTCTCAGCATCAGCCGAGCTCTCCGGCTGCCGGAGGCGAAGAAGCGGCTTTTTCGCACACAGAGCTTTCCGCTGGTCGCGGTGCGCTCCAGAGCGCGGCTTCTGCCGAAAGACGCCCGGGACCAGCACCTACCTTCGGAGAGCCGCGTATGCCCGTCTTCGGCGTCTCTTGCCGCCTACACCTTAGCTAAAAAGTTTTTCAACGCACTTTCTCAAAAAGAAACTGTGCCAGCACAGCAAGCGTCCCTCGACGTTTTTAATGAAGGTCTTCCTGTTCTTACCATCTCCTGGAGAAAATGAAAAGAAAGACACGACACGGAGTGCTGCATAAGGTTTAGAAGGCTGCAAAGGAAACCTGCCCAAGAACTTTTTCCCTACTTATGGTAATGTAAGTTTAAACTGTTGGAAAGTGGTTAGTTCCTGTCTTCTCTCAGTTTGACAGCTGCGCACTCAATCCCGGTGCTGTGCGGCTTCGTTGGTGGCGTCTCAGCATCTGCCGAGCTCTCCGGCTGCCGGAGGCAAAGAAGCGGCTTTTTCGCGCACATAGCTTGTGTCGGTCGCTGTGCGCTCCGGAGTGCGGCTTCTGCCGAAAGACGCCCGGGACCAGCACCTACCTTCGGAGAGCCGCGTATGCCTGTCTTCTGTGTCTCCTGCCGCCTACACCTTAGCTAAAAAGTTTTTCAACGCACTTTCTCAAAAAGAAACTGTGCCAGCACAGCAAGCGTCCCTCGACGTTTTTACTGAAGGTCTTCCTGTTCTTACCATCTCCTGGAGAAAATGAAAATAAAGACACACATGGAGTGCTGCATAAGGTTTAGAAGGCTGCAATGGAAACCTGCCCAAGAACTTTTTCCCTACTTATGGTAATGTAAGTTTAAACTGTTGGAAAGTGGTTAGTTCCTGTCTTCTCTCAGTTTGACAGCTGCGCACTCAATCCCGGTGCTGTGCGGCTTCGTTGGTGGCGTCTCAGCATCTGCCGAGCTCTCCGGCTGCCGGAGGCGAAGAAGCGGCTTTTTCGCGCACAGAGCTTTCTGCCGGTCGCAGTGCGCTCCGGAGCGCGGCTTCTGCCGAAAGACGCCCGGGATCGGCACCTACCTTCGGAGAGCCGCATATGCCTGTCTTCTGCGTCTCTTGCCGCCTACACCTTAGCTAAAAAGTTTTTCAATGCACGTTCTCAAAAAGAAACTGTGCCAGCACAGCAAGCATCCCTCGACGTTTTTAATGAAGGTCTTCGAGTTCTTACCATCTCCTGGAAAAAATGAAAATAAAGACACGCCACGGAGTGCCGCATAAGGTTTAGAAGGATGCAAAGGAAACCTGCCGAAGAACTTTTTCCATACTTATGGTAATGTAAGTTTAAACTGTTGGAAAGTGGTTAGTTCCTGTCTTCTCTCAGTTTGACAGCTGCGCACTCAATCCTGGTGCTGTGCGGCTTCGTTGGTGGCGTCTCAGCATCTGCCGAGCTCTCCGGCTGCTGGAGGCGAAGAAGCGGCTTTATCGCGCACAGAGCTTTCTGCCGGTTGCGGTGCGCTCCGGAGCGCGGCTTCTGCCGAAAGACGCCCGGGACCAGCACCTACCTTCGGAGAGCCGCATATGCCCGTCTTCTGCATCTCTTGCCGCCTACACCTTAGCTAAAATGTTTTTCAACGCACTTTCTCAAAAAGAAACTGTGCCAGCACAGCAAGCGTCCCTCGACGTTTTTCATGAAGGTCTTGCTGTTCTTACCATCTCCTGGAGAAAATGAAAATAAAGACACGCCACGGAGTGCTGCATAAGGTTTAGAAGGATGCAAAAGAAAGATGTCCAAGATCTTTTCTTCTACTTATGGTAATGTAAGTTTAAACTGTTGGAAAGTGGTTAGTTCCTGTCTTCTCTCAGTTTGACAGCTGTGCACTCAATCCCGGTGCTGTGCGGCTTCGTTGGTGGCGTCTCAGCATCTGCCGAGCTGTCAGGCTCCCGGAGTCGAAGAAGCGGCTTTTTCGCGCACAGAGCTTTCTGCCGGTCGCGGTGCGCTCCGGAGCGCGGCTTCTGCCGAAAGACGCCCGGGATCGGCATCTACCTTCGGAGAGCCGCGTATGCCCGTCTTCTGCGTCTCCTGCCGCCTACGCCTTAGCTAAAAAGTTTTTCAACGCACTTTCTCAAAAAGAAACTGTGCCAGCACAGCAAGCGTCCCTCGACGTTTTTCATGAAGGTAGTTGAGTTCTTACCATCTCCTGGAGAAAATGAAAATAAAGACACGCCACGGAGTGCTGCATAAGGTTTAGAAGGATGCAAAAGAAAGTTGTCCAAGAACTTTTTCCCTACTTATGGTAATGTAAGTTTAAACTGTTGGAAAGTGGTTAGTTCCTGTCTTCTCTCAGTTTGACAGCTGCGCACTCAATCCCGGTGCTGTGCGGCTTCGTTCGTGGCGTCTCAGCATCTGCCGAGCTCTCCGGCTGCCGGCGGCGAAGAAGCGGCTTTTTCGCGCACAGAGCTTTCTGCCGGTCGCGGTGCGCTCCGGACCGCGGCTTCTGCCGAAAGACGCCCGGGACAGGCACCTACCTTCGGAGAGCCGCGTATGCCCGTATTCGGCGTCTCTTGCCGCCTACACCTTAGCTAAAAAGTTTTTCAACGCACTTTCTCAAAAAGAAACTGTGCCAGCACAGCAAGCGTCCACGACGTTTTTCATGAAGGTCTTCAAGTTCTTACCATCTCCTGGAGAAAATGAAAATAAAGACACACATGGAGTGCTGCATTAGGTTTAGAAGGCTGCAAAGGAAACCTGCCCAAGAACTTTTTCCCTACTTATGGTAATGTAAGTTTAAACTGTTGGAAAGTGGTTAGTTCCTGTCTTCTCTCAGTTTGACAGCTGCGCACTCAATCCCGGTGCTGTGCGGCTTCGTTGGTGGTGTCTCAGCATCTGCCGAGCTCTCCGGCTGCTGGAGGCGAAGAAGCGGCTTTTTCGCGCACAGAGCTTTCTGCCGGTCGCGGTGCGCTCCGGAGCGCAGCTTCTGCCGAAAGACGCCCGGGATTGGCACCTACCTTCGGAGAGCCGCATATGCCTGTCTTCTGCGTCTCTTGCCGCCTACACCTTAGCTAAAAAGTTTTTCAATGCACTTTCTCAAAAAGAAACTGTGCCAGCACAGCAAGCATCCCTCGACGTTTTTAATGAAGGTCTTCGAGTTCTTACCATCTCCTGGAGAAAATGAAAATAAAGACACACCACGGAGTGCCGCAAAAGGTTTAGAAGGATGCAAAAGAAACCTGCCGAAGAACTTTTTCCATACTTATGGTAATGTAAGTTTAAACTGTTGGAAAGTGGTTAGTTCCTGTCTTCTCTCAGTTTGACAGCTGCGCACTCAATCCCGGTGCTGTGCGGCTTCGTTCGTGGCGTCTCAGCATCTGCCGAGCTCTCCGGCTGCCGGAGGCAAAGAAGCGGCTTTTTCGCGCACAGAGCTTTCTGCCGGTTGCGGTGCGCTCCGGAGCGCGGCTTCTGCCGAAAGACGCCCGGGACCAGCACCTACCTTCGGAGAGCCGCGTATGCCCGTCTTCTGCATCTCTTGCCGCCTACACCTTAGCTAAAATGTTTTTCAACGCACTTTCTCAAAAAGAAACTGTGCCAGCACAGCAAGCGTCCCTCGACGTTTTTCATGAAGGTCTTCAAGTTCTTACCATCTCCTGGAGAAAATGAAAATAAAGACACGCCACGGAGTGCTGCATTAGGTTTAGAAGGCTGCAAAGGAAACCTGCCCAAGAACTTTTTCCCTACTTTTGGTAATGTAAGTTTAAACTGTTGGAAAGTGGTTAGTTCCTGTCTTCTCTCAGTTTGACAGCTGCGCACTCAATCCCGGTGCTGTGCGGCTTCGTTGGTGGCGTCTCAGCATCTGCCGAGCTCTCCGGCTGCCGGAGGCGAAGAAGCGGCTTTTTCGCGCACAGAGCTTTCTGCCGGTCGCGGTGCGCTCCAGAGCACAGCTTCTGCTGAAAGACGCCCGGGATCGGCACCTACCTTCGGAGAGCCGCTTATGCCTGTCTTCTGCGTCTCTTGCCGCCTACACCTTAGCTAAAAAGTTTTTCAATGCACTTTCTCAAAAAGAAACTGTGCCAGCACAGCAAGCATCCCTCGACGTTTTTAATGAAGGTCTTCAAGTTCTTACCATCTCCTGGAGAAAATGAAAATAAAGACACGCCACGGAGTGCTGCATAAGGTTTAGAAGGATGCAAAAGAAAGTTGTCCAAGAACTTTTCTTCTACTGATGGTAATGTAAGTTTAAACTGTTGGAAAGTGGTTAGTTCCTGTCTTCTCTCAGTTTGACAGCTGCGCACTCAATCCCGGTGCTGTGCGGCTTCGTTCGTGGTGTCTCAGCATCTACCGAGCTCTCCGGCTCCCAGAGGCGAAGAAGCGGCTTTTTCGCGCACAGAGCTTTCTGCCGGTCGCGGTGCACTCCGGAGCGCGGCTTTTGCTGAAAGACGCCCGGGACCGGCATCTACCTTCGGAGAGCCGCGTATGCCCGTCTTCGGCGTCTCTTGCCGCCTACACCTTAGCGAAAAAGCTTTTCAACACATTTAATCAAAAAGACACTGTGCCAGCACAGCAAGCATCCCTCGACGTTTTTAATGAAGTTAGTCGAGTTCTTACCATCTCCAGGAGAAAATGAAAATAAGGACACGCCACGGAGTGCTGCATAAGGTTTAGAAGGATGCAAAAGAAAGTTGTCCAAGAACTTTTTCCCTACTTATGGTAATGTAAGTTTAAACTGTTGGAAAGTGGTTAGTTCCTGTCTTCTCTCAGTTTGACAGCTGCGCACTCAATCCCGGTGCTGTGCGGCTTCGTTGGTGGCGTCTCAGCATCTGCCGAGCTCTCCGGCTCCCGGAGGCGAAGAAGCGGCTTTTTCGCGCACAGAGCTTTCTGCCGGTCGCGGTGCGCTCCGGAGCGCGGCTTCAGCCGAAAGGCGCTCGGGATCGGCACCTACCTTCGGAGAGCCGCGTATGCCTGTCTTCTGCGTCTCTTGCCACCTACACCTTAGCTAAAAAGTTTTTCAATACACTTTCTCAAAAAGAAACTGTGCCAGCACAGCAAGCATCCCTCGACGTTTTTCATGAAGGTCTTCGAGTTCTTACCATCTCCTGGAAAAAATGAAAATAAAGACACGCCACGGAGTGCTGCATAAGGTTTAGAAGGATGCAAAATAAAGTTGTCCAAGAACTTTTCTTCTACTGATGGTAATGTAAGTTTAAACTGTTGGAAAGTGGTTAGTTCCTGTCTTCTCTCAGTTTGACAGCTGCGCACTCAATCCCGGTGCTGTGCGGCTTCGTTGGTGGCGTCTCAGCATCTGCCGAGCTTTCCGGCTGCCGGAGGCGAAGAAGCGGCTTTATCGCGCACAGAGCTTTCTGCCGGTCGCGGTGCACTCCAGAGCGCGGCTTCTGCCGAAAGACGCCCGGAGACCGGCACCTACCCTTGGAGAGCTGCATATGCCCGTCTTCAGCGTCTCTTGCCGCCTACACCTTAGCGAAAAGCTTTTTCACGCTTTCTCTCAAAAAGAAACTGTGCCAGCACAGCAAGCGTCTCAGGACGATTTTCATGAAGGTACTCGAGTTCTTACCATCTCCTGGTGAAAAGGAAAAGTAAGATTTCTCAGGGAGTGCTGCATAATTTTTACAAGGATGAAAAAGAATGTTGTTTGAAAACTTTTTCTCTACTTATGGTAATCTAAGTTTAAACTGTTGGAAAGTGGTTAGTTATCATTTTCTCTCACTTTGAGAGCTGCGCACTCAATCCCGATGCTGTGCGGTCTTGTTCTTGGCGTCTCAGCATCTGCCGAGCTCTCCGGCTGCCGGCGGCGAAGAAGCGGCTTTTTCGCGCACAGAGCTTTCTGCCGGTCGCGGGGCGCTCCGGACCGCGGCTTCTGCCGAAAGACGCCCGGAGACCGGCACCTACCCTCGGAGAGCTGCATATGCCCGCCTTCTGCGTCTCTTGCCGCCTACACCTTAGAGAAAAGCTTTTTCACGCTTTCTCTCAAAAAGAAACTGTGCCAGCACAGCAAGCGTCTCAGGACGATTTTCATGAAGGTACTCGAGTTCTTACCATCTCCTGGAGAACACAAAAAGAAAGATCGGCCAGGGAATGCTGCATAAGTTTTAGCAAGATGTAAAAGAAAGTTGTTTGAGAACTTTTTCCCTACTTATGGTAATCTAAGTTTAAACTGTTGGAAAGTGGTTAGTTATCATTTTCTTTCAGTTTGAGAGCTGGGCACTTACTCCCGTTGCTGTGCGGCTTCGTTCTTGGCGTCTCAGCATCTGCCGAGCTCTCCGGCTGACGGAGGCGAAGAAGCGGCTTTTTCGCGCACAGAGCTTTCTGCCGGTCGCGGTGCGCTCCGGACCGCGGCTTCTGCCGAAAGACGCCCGGAGACCGGCACCTACCCTCGGAGAGCCGCATATGCCCGCCTTCAGCGTCTCTTGCCGCCTACAACTTAGCGAAAAGCTTTTTCACGCTTTCTCTCATAAAGAAACTGTGCCAGCACAGCAAGCGTCTCAGGACGATTTTCATGAAGGTACTCGAGTTCTTACCATCTCCTGGAGAAAAGGAAAAGTAAGATTTCTCAGGGAGTGCTGCATAATTTTTACAAGGATGAAAAAGAATGTTGTTTGAAAACTTTTTCTCTACTTATGGTAATCTAAGTTTAAACTGTTGGAAAGTGGTTAGTTATCATTTTCTCTCACTTTGAGAGCTGCGCACTCAATCCCGATGCGGTGCGGTCTTGTTCTTGGCGTCTCAGCATCTGCCGAGCTCTCCGGCTGCTGGAGGCGAAGAAGCGGCTTTTTCGCGCACAGAGCTTTCTGCCGGTCGCGGTGCGCTCCGGACCGCGGCTTCTGCTGAAAGACGCCCGGAGACCGGCACCTACCCTCGGAGAGCTGCATATGCCCGCCTTCTGCGTCTCTTGCCGCCTACACCTTAGCGAAAAGCTTTTTCACGCTTTCTCTCAAAAAGAAACTGTGCCAGCACAGCAAGCGTCTCAGGACGATTTTCATGAAGGTACTCGAGTTCTTACCATCTCCTGGAGAAAAGGAAAAGTAAGATTTCTCAGGGAGTGCTGCATAATTTTTACAAGGATGAAAAAGAAAGTTTTTTTAAAACTTTTTCTCTACTTATGGTAATCTAAGTTTAAACTGTTGGAAAGTGGTTAGTTATCATTTTCTCTCAGTTTGAGAGCTGCGCACTCAATCCCGATGCTGTGCGGTCTTGTTCTTGGCGTCTCAGCATCTGCCGAGCTCTCCAGCTGCCGGCGGCGAAGAAGCGGCGTTTTCGCGCACAGAGCTTTCTGCCGGTCGCGGTGCGCTCCGGACCGCGGCTTCTGCCGAAAGACGCCCGGAGACCGGCACCTACCCTCGGAGAGCTGCATATGCCCGCCTTCTGCGTCTCTTGCCGCCTACACCTTAGAGAAAAGCTTTTTCACGCTTTCTCCCAAAAAGAAACTGTGCCAGCACAGCAAGCGTCTCAGGACGATTTTCATGAAGGTACTCGAGTTCTTACCATCTCCTGGAGAAAAGGAAAAGTAAGATTTCTCAGGGAGTGCTGCATAATTTTTACAAGGATGAAAAAGAATGTTGTTTGAAAACTTTTTTTCTACTTATGGTAATCTAAGTTTAAACTGTTGGAAAGTGGTTAGTTATCATTTTCTCTCACTTTGAGAGCTGCGCACTCAATCCCGATGCGGTGCGGTCTTGTTCTTGGCGTCTCAGCATCTGCCGAGCTCTCCGGCTGCTGGAGGCGAAGAAGCGGCTTTTTCGCGCACAGAGCTTTCTGCCAGTCGCGGTGCGCTCCAGACCGCGGCTTCTGCCGAAAGACGCCCGGAGACCGGCACCTACCCTCGGAGAGCTGCATATGCCCGTCTTCAGCGTCTCTTGCCGCCTACACCTTAGCGAAAAGCTTTTTCACGCTTTCTCTCAAAAAGAAACTGTGCCAGCACAGCAAGCGTCTCAGGACGATTTTCATGAAGGTACTCGAGTTCTTACCATCTCCTGGAGAAAAGGAAAAGTAAGATTTCTCAGGGAGTGCTGCATAATTTTTACAAGGATGAAAAAGAATGTTGTTTGAAAACTTTTTCTCTACTTATGGTAATCTAAGTTTAAACTGTTGGAAAGTGGTTAGTTATCATTTTCTCTCACTTTGAGAGCTGCGCACTCAATCCCGATGCTGTGCGGTCTTGTTCTTGGCGTCTCAGCATCTGCCGATCTCTCCGGCTGACGGAGGCGAAGAAGCGGCTTTTTCGCGCACAGAGCTTTCTGCCGGTCGCGGTGCCCTCCAGACTGCGGCTTCTGCCGAAAGACGCCCGGAGACCGGCACCTACCCTCGGAGAGCTGCATATGCCCGTCTTCAGCGTCTCTTGCCGCCTACACCTTAGCGAAAAGCTTTTTCACGCTTTCTCTCAAAAAGAAACTGTGCCAGCACAGCAAGCGTCTCAGGACGATTTTCATGAAGGTACTCGAGTTCTTACCATCTCCTGGAGAAAAGGAAAAGTAAGATTTCTCAGGGAGTGCTGCATAATTTTTACAAGGATGAAAAAGAAAGTTTTTTGAAAACTTTTTCTCTACTTATGGTAATCTAAGTTTAAACTGTTGGAAAGTGGTTAGTTATCATTTTCTCTCACTTTGAGAGCTGCGCACTCAATCCCGATGCTGTGCGGTCTTGTTCTTGGCGTCTCAGCATCTGCCGAGCTCTCCGGCTGCTGGAGGCGAAGAAGCGGCTTTTTCGCGCACAGAGCTTTCTGCCGGTCGCGGTGCGCTCCGGACCGCGGCTTCTGCCGAAAGACGCCCGGAGACCGGCACCTACCCTCGGAGAGCTGCATATGCCCGCCTTCAGCGTCTCTTGCCGCCTACACCTTAGAGAAAAGCTTTTTCACGCTTTCTCTCAAAAAGAAACTGTGCCAGCACAGCAAGCGTCTCAGGACGATTTTCATGAAGGTACTCGAGTTCTTACCATCTCCTGGAGAAAAGGAAAAGTAAGATTTCTCAGGGAGTGCTGCATAATTTTTACAAGGATGAAAAAGAATGTTGTTTGAAAACTTTTTCTCTACTTATGGTAATCTAAGTTTAAACTGTTGGAAAGTGGTTAGTTATCATTTTCTCTCACTTTGAGAGCTGCGCACTCAATCCCGATGCGGTGCGGTCTTGTTCTTGGCGTCTCAGCATCTGCCGAGCTCTCCGGCTGCTGGAGGCGAAGAAGCGGCGTTTTCGCGCACAGAGCTTTCTGCCGGTCGCGGGGCGCTCCGGACCGCGGCTTCTGCCGAAAGACGCCCGGAGACCGGCACCTACCCTTGGAGAGCTGCATATGCCCGCCTTCTGCGTCTCTTGCCGCCTACACCTTAGAGAAAAGCTTTTTCACGCTTTCTCCCAAAAAGAAACTGTGCCAGCACAGCAAGCGTCTCAGGACGATTTTCATGAAGGTACTCGAGTTCTTACCATCTCCTGGAGAAAAGGAAAAGTAAGATTTCTCAGGGAGTGCTGCATAATTTTTACAAGGATGAAAAAGAATGTTGTTTGAAAACTTTTTTTCTACTTATGGTAATCTAAGTTTAAACTGTTGGAAAGTGGTTAGTTATCATTTTCTCTCACTTTGAGAGCTGCGCACTCAATCCCGATGCGGTGCGGTCTTGTTCTTGGCGTCTCAGCATCTGCCGAGCTCTCCGGCTGCTGGAGGCGAAGAAGCGGCTTTTTCGCGCACAGAGCTTTCTGCCGGTCGCGGTGCGCTCCGGACCGCGGCTTCTGCCGAAAGACGCCCGGAGACCGGCACCTACCCTCGGAGAGCTGCATATGCCCGTCTTCAGCGTCTCTTGCCGCCTACACCTTAGCGAAAAGCTTTTTCACGCTTTCTCTCAAAAAGAAACTGTGCCAGCACAGCAAGCGTCTCAGGACGATTTTCATGAAGGTACTCGAGTTCTTACCATCTCCTGGAGAACACAAAAAGAAAGATTGGCCAAAGAGTGCTGCATAAGTTTTAGAAGGATGTAAAAGAATGTTGTTTGAGAACTTTTTCCCTACTTATGGTAATCTAAGTTTAAACTGTTGGAAAGTGGTTAGTTATCGTTTTCTTTCAGTTTGAGAGCTGGGCACTCAATCCCGATGCTGTGCGGTCTTGTTCTTGGCGTCTCAGCATCTGCCGATCTCTCCGGCTGCTGGAGGCGAAGAAGCGGCTTTTTCGCGCACAGAGCTTTCTGCCGGTCGCGGTGCGCTCCGGACCGCGGCTTCTGCCGAAAGACGCCCGGAGACCGGCACCTACCCTCGGAGAGCTGCATATGCCCGTTTTCTGCGTCTCTTGCCGCCTACACCTTAGCGAAAAGCTTTTTCACGCTTTCTCCCAAAAAGAAACTGTGCCAGCACAGCAAGCGTCTCAGGACGATTTTCATGAAGGTACTCGAGTTCTTACCATCTCCTGGAGAACACAAAAAGAAAGATCGGCCAGGGAATGCTGCATAAGTTTTAGCAAGATGTAAAAGAAAGTTGTTTGAGAACTTTTTCCCTACTTATGGTAATCTAAGTTTAAACTGTTGGAAAGTGGTTAGTTATCATTTTCTTTCAGTTTGAGAGCTGCGCACTCAATCCCGATGCGGTGCGGTCTTGTTCTTGGCGTCTCAGCATCTGCCGAGCTCTCCGGCTGCTGGAGGCGAAGAAGCGGCTTTTTCGCGCACAGAGCTTTCTGCCGGTCGCGGTGCGCTCCGGACCGCGGCTTCTGCCGAAAGACGCCCGGAGACCGGCACCTACCCTCGGAGAGCTGCATATGCCCGCCTTCTGCGTCTCTTGCCGCCTACACCTTAGCGAAAAGCTTTTTCACGCTTTCTCTCAAAAAGAAACTGTGCCAGCACAGCAAGCGTCTCAGGACGATTTTCATGAAGGTACTCGAGTTCTTACCATCTCCTGGTGAAAAGGAAAAGTAAGATTTCTAAGGGAGTGCTGCATAATTTTTACAAGGATGAAAAAGAATGTTGTTTGAAAACTTTTTCTCTACTTATGGTAATCTAAGTTTAAACTGTTGGAAAGTGGTTAGTTATCATTTTCTCTCACTTTGAGAGCTGCGCACTCAATCGCGATGCTGTGCGGTCTTGTTCTTGGCGTCTCAGCATCTGCCGAGCTCTCCGGCTGCTGGAGGCGAAGAAGCGGCTTTTTCGCGCACAGAGCTTTCTGCCGGTCGCGGGGCGCTCCGGACCGCGGCTTCTGCCGAAAGACGCCCGGAGACCGGCACCTACCCTCGGAGAGCTGCATATGCCCGCCTTCTGCGTCTCTTGCCGCCTACACCTTAGCGAAAAGCTTTTTCACGCTTTCTCTCAAAAAGAAACTGTGCCAGCACAGCAAGCGTCTCAGGACGATTTTCATGAAGGTACTCGAGTTCTTACCATCTCCTGGAGAAAAGGAAAAGTAAGATTTCTCAGGGAGTGCTGCATAATTTTTACAAGGATGAAAAAGAAAGTTTTTTGAAAACTTTTTCTCTACTTATGGTAATCTAAGTTTAAACTGTTGGAAAGTGGTTAGTTATCATTTTCTCTCACTTTGAGAGCTGCGCACTCAATCCCGATGCTGTGCGGTCTTGTTCTTGGCGTCTCAGCATCTGCCGAGCTCTCCAGCTGCCGGCGGCGAAGAAGCGGCTTTTTCGCGCACAGAGCTTTCTGCCGGTCGCTGTGCGCTCCAGAGCGCGGCTTCTGCCGAAAGACGCCCGGAGACCGGCACCTACCCTCGGAGAGCTGCATATGCCCGCCTTCTGCGTCTCTTGCCGCCTACACCTTAGCGAAAAGCTTTTTCACGCTTTCTCTCAAAAAGAAACTGTGCCAGCACAGCAAGCGTCTCAGGACGATTTTCATGAAGGTACTCGAGTTCTTACCATCTCCTGGAGAACACAAAAAGAAAGATCGGCCAGGGAATGCTGCATAAGTTTTAGCAAGATGTAAAAGAATGTTGTTTGAGAACTTTTTCCCTACTTATGGTAATCTAAGTTTAAACTGTTGGAAAGTGGTTAGTTATCATTTTCTTTCAGTTTGAGAGCTGGGCACTTACTCCCGTTGCTGTGCGGCTTCGTTCTTGGCGTCTCAGCATCTGCCGAGCTCTCCGGCTGCCGGCGGCGAAGAAGCGGCTTTTTCGCGCACAGAGCATTCTGCCGGTCGCGGTGCGCTCCGGACCGCGGCTTCTGCCGAAAGACGCCCGGAGACCGGCACCTACCCTCGGAGAGCTGCATATGCCCGCCTTCTGCGTCTCTTGCCGCCTACACCTTAGCGAAAAGCTTTTTCACGCTTTCTCCCAAAAAGAAACTGTGCCAGCACAGCAAGCGTCTCAGGACGATTTTCATGAAGGTACTCGAGTTCTTACCATCTCCTGGAGAACACAAAAAGAAAGATCGGCCAGGGAATGCTGCATAAGTTTTAGCAAGATGTAAAAGAAAGTTGTTTGAGAACTTTTTCCCTACTTATGGTAATCTAAGTTTAAACTGTTGGAAAGTGGTTAGTTATCATTTTCTCTCACTTTGAGAGCTGCGCACTCAATCCCGATGCTGTGCGGCTTCGTTCTTGGCGTCTCAGCATCTGCCGAGCTCTCCGGCTGACGGAGGCGAAGAAGCGGCTTTTTCGCGCACAGAGCTTTCTGCCGGTCGCGGTGCGCTCCGGACCGCGGCTTCTGCCGAAAGACGCCCGGAGACCGGCACCTACCCTCGGAGAGCTGCATATGCCCGCCTTCTGCGTCTCTTGCCGCCTACACCTTAGCGAAAAGCTTTTTCACGCTTTCTCTCAAAAAGAAACTGTGCCAGCACAGCAAGCGTCTCAGGACGATTTTCATGAAGGTACTCGAGTTCTTACCATCTCCTGGAGAAAAGGAAAAGTAAGATTTCTCAGGGAGTGCTGCATAATTTTTACAAGGATGAAAAAGAATGTTGTTTGAAAACTTTTTCTCTACTTATGGTAATCTAAGTTTAAACTGTTGGAAAGTGGTTAGTTATCATTTTCTCTCACTTTGAGAGCTGCGCACTCAATCCCGATGCTGTGCGGTCTTGTTCTTGGCGTCTCAGCATCTGCCGATCTCTCCGGCTGCTGGAGGCGAAGAAGCGGCTTTTTCGCGCACAGAGCTTTCTGCCGGTCGCGGTGCCCTCCAGACCGCGGCTTCTGCCGAAAGACGCCCGGAGACCGGCACCTACCCTCGGAGAGCTGCATATGCCCGCATTCTGCGTCTCTTGCCGCCTACACCTTAGCGAAAAGCTTTTTCACGCTTTCTCCCAAAAAGAAACTGTGCCAGCACAGCAAGCGTCTCAGGACGATTTTCATGAAGGTACTCGAGTTCTTACCATCTCCTGGAGAACACAAAAAGAAAGATCGGCCAGGGAATGCTGCATAAGTTTTAGCAAGATGTAAAAGAAAGTTGTTTGAGAACTTTTTCCCTACTTATGGTAATCTAAGTTTAAACTGTTGGAAAGTGGTTAGTTATCATTTTCTCTCACTTTGAGAGCTGCGCACTCAATCCCGATGCTGTGCGGCTTCGTTCTTGGCGTCTCAGCATCTGCCGAGCTCTCCGGCTGACGGAGGCGAAGAAGCGGCTTTTTCGCGCACAGAGCTTTCTGCCGGTCGCGGTGCGCTCCGGACCGCGGCTTCTGCCGAAAGACGCCCGGAGACCGGCACCTACCCTCGGAGAGCTGCATATGCCCGCCTTCTGCGTCTCTTGCCGCCTACACCTTAGCGAAAAGCTTTTTCACGCTTTCTCCCAAAAAGAAACTGTGCCAGCACAGCAAGCGTCTCAGGACGATTTTCATGAAGGTACTCGAGTTCTTACCATCTCCTGGAGAACACAAAAAGAAAGATCGGCCAGGGAATGCTGCATAAGTTTTAGCAAGATGTAAAAGAAAGTTGTTTGAGAACTTTTCTTCTACTTATGGTAATCTAAGTTTAAACTGTTGGAAAGTGGTTAGTTATCATTTTCTCTCACTTTGAGAGCTGCGCACTCAATCGCGATGCTGTGCGGTCTTGTTCTTGGCGTCTCAGCATCTGCCGAGCTCTCCGGCTGCTGGAGGCGAAGAAGCGGCTTTTTCGCGCACAGAGCTTTCTGCCGGTCGCGGTGCGCTCCGGACCGCGGCTTCTGCCGAAAGACGCCCGGAGACCGGCACCTACCCTCGGAGAGCTGCATATGCCCGCCTTCTGCGTCTCTTGCCGCCTACACCTTAGCGAAAAGCTTTTTCACGCTTTCTCTCAAAAAGAAACTGTGCCAGCACAGCAAGCGTCTCAGGACGATTTTCATGAAGGTACTCGAGTTCTTACCATCTCCTGGAGAACACAAAAAGAAAGATTGGCCAAAGAGTGCTGCATAAGTTTTAGAAGGATGTAAAAGAATGTTGTTTGAGAACTTTTTCCCTACTTATGGTAATCTAAGTTTAAACTGTTGGAAAGTGGTTAGTTATCGTTTTCTTTCAGTTTGAGAGCTGGGCACTTACTCCCGTTGCTGTGCGGCTTCGTTCTTGGCGTCTCAGCATCTGCCGAGCTCTCCGGCTGACGGAGGCGAAGAAGCGGCTTTTTCGCGCACAGAGCTTTCTGCCGGTCGCGGTGCGCTCCGGACCGCGGCTTCTGCCGAAAGACGCCCGGAGACCGGCACCTACCCTCGGAGAGCTGCATATGCCCGCCTTCTGCGTCTCTTGCCGCCTACACCTTAGCGAAAAGCTTTTTCACGCTTTCTCTCAAAAAGAAACTGTGCCAGCACAGCAAGCGTCTCAGGACGATTTTCATGAAGGTACTCGAGTTCTTACCATCTCCTGGAGAAAAGGAAAAGTAAGATTTCTCAGGGAGTGCTGCATAATTTTTACAAGGATGAAAAAGAATGTTGTTTGAAAACTTTTTCTCTACTTATGGTAATCTAAGTTTAAACTGTTGGAAAGTGGTTAGTTCTCATTTTCTCTCACTTTGAGAGCTGCGCACTCAATCCCGATGCTGTGCGGCTTCGTTCTTGGCGTCTCAGCATCTGCCGAGCTCTCCGGCTGACGGAGGCGAAGAAGCGGCTTTTTCGCGCACAGAGCTTTCTGCCGGTCGCGGTGCGCTCCGGACCGCGGCTTCTGCCGAAAGACGCCCGGAGACCGGCACCTACCCTCGGAGAGCTGCATATGCCCGCCTTCTGCGTCTCTTGCCGCCTACACCTTAGCGAAAAGCTTTTTCACGCTTTCTCTCAAAAAGAAACTGTGCCAGCACAGCAAGCGTCTCAGGACGATTTTCATGAAGGTACTCGAGTTCTTACCATCTCCTGGAGAACACAAAAAGAAAGATTGGCCAAAGAGTGCTGCATAAGTTTTAGAAGGATGTAAAAGAATGTTGTTTGAGAACTTTTTCTCTACTTATGGTAATCTAAGTTTAAACTGTTGGAAAGTGGTTAGTTATCGTTTTCTTTCAGTTTGAGAGCTGGGCACTTACTCCCGTTGCTGTGCGGCTTCGTTCTTGGCGTCTCAGCATCTGCCGAGCTCTCCGGCTGACGGAGGCGAAGAAGCGGCTTTTTCGCGCACAGAGCTTTCTGCCGGTCGCGGTGCGCTCCGGACCGCGGCTTCTGCCGAAAGACGCCCGGAGACCGGCACCTACCCTCGGAGAGCTGCATATGCCCGCCTTCTGCGTCTCTTGCCGCCTACACCTTAGCGAAAAGCTTTTTCACGCTTTCTCTCAAAAAGAAACTGTGCCAGCACAGCAAGCGTCTCAGGACGATTTTCATGAAGGTACTCGAGTTCTTACCATCTCCTGGAGAAAAGGAAAAGTAAGATTTCTCAGGGAGTGCTGCATAATTTTTACAAGGATGAAAAAGAATGTTGTTTGAAAACTTTTTCTCCACTTATGGTAATCTAAGTTTAAACTGTTGGAAAGTGGTTAGTTATCATTTTCTCTCACTTTGAGAGCTGCGCACTCAATCCCGATGCTGTGCGGTCTTGTTCTTGGCGTCTCAGCATCTGCCGAGCTCTCCGGCTGCTGGAGGCGAAGAAGCGGCTTTTTCGCGCACAGAGCTTTCTGCCGGTCGCGGGGCGCTCCGGACCGCGGCTTCTGCCGAAAGACGCCCGGAGACCGGCACCTACCCTCGGAGAGCTGCATATGCCCGCCTTCTGCGTCTCTTGCCGCCTACACCTTAGCGAAAAGCTTTTTCACGCTTTCTCTCAAAAAGAAACTGTGCCAGCACAGCAAGCGTCTCAGGACGATTTTCATGAAGGTACTCGGTATTACCATCTCCTGGTGAAAAGGAAAAGTAAGATTTCTCAGGGAGTGCTGCATAATTTTTACAAGGATGAAAAAGAATGTTGTTTGAAAACTTTTTCTCTACTTATGGTAATCTAAGTTTAAACTGTTGGAAAGTGGTTAGTTATCATTTTCTCTCACTTTGAGAGCTGCGCACTCAATCCCGATGCTGTGCGGTCTTGTTCTTGGCGTCTCAGCATCTGCCGAGCTCTCCGGCTGCCGGCGGCGAAGAAGCGGCTTTTTCGCGCACAGAGCTTTCTGCCGGTCGCGGTGCCCTCCGGACCGCGGCTTCTGCCGAAAGACGCCCGGAGACCGGCACCTACCCTCGGAGAGCTGCATATGCCCGTCTTCAGCGTCTCTTGCCGCCTACACCTTAGCGAAAAGCTTTTTCACGCTTTCTCTCAAAAAGAAACTGTGCCAGCACAGCAAGCGTCTCAGGACGATTTTCATGAAGGTACTCGAGTTCTTACCATCTCCTGGAGAAAAGGAAAAGTAAGATTTCTCAGGGAGTGCTGCATAATTTTTACAAGGATGAAAAAGAATGTTGTTTGAAAACTTTTTCTCTACTTATGGTAATCTAAGTTTAAACTGTTGGAAAGTGGTTAGTTATCATTTTCTCTCAGTTTGAGAGCTGCGCACTCAATCCCGATGCTGTGCGGTCTTGTTCTTGGCGTCTCAGCATCTGCCGAGCTCTCCAGCTGCCGGCGGCGAAGAAGCGGCTTTTTCGCGCACAGAGCATTCTGCCGGTCGCGGTGCGCTCCGGACCGCGGCTTCTGCCGAAAGACGCCCGGAGACCGGCACCTACCCTCGGAGAGCTGCATATGCCCGCCTTCTGCGTCTCTTGCCGCCTACACCTTAGCGAAAAGCTTTTTCACGCTTTCTCTCAAAAAGAAACTGTGCCAGCACAGCAAGCGTCTCAGGACGATTTTCATGAAGGTACTCGAGTTCTTACCATCTCCTGGACAAAAGGAAAGGTAAGATTTCTCAGAGAGTGCTGCATAATTTTTACAAGGATGAAAAAGAAAGTTTTTTGAAAACTTTTTCTCTACTTATGGTAATCTAAGTTTAAACTGTTGGAAAGTGGTTAGTTATCATTTTCTCTCACTTTGAGAGCTGCGCACTCAATCCCGATGCTGTGCGGTCTTGTTCTTGGCGTCTCAGCATCTGCCGAGCTCTCCGGCTGCCGGCGGCGAAGAAGCGGCTTTTTCGCGCACAGAGCTTTCTGCCGGTCGCGGTGCCCTCCGGACCGCGGCTTCTGCCGAAAGACGCCCGGAGACCGGCACCTACCCTCGGAGAGCTGCATATGCCCGCCTTCAGCGTCTCTTGCCGCCTACACCTTAGAGAAAAGCTTTTTCACGCTTTCTCTCAAAAAGAAACTGTGCCAGCACAGCAAGCGTCTCAGGACGATTTTCATGAAGGTACTCGAGTTCTTACCATCTCCTGGAGAACACAAAAAGAAAGATTGGCCAGGGAATGCTGCCTAAGTTTTAGCAAGATGTAAAAGAAAGTTGTTTGAGAACTTTTTCCCTACGTATGGTAATCTAAGTTTAAACTGTTCAAAAGTGGTTAGTTATCATTTTCTTTCAGTTTGAGAGCTGGGCACTTACTCCCGTTGCTGTGCGGCTTCGTTCTTGGCGTCTCAGCATCTGCCGAGCTCTCCGGCTGACGGAGGCGAAGAAGCGGCTTTTTCGCGCACAGAGCTTTCTGCCGGTCGCGGTGCGCTCCGGACCGCGGCTTCTGCCGAAAGACGCCCGGAGACCGGCACCTACCCTCGGAGAGCTGCATATGCCCGCCTTCAGCGTCTCTTGCCGCCTACACCTTAGAGAAAAGCTTTTTCACGCTTTCTCTCAAAAAGAAACTGTGCCAGCACAGCAAGCGTCTCAGGACGATTTTCATGAAGGTACTCGAGTTCTTACCATCTCCTGGAGAAAAGGAAAAGTAAGATTTCTCAGGGAGTGCTGCATAATTTTTACAAGGATGAAAAAGAATGTTGTTTGAAAACTTTTTCTCTACTTATGGTAATCTAAGTTTAAACTGTTGGAAAGTGGTTAGTTATCATTTTCTCTCACTTTGAGAGCTGCGCACTCAATCCCGATGCTGTGCGGTCTTGTTCTTGGCGTCTCAGCATCTGCCGAGCTCTCCGGCTGCTGGAGGCGAAGAAGCGGCTTTTTCGCGCACAGAGCTTTCTGCCGGTCGCGGTGCCCTCCGGACCGCGGCTTCTGCCGAAAGACGCCCGGAGACCGGCACCTACCCTCGGAGAGCTGCATATGCCCGCCTTCTGCGTCTCTTGCCGCCTACACCTTAGCGAAAAGCTTTTTCACGCTTTCTCTCAAAAAGAAACTGTGCCAGCACAGCAAGCGTCTCAGGACGATTTTCATGAAGGGACTCGAGTTCTTACCATCTCCTGGAGAACACAAAAAGAAAGATTGGCCAAAGAGTGCTGCATAAGTTTTAGAAGGATGTAAAAGAATGTTGTTTGAGAACTTTTTCCCTACTTATGGTAATCTAAGTTTAAACTGTTGGAAAGTGGTTAGTTATCGTTTTCTTTCAGTTTGAGAGCTGGGCACTTACTCCCGTTGCTGTGCGGCTTCGTTCTTGGCGTCTCAGCATCTGCCGAGCTCTCCGGCTGACGGAGGCGAAGAAGCGGCTTTTTCGCGCACAGAGCTTTCTGCCGGTCGCGGTGCGCTCCGGACCGCGGCTTCTGCCGAAAGACGCCCGGAGACCGGCACCTACCCTCGGAGAGCTGCATATGCCCGCCTTCAGCGTCTCTTGCCGCCTACACCTTAGCGAAAAGCTTTTTCACGCTTTCTCTCAAAAAGAAACTGTGCCAGCACAGCAAGCGTCTCAGGACGATTTTCATGAAGGTACTCGAGTTCTTACCATCTCCTGGAGAAAAGGAAACGTAAGATTTCTCAGGGAGTGCTGCATAATTTTTACAAGGATGAAAAAGAATGTTGTTTGAAAACTTTTTCTCTACTTATGGTAATCTAAGTTTAAACTGTTGGAAAGTGGTTAGTTCTCATTTTCTCTCTGTTTGAGAGCTGCGCACTCAATCGCGATGCTGTGCGGTCTTGTTCTTGGCGTCTCAGCATCTGCCGAGCTCTCCAGCTGCCGGCGGCGAAGAAGCGGCTTTTTCGCGCACAGAGCATTCTGCCGGTCGCGGGGCGCTCCGGACCGCGGCTTCTGCCGAAAGACGCCCGGAGACCGGCACCTACCCTCGGAGAGCTGCATATGCCCGCCTTCTGCGTCTCTTGCCGCCTACACCTTAGAGAAAAGCTTTTTCACGCTTTCTCCCAAAAAGAAACTGTGCCAGCACAGCAAGCGTCTCAGGACGATTTTCATGAAGGTACTCGAGTTCTTACCATCTCCTATAGAACACAAAAAGAAAGATCGGCCAGGGAATGCTGCATAAGTTTTAGCAAGATGTAAAAGAAAGTTGTTTGAGAACTTTTTCCCTACTTATGGGAAATCTAAGTTTAAACTGTTGGAAAGTGGTTAGTTATCATTTTCTTTCAGTTTGAGAGCTGGGCACTCACTCCCGTTGCTGTGCGGCTTCGTTCTTGGCGTCTCAGCATCTGCCGAGCTCTCCGGCTGACGGAGGCGAAGAAGCGGCTTTTTCGCGCACAGAGCTTTCTGCCGGTCGCGGTGCGCTCCGGACCGCGGCTTCTGCCGAAAGACGCCCGGAGACCGGCACCTACCCTCGGAGAGCTGCATATGCCCGCCTTCAGCGTCTCTTGCCGCCTACACCTTAGAGAAAAGCTTTTTCACGCTTTCTCCCAAAAAGAAACTGTGCCAGCACAGCAAGCGTCTCAGGACGATTTTCATGAAGGTACTCGAGTTCTTACCATCTCCTGGAGAAAAGGAAAAGTAAGATTTCTCAGGGAGTGCTGCATAATTTTTACAAGGATGAAAAAGAATGTTGTTTGAAAACTTTTTCTCCACTTATGGTAATCTAAGTTTAAACTGTTGGAAAGTGGTTAGTTATCATTTTCTCTCACTTTGAGAGCTGCGCACTCAATCCCGATGCTGTGCGGTCTTGTTCTTGGCGTCTCAGCATCTGCCGAGCTCTCCGGCTGCTGGAGGCGAAGAAGCGGCTTTTTCGCGCACAGAGCTTTCTGCCGGTCGCGGGGCGCTCCGGACCGCGGCTTCTGCCGAAAGACGCCCGGAGACCGGCACCTACCCTCGGAGAGCTGCATATGCCCGCCTTCTGCGTCTCTTGCCGCCTACACCTTAGCGAAAAGCTTTTTCACGCTTTCTCTCAAAAAGAAACTGTGCCAGCACAGCAAGCGTCTCAGGACGATTTTCATGAAGGTACTCGGTTCTTACCATCTCCTGGTGAAAAGGAAAAGTAAGATTTCTCAGGGAGTGCTGCATAATTTTTACAAGGATGAAAAAGAATGTTGTTTGAAAACTTTTTCTCTACTTATGGTAATCTAAGTTTAAACTGTTGGAAAGTGGTTAGTTATCATTTTCTCTCACTTTGAGAGCTGCGCACTCAATCCCGATGCTGTGCGGTCTTGTTCTTGGCGTCTCAGCATCTGCCGAGCTCTCCGGCTGCTGGAGGCGAAGAAGCGGCTTTTTCGCGCACAGAGCTTTCTGCCGGTCGCGGTGCCCTCAAGACCGCGGCTTCTGCCGAAAGACGCCCGGAGACCGGCACCTACCCTCGGAGAGCTGCATATGCCCGTCTTCAGCGTCTCTTGCCGCCTACACCTTAGCGAAAAGCTTTTCCACGCTTTCTCTCAAAAAGAAACTGTGCCAGCACAGCAAGCGTCTCAGGACGATTTTCATGAAGGTACTCGAGTTCTTACCATCTCCTGGAGAACACAAAAAGAAAGATTGGCCAAAGAGTGCTGCATAGCTTTTAGAAGGATGTAAAAGAATGTTGTTTGAGAACTTTTTCCCTACTTATGGTAATCTAAGTTTAAACTGTTGGAAAGTGGTTAGTTATCGTTTTCTTTCAGTTTGAGAGCTGGGCACTTACTCCCGTTGCTGTGCGGCTTCGTTCTTGGCGTCTCAGCATCTGCCGAGCTCTCCGGCTGACGGAGGCGAAGAAGCGGCTTTTTCGCGCACAGAGCTTTCTGCCGGTCGCGGTGCGCTCCGGACCGCGGCTTCTGCCGAAAGACGCCCGGAGACCGGCACCTACCCTCGGAGAGCTGCATATGCCCGCCTTCTGCGTCTCTTGCCGCCTACACCTTAGAGAAAAGCTTTTTCACGCTTTCTCTCAAAAAGAAACTGTGCCAGCACAGCAAGCGTCTCAGGACGATTTTCATGAAGGTACTCGAGTTCTTACCATCTCCTGGAGAAAAGGAAAAGTAAGATTTCTCAGGGAGTGCTGCATAATTTTTACAAGGATGAAAAAGAATGTTGTTTGAAAACTTTTTCTCTACTTATGGTAATCTAAGTTTAAACTGTTGGAAAGTGGTTAGTTATCATTTTCTTTCAGTTTGAGAGCTGGGCACTCACTCCCGTTGCTGTGCGGCTTCGTTCTTGGCGTCTCAGCATCTGCCGAGCTCTCCGGCTGACGGAGGGGAAGAAGCGGCTTTTTCGCGCACAGAGCTTTCTGCCGGTCGCGGTGCGCTCCGGACCGCGGCTTCTGCCGAAAGACGCCCGGAGACCGGCACCTACCCTCGGAGAGCTGCATATGCCCGCCTTCTGCGTCTCTTGCCGCCTACACCTTAGCGAAAAGCTTTTTCACGCTTTCTCTCAAAAAGAAACTGTGCCAGCACAGCAAGCGTCTCAGGACGATTTTCATGAAGGTACTCGAGTTCTTACCATCTCCTGGAGAAAAGGAAAGGTAAGATTTCTCAGAGAGTGCTGCATAATTTTTACAAGGATGAAAAAGAAAGTTTTTTGAAAACTTTTTCTCTACTTATGGTAATCTAAGTTTAAACTGTTGGAAAGTGGTTAGTTATCATTTTCTCTCACTTTGAGAGCTGCGCACTCAATCCCGATGCTGTGCGGTCTTGTTCTTGGCGTCTCAGCATCTGCCGAGCTCTCCGGCTGCCGGCGGCGAAGAAGCGGCTTTTTCGCGCACAGAGCTTTCTGCCGGTCGCGGGGCGCTCCGGACCGCGGCTTCTGCCGAAAGACGCCCGGAGACCGGCACCTACCCTCGGAGAGCTGCATATGCCCGCCTTCAGCGTCTCTTGCCGCCTACACCTTAGAGAAAAGCTTTTTCACGCTTTCTCTCAAAAAGAAACTGTGCCAGCACAGCAAGCGTCTCAGGACGATTTTCATGAAGGTACTCGAGTTCTTACCATCTCCTGGAGAAAAGGAAAAGTAAGATTTCTCAGGGAGTGCTGCATAATTTTTACAAGGATGAAAAAGAATGTTGTTTGAAAACTTTTTCTCTACTTATGGTAATCTAAGTTTAAACTGTTGGAAAGTGGTTAGTTATCATTTTCTCTCACTTTGAGAGCTGCGCACTCAATCCCGATGCTGTGCGGTCTTGTTCTTGGCGTCTCAGCATCTGCCGAGCTCTCCGGCTGCTGGAGGCGAAGAAGCGGCTTTTTCGCGCACAGAGCTTTCTGCCGGTCGCGGGGCGCTCCGGACCGCGGCTTCTGCCGAAAGACGCCCGGAGACCGGCACCTACCCTCGGAGAGCTGCATATGCCCGCCTTCAGCGTCTCTTGCCGCCTACACCTTAGAGAAAAGCTTTTTCACGCTTTCTCTCAAAAAGAAACTGTGCCAGCACAGCAAGCGTCTCAGGACGATTTTCATGAAGGTACTCGAGTTCTTACCATCTCCTGGAGAAAAGGAAAAGTAAGATTTCTCAGGGAGTGCTGCATAATTTTTACAAGGATGAAAAAGAATGTTGTTTGAAAACTTTTTCTCTACTTATGGTAATCTAAGTTTAAACTGTTGGAAAGTGGTTAGTTCTCATTTTCTCTCTGTTTGAGAGCTGCGCACTCAATCGCGATGCTGTGCGGTATTGTTCTTGGCGTCTCAGCATCTGCCGAGCTCTCCGGCTGCTGGAGGCGAAGAAGCGGCTTTTTCGCGCACAGAGCTTTCTGCTTGTCGCGGTGCGCTCCGGACCGCGGCTTCTGCCGAAAGACGCCCGGAGACCGGCACCTACCCTCGGAGAGCTGCATATGCCCGCCTTCTGCGTCTCTTGCCGCCTACACCTTAGCGAAAAGCTTTTTCACGCTTTCTCTCAAAAAGAAACTGTGCCAGCACAGCAAGCGTCTCAGGACGATTTTCATGAAGGGACTCGAGTTCTTACCATCTCCTGGAGAACACAAAAAGAAAGATTGGCCAAAGAGTGCTGCATAAGTTTTAGAAGGATGTAAAAGAATGTTGTTTGAGAACTTTTTCCCTACTTATGGTAATCTAAGTTTAAACTGTTGGAAAGTGGTTAGTTATCGTTTTCTTTCAGTTTGAGAGCTGGGCACTTACTCCCGTTGCTGTGCGGCTTCGTTCTTGGCGTCTCAGCATCTGCCGAGCTCTCCGGCTGACGGAGGCGAAGAAGCGGCTTTTTCGCGCACAGAGCTTTCTGCCGGTCGCGGTGCGCTCCGGACCGCGGCTTCTGCCGAAAGACGCCCGGAGACCGGCACCTACCCTCGGAGAGCTGCATATGCCCGCCTTCAGCGTCTCTTGCCGCCTACACCTTAGCGAAAAGCTTTTTCACGCTTTCTCTCAAAAAGAAACTGTGCCAGCACAGCAAGCGTCTCAGGACGATTTTCATGAAGGTACTCGAGTTCTTACCATCTCCTGGAGAAAAGGAAACGTAAGATTTCTCAGGGAGTGCTGCATAATTTTTACAAGGATGAAAAAGAATGTTGTTTGAAAACTTTTTCTCTACTTATGGTAATCTAAGTTTAAACTGTTGGAAAGTGGTTAGTTCTCATTTTCTCTCTGTTTGAGAGCTGCGCACTCAATCGCGATGCTGTGCGGTCTTGTTCTTGGCGTCTCAGCATCTGCCGAGCTCTCCAGCTGCCGGCGGCGAAGAAGCGGCTTTTTCGCGCACAGAGCATTCTGCCGGTCGCGGGGCGCTCCGGACCGCGGCTTCTGCCGAAAGACGCCCGGAGACCGGCACCTACCCTCGGAGAGCTGCATATGCCCGCCTTCTGCGTCTCTTGCCGCCTACACCTTAGAGAAAAGCTTTTTCACGCTTTCTCCCAAAAAGAAACTGTGCCAGCACAGCAAGCGTCTCAGGACGATTTTCATGAAGGTACTCGAGTTCTTACCATCTCCTATAGAACACAAAAAGAAAGATCGGCCAGGGAATGCTGCATAAGTTTTAGCAAGATGTAAAAGAAAGTTGTTTGAGAACTTTTTCCCTACTAATGGTAATCTAAGTTTAAACTGTTGGAAAGTGGTTAGTTATCATTTTCTTTCAGTTTGAGAGCTGGGCACTCACTCCCGTTGCTGTGCGGCTTCGTTCTTGGCGTCTCAGCATCTGCCGAGCTCTCCGGCTGACGGAGGCGAAGAAGCGGCTTTTTCGCGCACAGAGCTTTCTGCCGGTCGCGGTGCGCTCCGGACCGCGGCTTCTGCCGAAAGACGCCCGGAGACCGGCACCTACCCTCGGAGAGCTGCATATGCCCGCCTTCTGCGTCTCTTGCCGCCTACACCTTAGAGAAAAGCTTTTTCACGCTTTCTCCCAAAAAGAAACTGTGCCAGCACAGCAAGCGTCTCAGGACGATTTTCATGAAGGTACTCGAGTTCTTACCATCTCCTGGAGAAAAGGAAAAGTAAGATTTCTCAGGGAGTGCTGCATAATTTTTACAAGGATGAAAAAGAATGTTGTTTGAAAACTTTTTCTCCACTTATGGTAATCTAAGTTTAAACTGTTGGAAAGTGGTTAGTTATCATTTTCTCTCACTTTGAGAGCTGCGCACTCAATCCCGATGCTGTGCGGTCTTGTTCTTGGCGTCTCAGCATCTGCCGAGCTCTCCGGCTGCTGGAGGCGAAGAAGCGGCTTTTTCGCGCACAGAGCTTTCTGCCGGTCGCGGTGCCCTCCGGACCGCGGCTTCTGCCGAAAGACGCCCGGAGACCGGCACCTACCCTCGGAGAGCTGCATATGCCCGCCTTCTGCGTCTCTTGCCGCCTACACCTTAGCGAAAAGCTTTTTCACGCTTTCTCTCAAAAAGAAACTGTGCCAGCACAGCAAGCGTCTCAGGACGATTTTCATGAAGGTACTCGAGTTCTTACCATCTCCTGGAGAAAAGGAAAAGTAAGATTTCTCAGGGAGTGCTGCATAATTTTTACAAGGATGAAAAAGAATGTTGTTTGAAAACTTTTTCTCTACTTATGGTAATCTAAGTTTAAACTGTTGGAATGTGGTTAGTTATCATTTTCTCTCACTTTGAGAGCTGCGCACTCAATCCCGATGCTGTGCGGTCTTGTTCTTGGCGTCTCAGCATCTGCCGAGCTCTCCGGCTGCTGGAGGCGAAGAAGCGGCTTTTTCGCGCACAGAGCTTTCTGCCGGTCGCGGTGCGCTCCGGACCGCGGCTTCTGCCGAAAGACGCCCGGAGACCGGCACCTACCCTCGGAGAGCTGCATATGCCCGCCTTCTGCGTCTCTTGCCGCCTACACCTTAGCGAAAAGCTTTTTCACGCTTTCTCTCAAAAAGAAACTGTGCCAGCACAGCAAGCGTCTCAGGACGATTTTCATGAAGGGACTCGAGTTCTTACCATCTCCTGGAGAACACAAAAAGAAAGATTGGCCAAAGAGTGCTGCATAAGTTTTAGAAGGATGTAAAAGAATGTTGTTTGAGAACTTTTTCCCTACTTATGGTAATCTAAGTTTAAACTGTTGGAAAGTGGTTAGTTATCGTTTTCTTTCAGTTTGAGAGCTGGGCACTTACTCCCGTTGCTGTGCGGCTTCGTTCTTGGCGTCTCAGCATCTGCCGAGCTCTCCGGCTGACGGAGGCGAAGAAGCGGCTTTTTCGCGCACAGAGCTTTCTGCCGGTCGCGGTGCGCTCCGGACCGCGGCTTCTGCCGAAAGACGCCCGGAGACCGGCACCTACCCTCGGAGAGCTGCATATGCCCGCCTTCAGCGTCTCTTGCCGCCTACACCTTAGCGAAAAGCTTTTTCACGCTTTCTCTCAAAAAGAAACTGTGCCAGCACAGCAAGCGTCTCAGGACGATTTTCATGAAGGTACTCGAGTTCTTACCATCTCCTGGAGAAAAGGAAACGTAAGATTTCTCAGGGAGTGCTGCATAATTTTTACAAGGATGAAAAAGAATGTTGTTTGAAAACTTTTTCTCTACTTATGGTAATCTAAGTTTAAACTGTTGGAAAGTGGTTAGTTCTCATTTTCTCTCTGTTTGAGAGCTGCGCACTCAATCGCGATGCTGTGCGGTCTTGTTCTTGGCGTCTCAGCATCTGCCGAGCTCTCCAGCTGCCGGCGGCGAAGAAGCGGCTTTTTCGCGCACAGAGCATTCTGCCGGTCGCGGGGCGCTCCGGACCGCGGCTTCTGCCGAAAGACGCCCGGAGACCGGCACCTACCCTCGGAGAGCTGCATATGCCCGCCTTCTGCGTCTCTTGCCGCCTACACCTTAGAGAAAAGCTTTTTCACGCTTTCTCCCAAAAAGAAACTGTGCCAGCACAGCAAGCGTCTCAGGACGATTTTCATGAAGGTACTCGAGTTCTTACCATCTCCTATAGAACACAAAAAGAAAGATCGGCCAGGGAATGCTGCATAAGTTTTAGCAAGATGTAAAAGAAAGTTGTTTGAGAACTTTTTCCCTACTTATGGGAAATCTAAGTTTAAACTGTTGGAAAGTGGTTAGTTATCATTTTCTTTCAGTTTGAGAGCTGGGCACTCACTCCCGTTGCTGTGCGGCTTCGTTCTTGGCGTCTCAGCATCTGCCGAGCTCTCCGGCTGACGGAGGCGAAGAAGCGGCTTTTTCGCGCACAGAGCTTTCTGCCGGTCGCGGTGCGCTCCGGACCGCGGCTTCTGCCGAAAGACGCCCGGAGACCGGCACCTACCCTCGGAGAGCTGCATATGCCCGCCTTCTGCGTCTCTTGCCGCCTACACCTTAGAGAAAAGCTTTTTCACGCTTTCTCCCAAAAAGAAACTGTGCCAGCACAGCAAGCGTCTCAGGACGATTTTCATGAAGGTACTCGAGTTCTTACCATCTCCTGGAGAAAAGGAAAAGTAAGATTTCTCAGGGAGTGCTGCATAATTTTTACAAGGATGAAAAAGAATGTTGTTTGAAAACTTTTTCTCCACTTATGGTAATCTAAGTTTAAACTGTTGGAAAGTGGTTAGTTATCATTTTCTCTCACTTTGAGAGCTGCGCACTCAATCCCGATGCTGTGCGGTCTTGTTCTTGGCGTCTCAGCATCTGCCGAGCTCTCCGGCTGCTGGAGGCGAAGAAGCGGCTTTTTCGCGCACAGAGCTTTCTGCCGGTCGCGGGGCGCTCCGGACCGCGGCTTCTGCCGAAAGACGCCCGGAGACCGGCACCTACCCTCGGAGAGCTGCATATGCCCGCCTTCTGCGTCTCTTGCCGCCTACACCTTAGCGAAAAGCTTTTTCACGCTTTCTCTCAAAAAGAAACTGTGCCAGCACAGCAAGCGTCTCAGGACGATTTTCATGAAGGTACTCGGTTCTTACCATCTCCTGGTGAAAAGGAAAAGTAAGATTTCTCAGGGAGTGCTGCATAATTTTTACAAGGATGAAAAAGAATGTTGTTTGAAAACTTTTTCTCTACTTATGGTAATCTAAGTTTAAACTGTTGGAAAGTGGTTAGTTATCATTTTCTCTCACTTTGAGAGCTGCGCACTCAATCCCGATGCTGTGCGGTCTTGTTCTTGGCGTCTCAGCATCTGCCGAGCTCTCCGGCTGACGGAGGCGAAGAAGCGGCTTTTTCGCGCACAGAGCTTTCTGCCGGTCGCGGTGCCCTCCAGACCGCGGCTTCTGCCGAAAGACGCCCGGAGACCGGCACCTACCCTCGGAGAGCTGCATATGCCCGTCTTCAGCGTCTCTTGCCGCCTACACCTTAGCGAAAAGCTTTTTCACGCTTTCTCTCAAAAAGAAACTGTGCCAGCACAGCAAGCGTCTCAGGACGATTTTCATGAAGGTACTCGAGTTCTTACCATCTCCTGGAGAACACAAAAAGAAAGATTGGCCAAAGAGTGCTGCATAGCTTTTAGAAGGATGTAAAAGAATGTTGTTTGAGAACTTTTTCCCTACTTATGGTAATCTAAGTTTAAACTGTTGGAAAGTGGTTAGTTATCGTTTTCTTTCAGTTTGAGAGCTGGGCACTTACTCCCGTTGCTGTGCGGCTTCGTTCTTGGCGTCTCAGCATCTGCCGAGCTCTCCGGCTGACGGAGGGGAAGAAGCGGCTTTTTCGCGCACAGAGCTTTCTGCCGGTCGCGGTGCGCTCCGGACCGCGGCTTCTGCCGAAAGACGCCCGGAGACCGGCACCTACCCTCGGAGAGCTGCATATGCCCGCCTTCTGCGTCTCTTGCCGCCTACACCTTAGAGAAAAGCTTTTTCACGCTTTCTCTCAAAAAGAAACTGTGCCAGCACAGCAAGCGTCTCAGGACGATTTTCATGAAGGTACTCGAGTTCTTACCATCTCCTGGAGAAAAGGAAAAGTAAGATTTCTCAGGGAGTGCTGCATAATTTTTACAAGGATGAAAAAGAATGTTGTTTGAAAACTTTTTCTCTACTTATGGTAATCTAAGTTTAAACTGTTGGAAAGTGGTTAGTTATCATTTTCTTTCAGTTTGAGAGCTGGGCACTCACTCCCGTTGCTGTGCGGCTTCGTTCTTGGCGTCTCAGCATCTGCCGAGCTCTCCGGCTGACGGAGGGGAAGAAGCGGCTTTTTCGCGCACAGAGCTTTCTGCCGGTCGCGGTGCGCTCCGGACCGCGGCTTCTGCCGAAAGACGCCCGGAGACCGGCACCTACCCTCGGAGAGCTGCATATGCCCGCCTTCTGCGTCTCTTGCCGCCTACACCTTAGCGAAAAGCTTTTTCACGCTTTCTCTCAAAAAGAAACTGTGCCAGCACAGCAAGCGTCTCAGGACGATTTTCATGAAGGTACTCGAGTTCTTACCATCTCCTGGAGAAAAGGAAAGGTAAGATTTCTCAGAGAGTGCTGCATAATTTTTACAAGGATGAAAAAGAAAGTTTTTTGAAAACTTTTTCTCTACTTATGGTAATCTAAGTTTAAACTGTTGGAAAGTGGTTAGTTATCATTTTCTCTCACTTTGAGAGCTGCGCACTCAATCCCGATGCTGTGCGGTCTTGTTCTTGGCGTCTCAGCATCTGCCGAGCTCTCCGGCTGCCGGCGGCGAAGAAGCGGCTTTTTCGCGCACAGAGCTTTCTGCCGGTCGCGGGGCGCTCCGGACCGCGGCTTCTGCCGAAAGACGCCCGGAGACCGGCACCTACCCTCGGAGAGCTGCATATGCCCGCCTTCTGCGTCTCTTGCCGCCTACACCTTAGCAAAAAGCTTTTTCACGCTTTCTCTCAAAAAGAAACTGTGCCAGCACAGCAAGCGTCTCAGGACGATTTTCATGAAGGTACTCGAGTTCTTACCATCTCCTGGAGAAAAGGAAAAGTAAGATTTCTCAGGGAGTGCTGCATAATTTTTACAAGGATGAAAAAGAATGTTGTTTGAAAACTTTTTCTCTACTTATGGTAATCTAAGTTTAAACTGTTGGAAAGTGGTTAGTTATCATTTTCTCTCACTTTGAGAGCTGCGCACTCAATCCCGATGCTGTGCGGTCTTGTTCTTGGCGTCTCAGCATCTGCCGAGCTCTCCGGCTGCTGGAGGCGAAGAAGCGGCTTTTTCGCGCACAGAGCTTTCTGCCGGTCGCGGGGCGCTCCGGACCGCGGCTTCTGCCGAAAGACGCCCGGAGACCGGCACCTACCCTCGGAGAGCTGCATATGCCCGCCTTCTGCGTCTCTTGCCGCCTACACCTTAGCGAAAAGCTTTTTCACGCTTTCTCTCAAAAAGAAACTGTGCCAGCACAGCAAGCGTCTCAGGACGATTTTCATGAAGGTACTCGAGTTCTTACCATCTCCTGGAGAAAAGGAAACGTAAGATTTCTCAGAGAGTGCTGCATAATTTTTACAAGGATGAAAAAGAAAGTTTTTTGAAAACTTTTTCTCTACTTATGGTAATCTAAGTTTAAACTGTTGGAAAGTGGTTAGTTATCATTTTCTCTCACTTTGAGAGCTGCGCACTCAATCCCGTTGCTGTGCGGTCTTGTTCTTGGCGTCTCAGCATCTGCCGAGCTCTCCGGCTGCCGGCGGCGAAGAAGCGGCTTTTTCGCGCACAGAGCTTTCTGCCGGTCGCGGTGCGCTCCGGACCGCGGCTTCTGCCGAAAGACGCCCGGAGACCGGCACCTACCCTCGGAGAGCTGCATATGCCCGCCTTCTGCGTCTCTTGCCGCCTACACCTTAGCGAAAAGCTTTTTCACGCTTTCTCTCAAAAAGAAACTGTGCCAGCACAGCAAGCGTCTCAGGACGATTTTCATGAAGGTACTCGAGTTCTTACCATCTCCTGGAGAACACAAAAAGAAAGATTGGCCAAGGAGTGCTGCATAAGTTTTAGAAGGATGTAAAAGAATGTTGTTTGAGAACTTTTTCCCTACTTATGGTAATCTAAGTTTAAACTGTTGGAAAGTGGTTAGTTATCATTTTCTTTCAGTTTGAGAGCTGGGCACTCACTCCCGTTGCTGTGCGGCTTCGTTCTTGGCGTCTCAGCATCTGCCGAGCTCTCCGGCTGACGGAGGCGAAGAAGCGGCTTTTTCGCGCACAGAGCTTTCTGCCGGTCGCGGTGCGCTCCGGACCGCGGCTTCTGCCGAAAGACGCCCGGAGACCGGCACCTACCCTCGGAGAGCTGCATATGCCCGCCTTCTGCGTCTCTTGCCGCCTACACCTTAGAGAAAAGCTTTTTCACGCTTTCTCCCAAAAAGAAACTGTGCCAGCACAGCAAGCGTCTCAGGACGATTTTCATGAAGGTACTCGAGTTCTTACCATCTCCTGGAGAAAAGGAAAAGTAAGATTTCTCAGGGAGTGCTGCATAATTTTTACAAGGATGAAAAAGAATGTTGTTTGAAAACTTTTTCTCCACTTATGGTAATCTAAGTTTAAACTGTTGGAAAGTGGTTAGTTATCATTTTCTCTCACTTTGAGAGCTGCGCACTCAATCCCGATGCTGTGCGGTCTTGTTCTTGGCGTCTCAGCATCTGCCGAGCTCTCCGGCTGACGGAGGCGAAGAAGCGGCTTTTTCGCGCACAGAGCTTTCTGCCGGTCGCGGGGCGCTCCGGACCGCGGCTTCTGCCGAAAGACGCCCGGAGACCGGCACCTACCCTCGGAGAGCTGCATATGCCCGCCTTCTGCGTCTCTTGCCGCCTACACCTTAGAGAAAAGCTTTTTCACGCTTTCTCTCAAAAAGAAACTGTGCCAGCACAGCAAGCGTCTCAGGACGATTTTCATGAAGGTACTCGAGTTCTTACCATCTCCTGGAGAAAAGGAAAAGTAAGATTTCTCAGGGAGTGCTGCATAATTTTTACAAGGATGAAAAAGAATGTTGTTTGAAAACTTTTTCTCTACTTATGGTAATCTAAGTTTAAACTGTTGGAAAGTGGTTAGTTCTCATTTTCTCTCTGTTTGAGAGCTGCGCACTCAATCCCGATGCTGTGCGGCTTCGTTCTTGGCGTCTCAGCATCTGCCGAGCTCTCCGGCTGACGGAGGGGAAGAAGCGGCTTTTTCGCGCACAGAGCTTTCTGCCGGTCGCGGTGCGCTCCAGACCGCGGCTTCTGCCGAAAGACGCCCGGAGACCGGCACCTACCCTCGGAGAGCTGCATATGCCCGCCTTCTGCGTCTCTTGCCGCCTACACCTTAGCGAAAAGCTTTTTCACGCTTTCTCTCAAAAAGAAACTGTGCCAGCACAGCAAGCGTCTCAGGACGATTTTCATGAAGGTACTCGAGTTCTTACCATCTCCTGGAGAAAAGGAAAGGTAAGATTTCTCAGAGAGTGCTGCATAATTTTTACAAGGATGAAAAAGAAAGTTTTTTGAAAACTTTTTCTCTACTTATGGTAATCTAAGTTTAAACTGTTGGAAAGTGGTTAGTTATCATTTTCGCTCACTTTGAGAGCTGCGCACTCAATCCCGATGCTGTGCGGTCTTGTTCTTGGCGTCTCAGCATCTGCCGAGCTCTCCGGCTGCCGGCGGCGAAGAAGCGGCTTTTTCGCGCACAGAGCTTTCTGCCGGTCGCGGGGCGCTCCGGACCGCGGCTTCTGCCGAAAGACGCCCGGAGACCGGCACCTACCCTCGGAGAGCTGCATATGCCCGCCTTCTGCGTCTCTTGCCGCCTACACCTTAGCGAAAAGCTTTTTCACGCTTTCTCTCAAAAAGAAACTGTGCCAGCACAGCAAGCGTCTCAGGACGATTTTCATGAAGGTACTCGAGTTCTTACCATCTCCTGGAGAAAAGGAAAAGTAAGATTTCTCAGGGAGTGCTGCATAATTTTTACAAGGATGAAAAAGAATGTTGTTTGAAAACTTTTTCTCTACTTATGGTAATCTAAGTTTAAACTGTTGGAAAGTGGTTAGTTATCATTTTCTCTCACTTTGAGAGCTGCGCACTCAATCCCGATGCTGTGCGGTCTTGTTCTTGGCGTCTCAGCATCTGCCGAGCTCTCCGGCTGCTGGAGGCGAAGAAGCGGCTTTTTCGCGCACAGAGCTTTCTGCCGGTCGCGGTGCGCTCCGGACCGCGGCTTCTGCCGAAAGACGCCCGGAGACCGGCACCTACCCTCGGAGAGCTGCATATGCCCGCCTTCTGCGTCTCTTGCCGCCTACACCTTAGCGAAAAGCTTTTTCACGCTTTCTCTCAAAAAGAAACTGTGCCAGCACAGCAAGCGTCTCAGGACGATTTTCATGAAGGTACTCGAGTTCTTACCATCTCCTGGAGAAAAGGAAACGTAAGATTTCTCAGAGAGTGCTGCATAATTTCTACAAGGATGAAAAAGAAAGTTTTTTGAAAACTTTTTCTCTACTTATGGTAATCTAAGTTTAAACTGTTGGAAAGTGGTTAGTTATCATTTTCTCTCACTTTGAGAGCTGCGCACTCAATCCCGATGCTGTGCGGTCTTGTTCTTGGCGTCTCAGCATCTGCCGAGCTCTCCGGCTGCCGGAGGCGAAGAAGCGGCTTTTTCGCGCACAGAGCTTTCTGCCGGTCGCGGGGCGCTCCGGACCGCGGCTTCTGCCGAAAGACGCCCGGAGACCGGCACCTACCCTCGGAGAGCTGCATATGCCCGCCTTCTGCGTCTCTTGCCGCCTACACCTTAGCGAAAAGCTTTTTCACGCTTTCTCTCAAAAAGAAACTGTGCCAGCACAGCAAGCGTCTCAGGACGATTTTCATGAAGGTACTCGAGTTCTTACCATCTCCTGGAGAAAAGGAAACGTAAGATTTCTCAGAGAGTGCTGCATAATTTTTACAAGGATGAAAAAGAAAGTTTTTTGAAAACTTTTTCTCTACTTATGGTAATCTAAGTTTAAACTGTTGGAAAGTGGTTAGTTATCATTTTCTCTCACTTTGAGAGCTGCGCACTCAATCCCGTTGCTGTGCGGTCTTGTTCTTGGCGTCTCAGCATCTGCCGAGCTCTCCGGCTGCCGGCGGCGAAGAAGCGGCTTTTTCGCGCACAGAGCTTTCTGCTTGTCGCGGTGCGCTCCGGACCGCGGCTTCTGCCGAAAGACGCCCGGAGACCGGCACCTACCCTCGGAGAGCTGCATATGCCCGCCTTCTGCGTCTCTTGCCGCCTACACCTTAGCGAAAAGCTTTTTCACGCTTTCTCTCAAAAAGAAACTGTGCCAGCACAGCAAGCGTCTCAGGACGATTTTCATGAAGGTACTCGAGTTCTTACCATCTCCTGGAGAACACAAAAAGAAAGATTGGCCAAAGAGTGCTGCATAAGTTTTAGAAGGATGTAAAAGAATGTTGTTTGAGAACTTTTTCCCTACTTATGGTAATCTAAGTTTAAACTGTTGGAAAGTGGTTAGTTATCATTTTCTTTCAGTTTGAGAGCTGGGCACTCACTCCCGTTGCTGTGCGGCTTCGTTCTTGGCGTCTCAGCATCTGCCGAGCTCTCCGGCTGACGGAGGCGAAGAAGCGGCTTTTTCGCGCACAGAGCTTTCTGCCGGTCGCGGTGCGCTCCGGACCGCGGCTTCTGCCGAAAGACGCCCGGAGACCGGCACCTACCCTCGGAGAGCTGCATATGCCCGCCTTCTGCGTCTCTTGCCGCCTACACCTTAGAGAAAAGCTTTTTCACGCTTTCTCCCAAAAAGAAACTGTGCCAGCACAGCAAGCGTCTCAGGACGATTTTCATGAAGGTACTCGAGTTCTTACCATCTCCTGGAGAAAAGGAAAAGTAAGATTTCTCAGGGAGTGCTGCATAATTTTTACAAGGATGAAAAAGAATGTTGTTTGAAAACTTTTTCTCCACTTATGGTAATCTAAGTTTAAACTGTTGGAAAGTGGTTAGTTATCATTTTCTCTCACTTTGAGAGCTGCGCACTCAATCCCGATGCTGTGCGGTCTTGTTCTTGGCGTCTCAGCATCTGCCGAGCTCTCCGGCTGCTGGAGGCGAAGAAGCGGCTTTTTCGCGCACAGAGCTTTCTGCCGGTCGCGGGGCGCTCCGGACCGCGGCTTCTGCCGAAAGACGCCCGGAGACCGGCACCTACCCTCGGAGAGCTGCATATGCCCGCCTTCTGCGTCTCTTGCCGCCTACACCTTAGAGAAAAGCTTTTTCACGCTTTCTCTCAAAAAGAAACTGTGCCAGCACAGCAAGCGTCTCAGGACGATTTTCATGAAGGTACTCGAGTTCTTACCATCTCCTGGAGAAAAGGAAAAGTAAGATTTCTCAGGGAGTGCTGCATAATTTTTACAAGGATGAAAAAGAATGTTGTTTGAAAACTTTTTCTCTACTTATGGTAATCTAAGTTTAAACTGTTGGAAAGTGGTTAGTTATCATTTTCTCTCACTTTGAGAGCTGCGCACTCAATCCCGATGCTGTGCGGCTTCGTTCTTGGCGTCTCAGCATCTGCCGAGCTCTCCGGCTGACGGAGGGGAAGAAGCGGCTTTTTCGCGCACAGAGCTTTCTGCCGGTCGCGGTGCGCTCCGGACCGCGGCTTCTGCCGAAAGACGCCCGGAGACCGGCACCTACCCTCGGAGAGCTGCATATGCCCGCCTTCTGCGTCTCTTGCCGCCTACACCTTAGCGAAAAGCTTTTTCACGCTTTCTCTCAAAAAGAAACTGTGCCAGCACAGCAAGCGTCTCAGGACGATTTTCATGAAGGTACTCGAGTTCTTACCATCTCCTGGAGAAAAGGAAAGGTAAGATTTCTCAGAGAGTGCTGCATAATTTTTACAAGGATGAAAAAGAAAGTTTTTTGAAAACTTTTTCTCTACTTATGGTAATCTAAGTTTAAACTGTTGGAAAGTGGTTAGTTATCATTTTCTCTCACTTTGAGAGCTGCGCACTCAATCCCGATGCTGTGCGGTCTTGTTCTTGGCGTCTCAGCATCTGCCGAGCTCTCCGGCTGCCGGCGGCGAAGAAGCGGCTTTTTCGCGCACAGAGCTTTCTGCCGGTCGCGGGGCGCTCCGGACCGCGGCTTCTGCCGAAAGACGCCCGGAGACCGGCACCTACCCTCGGAGAGCTGCATATGCCCGCCTTCTGCGTCTCTTGCCGCCTACACCTTAGAGAAAAGCTTTTTCACGCTTTCTCTCAAAAAGAAACTGTGCCAGCACAGCAAGCGTCTCAGGACGATTTTCATGAAGGTACTCGAGTTCTTACCATCTCCTGGAGAAAAGGAAAAGTAAGATTTCTCAGGGAGTGCTGCATAATTTTTACAAGGATGAAAAAGAATGTTGTTTGAAAACTTTTTCTCTACTTATGGTAATCTAAGTTTAAACTGTTGGAAAGTGGTTAGTTATCATTTTCTCTCACTTTGAGAGCTGCGCACTCAATCCCGATGCTGTGCGGTCTTGTTCTTGGCGTCTCAGCATCTGCCGAGCTCTCCGGCTGCTGGAGGCGAAGAAGCGGCTTTTTCGCGCACAGAGCTTTCTGCCGGTCGCGGTGCGCTCCGGACCGCGGCTTCTGCCGAAAGACGCCCGGAGACCGGCACCTACCCTCGGAGAGCTGCATATGCCCGCCTTCTGCGTCTCTTGCCGCCTACACCTTAGCGAAAAGCTTTTTCACGCTTTCTCTCAAAAAGAAACTGTGCCAGCACAGCAAGCGTCTCAGGACGATTTTCATGAAGGTACTCGAGTTCTTACCATCTCCTGGAGAAAAGGAAACGTAAGATTTCTCAGAGAGTGCTGCATAATTTTTACAAGGATGAAAAAGAAAGTTTTTTGAAAACTTTTTCTCTACTTATGGTAATCTAAGTTTAAACTGTTGGAAAGTGGTTAGTTATCATTTTCTCTCACTTTGAGAGCTGCGCACTCAATCCCGATGCTGTGCGGTCTTGTTCTTGGCGTCTCAGCATCTGCCGAGCTCTCCGGCTGCCGGAGGCGAAGAAGCGGCTTTTTCGCGCACAGAGCTTTCTGCCGGTCGCGGGGCGCTCCGGACCGCGGCTTCTGCCGAAAGACGCCCGGAGACCGGCACCTACCCTCGGAGAGCTGCATATGCCCGCCTTCTGCGTCTCTTGCCGCCTACACCTTAGCGAAAAGCTTTTTCACGCTTTCTCTCAAAAAGAAACTGTGCCAGCACAGCAAGCGTCTCAGGACGATTTTCATGAAGGTACTCGAGTTCTTACCATCTCCTGGAGAACACAAAAAGAAAGATTGGCCAAAGAGTGCTGCATAGCTTTTAGAAGGATGTAAAAGAATGTTGTTTGAGAACTTTTTCCCTACTTATGGTAATCTAAGTTTAAACTGTTGGAAAGTGGTTAGTTATCGTTTTCTTTCAGTTTGAGAGCTGGGCACTTACTCCCGTTGCTGTGCGGCTTCGTTCTTGGCGTCTCAGCATCTGCCGAGCTCTCCGGCTGACGGAGGCGAAGAAGCGGCTTTTTCGCGCACAGAGCTTTCTGCCGGTCGCGGTGCGCTCCGGACCGCGGCTTCTGCCGAAAGACGCCCGGAGACCGGCACCTACCCTCGGAGAGCTGCATATGCCCGCCTTCTGCGTCTCTTGCCGCCTACACCTTAGAGAAAAGCTTTTTCACGCTTTCTCTCAAAAAGAAACTGTGCCAGCACAGCAAGCGTCTCAGGACGATTTTCATGAAGGTACTCGAGTTCTTACCATCTCCTGGAGAAAAGGAAAAGTAAGATTTCTCAGGGAGTGCTGCATAATTTTTACAAGGATGAAAAAGAATGTTGTTTGAAAACTTTTTCTCTACTTATGGTAATCTAAGTTTAAACTGTTGGAAAGTGGTTAGTTATCATTTTCTCTCACTTTGAGAGCTGCGCACTCAATCCCGATGCTGTGCGGCTTCGTTCTTGGCGTCTCAGCATCTGCCGAGCTCTCCGGCTGACGGAGGGGAAGAAGCGGCTTTTTCGCGCACAGAGCTTTCTGCCGGTCGCGGTGCGCTCCGGACCGCGGCTTCTGCCGAAAGACGCCCGGAGACCGGCACCTACCCTCGGAGAGCTGCATATGCCCGCCTTCTGCGTCTCTTGCCGCCTACACCTTAGCGAAAAGCTTTTTCACGCTTTCTCTCAAAAAGAAACTGTGCCAGCACAGCAAGCGTCTCAGGACGATTTTCATGAAGGTACTCGAGTTCTTACCATCTCCTGGAGAAAAGGAAAGGTAAGATTTCTCAGAGAGTGCTGCATAATTTTTACAAGGATGAAAAAGAAAGTTTTTTGAAAACTTTTTCTCTACTTATGGTAATCTAAGTTTAAACTGTTGGAAAGTGGTTAGTTATCATTTTCTCTCACTTTGAGAGCTGCGCACTCAATCCCGATGCTGTGCGGTCTTGTTCTTGGCGTCTCAGCATCTGCCGAGCTCTCCGGCTGCCGGAGGCGAAGAAGCGGCTTTTTCGCGCACAGAGCTTTCTGCCGGTCGCGGGGCGCTCCGGACCGCGGCTTCTGCCGAAAGACGCCCGGAGACCGGCACCTACCCTCGGAGAGCTGCATATGCCCGCCTTCTGCGTCTCTTGCCGCCTACACCTTAGAGAAAAGCTTTTTCACGCTTTCTCTCAAAAAGAAACTGTGCCAGCACAGCAAGCGTCTCAGGACGATTTTCATGAAGGTACTCGAGTTCTTACCATCTCCTGGAGAAAAGGAAAAGTAAGATTTCTCAGGGAGTGCTGCATAATTTTTACAAGGATGAAAAAGAATGTTGTTTGAAAACTTTTTCTCTACTTATGGTAATCTAAGTTTAAACTGTTGGAAAGTGGTTAGTTATCATTTTCTCTCACTTTGAGAGCTGCGCACTCAATCCCGATGCTGTGCGGTCTTGTTCTTGGCGTCTCAGCATCTGCCAAGCTCTCCGGCTGCTGGAGGCGAAGAAGCGGCTTTTTCGCGCACAGAGCTTTCTGCCGGTCGCGGTGCGCTCCGGACCGCGGCTTCTGCCGAAAGACGCCCGGAGACCGGCACCTACCCTCGGAGAGCTGCATATGCCCGCCTTCTGCGTCTCTTGCCGCCTACACCTTAGAGAAAAGCTTTTTCACGCTTTCTCTCAAAAAGAAACTGTGCCAGCACAGCAAGCGTCTCAGGACGATTTTCATGAAGGTACTCGAGTTCTTACCATCTCCTGGAGAAAAGGAAAAGTAAGATTTCTCAGGGAGTGCTGCATAATTTTTACAAGGATGAAAAAGAATGTTGTTTGAAAACTTTTTCTCTACTTATGGTAATCTAAGTTTAAACTGTTGGAAAGTGGTTAGTTATCATTTTCTCTCACTTTGAGAGCTGCGCACTCAATCCCGATGCTGTGCGGTCTTGTTCTTGGCGTCTCAGCATCTGCCGAGCTCTCCGGCTGCTGGAGGCGAAGAAGCGGCTTTTTCGCGCACAGAGCTTTCTGCCGGTCGCGGTGCGCTCCGGACCGCGGCTTCTGCCGAAAGACGCCCGGAGACCGGCACCTACCCTCGGAGAGCTGCATATGCCCGCCTTCTGCGTCTCTTGCCGCCTACACCTTAGCGAAAAGCTTTTTCACGCTTTCTCTCAAAAAGAAACTGTGCCAGCACAGCAAGCGTCTCAGGACGATTTTCATGAAGGTACTCGAGTTCTTACCATCTCCTGGAGAACACAAAAAGAAAGATTGGCCAAAGAGTGCTGCATAGCTTTTAGAAGGATGTAAAAGAATGTTGTTTGAGAACTTTTTCCCTACTTATGGTAATCTAAGTTTAAACTGTTGGAAAGTGGTTAGTTATCGTTTTCTTTCAGTTTGAGAGCTGGGCACTTACTCCCGTTGCTGTGCGGCTTCGTTCTTGGCGTCTCAGCATCTGCCGAGCTCTCCGGCTGACGGAGGCGAAGAAGCGGCTTTTTCGCGCACAGAGCTTTCTGCCGGTCGCGGTGCGCTCCGGACCGCGGCTTCTGCCGAAAGACGCCCGGAGACCGGCACCTACCCTCGGAGAGCTGCATATGCCCGCCTTCTGCGTCTCTTGCCGCCTACACCTTAGAGAAAAGCTTTTTCACGCTTTCTCTCAAAAAGAAACTGTGCCAGCACAGCAAGCGTCTCAGGACGATTTTCATGAAGGTACTCGAGTTCTTACCATCTCCTGGAGAAAAGGAAAAGTAAGATTTCTCAGGGAGTGCTGCATAATTTTTACAAGGATGAAAAAGAATGTTGTTTGAAAACTTTTTCTCTACTTATGGTAATCTAAGTTTAAACTGTTGGAAAGTGGTTAGTTATCATTTTCTCTCACTTTGAGAGCTGCGCACTCAATCCCGATGCTGTGCGGTCTTGTTCTTGGCGTCTCAGCATCTGCCGAGCTCTCCGGCTGCCGGCGGCGAAGAAGCGGCTTTTTCGCGCACAGAGCTTTCTGCCGGTCGCGGGGCGCTCCGGACCGCGGCTTCTGCCGAAAGACGCCCGGAGACCGGCACCTACCCTCGGAGAGCTGCATATGCCCGCCTTCTGCGTCTCTTGCCGCCTACACCTTAGAGAAAAGCTTTTTCACGCTTTCTCTCAAAAAGAAACTGTGCCAGCACAGCAAGCGTCTCAGGACGATTTTCATGAAGGTACTCGAGTTCTTACCATCTCCTGGAGAAAAGGAAAAGTAAGATTTCTCAGGGAGTGCTGCATAATTTTTACAAGGATGAAAAAGAATGTTGTTTGAAAACTTTTTCTCTACTTATGGTAATCTAAGTTTAAACTGTTGGAAAGTGGTTAGTTATCATTTTCTCTCACTTTGAGAGCTGCGCACTCAATCCCGATGCTGTGCGGTCTTGTTCTTGGCGTCTCAGCATCTGCCGAGCTCTCCGGCTGCTGGAGGCGAAGAAGCGGCTTTTTCGCGCACAGAGCTTTCTGCCGGTCGCGGGGCGCTCCGGACCGCGGCTTCTGCCGAAAGACGCCCGGAGACCGGCACCTACCCTCGGAGAGCTGCATATGCCCGCCTTCTGCGTCTCTTGCCGCCTACACCTTAGCGAAAAGCTTTTTCACGCTTTCTCTCAAAAAGAAACTGTGCCAGCACAGCAAGCGTCTCAGGACGATTTTCATGAAGGTACTCGAGTTCTTACCATCTCCTGGAGAAAAGGAAACGTAAGATTTCTCAGAGAGTGCTGCATAATTTTTACAAGGATGAAAAAGAAAGTTTTTTGAAAACTTTTTCTCTACTTATGGTAATCTAAGTTTAAACTGTTGGAAAGTGGTTAGTTATCATTTTCTCTCACTTTGCGAGCTGCGCACTCAATCCCGATGCTGTGCGGTCTTGTTCTTGGCGTCTCAGCATCTGCCGAGCTCTCCGGCTGACGGAGGCGAAGAAGCGGCTTTTTCGCGCACAGAGCTTTCTGCCGGTCGCGGGGCGCTCCGGACCGCGGCTTCTGCCGAAAGACGCCCGGAGACCGGCACCTACCCTCGGAGAGCTGCATATGCCCGCCTTCTGCGTCTCTTGCCGCCTACACCTTAGCGAAAAGCTTTTTCACGCTTTCTCTCAAAAAGAAACTGTGCCAGCACAGCAAGCGTCTCAGGACGATTTTCATGAAGGTACTCGAGTTCTTACCATCTCCTGGAGAACACAAAAAGAAAGATTGGCCAAAGAGTGCTGCATAGCTTTTAGAAGGATGTAAAAGAATGTTGTTTGAGAACTTTTTCCCTACTTATGGTAATCTAAGTTTAAACTGTTGGAAAGTGGTTAGTTATCGTTTTCTTTCAGTTTGAGAGCTGGGCACTTACTCCCGTTGCTGTGCGGCTTCGTTCTTGGCGTCTCAGCATCTGCCGAGCTCTCCGGCTGCCGGAGGCGAAGAAGCGGCTTTTTCGCGCACAGAGCTTTCTGCCGGTCGCGGTGCGCTCCGGACCGCGGCTTCTGCCGAAAGACGCCCGGAGACCGGCACCTACCCTCGGAGAGCTGCATATGCCCGCCTTCTGCGTCTCTTGCCGCCTACACCTTAGAGAAAAGCTTTTTCACGCTTTCTCTCAAAAAGAAACTGTGCCAGCACAGCAAGCGTCTCAGGACGATTTTCATGAAGGTACTCGAGTTCTTACCATCTCCTGGAGAAAAGGAAAAGTAAGATTTCTCAGGGAGTGCTGCATAATTTTTACAAGGATGAAAAAGAATGTTGTTTGAAAACTTTTTCTCTACTTATGGTAATCTAAGTTTAAACTGTTGGAAAGTGGTTAGTTATCATTTTCTCTCACTTTGAGAGCTGCGCACTCAATCCCGATGCTGTGCGGTCTTGTTCTTGGCGTCTCAGCATCTGCCGAGCTCTCCGGCTGCTGGAGGCGAAGAAGCGGCTTTTTCGCGCACAGAGCTTTCTGCCGGTCGCGGTGCGCTCCGGACCGCGGCTTCTGCCGAAAGACGCCCGGAGACCGGCACCTACCCTCGGAGAGCTGCATATGCCCGCCTTCTGCGTCTCTTGCCGCCTACACCTTAGCGAAAAGCTTTTTCACGCTTTCTCTCAAAAAGAAACTGTGCCAGCACAGCAAGCGTCTCAGGACGATTTTCATGAAGGTACTCGAGTTCTTACCATCTCCTGGAGAAAAGGAAACGTAAGATTTCTCAGAGAGTGCTGCATAATTTTTACAAGGATGAAAAAGAAAGTTTTTTGAAAACTTTTTCTCTACTTATGGTAATCTAAGTTTAAACTGTTGGAAAGTGGTTAGTTATCATTTTCTCTCACTTTGAGAGCTGCGCACTCAATCCCGATGCTGTGCGGCTTCGTTCTTGGCGTCTCAGCATCTGCCGAGCTCTCCGGCTGCCGGAGGCGAAGAAGCGGCTTTTTCGCGCACAGAGCTTTCTGCCGGTCGCGGGGCGCTCCGGACCGCGGCTTCTGCCGAAAGACGCCCGGAGACCGGCACCTACCCTCGGAGAGCTGCATATGCCCGCCTTCTGCGTCTCTTGCCGCCTACACCTTAGCGAAAAGCTTTTTCACGCTTTCTCTCAAAAAGAAACTGTGCCAGCACAGCAAGCGTCTCAGGACGATTTTCATGAAGGTACTCGAGTTCTTACCATCTCCTGGAGAACACAAAAAGAAAGATTGGCCAAAGAGTGCTGCATAGCTTTTAGAAGGATGTAAAAGAATGTTGTTTGAGAACTTTTTCCCTACTTATGGTAATCTAAGTTTAAACTGTTGGAAAGTGGTTAGTTATCGTTTTCTTTCAGTTTGAGAGCTGGGCACTTACTCCCGTTGCTGTGCGGCTTCGTTCTTGGCGTCTCAGCATCTGCCGAGCTCTCCGGCTGACGGAGGCGAAGAAGCGGCTTTTTCGCGCACAGAGCTTTCTGCCGGTCGCGGTGCGCTCCGGACCGCGGCTTCTGCCGAAAGACGCCCGGAGACCGGCACCTACCCTCGGAGAGCTGCATATGCCCGCCTTCTGCGTCTCTTGCCGCCTACACCTTAGAGAAAAGCTTTTTCACGCTTTCTCTCAAAAAGAAACTGTGCCAGCACAGCAAGCGTCTCAGGACGATTTTCATGAAGGTACTCGAGTTCTTACCATCTCCTGGAGAAAAGGAAAAGTAAGATTTCTCAGGGAGTGCTGCATAATTTTTACAAGGATGAAAAAGAATGTTGTTTGAAAACTTTTTCTCTACTTATGGTAATCTAAGTTTAAACTGTTGGAAAGTGGTTAGTTATCATTTTCTCTCACTTTGAGAGCTGCGCACTCAATCCCGATGCTGTGCGGCTTCGTTCTTGGCGTCTCAGCATCTGCCGAGCTCTCCGGCTGACGGAGGGGAAGAAGCGGCTTTTTCGCGCACAGAGCTTTCTGCCGGTCGCGGTGCGCTCCGGACCGCGGCTTCTGCCGAAAGACGCCCGGAGACCGGCACCTACCCTCGGAGAGCTGCATATGCCCGCCTTCTGCGTCTCTTGCCGCCTACACCTTAGCGAAAAGCTTTTTCACGCTTTCTCTCAAAAAGAAACTGTGCCAGCACAGCAAGCGTCTCAGGACGATTTTCATGAAGGTACTCGAGTTCTTACCATCTCCTGGAGAAAAGGAAACGTAAGATTTCTCAGAGAGTGCTGCATAATTTTTACAAGGATGAAAAAGAAAGTTTTTTGAAAACTTTTTCTCTACTTATGGTAATCTAAGTTTAAACTGTTGGAAAGTGGTTAGTTATCATTTTCTCTCACTTTGAGAGCTGCGCACTCAATCCCGTTGCTGTGCGGTCTTGTTCTTGGCGTCTCAGCATCTGCCGAGCTCTCCGGCTGCCGGCGGCGAAGAAGCGGCTTTTTCGCGCACAGAGCTTTCTGCTTGTCGCGGTGCGCTCCGGACCGCGGCTTCTGCCGAAAGACGCCCGGAGACCGGCACCTACCCTCGGAGAGCTGCATATGCCCGCCTTCTGCGTCTCTTGCCGCCTACACCTTAGCGAAAAGCTTTTTCACGCTTTCTCTCAAAAAGAAACTGTGCCAGCACAGCAAGCGTCTCAGGACGATTTTCATGAAGGTACTCGAGTTCTTACCATCTCCTGGAGAAAAGGAAAAGTAAGATTTCTCAGGGAGTGCTGCATAATTTTTACAAGGATGAAAAAGAATGTTGTTTGAAAACTTTTTCTCTACTTATGGTAATCTAAGTTTAAACTGTTGGAAAGTGGTTAGTTATCATTTTCTCTCACTTTGAGAGCTGCGCACTCAATCCCGATGCTGTGCGGCTTCGTTCTTGGCGTCTCAGCATCTGCCGAGCTCTCCGGCTGACGGAGGGGAAGAAGCGGCTTTTTCGCGCACAGAGCTTTCTGCCGGTCGCGGTGCGCTCCGGACCGCGGCTTCTGCCGAAAGACGCCCGGAGACCGGCACCTACCCTCGGAGAGCTGCATATGCCCGCCTTCTGCGTCTCTTGCCGCCTACACCTTAGCGAAAAGCTTTTTCACGCTTTCTCTCAAAAAGAAACTGTGCCAGCACAGCAAGCGTCTCAGGACGATTTTCATGAAGGTACTCGAGTTCTTACCATCTCCTGGAGAAAAGGAAAGGTAAGATTTCTCAGAGAGTGCTGCATAATTTTTACAAGGATGAAAAAGAAAGTTTTTTGAAAACTTTTTCTCTACTTATGGTAATCTAAGTTTAAACTGTTGGAAAGTGGTTAGTTATCATTTTCTCTCACTTTGAGAGCTGCGCACTCAATCCCGATGCTGTGCGGTCTTGTTCTTGGCGTCTCAGCATCTGCCGAGCTCTCCGGCTGCCGGCGGCGAAGAAGCGGCTTTTTCGCGCACAGAGCTTTCTGCCGGTCGCGGGGCGCTCCGGACCGCGGCTTCTGCCGAAAGACGCCCGGAGACCGGCACCTACCCTCGGAGAGCTGCATATGCCCGCCTTCTGCGTCTCTTGCCGCCTACACCTTAGAGAAAAGCTTTTTCACGCTTTCTCTCAAAAAGAAACTGTGCCAGCACAGCAAGCGTCTCAGGACGATTTTCATGAAGGTACTCGAGTTCTTACCATCTCCTGGAGAAAAGGAAAAGTAAGATTTCTCAGGGAGTGCTGCATAATTTTTACAAGGATGAAAAAGAATGTTGTTTGAAAACTTTTTCTCTACTTATGGTAATCTAAGTTTAAACTGTTGGAAAGTGGTTAGTTATCATTTTCTCTCACTTTGAGAGCTGCGCACTCAATCCCGATGCTGTGCGGTCTTGTTCTTGGCGTCTCAGCATCTGCCGAGCTCTCCGGCTGCTGGAGGCGAAGAAGCGGCTTTTTCGCGCACAGAGCTTTCTGCCGGTCGCGGTGCGCTCCGGACCGCGGCTTCTGCCGAAAGACGCCCGGAGACCGGCACCTACCCTCGGAGAGCTGCATATGCCCGCCTTCTGCGTCTCTTGCCGCCTACACCTTAGCGAAAAGCTTTTTCACGCTTTCTCTCAAAAAGAAACTGTGCCAGCACAGCAAGCGTCTCAGGACGATTTTCATGAAGGTACTCGAGTTCTTACCATCTCCTGGAGAAAAGGAAACGTAAGATTTCTCAGAGAGTGCTGCATAATTTTTACAAGGATGAAAAAGAAAGTTTTTTGAAAACTTTTTCTCTACTTATGGTAATCTAAGTTTAAACTGTTGGAAAGTGGTTAGTTATCATTTTCTCTCACTTTGAGAGCTGCGCACTCAATCCCGATGCTGTGCGGTCTTGTTCTTGGCGTCTCAGCATCTGCCGAGCTCTCCGGCTGCCGGAGGCGAAGAAGCGGCTTTTTCGCGCACAGAGCTTTCTGCCGGTCGCGGGGCGCTCCGGACCGCGGCTTCTGCCGAAAGACGCCCGGAGACCGGCACCTACCCTCGGAGAGCTGCATATGCCCGCCTTCTGCGTCTCTTGCCGCCTACACCTTAGCGAAAAGCTTTTTCACGCTTTCTCTCAAAAAGAAACTGTGCCAGCACAGCAAGCGTCTCAGGACGATTTTCATGAAGGTACTCGAGTTCTTACCATCTCCTGGAGAACACAAAAAGAAAGATTGGCCAAAGAGTGCTGCATAGCTTTTAGAAGGATGTAAAAGAATGTTGTTTGAGAACTTTTTCCCTACTTATGGTAATCTAAGTTTAAACTGTTGGAAAGTGGTTAGTTATCGTTTTCTTTCAGTTTGAGAGCTGGGCACTTACTCCCGTTGCTGTGCGGCTTCGTTCTTGGCGTCTCAGCATCTGCCGAGCTCTCCGGCTGACGGAGGCGAAGAAGCGGCTTTTTCGCGCACAGAGCTTTCTGCCGGTCGCGGTGCGCTCCGGACCGCGGCTTCTGCCGAAAGACGCCCGGAGACCGGCACCTACCCTCGGAGAGCTGCATATGCCCGCCTTCTGCGTCTCTTGCCGCCTACACCTTAGAGAAAAGCTTTTTCACGCTTTCTCTCAAAAAGAAACTGTGCCAGCACAGCAAGCGTCTCAGGACGATTTTCATGAAGGTACTCGAGTTCTTACCATCTCCTGGAGAAAAGGAAAAGTAAGATTTCTCAGGGAGTGCTGCATAATTTTTACAAGGATGAAAAAGAATGTTGTTTGAAAACTTTTTCTCTACTTATGGTAATCTAAGTTTAAACTGTTGGAAAGTGGTTAGTTATCATTTTCTCTCACTTTGAGAGCTGCGCACTCAATCCCGATGCTGTGCGGCTTCGTTCTTGGCGTCTCAGCATCTGCCGAGCTCTCCGGCTGACGGAGGGGAAGAAGCGGCTTTTTCGCGCACAGAGCTTTCTGCCGGTCGCGGTGCGCTCCGGACCGCGGCTTCTGCCGAAAGACGCCCGGAGACCGGCACCTACCCTCGGAGAGCTGCATATGCCCGCCTTCTGCGTCTCTTGCCGCCTACACCTTAGCGAAAAGCTTTTTCACGCTTTCTCTCAAAAAGAAACTGTGCCAGCACAGCAAGCGTCTCAGGACGATTTTCATGAAGGTACTCGAGTTCTTACCATCTCCTGGAGAAAAGGAAAGGTAAGATTTCTCAGAGAGTGCTGCATAATTTTTACAAGGATGAAAAAGAAAGTTTTTTGAAAACTTTTTCTCTACTTATGGTAATCTAAGTTTAAACTGTTGGAAAGTGGTTAGTTATCATTTTCTCTCACTTTGAGAGCTGCGCACTCAATCCCGATGCTGTGCGGTCTTGTTCTTGGCGTCTCAGCATCTGCCGAGCTCTCCGGCTGCCGGAGGCGAAGAAGCGGCTTTTTCGCGCACAGAGCTTTCTGCCGGTCGCGGGGCGCTCCGGACCGCGGCTTCTGCCGAAAGACGCCCGGAGACCGGCACCTACCCTCGGAGAGCTGCATATGCCCGCCTTCTGCGTCTCTTGCCGCCTACACCTTAGAGAAAAGCTTTTTCACGCTTTCTCTCAAAAAGAAACTGTGCCAGCACAGCAAGCGTCTCAGGACGATTTTCATGAAGGTACTCGAGTTCTTACCATCTCCTGGAGAAAAGGAAAAGTAAGATTTCTCAGGGAGTGCTGCATAATTTTTACAAGGATGAAAAAGAATGTTGTTTGAAAACTTTTTCTCTACTTATGGTAATCTAAGTTTAAACTGTTGGAAAGTGGTTAGTTATCATTTTCTCTCACTTTGAGAGCTGCGCACTCAATCCCGATGCTGTGCGGTCTTGTTCTTGGCGTCTCAGCATCTGCCAAGCTCTCCGGCTGCTGGAGGCGAAGAAGCGGCTTTTTCGCGCACAGAGCTTTCTGCCGGTCGCGGTGCGCTCCGGACCGCGGCTTCTGCCGAAAGACGCCCGGAGACCGGCACCTACCCTCGGAGAGCTGCATATGCCCGCCTTCTGCGTCTCTTGCCGCCTACACCTTAGAGAAAAGCTTTTTCACGCTTTCTCTCAAAAAGAAACTGTGCCAGCACAGCAAGCGTCTCAGGACGATTTTCATGAAGGTACTCGAGTTCTTACCATCTCCTGGAGAAAAGGAAAAGTAAGATTTCTCAGGGAGTGCTGCATAATTTTTACAAGGATGAAAAAGAATGTTGTTTGAAAACTTTTTCTCTACTTATGGTAATCTAAGTTTAAACTGTTGGAAAGTGGTTAGTTATCATTTTCTCTCACTTTGAGAGCTGCGCACTCAATCCCGATGCTGTGCGGTCTTGTTCTTGGCGTCTCAGCATCTGCCGAGCTCTCCGGCTGCTGGAGGCGAAGAAGCGGCTTTTTCGCGCACAGAGCTTTCTGCCGGTCGCGGTGCGCTCCGGACCGCGGCTTCTGCCGAAAGACGCCCGGAGACCGGCACCTACCCTCGGAGAGCTGCATATGCCCGCCTTCTGCGTCTCTTGCCGCCTACACCTTAGCGAAAAGCTTTTTCACGCTTTCTCTCAAAAAGAAACTGTGCCAGCACAGCAAGCGTCTCAGGACGATTTTCATGAAGGTACTCGAGTTCTTACCATCTCCTGGAGAACACAAAAAGAAAGATTGGCCAAAGAGTGCTGCATAGCTTTTAGAAGGATGTAAAAGAATGTTGTTTGAGAACTTTTTCCCTACTTATGGTAATCTAAGTTTAAACTGTTGGAAAGTGGTTAGTTATCGTTTTCTTTCAGTTTGAGAGCTGGGCACTTACTCCCGTTGCTGTGCGGCTTCGTTCTTGGCGTCTCAGCATCTGCCGAGCTCTCCGGCTGACGGAGGCGAAGAAGCGGCTTTTTCGCGCACAGAGCTTTCTGCCGGTCGCGGTGCGCTCCGGACCGCGGCTTCTGCCGAAAGACGCCCGGAGACCGGCACCTACCCTCGGAGAGCTGCATATGCCCGCCTTCTGCGTCTCTTGCCGCCTACACCTTAGAGAAAAGCTTTTTCACGCTTTCTCTCAAAAAGAAACTGTGCCAGCACAGCAAGCGTCTCAGGACGATTTTCATGAAGGTACTCGAGTTCTTACCATCTCCTGGAGAAAAGGAAAAGTAAGATTTCTCAGGGAGTGCTGCATAATTTTTACAAGGATGAAAAAGAATGTTGTTTGAAAACTTTTTCTCTACTTATGGTAATCTAAGTTTAAACTGTTGGAAAGTGGTTAGTTATCATTTTCTCTCACTTTGAGAGCTGCGCACTCAATCCCGATGCTGTGCGGTCTTGTTCTTGGCGTCTCAGCATCTGCCGAGCTCTCCGGCTGCCGGCGGCGAAGAAGCGGCTTTTTCGCGCACAGAGCTTTCTGCCGGTCGCGGGGCGCTCCGGACCGCGGCTTCTGCCGAAAGACGCCCGGAGACCGGCACCTACCCTCGGAGAGCTGCATATGCCCGCCTTCTGCGTCTCTTGCCGCCTACACCTTAGAGAAAAGCTTTTTCACGCTTTCTCTCAAAAAGAAACTGTGCCAGCACAGCAAGCGTCTCAGGACGATTTTCATGAAGGTACTCGAGTTCTTACCATCTCCTGGAGAAAAGGAAAAGTAAGATTTCTCAGGGAGTGCTGCATAATTTTTACAAGGATGAAAAAGAATGTTGTTTGAAAACTTTTTCTCTACTTATGGTAATCTAAGTTTAAACTGTTGGAAAGTGGTTAGTTATCATTTTCTCTCACTTTGAGAGCTGCGCACTCAATCCCGATGCTGTGCGGTCTTGTTCTTGGCGTCTCAGCATCTGCCGAGCTCTCCGGCTGCTGGAGGCGAAGAAGCGGCTTTTTCGCGCACAGAGCTTTCTGCCGGTCGCGGGGCGCTCCGGACCGCGGCTTCTGCCGAAAGACGCCCGGAGACCGGCACCTACCCTCGGAGAGCTGCATATGCCCGCCTTCTGCGTCTCTTGCCGCCTACACCTTAGCGAAAAGCTTTTTCACGCTTTCTCTCAAAAAGAAACTGTGCCAGCACAGCAAGCGTCTCAGGACGATTTTCATGAAGGTACTCGAGTTCTTACCATCTCCTGGAGAAAAGGAAACGTAAGATTTCTCAGAGAGTGCTGCATAATTTTTACAAGGATGAAAAAGAAAGTTTTTTGAAAACTTTTTCTCTACTTATGGTAATCTAAGTTTAAACTGTTGGAAAGTGGTTAGTTATCATTTTCTCTCACTTTGCGAGCTGCGCACTCAATCCCGATGCTGTGCGGTCTTGTTCTTGGCGTCTCAGCATCTGCCGAGCTCTCCGGCTGCCGGCGGCGAAGAAGCGGCTTTTTCGCGCACAGAGCTTTCTGCCGGTCGCGGGGCGCTCCGGACCGCGGCTTCTGCCGAAAGACGCCCGGAGACCGGCACCTACCCTCGGAGAGCTGCATATGCCCGCCTTCTGCGTCTCTTGCCGCCTACACCTTAGCGAAAAGCTTTTTCACGCTTTCTCTCAAAAAGAAACTGTGCCAGCACAGCAAGCGTCTCAGGACGATTTTCATGAAGGTACTCGAGTTCTTACCATCTCCTGGAGAACACAAAAAGAAAGATTGGCCAAAGAGTGCTGCATAGCTTTTAGAAGGATGTAAAAGAATGTTGTTTGAGAACTTTTTCCCTACTTATGGTAATCTAAGTTTAAACTGTTGGAAAGTGGTTAGTTATCGTTTTCTTTCAGTTTGAGAGCTGGGCACTTACTCCCGTTGCTGTGCGGCTTCGTTCTTGGCGTCTCAGCATCTGCCGAGCTCTCCGGCTGACGGAGGCGAAGAAGCGGCTTTTTCGCGCACAGAGCTTTCTGCCGGTCGCGGTGCGCTCCGGACCGCGGCTTCTGCCGAAAGACGCCCGGAGACCGGCACCTACCCTCGGAGAGCTGCATATGCCCGCCTTCTGCGTCTCTTGCCGCCTACACCTTAGAGAAAAGCTTTTTCACGCTTTCTCTCAAAAAGAAACTGTGCCAGCACAGCAAGCGTCTCAGGACGATTTTCATGAAGGTACTCGAGTTCTTACCATCTCCTGGAGAAAAGGAAAAGTAAGATTTCGCTGGGAGTGCTGCATAATTTTTACAAGGATGAAAAAGAATGTTGTTTGAAAACTTTTTCTCTACTTATGGTAATCTAAGTTTAAACTGTTGGAAAGTGGTTAGTTATCATTTTCTCTCACTTTGAGAGCTGCGCACTCAATCCCGATGCTGTGCGGTCTTGTTCTTGGCGTCTCAGCATCTGCCGAGCTCTCCGGCTGCTGGAGGCGAAGAAGCGGCTTTTTCGCGCACAGAGCTTTCTGCCGGTCGCGGTGCGCTCCGGACCGCGGCTTCTGCCGAAAGACGCCCGGAGACCGGCACCTACCCTCGGAGAGCTGCATATGCCCGCCTTCTGCGTCTCTTGCCGCCTACACCTTAGCGAAAAGCTTTTTCACGCTTTCTCTCAAAAAGAAACTGTGCCAGCACAGCAAGCGTCTCAGGACGATTTTCATGAAGGTACTCGAGTTCTTACCATCTCCTGGAGAAAAGGAAACGTAAGATTTCTCAGAGAGTGCTGCATAATTTTTACAAGGATGAAAAAGAAAGTTTTTTGAAAACTTTTTCTCTACTTATGGTAATCTAAGTTTAAACTGTTGGAAAGTGGTTAGTTATCATTTTCTCTCACTTTGAGAGCTGCGCACTCAATCCCGATGCTGTGCGGCTTCGTTCTTGGCGTCTCAGCATCTGCCGAGCTCTCCGGCTGCCGGAGGCGAAGAAGCGGCTTTTTCGCGCACAGAGCTTTCTGCCGGTCGCGGGGCGCTCCGGACCGCGGCTTCTGCCGAAAGACGCCCGGAGACCGGCACCTACCCTCGGAGAGCTGCATATGCCCGCCTTCTGCGTCTCTTGCCGCCTACACCTTAGCGAAAAGCTTTTTCACGCTTTCTCTCAAAAAGAAACTGTGCCAGCACAGCAAGCGTCTCAGGACGATTTTCATGAAGGTACTCGAGTTCTTACCATCTCCTGGAGAACACAAAAAGAAAGATTGGCCAAAGAGTGCTGCATAGCTTTTAGAAGGATGTAAAAGAATGTTGTTTGAGAACTTTTTCCCTACTTATGGTAATCTAAGTTTAAACTGTTGGAAAGTGGTTAGTTATCGTTTTCTTTCAGTTTGAGAGCTGGGCACTTACTCCCGTTGCTGTGCGGCTTCGTTCTTGGCGTCTCAGCATCTGCCGAGCTCTCCGGCTGACGGAGGCGAAGAAGCGGCTTTTTCGCGCACAGAGCTTTCTGCCGGTCGCGGTGCGCTCCGGACCGCGGCTTCTGCCGAAAGACGCCCGGAGACCGGCACCTACCCTCGGAGAGCTGCATATGCCCGCCTTCTGCGTCTCTTGCCGCCTACACCTTAGAGAAAAGCTTTTTCACGCTTTCTCTCAAAAAGAAACTGTGCCAGCACAGCAAGCGTCTCAGGACGATTTTCATGAAGGTACTCGAGTTCTTACCATCTCCTGGAGAAAAGGAAAAGTAAGATTTCTCAGGGAGTGCTGCATAATTTTTACAAGGATGAAAAAGAATGTTGTTTGAAAACTTTTTCTCTACTTATGGTAATCTAAGTTTAAACTGTTGGAAAGTGGTTAGTTATCATTTTCTCTCACTTTGAGAGCTGCGCACTCAATCCCGATGCTGTGCGGCTTCGTTCTTGGCGTCTCAGCATCTGCCGAGCTCTCCGGCTGACGGAGGGGAAGAAGCGGCTTTTTCGCGCACAGAGCTTTCTGCCGGTCGCGGTGCGCTCCGGACCGCGGCTTCTGCCGAAAGACGCCCGGAGACCGGCACCTACCCTCGGAGAGCTGCATATGCCCGCCTTCTGCGTCTCTTGCCGCCTACACCTTAGCGAAAAGCTTTTTCACGCTTTCTCTCAAAAAGAAACTGTGCCAGCACAGCAAGCGTCTCAGGACGATTTTCATGAAGGTACTCGAGTTCTTACCATCTCCTGGAGAAAAGGAAAGGTAAGATTTCTCAGAGAGTGCTGCATAATTTTTACAAGGATGAAAAAGAAAGTTTTTTGAAAACTTTTTCTCTACTTATGGTAATCTAAGTTTAAACTGTTGGAAAGTGGTTAGTTATCATTTTCTCTCACTTTGAGAGCTGCGCACTCAATCCCGATGCTGTGCGGTCTTGTTCTTGGCGTCTCAGCATCTGCCGAGCTCTCCGGCTGACGGAGGCGAAGAAGCGGCTTTTTCGCGCACAGAGCTTTCTGCCGGTCGCGGGGCGCTCCGGACCGCGGCTTCTGCCGAAAGACGCCCGGAGACCGGCACCTACCCTCGGAGAGCTGCATATGCCCGCCTTCTGCGTCTCTTGCCGCCTACACCTTAGAGAAAAGCTTTTTCACGCTTTCTCTCAAAAAGAAACTGTGCCAGCACAGCAAGCGTCTCAGGACGATTTTCATGAAGGTACTCGAGTTCTTACCATCTCCTGGAGAAAAGGAAAAGTAAGATTTCTCAGGGAGTGCTGCATAATTTTTACAAGGATGAAAAAGAATGTTGTTTGAAAACTTTTTCTCTACTTATGGTAATCTAAGTTTAAACTGTTGGAAAGTGGTTAGTTATCATTTTCTCTCACTTTGAGAGCTGCGCACTCAATCCCGATGCTGTGCGGTCTTGTTCTTGGCGTCTCAGCATCTGCCGAGCTCTCCGGCTGCTGGAGGCGAAGAAGCGGCTTTTTCGCGCACAGAGCTTTCTGCCGGTCGCGGTGCGCTCCGGACCGCGGCTTCTGCCGAAAGACGCCCGGAGACCGGCACCTACCCTCGGAGAGCTGCATATGCCCGCCTTCTGCGTCTCTTGCCGCCTACACCTTAGAGAAAAGCTTTTTCACGCTTTCTCTCAAAAAGAAACTGTGCCAGCACAGCAAGCGTCTCAGGACGATTTTCATGAAGGTACTCGAGTTCTTACCATCTCCTGGAGAAAAGGAAAAGTAAGATTTCTCAGGGAGTGCTGCATAATTTTTACAAGGATGAAAAAGAATGTTGTTTGAAAACTTTTTCTCTACTTATGGTAATCTAAGTTTAAACTGTTGGAAAGTGGTTAGTTATCATTTTCTCTCACTTTGAGAGCTGCGCACTCAATCCCGATGCTGTGCGGTCTTGTTCTTGGCGTCTCAGCATCTGCCGAGCTCTCCGGCTGCTGGAGGCGAAGAAGCGGCTTTTTCGCGCACAGAGCTTTCTGCCGGTCGCGGTGCGCTCCGGACCGCGGCTTCTGCCGAAAGACGCCCGGAGACCGGCACCTACCCTCGGAGAGCTGCATATGCCCGCCTTCTGCGTCTCTTGCCGCCTACACCTTAGCGAAAAGCTTTTTCACGCTTTCTCTCAAAAAGAAACTGTGCCAGCACAGCAAGCGTCTCAGGACGATTTTCATGAAGGTACTCGAGTTCTTACCATCTCCTGGAGAAAAGGAAACGTAAGATTTCTCAGAGAGTGCTGCATAATTTTTACAAGGATGAAAAAGAAAGTTTTTTGAAAACTTTTTCTCTACTTATGGTAATCTAAGTTTAAACTGTTGGAAAGTGGTTAGTTATCATTTTCTCTCACTTTGAGAGCTGCGCACTCAATCCCGATGCTGTGCGGTCTTGTTCTTGGCGTCTCAGCATCTGCCGAGCTCTCCGGCTGCCGGAGGCGAAGAAGCGGCTTTTTCGCGCACAGAGCTTTCTGCCGGTCGCGGGGCGCTCCGGACCGCGGCTTCTGCCGAAAGACGCCCGGAGACCGGCACCTACCCTCGGAGAGCTGCATATGCCCGCCTTCTGCGTCTCTTGCCGCCTACACCTTAGCGAAAAGCTTTTTCACGCTTTCTCTCAAAAAGAAACTGTGCCAGCACAGCAAGCGTCTCAGGACGATTTTCATGAAGGTACTCGAGTTCTTACCATCTCCTGGAGAACACAAAAAGAAAGATTGGCCAAAGAGTGCTACATAGCTTTTAGAAGGATGTAAAAGAATGTTGTTTGAGAACTTTTTCCCTACTTATGGTAATCTAAGTTTAAACTGTTGGAAAGTGGTTAGTTATCGTTTTCTTTCAGTTTGAGAGCTGGGCACTTACTCCCGTTGCTGTGCGGCTTCGTTCTTGGCGTCTCAGCATCTGCCGAGCTCTCCGGCTGACGGAGGCGAAGAAGCGGCTTTTTCGCGCACAGAGCTTTCTGCCGGTCGCGGTGCGCTCCGGACCGCGGCTTCTGCCGAAAGACGCCCGGAGACCGGCACCTACCCTCGGAGAGCTGCATATGCCCGCCTTCTGCGTCTCTTGCCGCCTACACCTTAGAGAAAAGCTTTTTCACGCTTTCTCTCAAAAAGAAACTGTGCCAGCACAGCAAGCGTCTCAGGACGATTTTCATGAAGGTACTCGAGTTCTTACCATCTCCTGGAGAAAAGGAAAAGTAAGATTTCTCAGGGAGTGCTGCATAATTTTTACAAGGATGAAAAAGAATGTTGTTTGAAAACTTTTTCTCTACTTATGGTAATCTAAGTTTAAACTGTTGGAAAGTGGTTAGTTATCATTTTCTCTCACTTTGAGAGCTGCGCACTCAATCCCGATGCTGTGCGGTCTTGTTCTTGGCGTCTCAGCATCTGCCGAGCTCTCCGGCTGCCGGCGGCGAAGAAGCGGCTTTTACGCGCACAGAGCTTTCTGCCGGTCGCGGGGCGCTCCGGACCGCGGCTTCTGCCGAAAGACGCCCGGAGACCGGCACCTACCCTCGGAGAGCTGCATATGCCCGCCTTCTGCGTCTCTTGCCGCCTACACCTTAGAGAAAAGCTTTTTCACGCTTTCTCTCAAAAAGAAACTGTGCCAGCACAGCAAGCGTCTCAGGACGATTTTCATGAAGGTACTCGAGTTCTTACCATCTCCTGGAGAAAAGGAAAAGTAAGATTTCTCAGGGAGTGCTGCATAATTTTTACAAGGATGAAAAAGAATGTTGTTTGAAAACTTTTTCTCTACTTATGGTAATCTAAGTTTAAACTGTTGGAAAGTGGTTAGTTATCATTTTCTCTCACTTTGAGAGCTGCGCACTCAATCCCGATGCTGTGCGGTCTTGTTCTTGGCGTCTCAGCATCTGCCGAGCTCTCCGGCTGCTGGAGGCGAAGAAGCGGCTTTTTCGCGCACAGAGCTTTCTGCCGGTCGCGGGGCGCTCCGGACCGCGGCTTCTGCCGAAAGACGCCCGGAGACCGGCACCTACCCTCGGAGAGCTGCATATGCCCGCCTTCTGCGTCTCTTGCCGCCTACACCTTAGCGAAAAGCTTTTTCACGCTTTCTCTCAAAAAGAAACTGTGCCAGCACAGCAAGCGTCTCAGGACGATTTTCATGAAGGTACTCGAGTTCTTACCATCTCCTGGAGAAAAGGAAACGTAAGATTTCTCAGAGAGTGCTGCATAATTTTTACAAGGATGAAAAAGAAAGTTTTTTGAAAACTTTTTCTCTACTTATGGTAATCTAAGTTTAAACTGTTGGAAAGTGGTTAGTTATCATTTTCTCTCACTTTGAGAGCTGCGCACTCAATCCCGATGCTGTGCGGTCTTGTTCTTGGCGTCTCAGCATCTGCCGAGCTCTCCGGCTGACGGAGGCGAAGAAGCGGCTTTTTCGCGCACAGAGCTTTCTGCCGGTCGCGGGGCGCTCCGGACCGCGGCTTCTGCCGAAAGACGCCCGGAGACCGGCACCTACCCTCGGAGAGCTGCATATGCCCGCCTTCTGCGTCTCTTGCCGCCTACACCTTAGCGAAAAGCTTTTTCACGCTTTCTCTCAAAAAGAAACTGTGCCAGCACAGCAAGCGTCTCAGGACGATTTTCATGAAGGTACTCGAGTTCTTACCATCTCCTGGAGAACACAAAAAGAAAGATTGGCCAAAGAGTGCTGCATAGCTTTTAGAAGGATGTAAAAGAATGTTGTTTGAGAACTTTTTCCCTACTTATGGTAATCTAAGTTTAAACTGTTGGAAAGTGGTTAGTTATCGTTTTCTTTCAGTTTGAGAGCTGGGCACTTACTCCCGTTGCTGTGCGGCTTCGTTCTTGGCGTCTCAGCATCTGCCGAGCTCTCCGGCTGACGGAGGCGAAGAAGCGGCTTTTTCGCGCACAGAGCTTTCTGCCGGTCGCGGTGCGCTCCGGACCGCGGCTTCTGCCGAAAGACGCCCGGAGACCGGCACCTACCCTCGGAGAGCTGCATATGCCCGCCTTCTGCGTCTCTTGCCGCCTACACCTTAGAGAAAAGCTTTTTCACGCTTTCTCTAAAAAAGAAACTGTGCCAGCACAGCAAGCGTCTCAGGACGATTTTCATGAAGGTACTCGAGTTCTTACCATCTCCTGGAGAAAAGGAAAAGTAAGATTTCTCAGGGAGTGCTGCATAATTTTTACAAGGATGAAAAAGAATGTTGTTTGAAAACTTTTTCTCTACTTATGGTAATCTAAGTTTAAACTGTTGGAAAGTAGTTAGTTATCATTTTCTCTCACTTTGAGAGCTGCGCACTCAATCCCGATGCTGTGCGGCTTCGTTCTTGGCGTCTCAGCATCTGCCGAGCTCTCCGGCTGACGGAGGCGAAGAAGCGGCTTTTTCGCGCACAGAGCTTTCTGCCGGTCGCGGTGCGCTCCGGACCGCGGCTTCTGCCGAAAGACGCCCGGAGACCGGCACCTACCCTCGGAGAGCTGCATATGCCCGCCTTCTGCGTCTCTTGCCGCCTACACCTTAGCGAAAAGCTTTTTCACGCTTTCTCTCAAAAAGAAACTGTGCCAGCACAGCAAGCGTCTCAGGACGATTTTCATGAAGGTACTCGAGTTCTTACCATCTCCTGGAGAAAAGGAAAAGTAAGATTTCTCAGGGAGTGCTGCATAATTTTTACAAGGATGAAAAAGAATGTTGTTTGAAAACTTTTTCTCTACTTATGGTAATCTAAGTTTAAACTGTTGGAAAGTGGTTAGTTATCATTTTCTCTCACTTTGAGAGCTGCGCACTCAATCCCGATGCTGTGCGGTCTTGTTCTTGGCGTCTCAGCATCTGCCGAGCTCTCCGGCTGCCGGCGGCGAAGAAGCGGCTTTTTCGCGCACAGAGCTTTCTGCCGGTCGCGGGGCGCTCCGGACCGCGGCTTCTGCCGAAAGACGCCCGGAGACCGGCACCTACCCTCGGAGAGCTGCATATGCCCGCCTTCTGCGTCTCTTGCCGCCTACACCTTAGCGAAAAGCTTTTTCACGCTTTCTCTCAAAAAGAAACTGTGCCAGCACAGCAAGCGTCTCAGGACGATTTTCATGAAGGTACTCGAGTTCTTACCATCTCCTGGAGAAAAGGAAAAGTAAGATTTCTCAGAGAGTGCTGCATAATTTTTACAAGGATGAAAAAGAAAGTTTTTTGAAAACTTTTTCTCTACTTATGGTAATCTAAGTTTAAACTGTTGGAAAGTGGTTAGTTATCATTTTCTCTCACTTTGAGAGCTGCGCACTCAATCCCGATGCTGTGCGGTCTTGTTCTTGGCGTCTCAGCATCTGCCGAGCTCTCCGGCTGCCGGAGGCGAAGAAGCGGCTTTTTCGCGCACAGAGCTTTCTGCCGGTCGCGGGGCGCTCCGGACCGCGGCTTCTGCCGAAAGACGCCCGGAGACCGGCACCTACCCTCGGAGAGCTGCATATGCCCGCCTTCTGCGTCTCTTGCCGCCTACACCTTAGCGAAAAGCTTTTTCACGCTTTCTCTCAAAAAGAAACTGTGCCAGCACAGCAAGCGTCTCAGGACGATTTTCATGAAGGTACTCGAGTTCTTACCATCTCCTGGAGAACACAAAAAGAAAGATTGGCCAAAGAGTGCTGCATAGCTTTTAGAAGGATGTAAAAGAATGTTGTTTGAGAACTTTTTCCCTACTTATGGTAATCTAAGTTTAAACTGTTGGAAAGTGGTTAGTTATCGTTTTCTTTCAGTTTGAGAGCTGGGCACTTACTCCCGTTGCTGTGCGGCTTCGTTCTTGGCGTCTCAGCATCTGCCGAGCTCTCCGGCTGACGGAGGCGAAGAAGCGGCTTTTTCGCGCACAGAGCTTTCTGCCGGTCGCGGTGCGCTCCGGACCGCGGCTTCTGCCGAAAGACGCCCGGAGACCGGCACCTACCCTCGGAGAGCTGCATATGCCCGCCTTCTGCGTCTCTTGCCGCCTACACCTTAGAGAAAAGCTTTTTCACGCTTTCTCTCAAAAAGAAACTGTGCCAGCACAGCAAGCGTCTCAGGACGATTTTCATGAAGGTACTCGAGTTCTTACCATCTCCTGGAGAAAAGGAAAAGTAAGATTTCTCAGGGAGTGCTGCATAATTTTTACAAGGATGAAAAAGAATGTTGTTTGAAAACTTTTTCTCTACTTATGGTAATCTAAGTTTAAACTGTTGGAAAGTGGTTAGTTATCATTTTCTTTCAGTTTGAGAGCTGGGCACTCACTCCCGTTGCTGTGCGGCTTCGTTCTTGGCGTCTCAGCATCTGCCGAGCTCTCCGGCTGACGGAGGGGAAGAAGCGGCTTTTTCGCGCACAGAGCTTTCTGCCGGTCGCGGTGCGCTCCGGACCGCGGCTTCTGCCGAAAGACGCCCGGAGACCGGCACCTACCCTCGGAGAGCTGCATATGCCCGCCTTCTGCGTCTCTTGCCGCCTACACCTTAGCGAAAAGCTTTTTCACGCTTTCTCTCAAAAAGAAACTGTGCCAGCACAGCAAGCGTCTCAGGACGATTTTCATGAAGGTACTCGAGTTCTTACCATCTCCTGGAGAAAAGGAAAGGTAAGATTTCTCAGAGAGTGCTGCATAATTTTTACAAGGATGAAAAAGAAAGTTTTTTGAAAACTTTTTCTCTACTTATGGTAATCTAAGTTTAAACTGTTGGAAAGTGGTTAGTTATCATTTTCTCTCACTTTGAGAGCTGCGCACTCAATCCCGATGCTGTGCGGTCTTGTTCTTGGCGTCTCAGCATCTGCCGAGCTCTCCGGCTGCTGGAGGCGAAGAAGCGGCTTTTTCGCGCACAGAGCTTTCTGCCGGTCGCGGTGCGCTCCGGACCGCGGCTTCTGCCGAAAGACGCCCGGAGACCGGCACCTACCCTCGGAGAGCTGCATATGCCCGCCTTCTGCGTCTCTTGCCGCCTACACCTTAGAGAAAAGCTTTTTCACGCTTTCTCTCAAAAAGAAACTGTGCCAGCACAGCAAGCGTCTCAGGACGATTTTCATGAAGGTACTCGAGTTCTTACCATCTCCTGGAGAAAAGGAAAAGTAAGATTTCTCAGGGAGTGCTGCATAATTTTTACAAGGATGAAAAAGAATGTTGTTTGAAAACTTTTTCTCTACTTATGGTAATCTAAGTTTAAACTGTTGGAAAGTGGTTAGTTATCATTTTCTTTCAGTTTGAGAGCTGGGCACTCACTCCCGTTGCTGTGCGGCTTCGTTCTTGGCGTCTCAGCATCTGCCGATCTCTCCGGCTGCCGGCGGCGAAGAAGCGGCTTTTTCGCGCACAGAGCTTTCTGCCGGTCGCGGTGCGCTCCGGACCGCGGCTTCTGCCGAAAGACGCCCGGAGACCGGCACCTACCCTCGGAGAGCTGCATATGCCCGCCTTCTGCGTCTCTTGCCGCCTACACCTTAGCGAAAAGCTTTTTCACGCTTTCTCTCAAAAAGAAACTGTGCCAGCACAGCAAGCGTCTCAGGACGATTTTCATGAAGGTACTCGAGTTCTTACCATCTCCTGGAGAAAAGGAAAAGTAAGATTTCTCAGGGAGTGCTGCATAATTTTTACAAGGATGAAAAAGAATGTTGTTTGAAAACTTTTTCTCTATTTATGGTAATCTAAGTTTAAACTGTTGGAAAGTCGTTAGTTCTCATTTTCTCTCTGTTTGAGAGCTGCGCACTCAATCGCGATGCTGTGCGGTCTTGTTCTTGGCGTCTCAGCATCTGCCGAGCTCTCCGGCTGCTGGAGGCGAAGAAGCGGCTTTTTCGCGCACAGAGCTTTCTGCCGGTCGCGGTGCGCTCCGGACCGCGGCTTCTGCCGAAAGACGCCCGGAGACCGGCACCTACCCTCGGAGAGCTGCATATGCCCGCCTTCTGCGTCTCTTGCCGCCTACACCTTAGCGAAAAGCTTTTTCACGCTTTCTCTCAAAAAGAAACTGTGCCAGCACAGCAAGCGTCTCAGGACGATTTTCATGAAGGTACTCGAGTTCTTACCATCTCCTGGAGAACACAAAAAGAAAGATTGGCCAAAGAGTGCTGCATAGCTTTTAGAAGGATGTAAAAGAATGTTGTTTGAGAACTTTTTCCCTACTTATGGTAATCTAAGTTTAAACTGTTGGAAAGTGGTTAGTTATCGTTTTCTTTCAGTTTGAGAGCTGGGCACTTACTCCCGTTGCTGTGCGGCTTCGTTCTTGGCGTCTCAGCATCTGCCGAGCTCTCCGGCTGACGGAGGCGAAGAAGCGGCTTTTTCGCGCACAGAGCTTTCTGCCGGTCGCGGTGCGCTCCGGACCGCGGCTTCTGCCGAAAGACGCCCGGAGACCGGCACCTACCCTCGGAGAGCTGCATATGCCCGCCTTCTGCGTCTCTTGCCGCCTACACCTTAGAGAAAAGCTTTTTCACGCTTTCTCTCAAAAAGAAACTGTGCCAGCACAGCAAGCGTCTCAGGACGATTTTCATGAAGGTACTCGAGTTCTTACCATCTCCTGGAGAAAAGGAAAAGTAAGATTTCTCAGGGAGTGCTGCATAATTTTTACAAGGATGAAAAAGAATGTTGTTTGAAAACTTTTTCTCTACTTATGGTAATCTAAGTTTAAACTGTTGGAAAGTGGTTAGTTATCATTTTCTCTCACTTTGAGAGCTGCGCACTCAATCCCGATGCTGTGCGGCTTCGTTCTTGGCGTCTCAGCATCTGCCGAGCTCTCCGGCTGACGGAGGGGAAGAAGCGGCTTTTTCGCGCACAGAGCTTTCTGCCGGTCGCGGTGCGCTCCGGACCGCGGCTTCTGCCGAAAGACGCCCGGAGACCGGCACCTACCCTCGGAGAGCTGCATATGCCCGCCTTCTGCGTCTCTTGCCGCCTACACCTTAGCGAAAAGCTTTTTCACGCTTTCTCTCAAAAAGAAACTGTGCCAGCACAGCAAGCGTCTCAGGACGATTTTCATGAAGGTACTCGAGTTCTTACCATCTCCTGGAGAACACAAAAAGAAAGATTGGCCAAAGAGTGCTGCATAAGTTTTAGAAGGATGTAAAAGAATGTTGTTTGAGAACTTTTTCCCTACTTATGGTAATCTAAGTTTAAACTGTTGGAAAGTGGTTAGTTATCGTTTTCTTTCAGTTTGAGAGCTGGGCACTTACTCCCGTTGCTGTGCGGCTTCGTTCTTGGCGTCTCAGCATCTGCCGAGCTCTCCGGCTGCCGGAGGCGAAGAAGCGGCTTTTTCGCGCACAGAGCTTTCTGCCGGTCGCGGTGCGCTCCGGACCGCGGCTTCTGCCGAAAGACGCCCGGAGACCGGCACCTACCCTCGTAGAGCTGCATATGCCCGCCTTCTGCGTCTCTTGCCGCCTACACCTTAGCGAAAAGCTTTTTCACGCTTTCTCTCAAAAAGAAACTGTGCCAGCACAGCAAGCGTCTCAGGACGATTTTCATGAAGGTACTCGAGTTCTTACCATCTCCTGGAGAACACAAAAAGAAAGATTGGCCAAAGAGTGCTGCATAAGTTTTAGAAGGATGTAAAAGAATGTTGTTTGAGAACTTTTTCCCTACTTATGGTAATCTAAGTTTAAACTGTTGGAAAGTGGTTAGTTATCGTTTTCTTTCAGTTTGAGAGCTGGGCACTTACTCCCGTTGCTGTGCGGCTTCGTTCTTGGCGTCTCAGCATCTGCCGAGCTCTCCGGCTGACGGAGGCGAAGAAGCGGCTTTTTCGCGCACAGAGCTTTCTGCCGGTCGCGGTGCGCTCCGGACCGCGGCTTCTGCCGAAAGACGCCCGGAGACCGGCACCTACCCTCGGAGAGCTGCATATGCCCGCCTTCTGCGTCTCTTGCCGCCTACACCTTAGAGAAAAGCTTTTTCACGCTTTCTCTCAAAAAGAAACTGTGCCAGCACAGTAAGCGTCTCAGGACGATTTTCATGAAGGTACTCGAGTTCTTACCATCTCCTGGAGAAAAGGAAAAGTAAGATTTCTCAGGGAGTGCTGCATAATTTTTACAAGGATGAAAAAGAATGTTGTTTGAAAACTTTTTCTCTACTTATGGTAATCTAAGTTTAAACTGTTGGAAAGTGGTTAGTTATCATTTTCTCTCACTTTGAGAGCTGCGCACTCAATCCCGATGCTGTGCGGTCTTGTTCTTGGCGTCTCAGCATCTGCCGAGCTCTCCAGCTGCCGGCGGCGAAGAAGCGGCTTTTTCGCGCACAGAGCTTTCTGCCGGTCGCGGGGCGCTCCGGACCGCGGCTTCTGCCGAAAGACGCCCGGAGACCGGCACCTACCCTCGGACAGCTGCATATGCCCGCCTTCTGCGTCTCTTGCCGCCTACACCTTAGCGAAAAGCTTTTTCACGCTTTCTCTCAAAAAGAAACTGTGCCAGCACAGCAAGCGTCTCAGGACGATTTTCATGAAGGTACTCGAGTTCTTACCATCTCCTGGAGAAAAGGAAAAGTAAGATTTCTCAGGGAGTGCTGCATAATTTTTACAAGGATGAAAAAGAATGTTGTTTGAAAACTTTTTCTCTATTTATGGTAATCTAAGTTTAAACTGTTGGAAAGTGGTTAGTTCTCATTTTCTTTCAGTTTGAGAGCTGCGCACTCAATCGCGATGCTGTGCGGTCTTGTTCTTGGCGTCTCAGCATCTGCCGAGCTCTCCGGCTGCTGGAGGCGAAGAAGCGGCTTTTTCGCGCACAGAGCTTTCTGCCGGTCGCGGTGCGCTCCGGACCGCGGCTTCTGCCGAAAGACGCCCGGAGACCGGCACCTACCCTCGGAGAGCTGCATATGCCCGCCTTCTGCGTCTCTTGCCGCCTACACCTTAGAGAAAAGCTTTTTCACGCTTTCTCTCAAAAAGAAACTGTGCCAGCACAGCAAGCGTCTCAGGACGATTTTCATGAAGGTACTCGAGTTCTTACCATCTCCTGGAGAACACAAAAAGAAAGATTGGCCAAAGAGTGCTGCATAGCTTTTAGAAGGATGTAAAAGAATGTTGTTTGAGAACTTTTTCCCTACTTATGGTAATCTAAGTTTAAACTGTTGGAAAGTGGTTAGTTATCGTTTTCTTTCAGTTTGAGAGCTGGGCACTTACTCCCGTTGCTGTGCGGCTTCGTTCTTGGCGTCTCAGCATCTGCCGAGCTCTCCGGCTGACGGAGGCGAAGAAGCGGCCTTTTCGCGCACAGAGCTTTCTGCCGGTCGCGGTGCGCTCCGGACCGCGGCTTCTGCCGAAAGACGCCCGGAGACCGGCACCTACCCTCGGAGAGCTGCATATGCCCGCCTTCTGCGTCTCTTGCCGCCTACACCTTAGCGAAAAGCTTTTTCACGCTTTCTCTCAAAAAGAAACTGTGCCAGCACAGCAAGCGTCTCAGGACGATTTTCATGAAGGTACTCGAGTTCTTACCATCTCCTGGAGAAAAGGAAAAGTAAGATTTCTCAGGGAGTGCTGCATAATTTTTACAAGGATGAAAAAGAATGTTGTTTGAAAACTTTTTCTCTACTTATGGTAATCTAAGTTTAAACTGTTGGAAAGTGGTTAGTTATCATTTTCTCTCACTTTGAGAGCTGCGCACTCAATCCCGATGCTGTGCGGCTTCGTTCTTGGCGTCTCAGCATCTGCCGAGCTCTCCGGCTGACGGAGGCGAAGAAGCGGCTTTTTCGCGCACAGAGCTTTCTGCCGGTCGCGGTGCGCTCCGGACCGCGGCTTCTGCCGAAAGACGCCCGGAGACCGGCACCTACCCTCGGAGAGCTGCATATGCCCGCCTTCTGCGTCTCTTGCCGCCTACACCTTAGCGAAAAGCTTTTTCACGCTTTCTCTCAAAAAGAAACTGTGCCAGCACAGCAAGCGTCTCAGGACGATTTTCATGAAGGTACTCGAGTTCTTACCATCTCCTGGAGAAAAGGAAAGGTAAGATTTCTCAGAGAGTGCTGCATAATTTTTACAAGGATGAAAAAGAAAGTTTTTTGAAAACTTTTTCTCTACTTATGGTAATCTAAGTTTAAACTGTTGGAAAGTGGTTAGTTATCATTTTCTCTCACTTTGAGAGCTGCGCACTCAATCCCGATGCTGTGCGGTCTTGTTCTTGGCGTCTCAGCATCTGCCGAGCTCTCCGGCTGCCGGCGGCGAAGAAGCGGCTTTTTCGCGCACAGAGCTTTCTGCCGGTCGCGGTGCCCTCCAGACCGCGGCTTCTGCCGAAAGACGCCCGGAGACCGGCACCTACCCTCGGAGAGCTGCATATGCCCGCCTTCTGCGTCTCTTGCCGCCTACACCTTAGCGAAAAGCTTTTTCACGCTTTCTCTCAAAAAGAAACTGTGCCAGCACAGCAAGCGTCTCAGGACGATTTTCATGAAGGTACTCGAGTTCTTACCATCTGCTGGAGAAAAGAAAAAGAAAGATTGGCCAGGGAGTGCTACATAACTTTTAGAAAGATGTAAAAGAAAGTTGTTTGAGAACTTTTTCCGTACCTATGGTAATCTAAGTTTAAACTGTTCAAAAGTGGTTAGTTATCATTTTCTTTCAGTTTCTGAGCTGCGCACTCAATCCCGATGCTGTGCGGTCTTGTTCTTGGCGTCTCAGCATCTGCCGAGCTCTCCGGCTGCCGGCGGCGAAGAAGCGGCTTTTTCGCGCACAGAGCTTTCTGCCGGTCGCGGTGCGCTCCGGTCCGCGGCTTCTGCCGAAAGACGCCCGGAGACCGGCACCTACCTTCGGAGAGCTGCATATGCCCGCCTTCTGCGTCTCTTGCAACCTACACCTTAGCGAAAAGCTTTGTCACGCTTTCTCTCAAAAAGAAACTGTGCCAGCACAGCAAGCGTCTCAGGACGATTTTCATGAAGGTACTCGAGTTCTTACCATCTCCTGGAGAACACAAAAAGAAAGATTGGCCAAAGAGTGCTGCATAGCTTTTAGAAGGATGTAAAAGAATGTTGTTTGAGAACTTTTTCCCTACTTATGGTAATCTAAGTTTAAACTGTTGGAAAGTGGTTAGTTATCGTTTTCTTTCAGTTTGAGAGCTGGGCACTTACTCCCGTTGCTGTGCGGCTTCGTTCTTGGCGTCTCAGCATCTGCCGAGCTCTCCGGCTGACGTAGGCGAAGAAGCGGCCTTTTCGCGCACAGAGCTTTCTGCCGGTCGCGGTGCGCTCCGGACCGCGGCTTCTGCCGAAAGACGCCCGGAGACCGGCACCTACCCTCGGAGAGCTGCATATGCCCGCCTTCTGCGTCTCTTGCCGCCTACACCTTAGCGAAAAGCTTTTTCACGCTTTCTCTCAAAAAGAAACTGTGCCAGCACAGCAAGCGTCTCAGGACGATTTTCATGAAGGTACTCGAGTTCTTACCATCTCCTGGAGAAAAGGAAAAGTAAGATTTCTCAGGGAGTGCTGCATAATTTTTACAAGGATGAAAAAGAATGTTGTTTGAAAACTTTTTCTCTACTTATGGTAATCTAAGTTTAAACTGTTGGAAAGTGGTTAGTTATCATTTTCTCTCACTTTGAGAGCTGCGCACTCAATCCCGATGCTGTGCGGCTTCGTTCTTGGCGTCTCAGCATC